>NC_079324.1:58721267-59366532 GCF_029931775.1 Euleptes europaea | reverse complement strand
AGAAAGCGTTCATCCAAGGCAGAGAGCTTGAAAACCACGGGCCAAACCAATCCTAATTGATTGATAGGTGTAATTAAAAGAATTGTTGCCTCTCTGTGCAATTCTGATGGAAGCTAATAGAAGTCCTTTTTTCCAGGCGTGGAAGTTTTGACGTGTCCCTTAATTTTTATAGATTTTGACATGACAGCACCAGTCTAAACCTTTCCCTTGGAGCAGGGAAAAGTTGCGATTTACATTTTAGTGATAATTATTAGGTGATTGTTTGGACATGAAATGTTGAGGGAGCAGCTCAGAGTTTACCCACACCTCTCAAAACACTCGGTTGCAGCAAAGTGCATTTGACAGTATAAAATTAGCCATTCATACTCCAGTGCACATTTGGTCTTCTCTTCATTTTTATAATTAGCTTGCATCCAATTTCTCAGCCTGTAAAACAGATACTTATTTGGAACTAAGAGTGGGGGAGGGACGCACAATACAAAGAACAGCAAATTGCCAAGGAGGATTGTGTAGATTTAGGGTAAAGGTAGTCCCCTGTGCAAGCACCGGGTCATTATTGACCCACAGGGTGATGTCACCTCCCGACGTTTACTAGGCAGACTTTGTTTATGGGGTGGTTTGCCATTGCCTTCCCCCATCATCTTCCCTTTACCTCCAGCAACCTTGGAAGGATGGAAGGCTGAGTCAACCTTGAGCCAGCTACCTTAACATTGGTCAAATACTTGATACTATCCTACTTTTTTGCACAAAGATTCTAGTCCTCGTGGTCAGATGTGGCATCTAAGAAAACAGAGGGGTCCCCTGTGCAGTGTTGGAGATCTAACATTTCAAAGTTTACATTCAGCCATAACAATAAACCATCATTTGTTTTAAATCATGGTTTGTATTAGTCTACCAGACGTAACAAATCTGATTCTGTGTGTAAACAGATTTGTCTGTTTCTTGTATTTCCCTCCTCACAGGGAGGCCACCCTCTCATATCGTTATTTCTATGAAGATGGGTGCAAAGTCAGTGCTACTAAACAGTCTAAAGTTTGTAAATTCAGGTATCGCAACAAACCTCAGTTAGCCAGGTGGTGGTTAATAAGCCATATATGGGTCTGAGTTTGAAATTCTAGTTGGCTTGTTGGACATGTCTCATTTAGACATCACAGCTAGGTGGGGTTGTTCAAACCATGCTTTATCATAGTATCTGAATACTGTCTGTGTCGCTAATGGGGGAAAAACAATAAGGTAGCTGCTTAGGGTTGCCAACCTCCAGGTACTAGCTGGAGATCTCCTGCTATTATAACTGATCTCCAGCCGATAGAGATCAGTTTACCTGGAGAAAATGGTCGCTTTGGCAATTGGACTCTATGGCATTGAAGTCCCTCCCTTCCCCAAACCCCACCCTCCTCAGGCTCAGCCCCAAAACCCTCCTGCCAGTTGCAAAAAGGGACCTGGCAACCCTATAGCTGCTGCAGCCAAATAATTTCATATACTACGCAGAGTAGGGATTCCAGCCTCCTGGTGGGACCTGGGGATCCCCTGGAATTACAGCTCATCTCCAGACGACAGAGATCAGTTCCCCTGGAGAAAATGGATGCTTTGGAGGATGGACTCTGTGGCATTGTACCCCACTGAGGTCCCTGTCTTCCCCAGGCTCCATCCCTAAATCCTCAGTAGTTTCCCAACCTGGACATAGCAACCCTACTCTACCCCATCCCCAGAAGCAAACTCAAGTGTACACTCGGCTGCAGCCAATTACATCTGCTTCATAAGTGCACTTGTAGGACACATGTTTGTGGTGTGTACACTTTTCAGTATACACTTTTAGGTAGATGTGGCTCAAATAGGGTTGCCAGGTCCCTCTTCACCACCGGTGGGAGGTTTTTGGGATGGAGCCTGAGGTGGGCAGGATTTGGGGAGGGGAGGGACTTCAATTCCATAGAGTCCAATGGCCAAAGCAGCCATTATCTCCAGGTGATCTGATCTCTGTCGGCTGGAGATGAGTCGTAATAGCAGGAGATTTCCAGCTACTACCTGGAGGTTGGCAACCCTAGGCTCAAAGCATGAAGTGGTTCTTGATTTCGGCCCATAGAACCTGCAACACCTGAATCACTGAAGAAGCACAAGACATTTTTTTTTCTTGCAGGATAAACCACCCTTGGAAATAAATAACTGTCTCCTGCCACAGAAATAAATCGCTGCAGCTTTATTAAATCAATATTAATTCATAATCTTTAACGCACAATTACAGTTCTATCTCACACACAAAACTACCCTCTCTTCAAAACCTCCCATCTGTCAGATTTATAATTAGCTTATTACTGCCCATATATCTCCTAATAACTTTTCCTTCAGCCCCTGTGAGGTGAATTAAGGAGAGCTAATAAAGCATGGCTGGTAATCCATTTACACGTCTGTCTTCCACTTTTGTCCAGACTTCAAATTAAAAGACACATTTCTGGAGGAGAAGAAGGGGGGAGGGAAAGCATGATATTTCCCCTCGTGCTCTTCAGTTCCTTTCACTTTTTCTGCGCTTAGCCCAATATCAGAGTCCCTGTTGCGACTCCCATAGGCAGGCCTTCAAACACAAGTCAACCTTTTCACATCAGTTCACTGAGCCTCACAGCCCAAAACTTTGCTATATCTTCTCCAACCGGGGCAAAAACTATTCTGAACTCCCTGCATATAATCTGGAGAAAGGAGGGCACTGTAGCAGGTTGGATACGCTTTGATTCTGGACCCAGCATGTGCAGATGAAAGGGACATGGACAACGCATGATAACACAGTGCCATGAGAGCAGGAGACATGGACCAGTGAGAACTGGGTTCAGGTCCCTGCTCAGCCATGAACCTTACTAAGCATCTGTGAACCAGTCACTTTCAACCTAATCTACAGCGGTTTCCAAACTGTGCTCCACGGAGAACTTGGTGAGGGAGGGGCCATGGCTCAGTGGCAGAGCATCTGCTTGGCATGCAGAAGGTACCACATTCAATCCCTGGCATCTCCTGATAAAGGGACTAGGCAGGTAGGTGATGTGAAAGACCCTCTGCCTGAGACCCTGGAGAGCCGCTGCCGGTCAGAGTAGACAATACTGACTTTGATGGAGCAAGGGTCTGATTCAGTAGAAGGCAGTTTCGTGTGTGTTCATGTGGTGCTCCGCGAAACATCTCCTAGTGCTCCGTGAACAGATTGGAAAGAAAAATACTACTGTCATTTGGTTTAGTATATAGGTGCCAGGTGAAAATCAGCGCTCCGTGACGAATTTCTTTCCTGAAAAGTGCTCCATGACTCAAAAAATTTGGGAACTGCTGTTATAACGGAAAGAACTATGAGCTTCCTGGAAGCAAGGGCAGGATCTAATACAGGTGATAGATGCTTACAGTAAGACCCTGGTGAGAACGAACACAACAAGAAATAAGCACTGCCTGACTTACATTATAACCATAGCCTCTATATCACTGGTTCCCAACCAGGGGTCCGTGGACCCCCAGGGGTCCGCGAGAACTAAATTAAGGTCCACGAAACAAAGTTATAAACCCATAATTAATATTTTCAATTAAAAGTTCTCTATTATAAAAATATATATTCAAATATTATTCTAAGTTTAATGTTTAACTAACAGTTATGATTAAAGTTTATTTTCAAATTCTCGGAATTTTAATTTTGAACCTTGGGGTCCCTGCACCGAACAAAAAAGTCCTAGTGGTCCCTGGTCAAAAAAAGGTTGGAAACCACTGCTCTATATGGACATATGAAGAGACTGTTGTAACTCCAGAGCAGAAAGCCAGGAGCATCTTCTAAGGAGCAGATACTTCTCTGGGAACCACTGTTCCTTCCAGTCTCTGCGTGTTAGGGCATGTTTGGTTTATCGCTTTTCCTTCCAGAAAGAGAGTTATTCACAAATTCTTTGCAGGAGACTAGAAGTACACAGTGTGTTTAATGTTACGCAACGGTGCGTTAACTAGCCCTATGCAATTGTTTTTCCTCTTATCCAAACTAACCTTCAATTTTTCTCATGGAAACTGCACTGGCAGTTAGCACATATGGGTTCACGCTAGGTTCGTCGGGTCCCTCTTCGCCACTGGAGGGAGGTTTTTTGGGACGGAGCTTGAGGAGGGCAGGGTGTGCAGATGGAGGCTGGCAACCCTAACCAGCACACATATTAACCTGCTAGGGTTGCCAGGTCCCCCTGTCCACTGGTGGGGGATGAGAGGGTAGGGTTGCCAGATCCAGGTTAGGAAACTCCCGGATCCTTGTTAAGCCCGTCCTTGTTAGTATAGGGGTAAGTATCCCTGCCTGTCACATGGGAGACCGGGGTTTGATTCCCTGACGGGGAGGCTGCAAATTTTTGGGAGGGGCTGTGGCTCAGTGGAAGAGCATCTGCTTGGCATGCAGAAGGTCCCAGGTTCAATCCCCAGCATCTCCAGCTAAAGGGACAGGTAGGTGATGTGAAAGACCTCTGCCTGAGACCCTGGAGAGCTGCTGCCAGTCTGAGTAGACAATACTGACTTTGATGGACCAAGGGTCTGATTCAGCATAAGGCAGCTACATGTGTTCATGTGAGATTTGGGGATGGAGCCTGGGGAGGACAGGGACCTCAGTGGGGGACGATGCTATAGAGTCTACCTTCCAAAACATCCATCTTCTCCCAGGGGAACTGATCTCTGTAGTCTGGAGATCAGCTGTAATTCCGGGGGATCCCCAGGTCCCACCTGGAGGCTGGCATCCCTATAACCCACCCTTTCCCGCAGCGCCTCGTCACACTTCCTGTTTCAGTTTTCCTGGCCTGCCGCCATGAGGTAGGCGGCAGCCAGAAAGAGGTGCCAACATTATTCTGTTTTCTTAGCCCTTTGGCGTAACCTCGCCTTAATTATTCTTCCCAGCTATGGATGTTTTTGTAGACTTGATTGCTGTGGCAGGGTTTTTTTTTTTTTTTAAAGCTTTGCCACTTCTGTCTAATTTTTTTCTCCTTTTGCATTGATTTTTTAGAATTAAAAGCCATCTTGGACACTCAAGAAGGCAGACTAGAAGCGCTTTGAATGAGCAATAAAAAGGTCGAGTCGGCTGACGGAGCCACTGGGCAGAGCAATCCTTCTCAGCATTACTCCTATCAAAGCCCTTTGATTTCAAGGGGCTGAAAATGGAATAACACTAGTCAGGATTAGACAGTAAGGTGTGTGTGCGTTAAGTGCTGTCAAGTCGCTTCCGACTCATGGCGACCCTATGAATGAAAGTCCTCTAAAACGCCCTATCCTTAACAGCCTTGCTCAGATCTTGCAAATTGAGGGCTGTGGCTTCCTTACAGAATCAATCCATCTCTTGTTGGGTCTTCCTCTTTTCCTGCTGCCCTCAACTTTTCCTAGCATGATTGTCTTTTCCAGTGACTCTTGTCTTCTCATAGTATGACCAAAATATGATAGCCTCAGTGTAGCTATTTTAGCTTCTAGGGTCAGTTCAGGCTTGATTTGATCTATAACCCACTGATTTGGTTTTTTTGGGCAATCTATGGTATCTGTAACACTCTCCTCCAACAACACATTTCAAAGGAGTCTACTTTCTTCCTATCAGCTTTCTTCAATGTCCAGCTTTCACACCCATACATAGTAATAGGGAATACGATGGCAGGAATTAACATGGAGACAGTAAGGTAAGGGGTTGGCTTCCCTCCCTCCCACCGTTTCTCAAGGCACAAACGACTAACATAAAGTACACTTGGGTGGGCGGGCGGGCAGATAAACATTTTTTGTGGCCCAATAACTTCTTGAATGCCTTCGCAAGGCCGCAACCCACACACACAAAAAATAAAATACGCAAGGCACGTTAATTTCTTAATATCTGCAAACAAGAAATACGGTCTTGACTCAGTTATGAATAGTTTATTACGCCTATAAACTGCAAGGAGAAAAAACACCACCCCGAGCCTCTAAGGCAAATTATCATGTTGTGTTATCGTTATGCGCTCACTGGCAAGACCCGGGAGAGGAGAGGGGCCGCAGGTCCCTGGCGCAATGCCTCGCATTTTGTGATGCAACCGCTAAACATTAACCAGCTGCTTCAGCTACTGTTTGCAGCGTGCCCGGGCTGGGGCTTTTTCAGCTGTGCTGCCCTTATTAGGGTTGCCAGCTCTGGGTTGGGAAATACTTGAACATTTTGGGGGCGGAGCCTGAGGAGGGCGGGTTTGGGGAGGGGAGGGACTTAAATGCCATAGAGTCCAATGGCCAAAGCAGCCACTTTCTCCAGGGGAATTTATCTCTATCGGCTGGAGATCAGTTGTAACAGCGGGAGATCTCCAGCTGGTACCTGGAGGTTGGCAACCCTACCCTCATCCTTTAAAACCTCACTCACATCTAGAGGTGGGGCTAAGAAGAAACTTTGCTATGAAGATGTGAACATGGCACAAAAGCTGCGAGTCCAACCTGGAGGTTGGCAACCCTACAGATGTGGCCTGCGGGAACCTGAGTTCCCAAGTGCATTGAGGCCGGATTCATCCTCCCCCCAGTGTTTTCCTCACCCTAAACAATCCCAGGTGGTCATTCGGACCTTACAGCATCGACCCAATCGGACACTTTGACTCCGATTTTGACCTTGCAGGAAGTGGTCCTTATGCTCTAATTATTTGCCAGAGAAGGTCCATGTTTCCTGTCACCTCTAAGTCTCTACTACCCTTGATTTGTCTTTATTTTTGGCTTTGAGAGATGCAATGTTAATGTTTTTGTCAGCGTGAGTTGCTATTGTTGCTGTGCTTCAATGGTTAGCTTTCTCCCCAAGAGAATCAGAAGCATGGATTCTCTACCGTACTTGCATTTTAATGCATGCACATGACCAATAAGGCACCATGCAATGAACCAGATGGCCATTCCACAGGCCATAAGAAGAAGAAGAGTTGGTTTTTGATATGCCGGCTTTCCCGCTTAAGGCAGAATCAAACCAGCTTACAATCACCTTTCCTTCCCCTTCCCCCACAACAGACACCCTGTGAGGTAGGTGGGGCTGAGAGAGTGTGACTAGCCTAAGGTCACCCAGCTGGCTTCAGGTGGAGGAGTGGGGAAACAAATCCAGTTCCCCAGATTAGCCTCATGTGGAGGAGTGGGGAAACCAACCCGGTTCACCAGATTAGCCTCCGCCGCTCATGTGGAGGAGTGGGGAATCAAACCCGGTTCTCCAGATCAGACTCCACCACTCCAAACCACCGCTCCTAACCACTACACCACTCTGGCCTGCAGCATTTATGCTTTTCTCTTCAACCCAACAAGGCCTCACTCTCTTGGTTTTTAAAGCAATGGACAATGCGCTATTCCAAAATGAGCTAATATTGCCTAGAGAAAACAAAGCCATATGGGAAAGTGCAGGAGAGTTCAGGGATCAATCCTTGATAGGAGTATTACGCTTATGTCCCTCTTTTCATTGATGAACTGAAGAAGATCAAGAAGAAGAATTGGTTTTTATATGCCGACTTTCTCTACCACTGAAGGGAGACACAAACCGGCTTGCAATCACCTTCCCTTCCTCTCCCCACAACAGACACCCTGTGACGTAGGTGGGGCTGAGAGAACAGAGCTGTGACTAGCCCAAGGTCACCCAGCTGGCTTCGTGTGGAGGAGCGGAGAAACAAATCCAGTCCACCAGATTCGCCTCCGCCGCTCATGTGGAGGAGTGGGGGGAATCAAACCCGGTTCTCCAGATCAGAGTCCGCCGCTCCAAACCACCGCTCTTAACCACTACACCACGCTGGCTCTCCAAGCCTTCCTTTCCTGAGCAAGGTGGTTTGATTCCTTCTCCAGCTAACACAGAAGCCCAGCATCGGCACCAGAACAGGTTATAAAAGATCTCAGAAGAGTGTTTTTTTTTCAATAGCTGTTTGCCTTCCTTCTGCCTGACATATTCATCTCATACGATTTCACTCCCCCCCACACACACACACTTCTTGGAGGAAAATCCAGTTTTTCTTAAAGCTGGGGGGGGGGGATTGCCTTCCAAATCCACACCCTCTTATGTCATGAATGAAATCCCATTTCATGAGAGAGAGGGACATACATAAGCTTTTGAATTTCAAAGGCTTGCTGTGTACTTTAGAAACCTGGGGGGAAGAAGAAGCTTTATAAATGCTACAGATGGAATATTGATTCTGCAGCCGTTCAAAGCAACTGGGACCCAGCTTGGAAGGGGACAGGAAATTGGAACAATGGTACAATGCAAAGGCCTTATAAACACACAGGCTTCGCCGGAGGTGGAGAGAAGTAGGGCGGTTGAGTGGTGAGAGTGCCGGGCTCTGATCAGAGAATGACGTTTAAACCTTCGATCAGAGAAGGAAGTTTAAACCTAACCTGCCTCGCAGGTAGGGTTGCCAACCTCCAGGTGGTAGCTGGAGATCTCCCACGATTACAACTTTTGTTCTGAAATTGATAAAATTGGGGGTTTTAGTTACTCTCTGACTCTGATTCGCATGTCACCTTCAGAATGTCTCAGTTTGCTATTGCGGCCAGGAAGATTAGAGCTCTTGAAACTAATAAGGAAAATTCTGTATAGGAAAGCAAATGAGTGCGATCTTTGTTATAATAGAGATTTTGTATGAAATAGTTTTTATCCAGGCAATGTATATTGATGCAATTTTATCCCTTTTTTTGGCTTTTTGTACATATATAAGGATATTTTGTAATGGCCTATGGCTAAACAAATAAATGATTTCTTTTTCTTCAACTGAATAAAAAGAGTATGAAATGATGTCTCATTTTAACATTAAAATGAGACTTCATTTCATACTCTTTTTATTTTATTTAGCACAAGGTTGTCCTTTCCTTGTGATAGCCAACATCTGTCAACCTTCAGGCCTTGGCTGGAAATCTCCTGCTATTAACCACTGATCTCCAGTTGATAGAGATCAGTTCCCCTGGAGAAAACGGTCGCTTTGTCAACGGGACTCTATGGCGAAGTCCCTCCCCTCTCCAAACCCCGTCTTCCTCAGGCTCCACCCCCAAAATCTCCAGGTATTTCCCAACCTGGAGCTGGCATCCTTGTTGTTGCACAGAATTACAATAACCTACTGGCTGTGAAGCATTTTACAAATTGCTATATAAAGACTGAGTACTCTTAGCATTACCAGTGGTTCACCACACAGTAGCAGGAACCGCACGAGGCAATTTGAAGCATGGAGAAAAACCTGATAACTATACTGGCCTCACTTCCAGCATTAACTGCATGGATTTAGAAAGGGTATTTGTGCAGAAAAAGAAAAGAAAATAGACTCTGACAGTGCCCACTGGGCTGAAACAGTGCCGGCTGTGGCCGGGTTATGACCCAAGCGAGGCCCGAAGGGAAGACTGACTCAGCTGTTCTCATCGTGGCAGCCAGGAGTGGTTGCAAACTGCTGGGGGTGGAAAGGGGGCTGCAGGGTAGACTGGCATCCCAGGGCAGCCTCCTCCTGCGTCGATGGATCGTTGCCAAGGCCATGCAAACCGTTTGATCCGCACCAGTCTAGTCTATCAAAGGGGAGGGCATGCTTTGCCTCTGCGGAGAGGGGAGGGAGAGGAAAAAAAAATACAAAGGCGCTATTATGGAGCTGCATATTCCTCTGTGAGTCACGCTAGGCGTGCACAATCGAAGGGCTTCTTATGCAAGAACATAAAAGCCCAGAGACACTGGAGCGCTATAAATAGGGCATATAAACTTTCAACTGACAAGGCTCTGATTTTGTTATTGTGCAAAAAAAAAACCAAAAAGAAAAAAAAAGCACCGATAAGGGCTGAAAAACAGAGGAGAGGGGAGAAGCGTGCAGCGCTCAGCCTTGGCAACATTATTTATGGTAAGTCAAATGCATTTAGAGCTATTACTTGGCGCTTCCGATTGAATGAACGGAAAAAAGAGAGACCCAATCTGCCTTTCGCGGCGTCTCCTCCAGCAAACCTGCAATTGTGCTTGAGCAGGGCATTTTATTATAATAAATATAATTTGGGAAGGATAAAAAAAAAGTTAAGGGGGAGAGAAGGGGTGATATCAAAAACAGACTACTTTTAGAGCGTGGGATTGGTGTGCAGTTGGTGACGTTCAAAGGCGCCCAAGAGATGAGATCTGAACAGCCCCAACCAACGTCATGGGGTGACTCTGAGTTTCTGGTACTCGGAGAGGGTTCAAAGAAATAGTCAAATCCGTAGGCAGCTGCAACAAGGAAGGCAAATCGCATCCCTGCTCAGCCAGGAAACACACTGGATAATCTCATGTTTGTCACTAGGGTTGCCAGGTCCCTCTTCGCCACCGGCGGGAGGTTTTTGGGGTGGAGCCTGAGGAGGGCAGGGTTTGGGGAGGGGAGGGACTTCAATGCCATAGAGTCCAATTGGCAAATTGGCCATTTTCTCCAGGGGAACTGATCTCTGTCGGCTGGAGATCAGCTGTAATAGCAGGAGATCTCCAGCCAGTACCTGGAGGTCAGTAGGTAAACTTGAGTTAGCCTGCTGTCAGTAAATTAGCAAACATAGACCAGCAAATTTAAATTGCATGCAAATAAATGAGTCACAAAGTAGTCTTCAATTATGAAACATATATTAGAGCATATATATTCTCATGTAGTTCAGGTGCACTTACAATCCGTGTGCACTTCTATCAAACAACGGATAACATTCACCGTGTCAAAAAAGTCCCATGCACTTTCAACTATGTGCTCCGTAGGATAAGCAATCAGGAAATGTTTTCCTGTGTCCAAGAGGTAAGAGAAATCGTCTTTGCTACAGAAGACCGGTATCCTTTCTGTTTCGGCTTGACATAGCCTTCCTCAGGGACCACTGTACAATTTAAACATACCATATAATCACATGCAGTATATCGGCATTACATATAGGATACAGCACGATACACAGAGTAACATAATATAAGCAAAACAAACAGTACTTACACGCTGGCTGTTAATAACCTGCTTCAGCGTTGGCAATGTCGCCATGTTTACAGAGCTTTATATAGAAACTGATCATGTGATCTTAACAAGCACTGTTTTGGGCTTAAAGATACAGAGTCTCAATATACAATTATAGAAACATATTACAAGAAGCATGCCAAATCCAGTGATGTGTTTAAGCCTTTAGGCTGTAAAGTCTCAAATAATAAGATGTACTTTGATTCCTGGCGTCTTAAGATTAATTCAATATCAGTTCTGTCATATTTATGTGTATTAATAAACCGCCATATTACAAAAAAGGACAGTTCCTCATCTGAGTGGTTTTTGTCTAAAAAATGCGGAGTTAGTGGTGCCTCCAAAACCCGATTCCGAATTCTGGACCTGTGTTCGCTTATTCGATATTTAATAGGTCTTAAGGTTTTGCCAATGTACCAATATTGGCATGTACATTTAATTCCATAAATAAGGTACCGCGAGTCACAGTTATTAAAGGTGTTTATAGTAAACGTGCCACCAGTTACAGGGTTAGTTATCTCGCGTACCGTTAACATATATTTGCAGCTTTGACATGAGCCGCATTTAAAATTTCCATTCGGGAGAGTGGAGGTGGATTTATTTTGAGGCATCGCATTTACCAACATATCTCTAAAAGATCTGGTTCTTTTATAAGCCATGCGTGGTGGAAGCTGGCAACCCGGTAAATGCTGTACTAAGTGCCAGTGTTTTAATATAATTTGTCTAATAATTGGCGACATAGACGTGAACTGTAACACACAGGTTACTCTCGTGTTTATTTGGGCAGGAGTTTCAGTTAGCAGTTTCTCTCTCGGTTTTAGGTGGGCTTTAGCCTTAGCCTGTCTTAAAATATTTGAGGGATAGCCCCGATGTTGTAATTCTCTCTCAAATTGTCTAGCTGATTTTTTGTAATCCCCTGTATCAGTAGAATTCCTTTTCAAGCGTAATAGTTGGCTAAAAGGTAAGTTGTTTTTTAAGTGAAGCGGATGAAAAGAATTATAGTGTAACAATGTGTTACAAGCCATCTTCTTCTTGTAGGGACGTACTACTAATTTACCGTCAAGTCCCTTATACACGGATACATCTAAAAATGGTATCGTTTCCTTATGACAACTACCGCTTAGTTTTATGTTAGGATCCTGTAGATTGATCCATGTTGCAAAATCTTCAAAATTCTGGGAATCACTCATGACTAGGAACATGTCATCTATGTATCTAACATAGAGACTAATATTATTCTCAAATGGGTTATTATGCAATATATGCGCATGTTCAAATGAAACCATGAAAATATTCGCAATGGAGGGCGCGCATGCGCTACCCATCGCAACTCCGTGGGTTTGCATGTAAAAGGTATCATCATACATGAAGTAGTTCTTTTCCATAACTATATCAAGCAAATTTAATAAAAATTGAGTTGGAGGCTGGAGACTTGAACGAGAGTCTAGAAGGTCCGAAATAATACTTCTAACTCCCTCTGTAGGAACATTTGTATATAGAGCGTTAACATCCAGTGTGCATAATACTGCATCAGCAGGAATCGAAGTCTGTTCTATCTTCGAAATAAAATGTCTTGTATCCTTAATGTACGCTTGGGTTCTAGTCGCATAATTATTTAAGAAGGATTCCAGATATTTAGCTAGCGGTTCCAAAATGGAGGCGATCCCTGCTACTATAGGTCTGCCTAGCGGGGGGCGGTTAGGTTTATGGATCTTCGGTAAGACATAGAACTTAGGAATTTTTGGAAAGGCATTATACAGAAAGTCTGCTAAGTCTTTAGAAATAAAGTCAGATGCAAGGGCTTCATTAACCACTGTGCGGATGATCAACTGGATCTCATCAGTGGGGTCATGCGTAAGCTTTTTGTAAAATTGTCTGTCATTTAATTGGCGTTTAACCTCATTATCATAGTCCTCTCTGGATAAAATGACGATAGCCCCGCCCTTATCCGCTGGCTTGATTATAATATCTTGTTGATTAGCCAGTTTCAAGATGATATCCCAATCCTGTTTGGATAAGTTGTTTTTTCTATGCATTTTGTGGCGTTCTGCCTTAGTGATGTCACGGTTGACAACATCATTAAAAGTGGCAATGTGATGATCAAAGGAGGATGGTATATATTTGGACTTAGGTTTAAATTTATTAATAGGTTCAGTGGAAATGTCATCACCAAACTTTTCCTTTAATTTTAAGAGGCGTACAAGCCGAAAAATGTCTATTTTTGTTTGCAGCGGAGAGTATGGAGGTGTGGGTACAAAGCCCAGTCCATATTCCAATACTCTAATCTCTTGTGACGAGAGGTTATATTTGGATAAATTTATTACTACCTCCCGTTCCTCCCGCCTCTGCGCCTCTGAAAAGGGCGATAATAGCCCCGCCCCCTAGTGTTTCTTGGGCGCAAGTTATATTCCCTATCTGAAGTGCGGCTTGATAAACTGGAAGACTCACTGTCATACTCACGTTGTCTATTTCTGGTAGGTGCTATTTAGAGATGATGTTAGTTTCAAGGATAAGTGGGTAGCCATCCTTAATAAATGCGCCTATGATTTAATGACCTTAATTATTGAACAGGCGAATCAGGAAGTTGACAACATCAAGGAGGATATTAAAAAACTTAAGGAGGAACTTAAACCGTCCCTCTCCTCTGCAGCCTTTGATAACAAAATAAAACAGTTAGAAGTCGACCTAAACGTATATAAAGAAAACATTAGAACTTATAAAACAAAAAAATATGAAAGGGACCTTAATGACTATACTCAAGACACTGTCTATCCTTGGTATAATGAATCAGTAGTCGGTGCCACAGCATCTCGAGCACCTACCAGAAATAGACAACGTGAGTATGACAGTGAGTCTTCCAGTTTATCAAGCCGCACTTCAGATAGGGAATATAACTTGCGCCCAAGAAACACTAGGGGGCGGGGCTATTATCGCCCTTTTCAGAGGCGCAGAGGCGGGAGGAACGGGAGGTAGTAATAAATTTATCCAAATATAACCTCTCGTCACAAGAGATTAGAGTATTGGAATATGGACTGGGCTTTGTACCCACACCTCCATACTCTCCGCTGCAAACAAAAATAGACATTTTTCGGCTTGTACGCCTCTTAAAATTAAAGGAAAAGTTTGGTGATGACATTTCCACTGAACCTATTAATAAATTTAAACCTAAGTCCAAATATATACCATCCTCCTTTGATCATCACATTGCCACTTTTAATGATGTTGTCAACCGTGACATCACTAAGGCAGAACGCCACAAAATGCATAGAAAAAACAACTTATCCAAACAGGATTGGGATATCATCTTGAAACTGGCTAATCAACAAGATATTATAATCAAGCCAGCGGATAAGGGCGGGGCTATCGTCATTTTATCCAGAGAGGACTATGATAATGAGGTTAAACGCCAATTAAATGACAGACAATTTTACAAAAAGCTTACGCATGACCCCACTGATGAGATCCAGTTGATCATCCGCACAGTGGTTAATGAAGCCCTTGCATCTGACTTTATTTCTAAAGACTTAGCAGACTTTCTGTATAATGCCTTTCCAAAAATTCCTAAGTTCTATGTCTTACCGAAGATCCATAAACCTAACCGCCCCCCGCTAGGCAGACCTATAGTAGCAGGGATCGCCTCCATTTTGGAACCGCTAGCTAAATATCTGGAATCCTTCTTAAATAATTATGCGACTAGAACCCAAGCGTACATTAAGGATACAAGACATTTTATTTCGAAGATAGAACAGACTTCGATTCCTGCTGATGCAGTATTATGCACACTGGATGTTAACGCTCTATATACAAATGTTCCTACAGAGGGAGTTAGAAGTATTATTTCGGACCTTCTAGACTCTCGTTCAAGTCTCCAGCCTCCAACTCAATTTTTATTAAATTTGCTTGATATAGTTATGGAAAAGAACTACTTCATGTATGATGATACCTTTTACATGCAAACCCACGGAGTTGCGATGGGTAGCGCATGCGCGCCCTCCATTGCGAATATTTTCATGGTTTCATTTGAACATGCGCATATATTGCATAATAACCCATTTGAGAATAATATTAGTCTCTATGTTAGATACATAGATGACATGTTCCTAGTCATGAGTGATTCCCAGAATTTTGAAGATTTTGCAACATGGATCAATCTACAGGATCCTAACATAAAACTAAGCGGTAGTTGTCATAAGGAAACGATACCATTTTTAGATGTATCCGTGTATAAGGGACTTGACGGTAAATTAGTAGTACGTCCCTACAAGAAGAAGATGGCTTGTAACACATTGTTACACTATAATTCTTTTCATCCGCTTCACTTAAAAAACAACTTACCTTTTAGCCAACTATTACGCTTGAAAAGGAATTCTACTGATACAGGGGATTACAAAAAATCAGCTAGACAATTTGAGAGAGAATTACAACATCGGGGCTATCCCTCAAATATTTTAAGACAGGCTAAGGCTAAAGCCCACCTAAAACCGAGAGAGAAACTGCTAACTGAAACTCCTGCCCAAATAAACACGAGAGTAACCTGTGTGTTACAGTTCACGTCTATGTCGCCAATTATTAGACAAATTATATTAAAACACTGGCACTTAGTACAGCATTTACCGGGTTGCCAGCTTCCACCACGCATGGCTTATAAAAGAACCAGATCTTTTAGAGATATGTTGGTAAATGCGATGCCTCAAAATAAATCCACCTCCACTCTCCCGAATGGAAATTTTAAATGCGGCTCATGTCAAAGCTGCAAATATATGTTAACGGTACGCGAGATAACTAACCCTGTAACTGGTGGCACGTTTACTATAAACACCTTTAATAACTGTGACTCGCGGTACCTTATTTATGGAATTAAATGTACATGCCAATATTGGTACATTGGCAAAACCTTAAGACCTATTAAATATCGAATAAGCGAACACAGGTCCAGAATTCGGAATCGGGTTTTGGAGGCACCACTAACTCCGCATTTTTTAGACAAAAACCACTCAGATGAGGAACTGTCCTTTTTTGTAATATGGCGGTTTATTAATACACATAAATATGACAGAACTGATATTGAATTAATCTTAAGACGCCAGGAATCAAAGTACATCTTATTATTTGAGACTTTACAGCCTAAAGGCTTAAACACATCACTGGATTTGGCATGCTTCTTGTAATATGTTTCTATAATTGTATATTGAGACTCTGTATCTTTAAGCCCAAAACAGTGCTTGTTAAGATCACATGATCAGTTTCTATATAAAGCTCTGTAAACATGGCGACATTGCCAACGCTGAAGCAGGTTATTAACAGCCAGCGTGTAAGTACTGTTTGTTTTGCTTATATTATGTTACTCTGTGTATCGTGCTGTATCCTATATGTAATGCCGATATACTGCATGTGATTATATGGTATGTTTAAATTGTACAGTGGTCCCTGAGGAAGGCTATGTCAAGCCGAAACAGAAAGGATACCGGTCTTCTGTAGCAAAGACGATTTCTCTTACCTCTTGGACACAGGAAAACATTTCCTGATTGCTTATCCTACGGAGCACATAGTTGAAAGTGCATGGGACTTTTTTGACACGGTGAATGTTATCCGTTGTTTGATAGAAGTGCACACGGATTGTAAGTGCACCTGAACTACATGAGAATATATATGCTCTAATATATGTTTCATAATTGAAGACTACTTTGTGACTCATTTATTTGCATGCAATTTAAATTTGCTGGTCTATGTTTGCTAAGTACCTGGAGGTCAGCAACCCTATGGTGTTGAAGTCCCTCCCCAAACCCACCCTCATCAGGCTCCACCCCAAACATCTCCAGGTATTTCCCAACCCCAAGCTGGCATATAAACTTTCAACTTTTCCCTCCGAATCCTGCTTATCAAAAAACTGCCTAGAGGGGGAAATTTGGGGAGGGTGTTCACCTGGAATCTACAATTACCGTAGAGTTTGCTCTCTTAAGCTGCCAATTTCCCCAGGGGAGCTGATCCCAGCAGTTGTAATTCCAGCAGTACCCCAGCCCCCACCTGAATGTTGGCAACCCCAGTCCATGGCTCGGTGGCAAAGCATCTGCTTTGCATGAAGAAGGCCCCAGGTTCAATCCTTGGCATCTCCAATTGAAAGGATCCGATAGCAGGTGATGTGAAAGCCCTGGGCTTGAAACCCTGGAGAGCTGTTGCCAGCCAGAGGTGACGATACTAAATACTAAAAGATTTACAGAGCAGTGGTCTGACTCAGGCCTTTCATGAGAGCTAGCATGGTGCAGCAGGAGAAGAGGAAGACCCAACAAGAGATGGATTGACTCAATAAAGGAAGCCACAGCCTTCAGTTTGCAAGATCTGAGCAAGGCTGTCAAAGATAGGACATTTTGGAGGACTTTCATTCATAGGGTCGCCATGAGTCGGAAGCGACTTGATGGCACTTAACACACACACAGCATGGTGTATTGGTTTGGAATGGTGGGCTCTAATCTGGAGAGCCAGGTTTGATTCCCCACTCCTCCACATGAGTGGCAGACTGTATCTGGTCAGCCGGGTTGGCTTCCCCACTCCTCCACATGAAGCCTGCTGGGTGACCTTGGGCTAGTCACAGTTCTCTCCAAACTCTCTCAGCCTCACCTACCTCACAAGGTGCCTGTTGTGGGGCGAGGAAGGGAAGGCGATTGTAAGACGGTTTGATTCTCCTTAAAAGGTAGAGAAAGTCGGCATATAAAAACCAACTATTCTTCTTCTTTTAAAATAAAATAAAGACTGTAAATCCTAGCAGAAATTGAATATATGCAGGCACGCATGCATCTAAGAAGAAAAAGGCATTTTCTTAGATACAGGATACCAAACTACACAGACTAAAAAACAACTTATTCCAAGAACCATCAAAAGTCACTTTGGGGCTATGTGACTACTGCCGCCAGAATTTTATATGCATCACATTGGAAAACTCCAAATATCCTGGTTTTATCTGAGTGGATTCCTAAGTTATTGGATTTTGCATTGATGTCTAAACTAACGCACCTGATGAAAAAGAACCCACTAGACGATTTTAAGATGAAGTGGCAACCAGTATATGATACTTACCTGGGTCAGATATTTCTGCTAGAGGCAGGTCATAGAGATATGCTACCTATTGATATAATGTACTAGAAAATGATAGTTTCATCTTATTGTTAGAATTATTGTTAGAAAGTTATCAAATTATATTGAGATATTATTGGCCTTCTGATTAATTACTACTAAGGCACTGGCAAACCCCCCCGCAAACAAAGTCTGCCTTGGAAATGTGATGTGACGTCACCCCATGGGTCAGGAATGACCCGGTGCTTGCACAGGGGACCTTTACCTTTTTAAGTGTTTTTAAATACTTGTAGAATTTAGTGTTTTCTTAAGAGAATAGAAAATTCTGTATCATAAAGAACTAGTTTAAGATTCTAAGGGGGGAGAATGAAGTTGATATATTAATGTATTGATCTGTAAAGCTTGAACACAGGCATGCATATGTTTTTCCCTTCTTTACCCCTTTTTGTTTCTGTATCCTAATATATATAAAATAAATATTTTTTTAAGTCACTTTGGGGCTGTAGCCAAAAACCTACAAAAAGCACAGTCTGTCCTCCTTATCTCCCAATTCACGATAAAGTATATTTACATCCGTGCGAGGGAAAGCGGCTTTTCCCCGCTGCCGTGTGAAGTCCCCAAAAGCGGAAAGGCGGGGGGAAAGAAGCTATAATGGCATCCAACCCTGGGCTCTATTCATAACTAATTAGACTTTCTTCGGTGGGGGAAGAGGGAGGGAACCAAGGAACATAATTACAAGCTTCCAGGGAGAAAAATTCATTATAATGCTAATGCCCCCCCCCCCAATAATATCTGCCTGGCTCGCCTTCCCCCTCGCTCATGTCTGCGTGTGCGGGAGCGTGTTCTAATTACTCTGCAGCGAAGTGTGTCATTTTCACATTTACCTCAGCCCCGAATGAGATTCGAAAGTCAAAGTTAAAAATAAAAAGGTTAATCGGCGTCGGCCTCCTCTGCAAATGACGACGGGCCAGTATCAGCCTGTTAATGGGTTCCTTTTCCTCTCGGGCGCCCAGGCAGGGGGACAGTGTTCGGGTTTGCCCCAGGGGCAGGACCGCCGAGAGAATTTAGGGCCCGCGGAGCAACCGTCGGGGTGAAACACTGCAGCCGGCGAGGCCGGAGCTCGGTATTGCTTATTTGTTTGGAAAATGTCTATGCCGCCTCTCCAGGGAAACTGCCCGAGGCATCTTACAGGATAAAACACAATAAAAACACAATTTTAAAAAAAAAGTGTTACTTAAAACCCAGCATTAAAAACCCAGCCACAGCATAAAAACATACAATATCAAGGAGCTTAATTGAATTTAACAGTTTTCAGACTAAAGGCAAGCTATAAAAATTGTGTTAGGAGGTAAAAGGTACAGGTAGTCCCCTTGTGCAAGCACCGGGTCATTCCTGACCCATGGGGTGACGTCACATCACACCGTTTACAAGGCAGACTAGGTTTACGGGGTGGTTTGCCAGTGCCTTCCCCAGTCATCTTCCCTTTACCCTCAGCAAGCTGGGTGCTCGTTTTACTGACCTCAGAAGGACGAGTCAACCTTGAGCCGGCTACCTGAAACCGACTTCTGTTGGGATCGAACTCAGGTCGTGAGCAGAGCTTTTGACTGCAGGAATGCATCTTACCGCTCTGCACCACGGGACATTCTGTGTTAGGAGACCAACCCCTTAATTGAAATCCTGGATAAAAATAAATGTTTTGGCCTGGTGTTTAGATGAGAGTAGGTGAGGTGCTGAATGAGCTTCAAGGGGGAGGGTGTTCCACAGGTGAGGTGCCACCACTGAAGAAGTCCTGCTTCTGAAGGCAGGGGGCACAGAGAACAGGGCTCAGGAAGAAGATGGTGGCTGGAAGGCTGAACAGGATGGGGGGGATGGGGGGGTTGCAGAAGCATTCCTTCAAATACCCCACCCCCCAAACCATTTAGGTTAGAACCAGCACTTCAAATTGTGCCTGAAACACATGGGTCTCCCGCTATTACAACGGACCTCCAGGTGATAGAGATCAGTTCACCTGGAGAAAATTGCCACTTTGGCCATTGGACTCTATGGCATTGAAGCCCCTCCACTCTCCAAACCCCGCCCTCCTCAGACTCCTCCCCCAAAATCTCCTCGTAATTCCCAACCCGGAGCTTCCAACCCTATCAAGGAGGCTGTTGGGGGATCAATTGGCAGTGCTGCATGCCCTGGCCATGCCCTTTCCCGCCCCGTGCCGTGACGAGCACTGGGCTACGGCCCCAGGTCTGCTGGCCCCTGATTGGTTCTGACTGCCCTGTCTGTCAAAACCCAGCTGTCTAAACACAACCCCTGGAACAGGATGCTATACCACGGCTGCTGGGGACACTGGTCACTTATGCATGGGTACTTGGACTCACGTTCGCCCCGTCTGACTCGGTCGTTCCTTGGAGTTCTGCATGTGTTTTCCGTCCATTAGAAATGACCTTGCTGCCGGCCCTTGCAATGTCCAGGCCTTCCCATTCCTCTGTTAACCCGACTCTTCCATCTGCCCTGAGCTCAGCCCGGCTGAAATCTCCATGTCGAAGGCAAAGCTCCGGCCACAGGAAGATTGGCATCTCTCACAGCCAGTCACAAAGCAGCGTGTCAAGAGGCGGGGATTCAAGTGCTTCCTGCTGCCTGGGGGCTCTTTCTGAGCAAAAGAATGGCTTTTTTAAAACCGAGGCTTGGCTTTCTCCCCCCCACACACACACCTTTCAGGTTTTTTTGTTTTTTTGTTCTTAAAATGCTTTTTTATACAGCAATTGGGTTTTGGGGTGGGGGAATCTTCTCTCACAGTGAGCACTGCGAAGTAAGCCAATTACAAAGCAGCATTTAAAGGGGCAGGACTTGATTTGAGCTTGGAGACTGCTGGTGGTGCAAAGATTCCCAACTGGAAAGTGTGGGTCTGGCCAGCAACAAACCTCAGGTAAAACTCCCATGCATAAATGACCACTGTCATGGTTTCAGCCTGGAAAACCCAGCTACAAACTCTTTTTCCTGCTGGCAACTCACTAACCAAACCCTTCAGGGAGCAAACTAGCGGCGGTACAGTTACACTGGTGGCCGGCCATCGCAGCCCAGTTGTCCTTTAGGATTGTACTGTTAATATCCCCGTTTTGATTTCTTTCAAAATAAAGACTGCCCAGCACATTTCTCTGTGTCTCTGGGGCCACCAGCACTTGCTTCCAGCACATGTGTGCACTAGGGTTGCCAACCTCCAGGTACTAGCTGGAGATCTCCTGCTATTACAACTGATCTCCGGCCAACAGAGATCAGTTCCCCTGGAGAAAATGGCCGCTTTGGCCATTGGACTCTATGGCACTGAAGTCCCTCCCCAAACCCCCCAAACCCCACCCTCCTCAGGCTCCGCCCCAAAAACCTCCCGCCGGTGGTGAAGAGGGACCTGGCAACCCTACGTGCACACCCCCTCTTTCCCCCAGCTCTGTGCCCAGTGTTGGGTTAGGATCTGTGAAACCCTGGTTCAAATCCCCACTTTGCCATGGAAGTTTGCTGGGTGATCTTGGGCCAGTCACACACACTCAGCCTGACCTACCTCACAGGGTTGTCATGAGGGTAAAATGGAGGAGAGGAGAACGGCGTAAGCTGCTTTGGGTCCCCATTGGGGAGAAAGGCAGGAGATAATTAAAGTAAATAAACAAATAAAAACAACACGAGGACCAAATGACACATGCCATTATATTGCATATCAAAACATATACCATGTGGACTTAGTGCAAATGGATCAACAATATCAACAGCGAAAAGCAGAGAACCAGAACCACAGGCAAAAACAGAAGTGAATATAAAAAGAAACGAGGGAGGACATGTTAGCTCATCCCTAATCAGCACATCAGGAAGAAAATTAAAAGCTAATAATAACTGTTTTATTATTGTGATTATACAGGTCCTGCTTCTGCTTTCCTGCCTGTCATAAACTCGGGCATTTCATTACACCCCATAATGACTAATTATTAAACAAGTGAGGCATACTGCAAGAAAGTCCCCCCCCTCCCCAGTTTTTGTTTCCCTTCTCTCTCCTCCC
Organism: Euleptes europaea; assembly: GCF_029931775.1. Taxonomy (NCBI): domain Eukaryota; kingdom Metazoa; phylum Chordata; class Lepidosauria; order Squamata; family Sphaerodactylidae; genus Euleptes; species Euleptes europaea. The sequence goes on along the minus strand of NC_079324.1, from coordinate 59,344,545 downwards.
AAAGCGAGCAAATGAAAAAGGGTTTACTGTTCTTCATTAAAGGAAAAAAGAAGATATGAAACAAGAGTTGAATTCCCGGGGAGGAAACAGATGACCTTTTGTTGTGGGAATAACAGCGCTCTCCCTTTCTTTGATTTTATCACCGAAGGAACACACAGGAATGAAAACCAACAAGGCGTGACACGATTCTCTCTGTTTGGCTGAATCACCAAGTAATAACGGTAAGCAAAGCAGGGAGAAAGTGTGTCATGAAAGGCAAAGGATAGGAGCCAAGCTGTTCTGGCCATGTTTATAGAAATGTGGATTTGAAAAGCTACAGGTTTGGTTCAGAAACAGTTGTACTCTGGGCTGACAGTAAACTACTACAGCAGGTGGCAACTGGCATCCCCAGACCCAAAACCAGTACAGTGGATGAATGCCATGTTCGGCCGCTATGCCTTTTTCGTGTCTTCTTGGTCATTTATGCATGGGAGTTTTACCTGAGGTTCGTTGCTAGCTGGACCCACACTTTCCTGTTGGCAATCTCTGCACCAGCAGTCTCCAAGCTCAAATCAAGTCCCCGACCCTTTAAATGCTGCTTTGTAATTGGCTTTCTTTGTAGAGCTTACTGTGAGAGAAAATTCCCCTCCCAAACTCAGTTGCTGCATGAAAAAAGCATTTTAAGAACAAAGAACAAAAAATGGAGCAATCTGAAGCCTCGGGGGAGAAATCCAAGCCTCGGTTTTAAAAAGCCTTTCTTCTGCTCAGAAAGAGCTCCAAGGATGCAAGAAGCATTTGAATCCCCGCCTTTTTACACACTGCTTTGTAACACAGGGATACTAAAGGCATGTTATGTGCACAATGTTAGCACATCAGCCCAAAGTGTGCCTGTGCCAGAGATCTCTGGTGTGCTAACATTGCACATGTAGCAGCTGAGGGACCAGTTACCATTTGCACTAGAATGTTTTTGGCCATGGTCTCCTTTTGATAACACAGACTTGGGGATAGTTTCAAAAGGACCCCTGGACTGCTATTTTTCTGGATGCTCTGAAAAGCGTTGTGGGTATTTTCCCCCTTGGTTTTTCATAATCTGGCTCAAGTCCTTCAGAAAAAAAGGAAGGCTAGGAGTAAATAAATGACTTTGGATCCAGCAGAATCTCGTTTAAACCCAGCCTTATAAAGCTGACGTAGCATAAAGCCTCAGAGAATAAGCAAGGACGCGGGAGATTGCCAATTCAAATCTAATCTAAGACACAAACTTTGTAGATAGCCTTAAGAACATAAGACCATAAGAAAGGCCGTGCTGGATCAGACCAAGGTCTATCAAGTCCAGCAGTCTGTTCACACAGTGGCCAACCAGGTGCCTCTAGGAAGCCACAAACAAGACGACTGCAGCAGCACCATCCTGCCTGTGTTCCACCGCACCCAAAATAATAGGCATGCTCCTCTGATACTAGAGAGAATAGGCATGCATCATGACTCGTACTCATTTTTACTAGTAGCCATGAATAGCCCTCTCGTCCTTGAACTTGTCCACTCCATGAACGTGTCCACTGTCCTCTTCAAGCCTTCCAAGTTGGCAGCCATCACCACATCCTGGGGCAGGGAGTTCTACCATTTAACTACATCCCTGGCTATGTTTGAATGTGCATGTGTTTGTTAAGTGCCATCAAGTGGCTTCCAACTTATGGCAACTCTTATGAATGAATAACCTCTAAAACATCCAAACAGCCTTGCTCAGTTCTTGCAAACTGAGAGAAGTGGCTTCCTTTATAGAGTCAATCCATCTTATATTGGGTCTTCCTATTTTCCTGCTGCCTTCAACTTTTCTTAGCCTTATTGTCTTTTCCAGTGACTTGTCATCTCACAAATATTTTAATAAATGTTGGGAAAAAATGGTTTAAAACCACTTTGAGCCCGATAAGGGAAAAAATAGGTTAAATTATTATTTTAACAAATAAATGAAAACCTTCTGCAGAAAGCTCAAACTTTGGTGAGCCTCCAGGGAAAGTAAATTAAAAACCACAGAGCGCTCTCCGCGTGTCCTTTACTCCTGATTTGGGGTATTGATGGCATCTATAAGAAACGATTCCTGGTAAAGATGATCTCTTAGGTATGTGGACTCAAGATATTTAGGGCTTTATATAACATCCCCAGCCCTTTGAACTGAATCTTGTGGCTAACAGGGAATCAAAGCAGACCCTGCCATACTGATAATAATGTTAGAGCAGTTCCTCAGTGGAACAGGCTTCCTCGGGAGGTGGTAAGCTCTCCTTCCCTGGAGGTTTTTTAAGAAGAGGCTAGATGGCCATCTGTCAGCAATGCTGATTCTATGACCTTAGGCAGATTGTGAAAGGGAGGGCATCTTGGCCATCTCCTGAGCGTGGAGTAGGGGTCACTGGGAGCATGGGGTGGGGGAGGTAGTTTGGAATTTCCTGCATTGTGCAGGGGGTTGGACTAAATGACCCTGGTGGTCCCTTCCAACTCTATGATTCTATTATTCTATTTTTGATTCCCAACCCCATTTGATCAGGGTGGATGTAGAGGAAGCCGTTGTGCTACTCCCTTTCTCATTAGCTGTGCTATCTGGCAGAGAAAAACATATCAGCTGATACTGGAGGGAAGGGAAAGTTGCAATCATCTTTAAAGTTTTATCTTCTCTTTTGCCTTACATTCCGGAGAGTCTCACAACCGCATTAAGTTACAGGGTTATTGTTTTGTTGTTGTTGTTTTAATTCCACTAACTAATTTCTAGAGGCCGAATCCTATTTCTGGAGTTCTCTAGAAAAGTTCTTCAAAACGTGGTAGGAGGAGATAGTAAAGATTCAAAGGGTGGTGGTTAAAGTTTTAGAGGAAGGACTGGGAGTGGGGGAACCGTTTCCATGGGGGGGAAACCCCACAATCGGTCTCAAGGATGTCAGAAAAGGCAAACGTGCTATCAGCACTGTTCTGCAACTGCAGATCAGATAAAACTGGAAAAAGCTGGATGGGCTGTGTCCTTGGCTTATAGGGTCACTTTGGGGTTTTTTTTTAGGTGGAGTAAGCCAAGAAACAACAGAGAGCACGATCCCACCAAGGCATTTAAAACAAATTTTTTAAAGTCTTGGAGCAGATTACACTTCAAGGCTATGCTCATGCCCATCCTTACTCACGGCTCCTCTGGAAAAACAAATCCCCCCCAGCTCAGGCAGGGAGGAGCTAGGAAACACTACAGGAAAATACAGAATTCCCTAAAGGAAGAAAGCAGACACATGGTTAAGACGTGCAGTGCTTCTTGCCAAAAGACGGTTGTTACTCAGGGCCAAACTACGCACGATGTTGGAGTTTTGTGAGTGGAACTCCAGATGTGAAAACTGTTCCTACAAATGCAGCTGCAGGAAAAGGGGGTTTAAGAGATCTAGGTCAGGGCCGTGGGGCTGGGGAAGTGGGGTTAACCCCTTCTCCTGCTGTGCCATCTCCCTGGTGGATAATGCGCCCCTCAGCTCTTTCAGCTCTGACTGGAAGAAAAAGACAGGCACGACAGGTTTACAGCAATGCCAGGCGGGTTATTTGCAACTGGTAAATTGTTAGCTCTGTAGCAGTGGGGAAAGTTGGGGGTTGACCATTTTAAAGGCCAAATCAGACAAGTGGAGTTCCGGTGGCAGAACTCTTGCATCACATATAAACGAATGATAAATTATCAACGTTCCTAACATTGCTTAACCGTATTAGAACAAATAATAGTTTAAACCAGGTTTTTGACTCACTGCTTTCAGGGATTATCAAAAAGCCCAAGTTACACACCCAGAAATCTCACCTAGACTTCTCCTGAGACTTCCATCCAGAGAAATCTGCTTTGTTTCTCACAGTAGCGCATATTTATAGGAAAAATATCAATCTTATCTTTTTTTGAAATCTTCTATCGTAATCATGTGATATTTATCTAAATAACTGATTGGTTCATGGCGAAACGTGAGATAATCAACACAAATGCAAATAAGCCAATCAGCATGTGTGTATGAGTTACGCATCAGATAAAAGCAAGACAAGAAGAACAATCTCAACTCTTAACCTCTGTTAAAAAGCAATTAATCTGGCTTTTCTGTTAACTGCTTCAATTAACTGCCAGAGGTAACTCTAAGCAAACAGCGTTCACTGACAGTTGAAAAGTGCTTGAATTCACCCTTCACTTGCAAATTCAGCAAGAAAAGGTGAGTGAAGTCATAGCTACACCTGTGTGATTAAAACAAACAAACAGCAACAACAAAGAATCCACTTGGAGTTCTATTTACAGACCTCTTCATGTTATATGTAGACGAGCCCTCTGATTAGCGTTGCCAACCTCCAGGTACTAGCTGGAGATCTCCTGCTATTACAACTGATCTCCAGCCGACCGAGATCAGTTCCCTTGGAGAAAACGTCCACTTTGGCAATTGGACTCTATGACATTGAAGTCCCTCCCCTCCTCAAACCCCGCCCTCCTCAGGCTCTGCCCAAAAAATCTCCCACCGGTGGCAAAGAGGGGCCTGGTAACCCTACCTCTGATGGTGAGCATACCTTCTTTCCATGGTGGTTTTATTCTACATAATTTGGGTCACGGCTGGACTCTCGCATGAACACATGAAGCTGCCTTATGCTGAATCAGACCCTTTGTCCATCAAAGTCAGTATTGTCTACTCAGACAGGCAGCGGCTCTCCAGGGTCTCAATCGGAGGTCTTTCACATCACTTACTTGCCTAGTCCCTTGAATTGGAGATGCTGGAGATTGAAGCTGGCACCTTCTGCATGCCAAGCAGATGCTCTACCACTGAGCCACAGCCCCCCCCCCCATTGGAAGTTCGAAAAAACTAGTTCTGGTGACAAATTTACTGGGAAACATGTTGAGTCTTAGCACAGCACTCAGCTTTTTTTCTGCTAAAGCTTTGCACTCGATGACTTTTCTCAACATAACACCTCCTTTTTAGCAAGTGGCAGCGGCGGGGATCTAGTGTGGGATTTTAGAGAACACACACGCATACCATGCACTAAGGGAAGTTCAGGACATAACAACTCAGCAGATCTAAGGGCTGAAAAACACGAGAAGCCAAACCTGTTCCCTACATGTTGATCCAGTTCAGAGATGCAGAGTGGCAGGCAGAATAAGGAAGATTCTGGCCACCTCATGGGGATATGAACCCTGGAACAAAACCCAATGCAAATCTGCCCCCATGTCAACTCAAACACTATTAAACTGTGGAACTGTTTAGCTTGGAAAGAAGGCGGTTAAGGAGAGACACGATAGAGGTCTATAAAATTATGCATGGTATGGAGAGAGTGGACTGGGAGAAGCTTTTCTCCCTCATAATACCAGAACGTGGGGTCATCTGCTGAAGCTGGAGGGTGAGAGATTCAAAACAGATAAAAGGAAGTATTTCTTTACACAACACATAGTTAAATGGTAGAATTCCCTGCCCTAGGATGTGGGGATGGCTGCCAACTTGGAAGGCTTAAAGAGGGGAGTGGACATGTTAATGGAGGAGAGGGCTATCCATGGATGGCTAGTCAAAATGAATACTAATCATGATGCATGCCTATTCTCTCCAGGATCAGAGGAGCATGCCTATTATCTTATGTGCTGTGGAAAGCAGGCAGGATGGTGCTGCTGCAGTCGTCTTGCTTGTGGGCTTCCTAGAGGCACCTGGTTGGCCACTGTGTGAACAGACTGCTGGACTTGATCGGTCTTGGTCTGATCCAGCATGGCCTTTCTTATGTTCTTACTATCTGGCAAAAAAACCCCAAAAAAACCCCCATCAAGGGCTTGTTCACCTGCATGTCTAGCAATGTGATACAACCTTAGGATCTAGGTTACCATTCCAAGGACCAATATGGTCCTGAGCCCTGACGGTAGCGCATCCTTTTTGTCAAACTATCGTTGATAAAGAACCTCAACCATTTGCAGCCAAAACCAGTAAATATCTCTTTTCTAAATCTGCAACAGGAATTCTATTTTCCTCCAGGAAGCTGAACCTACAAACTTGAAGGGTACGCTGTTGTTTTGCATACAATGTGTTTTCACAGGTCCAAGCTCAACTGTAGATATAATAAGCAATTTTGCATTCCATCCATACAGCTAAATCCACTAATTCTAGGGAATTACAGAAATAATTGTTGTTTTCTGATAGACACAGGCCTGCCTCTCAAAAATATTCGGCAAAAGTGAAGATACTGTTTAAGAGAAGTCAAAATAAGCTATTTGTGTCGCCTTGTTTCAATTAACTTTGGAGCATCAAACAGTGGGAGGCAGCTCATGATCAAAATAGCACTCCTCATTGTGCCTGCCCTGTTTTTATACTCTGAATCAAGAAAGCTCATACCCTGCCAGAAATGTTGTCAATCTTTAAGGTGCTACTGGACTCTTGCTTTCTTCTACCACTACAGATAGACTAGCACGGCTGCCCTTCGTGATGGAGGACACTGTACTGTATAGCAATTTTTGCACTCCAACTGGTACTCAGATCTGGGGCTGGGATCCAAACAAGCTGCTCTGGGGTACGCTCAAAGACTGTTGAGTTTTTGCAACAGAAGACCCTCCTCCGATGCCCTGTCCAGGGCTGGTTCTGTGCCACAATTCCTGGAAGTGCCTAAAGGGGGCCTGCATGGGGTAGTGGTTAAGAGCGGTGGTTTGGTGCAGAGGACACTCATCAGGAGAACTGGATTTGTTTCCCCACTCCTCCACATGAAGCCAGCTGGGTGACCTTGGGCTAGTCACAGCTCTCTCAGCCCCACCTACCTCACAGGGTGTCTGTTGTGGGGAGGGGGAGGGGATTGTAAGCCAGTTTGATTCTTCCTTAAGTGGTAGAGAAAGTCGGCATATAAAAAACCAACTCTCCTCCTCCTCCTCCTCCTCCTCCTCCTCCTCCTCATAGAATGCAATACTGGGCACAGAATTCAACTTGCTGGGAATATCAGTTATCAAGCATAAGCAAGTTCGTAGTCCTGGTGGCTGAGAAGGTATGTTGGAAGCAGGAGGAGAAGAAAGTGTGTGGGATCAGAAGCCAGGGGAGAGGCCGAACAACATTCTCAGCGGTTTGGGGCTGCTGTCTTAGAAAACCAGAACGAATTACAAAACAGTAACCACAGCAGTGCAAATTATACTACAAAACAGAAATCCTGCAGGTTCGCTCTATGTGTACGCCTTACTGAATTCCACTTCTCTTGGCACAGGATGGAAATTAATTCTTTTTGGAGGTTGTCGCAGAGTATGCTCAGCCCTGGCGGTAACCCAAACTGCATACATTTATTCAGCAATATTTACTATTTTGCATAATTTCCCTTTTTGCTAATCATAGGGAGGAGCAAAGAGGACACTGAAGCCCTGCCCCTCCCTGTAGAAATCTTAATTAGCCATTCCTTCGGCTTTCACGCTTCACCAGGCATTGCCCGTACACTTCCAATCATATCTTTGCAGCCATATGGACTAGAAACTTGCTTCAGAGGGGCTGCTTCTTCTGGTACACCCCCCAAAGAACATTGTGTTCTATGGTTAACAACTTATTGGTGGTCCCCAGCCCTAGGGGTGTGCGGCTGTCCTGGAAAAGAGACAGGGCCTTTTCGCCCTTGGCTCCGCCCTGGTGGAACTCCCTACCTCAGTAACATCAGAACCCTGCCCACCCGAGGCTTCTCCCCACAAATCTCCAGGTATTTCCCAACCCAGAGCTGGCAGCCCTACCACCAATTTCTCCTTCAAAGCCCACCTTGGAGGTTGCATTCACCCGTAACCTTTTTAGATGCACGTGAAAACCAGGTGAGGCATACACCTCACAAACAAAGCATGGGAACACACATGAACACATGAAGCTGCCTTGTACTGAATCATCACCCTTGGTCCATCAAAGACCCTTGGTCCATCAAAGACGGAGTTATTCCACCAGCCCTATAACTGAGGACAGCCGTGAGTAGGGTGGCCACGTACCTCTTCGCTGCCAGCGGGAGGTTTTTGGGACGGAGCCTAGGGTTGCCATCCTTCAGGTACTAGCTGGAGATCTCCTGCTATTACAACAGATCTCCAGCTGATATAGGTCAGTTCACCTGCAGAAAATGGCCACTTTAGCAATTGGACTCTATGGCATTGAAGTTCCTCTCCTCCCCAAACCCCGCCCTCCTCAGCCTCCGCCCCAAAAACCTCCCGCCGGTAGCAGAGAGGGACCTGGCAACCCTAGCGGAGCCTGAGGAGGGCAGGGTTTGGGGAGGGGAGGGAATTCAGTGCCATAGAGTCCAATTGCCAAAGCGGCCATTTTCTTCAGGTGATCTGATCTCTATTGGCTGGAGATCAGTTGTAATAGCAGGATCTCCAGCTAGTACCTGGAGGTTGGGAAAAATCCAGACAGCACTCACAAATTATTATATAAAGGTATAGCTTTATCAAAGTGTGAAGTGGTGCAAAAGTGCAAAATATATACAACGATAACGAAGATACACATACAAAATAAATAATAGAAGTCCAATATGATGTCAAGTTCAAATATAAATGCCCAAAGGCACAAGGTAAGTAAATATCCTGAAGATCAGGTAAGTCAATGTTTATAATCCAGTATGGACTTCTGTTGTACTTATAGACAGCTGAAGGAGCAGATGTCCCAGGCGAGAGCCGTGAAGGGAAGGTGACCGGACGTGTTGTCTAGATTCAAATCACGTTTCGCACATGGCTTCATCAGCAACATGTATCTGTGTATCATAAATAAACATGCAAGTACAGTACCAATAAAATGATTTATAAAAGACTTATAAAAATACTTCATTTATTATCAATGCATTTATATTTGAACTTGACATCATATTGGACTTCTATTATTTATTTTGTATGTGTATCTTCGTTATCGTTGTATATATTTTGCACTTTTGCACCACTTCACACTTTGATAAAGCTATACCTTTATATAATAATTTGTGAGTGCTGTCTGGATTTTTCCCATTATCCATACAGCACTGAGCCTCTATTTTCTCCAGTACCTGGAGGTTGGCAACCCTAGCTGTGTCATCTGGGCTGGCCTGCCTACCGTTCCCCCCTTTTTATTCTATTTATCTTATGATCTATGGGGGGAATGTCTGGCTGCAGTGCTTCTCAGCAGCTACTATTCTCTACTGAGCAACATCTGTTGTTTTATTATGGTTATTTATGGTTAATTGTACTGTTTTAATGTATATGTATTATGGATTGTAAAATGGTTATAACGTTGTTACCTGCCCTGAGCCTGCTTTCAGCTGGCGAGGGCGGGATAGAAATTTAAAGTAATAAATAAATAAGTGCATACATACATGCGTAAAAAGCTGAGATTGTTTGAAAGGGCCACCATGGTATAGTGGTATAGGATTGGGGGAGACCCAGATTTGAAATATCCAATATCGAAGCTTGCTAGGTAGGATTGCCAACCTCCAGGTGGTGGCTGGCGATCTCCCGCTATTTCAACTGATCTCCGGGCGACAGAGATCAGTTCCCCTGGAGAAAATGGCTGCTTGGGCAATTGGACTGTATGGCATTGAAGTTCTGCCCCTCCCCAAACCCCGCCCTCCTCAGGCTCCACCCCCAAAATCTCCAGGTATTTCCCAACTCAGAGCTGGCAACCCTATTGCTAGGTGACCTTGGGCCAGCAAAACACACTTAGCCTAATCTACTTCACAGGGTTGCTGCGGAGATAAAATCGAGAAGGAGAGAATGCTGCAAGCAACTTTGGGGAGAAAAATTGGATATAAATGAATTTATTAGATGTCCCCAACACCACATTCAGAAGAAGAAGAAGAGTTGGTTTTGATATACTGACTTCTCTACCACTTAAGTAAGAATCCGGTTTACAATCACCTTCCCTTCCTCACAACAGACACACTGTGAGGTAGGTGGGGCTGAGAGAGCTCTAAGAGAACTGTGACTAGCCCAAGGTCACCCAGCTGGCTTCATTCATGTGTAGGAGTGGGGAAACCAACCCAGTTCACCAGATTAGCGTCCGCTACTCATGTGGAGGAGTGGGGGAATCGAACCCGGTTCTCCAGATGAGAGTCCACTGCTCCAAACCACCGCATTTAAACCACTACACCATGCTGGCTCTCAACCTTTCTGCCCTGCCAGGGTGGCACACACACAGAGACCTGCATGTAGGTTGTTAAGCTGCCATCTGCTTGTACCACATGTGGGTGTGCAGCTTGCAGGGCATGCTGCTCCGTGCCCCTGGGCACGTTTTTGTGTGCAGGTTCTCTCTTTCCTTCAACAAGTCCTGCTGAGCTGACAGATGCAAAAACTTGGAGCCCTACATTGCTGGCATTCCAGAGATGCCTGCGATATCTCTGTCGGAACCAAAGAAAACGCTGGCTCAGCTATTGTGGTCCACAGCAAGCTCCCTCACGCTTATTAAAGAACCCCCCTCCCACACACACATACACTTTGTCTCAGGTTTTCCTGAACTGAACAGCTGTTTCATCTGGATTGCATCGCCAGCATCTCCTCCCCCCAAACAATTAGACCTTTGTGGATGAAAACATCCCCTGCTAACAGGACCTTTTCCAGGATACAGCAGCTGTATGACAAACTCCCCATCCTCAACCCACCAAGTAGGGTTGCTGAACTCCACGTAGGGCTGCCAACCACCAGGTACTAGCTGGAGATCTCCTGCTATTACAACTGATCTCCAGCCAAGAGAGATCAGTTCACCTGGAGAAAATGGCCGCTTTGCCAATTGGACTCTATGGCACTGAAGACCCCCCCCCCTCCCCAAATCCCGCCCTCCTCATGCTCCTCCCCAAAAACTTCCCACTGGTTGTGAAGAGGGACCTGGTAACCCTAACTCCAGGTCCCCTGGAGAAAATGGCTGCTTTGGAGGGTGGACTTTACATCATTATACACGGCTGAGCTCTCTCCTCTCCTGAAGCCCCTTCCAAGGCTCCTCCCCTGAATCTCCAGGGGTTGCCAACCTCCAGGTAGTAACTGGAGATCTGCTATTACAACTGATCTCCAGCTGATAGAGAGCCGTTCATCTGGAGAAAATGGTTGCGTTGGCAATTGGACTCTATGGCATTGAAGTCCCTCCCCAAACCCCGCCCTCCTCAGGCTCCACCCCCAAACCCTCCCTGCCGGTGGTGAAGAGGAACCTGGCAATCCTATTCCCAACCCAGAGCTGGCAACTCTAGGGCTAGGGTGGGGCCTGGAGATCTCCCAGAATTACAGCTGATCTCCATCTATATAGATCAGTTCCCCTAGAGGAAATGGCTGCTTTGGAGGGTGGACGCTACAGCATTATACCCTGCCGAGCTCTGTCCTCCCCCAAAACCCTACCCACCCAAGGCTTCTCCCCCAAAATCTCCAGATATTTCTGTCCCAGAGCTGGCAGCTCTACTACCAAGTTCTCCTTCAAAGCCCACCTTGGAGGCTGCATTCACACATAACCTTTTTAGATGCACACGGAAACTAGGTGAGGCATACACCTCACAAACAAAACATGAGAACACACATGAACACATGAAGCTGCCTTATACTGAATCAGACCCTTGGTCCATCAAAGTCAGTATTGTCTACTCAGACCCGCAGCGGCTCTCCAGGGTCTCAGGAAGAGGTCTTTCACATCACCTACTTGCCTAGTCCCTTAAACCGGAGATGCCTAGGATTGAACCTGGGACCTTCTGCATGCCAAGCAGATGTTCTACCACTGAGCCACGGCCCCTCCCCATGAAATGGTGGTGTGCACATATGAGCCGCTGAAGTATGAGATGGTCTCAGACAACACCATGGCAAATGAATTACTCAACATTTCTCATTTGCGAGCCAAAGTAAAGCATCTTCTGGGCGGGGGAAGGGATAAAAACAAATTAATCATGACCCCCCCACCCCCAGCTGTGGTCTAGGCTGAGAGCCAGGCTCCCAAAACATAAGAGTCATGACTGTACTCTGCTTCCCCCTGCCAATAAGCATCCAGATTCTTGGCTAAATTAATTTTCCAGAAATGAGAAAGGCTTACATTGATGAATGGAATGTGAAGAAAGCAATTGAAACTTTCTCCTGCATCCTTCTGACTTGGCCTACTTTTTGGGGCCAAAAGCAACAGAAAGGATGGGACGAGAAGAAGGTCTGATCGCAGTTTAAAAAATCTGACCCAACTGAAAACCGATCTATGAATTTGCTCAGATAAAGTTTTTCTTCCTTGAAGCTACCGGAGCAATTTCCACAGGTGTAAGTTTTTGTTTTTAATCATACCTTCAAGGTACCAGGAATTGCCATAAGGCAGGGATGTGAATAACCTGTATTAAAAAAAAAAAAATCAAATGTCTGTGCTAAACACAACATTTCTGCACCAAAAGAAAAAGAGTCCAGAATATATTATACGTAATAGACAATTATTTGCACAATTACTTCGGAAGAGCAGTTCGCTTTGCTGAAGCTTACTTCCAGACCACCAGAATGTCTTTTATGGCTTCTGAAGTTCTACTCAGTGTAAGCTACCTGGTTTCCAAGCGCTCATCTCTGCAGCCACAAAGACTAGACTAACAGAAGCGGCTCCAAACAACATGGCTGGGGCAATTTAGGGGAAGGCCAGAACACTTATTTTCTTGACCAGGGGAGTATTTTAAGGCAAAGCCTGAGGATTCCTGTGCTAGCTTTTGGCACTCCGACCCTGCTGCACAGAATGCCTGGTGCAAAATCCTGGGCATTTCATTCTGCAGGGAAATCGGTTGAGATTCTTTGGCACCCCCGTTGTTGCAGCAGCGTGTGAATGGATAAATATATGGATTATAGTTGTTTACCAGGATTACAGGATGAGATCGCTACTAGAGGGGGAGCTTTCCAGAAGTGGGAACTGCTGTGTAGCTCTCTACTGCCATCAGTGCAGATGGCCAGAAGGTAGTAATGCAGCTTGAGCGAAGGTCAGGTGACAAGAGAGGACCAATGAGCCAGTGTGGTGTAGTGGTTAAGAGCGGTGGTTTGGAGCGGTGGAGTCCGATCTGGAGAACCGGGTTTGGTTCCCCACTCCTCCACATGAGCGGCGGAGGCTAATCTGGTGAACTGGATTTGTTTCCCCACTCCTACACATGAAGCCAGCTGGGTGACCTTGGACTAGTCACACTTTCTCAGCCCCACCTACCTCACAAGGCGCCTGTTGTGGGGAGGGGAAGGGAAAGTGAATGTAAGCCGGTTTGATTCTCCCTTAAGTGGCAGAGAAAGTCGGCAAATAAAAACCAACTCTTCTTCATCTTCAACAGGATCTATCATTTTTCTGATTCTGGTTTATTCTGAGCAACCTCAGAACCTGTTCATTGAGCTGTGTTTTATTTTGATATAAACCACGCTGAAGCCTTGCTTGTTGAGGGAGTGGTGGGGTGTAAATTTGATAGATAAATGAATGAATGAATGAATGAATGAATGAACGTTGGATGAAGCCATCAAACTTCCCTAACCTGCTTTCCAATGGATGACCAGCTAACGAACCCTGGCCTGGAAGGCATTCTTTGGGATGTTTAATCTGGAGAACCGGGTTTGATTCCCCACTCCTACATGTGAGCGGCGGACTCTAATCTGGAGAACTGGGTTCTTTTCCCCATTCCTACACATGAAGCCAGCAGGGTGATCTTGGGCTACTCACAGTTCTCTCAGAACTCTCTCAGCCCCACCTACCTCACAAGGTGTCTGTTGAGGGAAGAGGAAGGGAAGGAGATTGTAAACCAGTTTAATTCTCCTTAATAAGTAGAGAAAGTTGCATATAAAAACCAATTCTTCTTCTTCTTCCTTATCTCTCAAAGTGTTAGATGGGAATTGACAGAACCTAGCCTGCCTTACTTATAATTGAATTATTCTGATGGGGGGGGGGAAATCCTAATTCCCTTGTTCTACCATATAATGCCCTGACCTGGGTGGCCCAGGCTAGCCAGATCTCAGAAGCTAAGCAAGGTCAGCCCTGGTTAGTATTTGGATGGGAGACCACCAAGGAAGACCAGGGTTGCTGTGCAGAGGAAAGCACTGGCAAACCATCTCTGTTAGTCTCTTGCCCTGAAAACCCCAAAAAGGGTCGCCAAAAGTTGCCTGTGACTTGACGGCACTTTGCACACACACACACACACACACACACACACACACACACACACACACACACACACTGTATAATAGCTTTTTGGCATTCCAAACTGCAAGGAGCTCTTTTCTAACCTGCATAACGGCACACGCACTTCTGGTTTTCCCTCGCAGGCTTTCATGCAATCTGGCTGCAGTGAAACGTTGTATGAGAAATACTGATGCAGCTGAACAAATCTCCCGTCAGAAAAATGCCCTGTATTCAAAGCGTGGCAGGAAAAGCGCCACAATGCTTTTTCCTGTCAGGTTCAATTAACCTGAAGAAAATTCTCCACCCGGTTTATTGGACTGGGGCCCCACCAGTTCATCAAATCCAGTGTTGTTTCCACAAAAGGACGATTGCATCTCCCCGGCGTATCAGATTGGGAGGATAAATGGGAATGCCATCTTTTTTTGGGGGGGGGGAGAATTTTTTAAAACACAGCCTCTTTCTCAGAATTATTCTCATATCTTGTGAGCTAACTCCAAGCATCCCATTTTTGGGTCTGAGCAACAACAAAAAAGAGCACAAGAACATTAAGAACATCAGAAGATCCCTGCTGGATGAGACCAGTGTTCCCCCCATCCAGCATCCTCTCTCACACAGTAGCCACCCGGTTAATCTGGAGGGCCAATTTAGGGTTCTCAACCTCCAGGTAGTAGCTGGAGATCTCCTGCTATTATAACTGATCTCCAGCTGATAAAGATCAGTTCACCTGGAGAAAATGGCCGCTTTGGCAATTGGACTCTATGGCATTGAAGTCCCTCCTCTCCCCAAATCCTGCCCTCCTCAGGCTCTGCCCCAAAAGCCTCCCACCAATGGAGAAGAGGGACCTGGCAACCCTAGGCCAGCTACAGGGCATAGAAGCCAAGGCCTTCTCCTGATGGATTCTTCCTGGCACTGGTATTCAGAGGTTGACTGCTCTGAACATGGAGGTTCCCTTTAGTCATCATGGCTAGTAGCCACTCATGGACCTATCCTCCAGGAATTTGTCTAATCCTCTTTTAAGGTCATCTAGGCCTGCGACCATCACTAGATCCTCTGCCAGCAAATTCCAGGTTTTAGAAGAACAGTTGGTTTTTATATGCCAACTTTCTCTACCACAAAAGGAAGAATCAAACTGGCTTACAATCACCTTTCCTTCCACTCCCCACAACAGACCCCTTGTGAGATAACTGGGGCTGAGAAAGCGCTAAGAGAACTGTGACTAGCCCAAGGTCACCCAGCTGGCTTAATGGGTAGGAGTGGGGAAACCAACCCGGGTCACCAGATTAATGTCCACTGCTCATGTGGTGGAGTGGGGAATCAAACCCGGTTCTCTAGATTAGAGTCCGCCACTCCAAACCACCGCTCTTAACCGCTACACCACACTGGCTCTCTTTACTCAAACACTTGTTGAGTAAAGAATTATTACCTTTTTCTGTCCAGAATCTACTGACTACCAGCTTCATTGGATGCCCTCAAGCTCTAGTATTTTGGGAGAGGAGTTTTATCTGTCCTCTCTCTCTACCTCTTGCGTAATTTCAGAAACCTCTATCATGTCCCCTCTTAGTTGTCTCTTTTCTGAACTGAAAAGTCCCAGACACCTCAGCCTTTCCTCATATGAAAGGTGTCCCAGCCCCCCAACAAATAACAATTTGCCTGTTTTATTTAAACTGATTTAACACCAGAGATGACTCCAAGGGTTAGCAAAGGTAGCAGGTAACCCCCACCCCCAAATATTCCCCACAAGCCTTTGGCTTCCCTGAGATTTCATGAATGTTTTATTGTTTACTCAGGATGCTTGAATAGAGAAAGATCCCCCTGAATAAGCTCTTGCGAAACGCATAGGGGCACATTAAGTATTGAATACGTTTTTTCCCCTTGCACCAATCTCTGCTTTTTGTCTCCGTTTCCCCTAACTTTCAGCAACAATTTTGGATTACGTTTGAATTTACTTCCACTCTAAACCATTATTCCACATGTATAGGGGAAAAAATATTGCTGCACACATAAAAGGGGTTTGCCTCTCCTACGCATACCATGATTTCCAGACTTGCCCATATGTAAAAAAATACCACGCACCCAATAAGATTAACTTTAAAAAACCCCAAAAGCAGATAAAAACCGAACAAATCACAAAACCAATGTCAAAGCAAATACTGAGTACAACCCAGATGAAAGAAAACAATCCATTCAACTGCCCTCTAAAAAAGGAGGACAGTTGTACCTCCTTTCCAAAATGAAGTAGCAGAGAAACAGAGACAAGGGATAACGTTGGTGGTGGTGGAAAATGCTGTCAAATTGCAGCCAACTTATGGTAACCCCTTAGGATTTTCAAGGCAAGGGACATTTAGAGGTGGTTTGCTATTGTCTACCTCAGCACAGTGATCCTGGTCCTCCTTGGCAGTCTCCCATCCAAATACTAGCCAGGTCTGACCCTGCTTAGCTTCTGAGATGTGATGAGATTGGGCTAGTGTGGGCCATCCTTGGTGGTCTCCTTATGGCCAAGAGATTCATGATGCATACCTATTCTCTCCAGGATCAGAGGAGCATGCCTATTCTATGAGGTGCGGTGGAACACAGGCAGGATAAATGCTGCTGCAGTCGTCTTGTTTGTGGGCTTCCTAGAGGTAACTGGTTGGCCCCTTTGTGAACAGACTGCTGGACTTGATGGACCTTGGTCTGATCCAGAGTGGCTTTTCTTATGTTCTTATGTGGTGATGGCTGCCAACTTGGAAGGCTTTAAGAGGGGAGTGGACATGTTCATGGAGGAGAGGGATATCCATGGCTACTAGTCAAAATGGATACTAGTCATGATGCATACCTATTCTCTCCAGGATCAGAGAAGCATGCCTATTAGGTGCTGTGGAACACAGGAAGGATAACACTGCTGCAGTGGTCTTGTTTGTGGGCTTCCTAGAGGCACCTGGTTGACCACTATATGAACAGACTGCTGGTCTTGATGGACCTTGGTCTGATCCAACAGGGCCGTTCTTATGATTATGGCAAAAGGTTTCATGGATTCAAACACACTTCTAAACTTTGGCACTGAAAGGCCAATTAAGGTCAGACGTACAGCCTGCAACATGACTGTGAAAAACTCAAATCCATACATTCAAGGCAAGCACAATGACCACTATCAACACGGGCACCTTGTTCCTTCCTTTACTATGCTGATTTAACACCCGCACGGAGAAAGAAAACCCCAGTCTCAGCTGAGCCCTAAACAAATAACGTCCATCTTGAAATGATCTGCCTGTTCAGCAATTTCACCTTGATGGCTCCCCTTGGAAGTGCTTTTCTTAGAAAATGGGCAACTGCCAAGTCAACAGCACAGAGCCCTGGGGAGTTTCCTGTTAGAAATGCTGAATTCTGCAACTTGTGTATATCATGGCAGTTGAATAATTTGCATGATTTATTTCAGTTTTCTTACCCAAGAGGAGAGGCAATGAGCTAGGCTGGGCACCCCAAACTATTGGACATTTTATTCAGCCAGCTTAGGACCCACGCACCCACCCCGGTTTATTCTTTATAGTATGGGATGCCAGCCTCCAGGTGGGACCTGGGGATCCCCCAGAATTACACTTCATCTCCAGACTATAAACATCAATTCCCCTGGAGAAAATGGCTGTGTTGGAGGGTGGACTCTATGGCATGGTATCCCACTGAGGTCCCTGTCCTCCCCAGGCTCCACCCCCAAATCTCCAGGAGTTTCCCAATCTGGTGCTGGCAAACCTACCCCCACATCCCCCACCAGTGGCTAGGGGGACCTCTCTGGAGAACCTAGCCAGAAACTTGCTTTTTAAAAACAAAAACCAAGATTCTCAAAGCTAAATTCTGTTCCCTCCGTCACACTGCGCACTTTGCCTGTGCTCTACTAAAGTAAATCTCATTTTTTGGATGAATTTGCGGTGATGGCCAGACTGACCAGTTTGATAAATGAGAAGACGACTGAAAACTTCCAAAAAATAAATAAACGGGAATGCTATTTCGAATATGTTAAACAGAAAAGATAGATTTTTAGAGATAAAGATTCGTTTTTAAAACTTACTACGGTATATAGGATAGAAGGAACTTATTTTTTAAAAAACAAACTAAACAAAAACGTAGACTATAAGAATAATGTATAGGATATTTGAAATGAAGAGACAGACTCCCCGAAGGAGTACAAACTGTGTGAATGTGTGTATATGTAATTTGTGTGTTTTCTTTTTGAAAATGTTAATATCTTTTTTTAAAAATAAAGTAAATCTCATTTTTTAAAAACAAGTTAATAGTTGAATTTAAAACTCATACTATACATTTGCACTACCACAGTAGTCCTTATCGGTGGGAGAGCCCTTTGTGGTCTTGGAGGAGGAAAAGAAGAAGAATTAGTTTTTATAACCCCTTTTCTCTACCGTTAAGGAATCTCAAAGCGGCTTACAAATCGCCTTCCCTTCCCCTCCCCACAACAGACACCTTGTGAAGTAGGTGAGGCAGAGAGAGTTTGGAGAGAACTGTGACTAGCCCAAGGTCACCTGGCAGGCTTCATATGTTGGAGCAGGGAATCAAACCCGGTTCTCCAGATTAGTCTGCCATTCATGTGGAGGAGCGGGGAATCAAACCCGGTTCTCCAGATTAGTCTGCCATTCATGTGGAGGAGCGGGGAATCAAACCCGGTTCTCCAGAGCAAAGTCTGCTGTTCATGTGGAGGAGTGGGGAATCAAACCCAGCTCTCCAGATTAGTGTCTGCCGCTCTTAACCACTACACCATGCTGGCTAGCGTGGTGCTGTTTGCCGCAGATTCCTAGTAACTCTGCAAATTGCAGTTCACCTGCATAAACTGCGATGCTTCCTACAAGCTAACCACAAACACACAGCATTGCCCCAAACTGCTGAACGCACACATCTAAATCCTTGTGTTTGTGTACTGAGGGCCAGCGCCGCCGTGAACTTTGAAATTTGCGCCCTTGTTTGCATTTGCCCCTCATGGGGAGTCAGTGGTGCCAGCCCGCTGGACGCAAACAAATGTTCTCAGCTTTCATGGGAACGCCATCGGCCTCAGCTGCTGCCGACCTGACGTAGGGGAAGAAAGAAGCCTTTCATTCCACCCCTCCCAGCCCTCCTTAGAAGAATCCACCAGCTGCAAAGCAAAATTCAATGTGCCAGGACGGACAAACGCCATCCGTGGAAGATGCGCCTTCGAAAGCAACACTCAGATTTTGTGCTCCAGAGAAACAAATTAACCTGGAGGGAAAGAAAAGCATGAATTGCGAGAAGGACTGGCATTGTGTGGCAAAGTCTCATTTGGTTATAGGCAAGACTTTTTTTTTTTTTGCCACCAGAGAGTTTTAGAGGCCTCAGCAGACAAGGAAGCCACTGTTGATATAATTCAGCACAGCTGGATAGACCATTCATTGCCCCGATGCAGACAGAACAGCCATTTAAAAAGTTCAGTTGCGTACTACTACGATGGGGTGGGGGGTGGGGGGAAGCTAATGGCTGGAGAAACAGGATATGGTTTCCTCCTATGAACATGACGTAGGAACTTCAGGGCCACGATCAGACTAATGTGCACAGTGGCACATGTGAGCGCTGAAATAATACCGTATCACCGCACAGCCTCGTAGAATGTTCTAGAACCCATAAAAGCACAAATGTTGAATGCTACAGCATGCAGGTAGTTGTGGAGGGTAGCTGTGTTATTCTGTGGTAGCTAGATTTGAGTCCAGTAGCACCTTAGAGACCAACAAGATTTTGGGGCTATATACAGAGTTGCCAACCTGGTTGGCCACAGTGTGAACTGACTGCTGAACTTGATGGACCTTGGTCTGATCCAGCGTGGCTTTTCTTATGTTCTTATGCAGTGATGGCTGCCAACTTGGAAGGCTTTAAGAGGGGGGTGGACATGTTCATGGAGGACAGGGCTATCCATGGCTACTAATCAAACTGGATACTAGTCATGATGCATACCTATTCCCTCCAGGATCAGAGGAGCATGCCTATTACATGAGGTGCTTTGGAACACATGCAGGATGGTGCTGCTGCAGTTGTCTTGCTTGGGGTCTTCCTAGAGGCACCTGGTTGGCCACTGTGTGAACAGACCGTTGGACTTGATGGGCCTGGGTCTGATCTAGCAGGGCTTTTCTTAAGTTCTTATCTTTCTCTGGCTTTGGGGCCTAGGGTTGCCAGCTCCAGGTTGTGAAATACCTGGAGATTTTGGGGGTGGAGTCTGAGGAGGGTGGGGTTTGGAGAGGGGAGGGACTTCAACGCCATAGAGTCCAATTGCCAAAGCAGCCATTTTCTCCAGGCGAACTGATCTCTATCGTCTGGAGATCAGTTGTAATAGCAGGATATCTCCAGTTAGTACCTGGAAGTTGGCAACCCTACGCACCCACCACTTCTGGCTCAGCCCCATTTTAAAGAGAAACAAGAGGAGTGTGGAGGATATGGCTAATATTCTCATGAAAAGACACCATTTGGGCTGTAATTTTAGCCTTGCAAGGGCATCAAGCGTGCTATCAAGAGACCTGAAAACCTGGAGAAGAAATCGTAATTAGAAGAAGGTCACCCAGAGGGGCACAACAGACTCTGCCTGTTATTTTGCTTTTCCATCTGGAGCCTCAGATGATACCAGAAGGAGTGGGCGGGCGAAGAAAATCCACTTCGGTGTCATCTGATGTGCGGATTTTTTTTTTTTTTGCACTGTCATTAAATGGAGTTTAAGAGGCAAGGTGAGTCAAGAGCGGAGTCAGCGGCTGCTCAAGGAGTCCGGATGCGTAACCTTTTTGGATTATAAAGTGGCAAAGGCACGTCAGTTGGGATCTGGATATTCCAATCATGCGCATGCTGAGCCGATCCATTCTGGAAACCCTGGGCGACAGCGTTACCAAGCGCGATGTTTATTTCCTGTGTGTGTGTGTGTTTTTTTAAAGAATGTTCATAAGAGCAGGGACGGGACACGCAATAAGATAGAAAAGCAATTGCCACCGTTTTATTGCGTCGTAAAAATGCGGCAGGTAGCGAGGACAGCCTACCCTTCCGGGCTGAGACCTACGCAAAACGTCCGCCTTGCAGATAGCATTCGACACAACAAATTAATGCAAGGTCAAAGCGGCACGTGCGATCCAGCGCAGGGTTTATTGCACTGATCCGGAAAGCTTCCTCCCTTTCCATTCGTTGGAGACGATCAGGACGGGCTGGTGGTAATGGAAAGTGCCATCCAGTGGCAGCTGACTTGTGGCAACCTGGTAGAATTTGCCAGGCAAGAGCTGAACAGAGGTAGTTTGCCATTGCCTGCCTCTGCATAGCAATCCTGGTTGTCCTTGGTGGTCTCCCACCAAGCAGGCTGACCCTGCTTCACTTCCAGAGAGGAGGAGGAGAAGGAGGAGGAGGAGGAGAAGAAGAAGAGTTGGTTTTTCTGTGCCGACTTTCTCTACCACTTAAGGGAGAATCAAACCGGCTTACAATTACCTTCCCTTCCCCTCCCCTCCCCATAACAGACACCCTGGGAAGTAGGTGGGGCTGAGAGAGTGTGACTAGCCCAAGGTCAGCCAGCTGGCTTCATGTGTAGGAGTGGGGAAACAAATCCAGTTCATCAGATTAACATTTGCCGTTCATGTGGAGGAGTGGGGAATCAACCCCGGTTCTCCTGATCAGAGTCCACTGCTCCAAACCACCAGTCTTAACCACTACACCACGCTGGCTCTCCACAACTGATCTCCAGCCGATAGAGATCAGCTCACCTGGAGAAAATGGCCACTTTGGCAATTGGGCTCTAAGGCATTGAAGTCCCTCCCCTCCCAAACACCGCCCTCCTCAGGCTCCGCCCCAAAAACCTCCCGCCGGGGCGAAGAGGGACCTGGCAACCCTATCCCTGAGTCACCTTGGTTGCAGGTCAGAGGTGGGGAGGTACGGCGGTTCAAGCTGGGACCTTTATGGTCCAGCCCAAAGTGCTCTTGGTTCAGGAAATCAGGAGATACCGAAGGCCCACTCCCACGTTCCGGTGGCGAAGAGGGACCTGGCAACCCTAGCTGCAGATCAGTTGTGATAGCAGAAGATTCCAGCCACCACCTGGAAGATGGCAACCCTACTCAGAGAACAAGACAGCACCTGATCCTGGGGGCTCCCAATCCATCCTGGAGGCCCACAACATGGATCACACACAAGTAGAGTTGCCAATCTCCAGGTGGGGCCTGGAGTTCTCCCAGAATAACAACTGATCTCCAGGCGACAGAGCTCAGTTCCCCTGGAGAAAAGGGCACTTTCAGAGGGCAGACTTTATGGTATACCATAGATCTCGGGTGAAATCCCTCCCCAAATTACCCCCTCCACAGGCTTCACCCCAAATCTCCAGGAATTCCTGAAGCCTGAGTTGACAACAAGCCCTCTCTCCAAATATCACCCTTTCCAGCTGTATGTGAGGTCAAGCTAGCCCCCCCCCCCCAAATAGACAGAAGGGGAAAGCCGTCCTTCTTTTCGTTCTCTTTGTTTTTTTGACAGATGTATCTTCACATGCTATCCCTATATCCCAAGTTTTATCTTGGTTATTTATTGGCCTGGGAAATACAGCACAAAGGCAACTTGTCTGATAAAAAGGCGCCTTTTTTTGTGCGTGGGTTATTAATGAATCGGACTTCTAAAGCTCTTGTCTTAACTCAGCCGGCAAAAGATAAGGTCTTTCTTGTGTCAAATGCCGGGCTTGTACAGTCAATACAGAGCCTCCTTTTGTGTCCCGGTGGTTGCAGGGGCCGATCCCTTCTTAAGGCCGAGCAGCCAGAGAAGCCCCCACCAAGGAAGAAACTGCTGTGGGTTTTTTTTACACCAAACAAAAAACGAATTTGTCCCCCCCCCCCATGAACACATGAAGCTGCTTTATACTGAATCAGACCCTTGGTCCATCAAAGTCAGTATTGTCTACTCAGACCAGCAGCGGCTCTCCAGGGTCTCAGGCAAAGGTCTTTCACATCACCTACTTGCCTGGTCCCTTTAACTGGAGATGCTGGGGATTGAACCTGGGACCTTCAGCATGTCAAGCAGATGCTCTACAAACTGAGCCACGGCCTCTCCCTCCTTGCCTTGTGTCTTGTTTCTCAAGTTCAAGTGGGGAGTTATTTTGGGGAAATTAAACAAATTCATAGAGGACAGGTCTATGAATGGCTACAAGCCGTTACATACATTCCATGGCAGAGAGCAACTAAATGGAATATCCCGAGTTCAGAGGCAGCATACCTTGGGATTGTAGAAGCTAGGGGTGGAAAAACCGGGGAGGGATGCCACCCTCAGATCCCACTTCTGTGGATCACACTTAGAGTTGCCAACCTCCAGGTGGGGCCTGGAGAACCCCTGGAGAGAGCCAGTGTGGTGTAGTGGTTAAGAGCAGTGGTTTGGAGCGGTGGAGTCTGATCTGGAGAACCGGGTTTGATTCCCCACTCCTCCACACCAGCGGCAGAGGCTAATCTGGTGAACTGGATTTGTTTCCCCACTCCGCCACATGAAGCCACCCGGGTGACCTTGGGCTAGTCATAGTTCTCTCAGCCCCACCTACCTCACAGGGTGTCTGTTGTGGGGAGGGGAAGGGAAGGTGATTAAGGATTCTTCCTTAAATGTTAGAGAAAGTTGGCATACAAAAACCAACCCCCACCCCCTCCTCCTCCTCCTTCTTCCTCTTCCCCAGCTTAAAAAGGCACTGGAAGGGTCAGTCACGGATCTTGGAATCTTGACCATCAACTTCCCAAAGGCAGCTGACTGGTGGAAACAGAAGGCAGGACTCCACAGTCTGACCCAGAGGTATATTTCCTAGGTTTTTGTTACAGCCATAAAGTTGAATTCACAGAAGGCCCCCCTCAAGTTAACAGCTGAAAATGGTTCTTTAATGGACATCAAAGGTGAGAAGATGCTCTTTTTCATGACCATCAATGACTTTTAAGAGCTCTTGGCTACTGCAGGCATTTCCCCCTCCCCGCTCCTTGGGTGGGTTCCCAAGAAGACAGCTTGGCAGTTGTATCAGAGCCAGCAATGGAGACAGAAGTCTGGGCTCTAGCGGCTATCTGGCAAGGAACAGCCCTGTTCAACACCTACATGGGTAAACAAACAGATGCTTCAAGAACAAGGAGAATTTCCAGCGTTTGGTCCTCACCAGGAAACTGACCCAGGAAGAAGAAGAAGTTGGTTTTTATATGCCGACTTTCTCCACCACTTAAGGAAGAATCAAACTGGCTTACAATCACCTTCCCATCCCCTCCCCGCAACAGACACCCTGTGAGGTAGGTGGGGCTGAGAGAGTGTGACTAGCCCAAGGTCACCTGGGTGGCTTAATGTGTAGGAGAACAAATCCAGTTCACCATAGTAGCCTCCGCCACTCATGTGGAGGAGTGGGGAAGAAAACCCGGTTCTCCAGATCAGAGTCTGCCGCTCCAAACTACTGCTCTTAACCACTATACCACACTGGCTCTCCAAAACCCCTCCTCTAAGTTCCTAAGGCTTAGAAGTTCGCAACCCTATTTGCTGAGCAAAAGCCCCACCTGGGTGCACCCACTTCTTAAAAACACTTGGTGGTAGGGTTTCCAACCTCCAGATACTAGCTGGAGATCTCTTGCTATTACAACTAATCTCCAGCCAATAGAGATCAGTTCCCCTAGAGAAAATGGCTGCTTTGGCAATTGGACTCCATGGCATTGAAGCCCCTCCCCACCCCAAGCCCCGCCCTCTTCAGGCTCCGCCCCAAAAACCTCCCACCGGTGGCGAGAGGGACCTGGCAACTCTATAGATGGATCATAGGTCTGACAGAGCTACAACAGCTTCTTGCTGTCCACAGGAAGAGAGCATTACCTGCAGCCACAAAGATTGCACCCCCTGCTAGGAAGAAAATATTATGGAGAAATATTTTAGTACCAATGGTTTCCCCCCAGTTGATTAGTCAGTGAAGATTAAACCACTTAATAGATTTTTGGAAAAGGTGCCCCCAATTAATCCAGGAAACTGAGATATTTAAAACAAACAAACAAGCCTGAACTACTGACATCCCACCAATGAATGGACCGGAAATTTGAAGAACAAAACACAGCTGGAGAGGCAGAATATAGGGAAGGTGCCCATTAATGAAGAGGGACGGCTGAGCCATCTGTACAAATTGGTATCACAACTTCAGTATTTCAAATAAACATGATTTTCTTAGAACGGTAGGAAGTAATGTTTAACACAGAGTCTGTGTCACTGGTATGAATGGCCAGCGAAGTGGTGGGGGGAGCTAATCAAGAACCTGTCCCTTTCCTTCCTTTTTTCATTAAAAAAGGCACAGTAGGCAGTGTGTATAATCGGAAAAGGAGATTTACTAGACTCTGCCGTGACTAAGGCACAGTAATTAGAATAGGGAAGGGCCCATTTATCATTTGCCAGAATGAATTAGATTTTTCCGCCGCTCACAAAAACCCCCAACGCAGATGGGAAGGAGAGAAAACAAGAATTCCAGTAGCTCTGGTGTCATTGAAAATATCAAGTTCAGGCAGAAAATTAAAAGAAAAGAAGCCCCGCTAAGACAGATTCACTGGAGTCTGTCTCTTTGTCTCTTCATCAAAGGAGGGAGAAAGGTCCAGTTGGTTAAAGGAACATTCCCATTGATGGTGCTGCCTGTACCAGGAGCAGATGGATACAGTCTGAACCCGGTTTGGGCTAATATCAATTATAGTACCAAGTGCAAATTAGTACTACACGTGAAGCTACCTTCTACTGAATCAGACCCTTGGTCCATCAAGTATTGTTTACTCAGACCGGCAGCGGCTTTCCAGGGTCTCAGGCAGAGGTCTTTCACATCACCTACTTGCCTGGTTCCCTTAACTGGAGATGCCGGCGATTGAACCTGGCATGCCAAGCAGATGCTCTACCACTGAGCCACAGCCCCTCTACAACTGGATTTTGCCATCGGAAAGTGTAGTGGAAACTGCAGAAGACCATTGTAATTACGAGGAGGTAGATGGTGATCTATGCAGCCCTTCCCCATGTGAGAGCAATCTCAGGTCATTAGGGAGTTAAACTTTCATACAGCAATGTAAATGATGAGCACCTGGTGATGGGGAAAAAGGTTAGTTTTCACTCACTGTTAAAAGAAGGGGAGGGCTTCAGATAAGGAGCCAGCCAGGAGGAGGGCGTCTAGAGAACCAGGGTGGCTGCCAGAGAAGAAGTGGCTTGCTTGCCTCCCAGGAGACAACTTCCCATCCTTATTTCAGACTCAGCCTGGATAAAAGGTTATTTTTGTTGAAAGATTTCTAGCTTGGGTAAAAGGGTGTATTTTTTGTTTAATAAAACTGCGTACTTTGTTTTCCCCAACACTTGCCTGTTGGAATCATTTCTTTACCGAACCCTGGGTAATACAGAAAGTCAACGTCTTTATGGGTACTCAACTGCCTGTGATGTTTGGGAAACCATCTGAGATTATTTTACTCATGAAGGGGTCTTATAGTTGCCAGCTCCACTGGAAAATTCCTGGAGATGTGGCAAGCCTAGTGGAGTCTGAGGATGGCAGGATTTGGGGAGGGGAGGGACCTCGATGCCATAGAGTCCAATTGCCAAAGACAGACATTTTCTCCAGGTGAACTGATCTTTATCGGCTGGAGATCAGTTGTAATAGCAGGAGATCTCCAGCTAGTGTGTGTGTGTAAAGTGGAGGTTAAGCAACCAAAATAAACACCACTGCACTGATACCACAGGTAAGGAAGAAAAGTGCAGGAATTGCTGGAATTACTGAGATATAACGGACAACACACAAGTGTGACAAAGTGTATCAAAGTTTATCAAGTGTACAAATTAACATATAACAAACACACAATATAATACAAAACTCTTTCAAAGTCCAAGGTACAAAATGCTAGTTTAAGAGCCAAGCATCAAGGAATTCTTCATATAGAAGTTGCTAGGAAGATGATCGTTTTTGTATTCTTCATCAGTTCCATTTCTATATAGGAAAAGATGCTTATATAATTTACATCATTTTTAAAATTTCTTACTATGATAATAACATAATGAGTGTTACTTACAGTTCAAGATTCTCTTATATGCACATAAGGTTATCCAATTTAAATATAGCCTCTTTCTCAAACTGATAGATCAAGCTGTGTATGGTCTTTCAAATTAAGGTTCCAGTACAGGATTCAACATTGTCAATACACAGATTGTACAGACAAATTCAACATTTCAACTGTTCCCACCGGGATACTACAAGTAACTGCCTCAGCTGCAAAGTGTGTGGAGTTAAATTAGCCACAGGTGGCATATGCAGTCCCAGTGTCTTAAAGGTACAGGATTAAATAAAGCATGATAAATCATTGTCTAGATTCAAACCTTGTGGTTCCATAGATTGAAATAAATGAATAAAATAAGCTTCCTTTTGTCTTAATAATCTTTCAGTGTTTCTTTTGTCAAATGTCAAAAAGGGCAAGAGTCCAGTAGCACCTTAAAGACTAACAAAAATATTTTCTGGTAGGGTATGAGCTTTCGTGAGCCACAGCTCACTTCTTCAGATACCATTTTTGTCAAATGGTTTACCTTTCAAGCGCCAAAGAACAAAAAACAGAGTTCATTCTCATTATGACGTGCTCTGAGAAAATGCTCCACAACAGGGGCCGAGCAAATGCCCGCCCTTATTCTAGATTTATGTTCAAGTATTCTAGTTTTAATGGGGCGTATGGAGGATCCAATATAAATTTTTTGGCAAGGGCAAATTAAGCAGTTAACACATAATTTAGTGTTACAGTTGGAAAAATCTCTGAGTTTAAAAACAAAATCACTATCTAGCCGTTTAAACTCCTTGACTTCAAGTGCCAAATTGCAGGCTAAGCATTTATGGCACCGGTAGTGCCCACTGATTTTACTATGTGTATAATTATCAATAAATGTATCAGTGTGTATTAATTTATCACGGATTGATGTGGTCCTACTATAGCCTATTTTTGGAGTATGTTGGCACCCAGGAATGTTAGATAGCAGATGCCAGTGGCGTCGTATGATAGCCGTAATGTGGGAGGAAAGATGATTAAAACGGAAGGCAAAGGTAAATTGGCAATTGGCTGTACTATGTTCAGTGCTGTTATAATAAAGAAATTCGCTTCGATCTCTAGTATCTGTTCTATTTCTTGCCTTCTGAATGACAGTATTGGGATAGCCTCTGTCTCTTAATGATGACGTTAGAGTTTGTGCTCCCATTATATAGTCATTCATAGAGGAGTTATTCCTTTTTTGTCTTATGAATTGGCTATAGGGTAGATTGTCCCTAAGATGTTTAGGGTGGTATGAACTATAGTGTAGTAGAGCGTTGCGGTCTGACGGTTTTTTATAGGATCGAACGCTGAGACTATTAGAACTACTACAGTACACCACAGTATCCAAAAAGGGCAGTTGTTGAGAGTCAAATTTCCCTGTAAAGTGTATGGAGGAGAGTGTATTAAGCCAACAGAGGAATGAGTCAAAATCAAAATCAGAAATATGGTATAGCTATGGGATCAGCTGTTGCTCCCACTGTTGCCAACATTTTTATGGCTGATTTTGAAAGGTTATATATATACAACAATAACCCCTTTTCTGAACATATTCTGGGGTACAGGAGATATATTGATGATATGATTTATTTATTTCCCTATGATTTTGATTTTGACTCATTCCGCTCTGTGCGCCGCCCCGCCTCCCAGCTGGCTGTCGGGGCAGGGAACGCCGGCTCGCGTCGTTCTGGCGTGCCCAGCTCTGTGCGCCCCGCGCGCCAGAACGACGTGAGCTGGCGTTCCCCGCCCCGACGGCCAGCTGGGGGGGGGGGGACGTCTTATGGTCCGGTGCGTCTGATGGAGCGAAAAATACAGTATATTGTGTTTGTTATATGTTAATTTGTACACTTGATACACTTTGTCACACTTGTGTGTTGTCCGTTATATCTCAGTAATTCCAGCAATTCCTGCACTTTTCTTCAGTACATGGAGGTTGGCAACCCTACTCCTTGGCTGGCCAGTGATCTTGTCTCAGCTCCGATGGGTTAACCCATCAGTAGGGTTGCCAACCTCCAGGTGGCTGGAGATCTCAAACTATTATAACTGATCTCTAAGTGACAGAGATCAGTTCCCATGGAGAAAAATGGCTCCTCTGGCAATTGGACTCTATGGCATTGAATTTCCTCCCCTCTCCAAACCCCACCCTCCTCAGGCTCCACCCCCAAAATCTCCAGGTATCTCCCAACCTGGTGCTGGCAACCCGAACCATCTGCCTGTTCACACATGAAAAGCCTTGCCTGAGGGTACTGGATATGACATGGCTTTTAACCCTGTCCGTTCTGCACCAAAGTCCACTAAGGTTGCCAGCCTCCAGGTGAGCCCTGGAGACGTTCCAGAATTATAACTGAACTCCAGCCTACAGAAATCAGTTCCCCTGGAGGAAATGGCTGCTTTGGAAGGTGGACGCAATGGCATTATACCCTGCTGAGGTCGCTCCCCTCCCCAAACCCCATCCTCCCTAGGCTCCACCCCCAAAGGTTGGACCAGAACCAACGGGTTGAACTTAAATCAAGAGAGTTTCCGTCTAGACATTAGGAAGAATTTTCTAACAGTTCGAGCGGTTCCTCAGTGGAACAGGCTTCCTCGGGAGGTGGGGAGCTCTCCTTCCCCTGGAGATTTTTAAGCAGAGGCTAGATGGCCATCTGTCAGCAATGCTGATTCTATGACCTTAAGCAGATGATGAGAGGGAGGGCATCTTGGCTAACTTCTGGGCATGGAGTAGGGGTCACTGGGGGTGTGGGGGGGGAGGCAGTTGTGAGTTTCCTGCATTGTGCAGGGGGCTGGACTAGATGACCCTGGTAGTCCCTTCCAACTCTATGATTCTATGAAATCTCCACGAATTTCCCAACCCAGAGTTGGCAACCCTATCCTCCACTAAGTCATGGCTCCTTACTGCCATACTGTTAAAAGCTGTTCGCCCAGAAAAAGTAAGGGGAGAAAAGAACCGAGCACAGGAGCAACAGTTTGAATCTAATTCCACCTCCAGCACTTAACAAAAAATAGTTTCCAGCTAACCTTTTACTCTTGGTGGCTGCAGATAGTTAACACCTCTGCTTCAGGAGCTGGATGAAGCCCCCCCGCCCCCCTCCGCCACCAGCAATTTTGTGTGCGACCTCACAGCTCTGGAGACAAGTGGGTGCTATAAAGATGCTCAGGCTTCCTTTATCTGACTGGTGCAGCGGCTGGCAATTAACAGTTCCTTCCCAGCCCGTCATGTTTGAGTCCCTTCCTCTGTCACCTTGAGAGAGGGGAAACGCGGCAGCGCTGAATGGTGGCCAGGTTCCAACCAAATGTTATCTCTCACCCTCCGGCTGCCTCCCAGGGAACAAAGGCCTGCAGTTCACACACACCCTTCTCACCTCCACTCCAGACTAATTTAGGCTGGAATCTCCCACTCCCTCATGGTAGGGTAGCCAACCTCCAGGTGGGGGCTGGAGATCTCCTGCTATTACAACTGATCTCCAGCCGATAGAGATCAGTCTACCAGGAGACAATGGCCGCTTTGGCAATTGGATTCTATGGCACTGAAGTCCCTCCTCTCCCCAAACCCCACCCTCCGCCTCAAAAACCTCTTCTCCACCGGTGAGAGGTTTTCAGGGTGGAGCCTGAGGACGGCAGGGTTTGGGGGAGGGAGGGACTTCAATGCCAAAGAGTGCAATTGCTAAAGTGAGCATTTCATCCTGGTGAAGTGATCTCTATTGACTGGAGATCAGTTGTAATAGGAGATCTCCTGCTACTACCTGGAGGTTGGCAACCCTACCAAGCTAGCCCAACGTTGTCAGATCTCAGAAACTAAGCAGGGTCAGCTGTGGTTAGTACCTGGACAGAAGACCACCCAGGAAGTCCAGGGTTGCCATGCAGAGGCAGGCAGTGGCCAAACCACCTCTGAACGTCTCCTGCCTTGAAAACACTGCGGGGTCGCCATGAGCCGGCTGCGACTTGACACACACAAAAATATCAGAGAGGTATTCGATTAAAACTCCCCCCCCCCCCAATGGGGACGGCAGTTGGAAAAACACACAAGGAACCCATCTGCAGAGTTGGGTTTAAAAAAAATAAAAGAAATAATATTCCATTATATATGAAAATGAGATTGCTCAGAGGGGAGAAGGGGATGCTCCCCCGGAACCTTTAGACCATGAAATTATCAAGCAAAAAACACACCCACACACAAAAACACAACAAAAAACAGGGGCAGACTGAATACTTTGGCCTCCGTTCTCTAATGGAATCATTAACAATAATGCAAAAGCCATTCCGCTAAATTGTCTCCAATTTCTGATGCTCCCCGGAGAGCGTAATCAGGTTCTCCATACTCAAGAGTTATGATTAGGTAAGTGTGTCTGTTGCCTCATTCTTGCTACTAAATTAGCAACCAATTTGGGGGTGGGGAGGGATTTCCTTGGCCGGCAATTATATTTTCAGAGGGACCCGTTTGTAGAGGGCGGGCCAAGCGGTTTTTTTCTCCGATGGACCAATCATGAATGCACCAAGTTTGATGCTGTACACTGAACTTTCTGGCATGTGGGTAGGGTTGCCAGGTCCACCCCTTAGGGTTGCCAGGTCCCTCTTTGCCACCAGCAGGAGGTTTTTGGGGCGGAGCCTGAGGAGGGTGGGGTTTGGGGAGGGACTTCAATGCCATAGAGTCCAATTGGCCAAAGCGGCCATTTTCTCCAGGGGAACTGATCTCTATCGACTGGAGATCAGTTGTAATAGGAGGTTATCTCCAGCTAGTGCCTGGAGGTTGGCAACCCTATGCCCCTCCTCTGGCGGGAGGTTTTTGGGGTGGGGCTCGGGCGTCGATCCTGCACACGGTGCCGTGTGTGACGTGATTACGTCGCTTCCGGGTTTACAGAGAGCCAGCGTGGTGTAGTGGTTAAGAGCGGTGGTTTGGAGCAGTGGACTCTGATCTGGAGAACTGGGTTTGATTCCCCACTCCTCCTCATGAGCGGCGGAGGCTAATCTGGTGAACTGGATTTGTTTCCCCACTCCTCCACATGAAGCCAGCTGGATGACCTTGGGCTAGTCACACTCTCTCAGCCCCACCCACCTCACAGGGTGTCTGTTGTGGGGAGGGGAAGGGAAGGTGATTGTAAGCCGGTCTGAGTCTTCCTTAAGTGATAGAGAAAGTTGGCATATGAAACCCAACTCTTCTTCATCTACTGCTACCCTGAAAGCACCACATTGCGATGGGAAACTTTAGCACTCCCCCCCCCAAAAAACACTAGCGTTTTTGGGGTTTGGGGGTTTTGAGTGCTAAAGCATTCCGGCGCAATTGCAGCGCTTCCGGGGTGGGGTGGGGTGTAAATCCGGAAGTGACGTAATCGTGTCACGCATGGCCACTCCAAGCTGGCCAATGGATTGGCAGGCAATCCAAGCAACCTGTCAGTCCTACATGTGGGAGACAGTTTGGGCTGGGAACATGATGTGTAGGGAAGAGAGAATTAATTCTCACATCTGTGCCACTTTTCCCAACCTGAAAGTGCCCAGGTGGCCGGGGAGAGGAGCCATAGCAGACTTTGGCAGTTGGACTCTATGGCATTGAAGTCCCTTCCCCAAACCCCGCCCTCCTCAGGCTCAGCCCCAAAAACCTCCCACTGGTGGCGAAGAGGGCTCTGGCAACCCTACCTGGAAGGGACCAGGAAGGGACCAGGCAACCCTACCTGACATGAGGTGCAGGCAGGAAATGACACGGCCTTTTTCCTGGGGCAGGTTAGTTCCCAAGTCTACCCCCCCCCCATGCCTGACTTTTCACACGGAAAGTACGTGCTTTTCCACCAAGCCAACAGCCTCTCTCCCACCTCGTTCCCTTCGATTCCCGCAATCCACTGTGCCTCCCGGGGGTTGGGGGTGGGTGGGAAGCCCAGCCTGAGAATCCTGGAGTTAATGCAATTTGCAAAAGAGGCACTTATGAAATGGAAACATCTTTGCTGACAAATTCCCATGACTTCTCCTTCGCCGATCTCAGCTGCTGCTTTTCTGGATGAGGTCATCTGGACTGGAAAGATCATTTCACAGAATAAAAGGCTTTTGTTCTTTCCCGACAGGGCCAAGGCTGCGGGTTTGGGTTTTTTTAAGACAGAAAGAATACACGAAGAAGGGGGGGAAAACACTTGCTACATACATACAAACACCTGATTTTCCTTTCCCCACAGAAGAGTGACTGAGTTCTGCAAAGAGAGGAAGAAAGTGTTACCCATAAGCCCAGCAACACTGGTGACTCATTCTTCCTTTCCTTTTTTGCTATTTTTCATTCTTTAACACACACTCACACTCACATACACACACACACACACACACACTTTCTACTTTGGATTTAGCTCTACTTTTCTGCCTCTTGTCAAACACCAAGTAATAAGATGCTCTCACCCAAACAGGAGAGAGTAGCCAAATTAAACAGAATTTGGTAACACAGCATACCTACGCAACAAATATACAGCAGTTTGATATATTATAGCTACTCCTTTGCCAAGAACCATGGGAATTGTAGTTTGACACGTTTGGGGAGGGACTTCAATGCCATAGAGTCCAATTGCCAAAGCAGCAATTTTCTCCAGGTGAACTGATCTCTATCGGCGGGAGATCAGTTGTAATAGCAGGAGATCCCCAGCTAGTACCTGGAGGTTGGCAACACTACCAGTTCCCCCCTGGTCACCGGTGGGGGATGGGGGGGTAGGGTTGCCATATCCAGTTTGGGAAACTCCTGGAGATTTGGGGATGGAGCCTGGGGAGGACAGGGACTGCAGTGGGGTACAATGCCACGGAGTCCACCCTCCAATGCATCTGATAAAGTTTATTGTTTGTGGCCAAAAGCCATCACAATCTGTCATACAAAACCCAATCATAAATAGTAACATTAAAACAGTCTGTCTCCCCCCCAAAAGCTAGTAATTAAATGCATTAAACACCCTGATTAAAAAAAGCTTTAGCCCGGATTCTCGTGGATGCTAAGGTAAAGAGAGCCAGGTTGGTGTAGTGGTTAAGAGCGGTGGTTTGGAACGGCGGACTCTGATCTGGAGAACTGGGTTTGATTCCCCACTCCTCCACATGAGCCGTGGAGGCTTATCTGGAGAACTGGATTTTTCCCCTCTCCTCCATGTGAAGCTAGCTGGGTGAACTTGGGCTAGTCACATTCTCTCAGCCCCACCGACCTCACAGGGTGTCTGTTGTGGGGAGGGAAAGGGAAGGTGATTGTAAGCCGGTTTGAGTCTCCCTTAAGTGGTAGAGAAAGTCAACATATAAAAACCATCTCTTCTCCTCCTCCTCCTCCTCTATAGGATACAGCTGAATCAGCATCTGAGAGGAGAAAGAACAGCTTCTCTGAATCTGAAAAAAGATTTAGGCCCTTTTCCTTCTCGAGGGAAACTGATCTCTGTAGACTGTAGACGCGCTGTAATTCCGGGGGATCCCCAGGTCCCACCTGGAGGTTGGCATCCCTCTCAGGGCTACAACTGGCAAATGCCCCCATCTCCCTGTATTTCTCCTCCCCGCATCTGCTTAACTGACTCATCTGCTCTCACATGCGTCCTAAAGTATGCTCAGTCCTCATCATGATATATTGTTTTAATTCCCTATTTTACATATTGTTCCTGCACATAACTGTCATGCTATTTATGCACAAAAAAGGTTGTTAGCCAGTCTTCACATCAGTTTTGCTATCACATGAACACACATGAAGCCGCCTTGTACTGAATCAGGCCCTTGGTCCATCAAAGTCAGTATTGTCTACTCAGACCGGCAGCAGCTCTCCAGGGTCTCAGGCAGGGGTCTTTCACATCACCTACTTGCCTGATACCTTTTAACTGAAGATGGCGGGGATTGAACCTGAGGGGAGGAGCTGTGGCTCAGTGGTAGAATATCTGCTTGGCATGCAGAAGGTCTCAGGTTCAATCCCCGGCATCTCCGGTTAAAAGGACTAGGCAGGTAGGTGATGTGAAAGACTTTCTCTGTCTGAGACCCTGGAGAGCCGCTGCCGGTCAGAGTAGACAGTACTGACTTTGATGGACCAAGGGTCTGATTCAGTATAAGGCAGCTTCATATGACCTTCTGCATGCCAGGCAGATGTTCTACCACTGAGCCACGGCCCCTCTCTAAGGCTCTCCAGGGTCTCAGGCAGGGGACTTTCACATCGCCTACCTGCCTAGTCCCTTTAACTGGAGATGCCAGAGATTGAACCTGAGACCTTCTGCATGCCAAGAAGACTCTACCACTGAGCCACGGCTAGGGTTGCCGGGTCTTTCTTTGCCACTGGCGGGAGATTTTGGGGGCAGAGCCTGCAGAGGGCAGGGTTTGGGGAGGGGAGGGACTTCAATGCCACAGAGTTCAATTGACAAAGCAGCCATTTTCTCCAGGTGAATTGAGCTCTATTGGCTGGAGATCAGTTGTAATAGTGATAGATCTCCAGCTAGTACCTGGAGGTTGGCAACCCTAGCCACGGCCCCTCTCATAAAGTTAAAAAAAAGTAAAGATATAGATAAATAAATAACGTTCACAGTTCAAATCCTTACAGGCCTGGAGGATTCTCTGCCCCTGCTCCTGTCCAGTGACAGAAAGCCCCTGCGGCCACCTGAGGTGTCCGTCCCGAGGCCCAGGCATCGTGCCTCCCAGCCAGACATCAAATGCTGTTATTTTGGTCAAGAAAAAAGAACCACGATTGCGTCCCGACGGGTGAGAAGCAAGGAACTCCAACTTTCAAACCAAACCAGAGCAGTCACACAATCTGGTAACACATCTGCTCCACGGTCACGGCAGCTGAAGGTCAGGGATGATGCAACCGCGGCATTCAGAAGTAAGAAGGGGTTTTCTGGCCCTGCTTTTAGCTCAGAGGGTGTTTGTTCAAATCTGATTCATCACAACTCATCTCTTAAAGGAAAAGGGGTCTGAATGAGATGCAATCGATTGTTTGTTCAGCTGCCAAAATTAGGGGCCAGCTTACATCGAAGGCTTTCCCGTCAACCAAAGACCAGTCCACATACACATGAATATTGGTTGACGGCTGTTTTGTCAAGCGATGACCTGAGTATGTGAGGGAGCAGCAGACCAAACACAACAGATAATCCTGTGCAGTCACCCAGTCCCACTTCAAACACCTTATTTTTTCACCGAAGCCACTGAACACCTGCCACAAACAGGCTTCTGGGTTCTCTGACAGCGTGCTGTAGTGGTTAAGAGCAGTGGTTTGGAGCGGTGGACTCTGATCTGGAGAACGGGGTTTGATTCCCCACTCCTCCACATGAGCCGCAGAGGCTAATCTGGTGAACCGGGTTGGTTTCCCCACTCCTGTACATGAAGCCAGCTGGGTGACCTCGGGCTAGTCACAACTCTCTCAGCCCCACCTACCTCACAGGATGTCTGATGTGGGGAGGGGAAGGTGATTGTAAGCCGGTTTGATTCTTCCTTAAGTGGTAGAGAAAGTCGACATATAAAAAACAACTCTTCTTCTTCTACCTTCCAAAGGGTTTCCAACTTTCACCCAGCAGCTAGTAGCAAGCAACAATTAAAATACAACGGCAGGGGGCGTGGCTCAGTGGTAGAGCCTCTGCTTGGCATGCAGAATGTCCCAGGTTCAATCCCCAGCATCTCCAGTTAAAGGGACTAGGCAAGTAGGTGATGTGAAAGACCCCTGCCTGAGATCCTGGAGAGCCACTGCCAGTCTGAGGAGACAATACTGACTTTGATGGACCAAGGGTCTGATTCAGTAGAAGGCAGCTTCATGTGTTCATGTGTCATTGGACTTGCGCATGGGTGTTTGATCAGTTTCTTTCGATTTTGTTATTAATTCCGAAAAGGGACTGTTTTGTTATGGGGTTGTTTTGCATGGTTTTGTTTAGTTGTTTCTTCCATTACTGTTCTTTCATGTTTGTAATTCTGTTTCATGATTCCTTCCTTTTTTGTTTCAGTGGAAGACACACACAAACACACACACTTTCCGTCTGTGCTTTCGTGGAATTTCCCAACCCAAAGCTGGCAACCCTGGGAAGGAGGGTTGCCAGCTCCAGGTTGAAAAATATCTGGAGATATTTGGGGGGCGTGGAGTCTGAGGAGGGTGGAGACTGGGGAGGGGAGGAACCTCAATGGGGCATAAAGCTGTGGCGGCCACCTTCAAAAGTGGCCAGTTTCTCCGGGGGAACTGATTTCTGTTGCCTGGAGATCACTTGTAATCCCAGGAGATCTCCAGCTACCACCTGGGGGCTGGATACCCTACTGTGTAGTTAAGCCCCCCCACCCCGCAGAGAATAAAATTCAGGTTCCCTGAGGTCCCAACAGGCCCAGCCTCCTGTTCTCCGTTCCACCCTGCGTTTCGTTTCTCCCCTTTCCCATTTATAAGGAATCGCTGGCACATTCTCAGGAGGGGGCCGCTTATCAGATTCAATTAGAGAGCCATTTATTTTCATGTTTCCTGGATGGCAAAAAATGAGCTCGGGTCTAGGGGAATCGCTTTAGCATAATCTTTCCCCACAAGGAGATCAATCACCCTTCCCCGCTTGACGTTTTTATGAGCCTGGCTCAGGGGCAGGAGGACAAAAAACCCGAAACCCTGTTCCAGAGAGGCGGTCACCGCAGGCCAAGCCAGCGTTGCCCTTTCCAACAAACTGTCCGCCACCCTGTTCTGGCTCGTCGCCCTCCCCACGTCGCTGGAAGGGAGTGAGAGGGGCGGGGGGCGTTGTGTATTCTGGGGCAGGCACAAAGGCCCTGGCCGCTGCCCAACGGGTTCGACTCCACGGATTAAAAAAAACAACAAATTGCACAAAAAAAAAGAAAGAAAGAAAGAAAAAGAGAAGCCAGCTGCTGTTAAGGGAGGTTTATTTCTGGAGCTGCCTGACCCTCCAAGTTTGTGCTGAATGAAATCTTTTCAAACAGATGCCTCCTTGGAGGAAGAAAACTAGGCCATTTGGTCACGTCTCAAGAATGAAACGGGGAGGGGGGGAAGGAAATCACCGCCTGTCTCTGCCATGCACAGCTCGCCCCCCTCGGCCGGCTTGCTCTCCCGACACCGTGCCCTGAACCTGGGAGGTTGGAGTCTCCTAGGCAACTGTTGCTCACGCGGATCGCCCCGTCTGTCTCCATCTGGAGATCCAGCCGGGCCAACTTCGTATTGGCTGTTCTACTTGAAAGCAACCATTTCTAAGGGGAGGGGGGAGGAGAATAATTAAATCAGATGGGCACACCAGAGGCTCAAGTCGGCCCCGCCAGTCCAGACGGTGAAACTGTCTTCCAGGCAACCTGTACTGAGGTCTGAAAATAGGGTTGCCAGCCTCCAGGTGGTGGCTGGAGAGATCTCCTGCTATTACAACTGATCTCCAGCCGACAGATCTCAGTTCGCCTGGAGAAAGTGGCTTCTTTGGCAATTGAACTCTGTGGCATTGAAGTCCCTCCTTTCTCCAAACCCTGCCCTCCGCAGGCTCCGCCCCAAAAATCTCCAGGTATTTTCCAACCCGGAGCTAGCAACCCTAAAGGTAGGCTCCGCTGAGAGAGAATGCCTGTCACCAAACCACCCAAGGTCGACTGGGAATTTGAACTTGGGTTGCTGGGTGGTGCCTGGCAACCGGCTGGAGGGCTGTGGGTAGGGACATGGGGTGGAGGCTGTGATGCCATGTCACATCTGGTAAAAAATTCCCAGAAGTGACATAGGTGGCTCTAGGAATAGCTGGAAACTCTATGGTAAAACCATGGAGTTTCTGGCAGTTCCTACTGCTACCCTATGTCACTTCTGGTTTTTTTACCAGAAGTGACATAGTGCTGCATGCAATGCTGCAGGTTTAAAGACATTTTCTCCCACTACCACTCAGAACAGCAATGTTCCATAGGAGTGGAGATCCCCCACTAGGGAAATGGGACTCCTAATTCGAACTCAGGTCTTCCTCCAGCATGCTAACCCCTACGCCACACTGGCTTTACCAGCAGCTGCTACCCGGCAATAATTCATGTCAGGCCAGGACAGTCTCTCCTGCCCAAATGCAAGGAAATGCTTTTGCTCCACCTTCCTCTGAGGAAATGCAGTCATAACGAAAGAATGAGAACCCTTTGCCTCCTCCAAGTGCAAGGAGCATCTCTCTCTCACACACAGCCTACAGCAAAACAATATTTTTCTGTTGAGACTTCTCTTCTTTGCTGATATGCAGCTCGCAGAGAAGAGAAATTGGCTTCCTATAGGCCGCGTGAATTATACGTTTAATAAACTGGATTTTTAAAGGCAAAATGAGATCAGTCGCTTCCTTTGGGGTTGCACGCTGAGCAACAAGAGAAGTGGGACCTAAATTTGCATGCTTTGCCTTCACCCTCCACCCCCACCCTGAACAGCTCTCCATTTAACAGAATCCCAGAAAGAACTAATGCATTTAAGAAGCGCCTGACTGGATCAGACGGAGGGCTGGTTGGACTCTCAGTATCCTTTCTCTAAGTGCAGACAGATGCCTCTGGGTACTCACGTGCAGAGCAGAAACATGAAATTCTTCCCTTTTTTTCACCTCCACCTTCTAGTAATCACTGTATAATGCCTTAGTACTTGGGTCATTTATGCAGGGGAGTTTTACCTGAGGTTCGTTGCTGGCTGGACCCACACCTTCCTGTTGGGAATCTATGCACCAGCAGTCTCCAAGCTCAAAAAGTCCCTGCCCCTTGAAATGCTGCTTTGTAGTTGGCTTACTTTGTAGAGCTTACTGTGAGATAAAATTCCTCCCCCGAAAAAAAACCTAATTGCCACATAAAAACTCATTTTAAGAACAACAAGGAAAAAACCCAGAGCAATCTGAAAGTTGGGGTGGGAGAAATCCAAGCCTTGGTATTAAAAGGCCTTTCTTGTGCTCAGAAAGCGCTCCCGGGAAGCAGGAAGCATTTGAATCACCGCCTCTGGACATGCTGCTTTGAAATTGGCTGTGAGCAAAACCAAGGTTGCGTGCCCCGCACTTTGCCTTCTGCATGGGGATTTCACCTGGGCTTTGCTCAGGGAAGAGGGAAAAGTCAGGTTAACAGAGGAATGGGAAAACCCGGGCATTGCGAGGGATGGGCATGAGGTTATCTCTAATGGACGGAAAACTCATGCATAACTCCAAGGAACAACTGAGACAGACTGGGGACAAATGTTAGTGAAAGTACCCATGCATAAATGACCTTGGAGGTTCTATTTAAGGTTGTTTATGCATGGGAGTTTTACCTGGGGTTCGATGCTCGCTCGACCCACACTTTTCCATTGCGAATCCAAAATTGGCTATGCACCAGCAAAGAGCTCAAATCCAGAAGTGTCTCCCTGTCCCTTGGAAACGCTGCTTTGTAATTGGCTGTAGTGCTTAACATGAGAAAAAATGTCCAGCTCCCCTCTCCCCATGGCGAAAACCCAAATGCTGTTTTACAAAACATTTTCAAAAACTGGTTTTTTTTAAATGGAATGGGAGTGGTGGTGAGAAAAACAAAGTGTCATTTGAAAACCCTTTCTTATGTAGATGTCTGCTCAGAAAAGAACTCCGGATGGAGACAAAAATCAGGAAGCATTTGTGTCCCCTTCCCTTTAAACTGCTTTGTAATTGGCTGTAGTGCTTACTGTGAGAAAAACATGACCCCCCCCCAACTCCCCCGTTGCACGCTTTGGCTTATGCATGGAGATTTCACCCGGGCTGATCTCAGGGGAGATCAAAGAATCGGGTTATTACAGGAACGGGAAGACCTTGGCCCCTGATCATCCTCGTCGCTCTCCTCTGGACCTGCTCCATTCTGCCCACATCCTTTTTGAAGCAAGGCCTCCAGAACTGCACAGAGTACTCCGAGTGCGTACTACCGACACATCCTACCAACCCTTGACGGCGCTTTACGATATTTCCTTCTGAATATATAGTTCCAGCCTCCAGTGGAACCACGCTTCAGAAAGGTCAGATGCAAATATAAGTGTACTGATTCTTCTGAAAAGAGGCCCTCGCCTTTCGTCTCTTT
This sequence comes from Euleptes europaea, assembly GCF_029931775.1. Taxonomy (NCBI): domain Eukaryota; kingdom Metazoa; phylum Chordata; class Lepidosauria; order Squamata; family Sphaerodactylidae; genus Euleptes; species Euleptes europaea. The sequence goes on along the minus strand of NC_079324.1, from coordinate 59,303,609 downwards.
GAGATGCTTAAAAAAAGGGGGGGCCAAAGATTTTATTTCTGCAGAACAGCTTCTGCTGACTCATTCCTCCACGTTCTCTTGCGGGCTCAGATCTTCTCCATGCTTCGGTGCTTCCCCTCCCCCACCTGCATTTTTGAGTGCATTTAACATAGTTATGAGTCATTAGCGAGCTGAATGCCTCTCCGAAATGATTCATAAAGGAGGAGGTGAAAGGGGAAGCTAGAAGATCAGCAAAAGATTAAAATCCCACAGTGACAATAAAAAAAATTGAAACGGGCTCATAAATCTGTTTATTTTAAGCCTGTGGATAAATCTTTTCCCAGAACACACCAAGTCATCGGAGAAGGATGGGGGGAAAACCGCCCACATTAAAATCACTTTTTGGGGGGGAGGTGAGAGTAGACAGGGGGTGTTGTCAAGAAAGCTTGAATTCCAGTTTCCTCATCTAAAAACTTTCCTTGGTAGAGATACAAACTCGATGTCAAAAACGTTAGCTGCCTGGATTGGACTGGGGAGGGAAAGCCTGAACAGAGCTGAAAAGACCGGGGACACAAACTAAGACTGAGAGAGCCAGGTTTGAATCCCTACTCTGTAGAGTTGCCAACCTCCAGGTGGTGGCTGGAGACCTCCCGTTATTACAATTGATCTCCAGACGACAGAGATCAGTTCCCCTGGAGAAAATGGCCTCTTGGGCAATCAGACTCTACGGCATTGAAGTCCATCCCCTCTCCTAGCCCCGCCCTCCCCAGGCTCCACCCCAAAATCTCCAAGCCAGGGTGGTGTAGTGGTTAAGAACGGTAGTTTGGAGTTGTGGAGTCTGATCTGGAGAACCGGGTTTGAGTCCCCGCTCCTCCACGTGAGTGGTGGAGGCTAATCTGGTGAACTGGATTTGTTTCCCCACTCCTACACACGAAGCCAGCTGGGTGACCTTGGGCTAGTCACAGCTCTCTTAGAGCTCTCTCAGCCCCACCTACCTCACAGGGTGTCTGTTGTGGGAAGTGGGAGGGAAGGTGATTGTAAGCCAGTTTGATTCTTCCTTAAGTGGTGGAGAAAGTTGGCATATAAAAACCAACTCCTCCTCCTCCTCCTCTTCCTCCTCCTCCTCCTCCCCTTCTTCTTCTTCTTCTCCCCCTCCTCCCCCTCCTCCGGTAGAAAAGGTCAGCATATAAAAACCAACTCTTCCTTCTTCTTCTCTTCTCCAAGAATTTCCCAGCCTGGAGCTGGCAACCCTACCACTCTGCCATGGATGCTTGCTGGGTCACCTTGGGCCAGTCTCACACACACTCTCAGCCTAACCTACCTCACAGGGCTGTAGTGAAGATAAAATGGAAGAGAACACATATGCTGTCCTGATTTCTCTCAGTGAAGGGCAGGTCAGAGAGGGGGCAGAGCCAGAATAAAATCTGGCAAAGCAGCAGGAGGTAGGTACAGAAGAAGGCAATTTAGGTGGCACCAAAGCAGAATGGATTTATTCAGGGTTTTTTTTTTTTAAACTGCACTTTTCCTCCAACGAGCTCAGCCCAGCATATATGCTTTCCCCTTGAGTCCCCTTTATTCTTTCAATAATCCTGTTAGACAGCTAAATTATGTTGTGCCCCCACCCGACAGAATGCCCAATTAAAATATCAAATACCCGGTAATCATCCCACAAGCAATGAGCAATAATATAAAATCTACCCCACCCCAGCCCTGTTTGTAAAGATGACACTAACATTTTAAAAAGGTTTCTTTAAAACATACAGTTTAACCATCCCACAAACCCTGATGTGTCCCTTCGAGCCCCACAATTACAGCTCACCAAGCTGAACACAACCTGCTGACCACAGCTGGTAGCCTGCCAGGTGTTTGGCAACCCCCTCCTGACCGTTTCTGCAATCCCCCAAATGCCAACATAAACAGAAGCATTATGGAGGACCATTCTTCATGGCTGATGGCCTGCATTTAGCTTGGGGCTAACAGAGGAAAGCGGGTCATTTTCTTCAGATCCTGCACAAGGCAAGTTTGTTCCCAGAAATTTATTATTAATTCAACATTTACTGCAAATTTGAACAAATGAAGCTGCCTTACCTTTGGTCCATCCAGGTTGCTATTGTCTACTTTGATGTCTTTTATGCGTGGCTGTTTCACTTGTCCTCACCCCTCCGACGACTTCAGGCCTTTGTGCGGATTACGCATGCCGTTTCCGACCGTCAGAGGTCGCCTCGCTAACCCCCGCATTTTGCCCGCGTTTTCAGAGACCTGTTTTATCTCAAATTTGAAAACGTGGGCAAAACGCAGGAAAATGCGGGGGGAGAGTGAGGCGACCTCCGACGGTTGGAAATGGCATGCATAATCAACACAAAACCCCAAAGTGGTTGGAGGGGTGACGGCGAGTGAAACAGCCATGCATTAAAGTTGAATGATTTAATACTGTAATTTTGTAAGTAAGAAGTTTGAGAATGTTCTGAGGAAGTTAACCTCTATGAAACAAGTGAAACCTAGGAGCTTGTTAACACGTAGGGCTGCCAGATCCCTCTTCGCCACTGGCGGGAGGTTTTTGGGGCGGAGCCTGAGGAGGGCGGGGTTTGGGGAGGGGAGGGACTTCAATGCCATGGAGTCTAATTGCCAAAGCGACCATTTTTTCCAGGTGAACTGACCTCTATCGGCTGGAGATCAGTTGTAATAGCAGGAACTCCAGCTAGTACCTGGAGGTTGGCAACCCTATTAACACAGAATTAACCTGCTATACGAAGGAAGCAACTTGCTGCACATAATACATGATGATGTGTTTTATAAAAGAAAGAAAAAGCAACATAGCCTCCATGTATTTTGTATTTCGCCTGGATTTAAAAGGGGTTAGTTTGTAATACTTGTATTACAAATGTAATATGTACCTTTGTTACTATTGAATCAATTTTCATATATACAAATACATGAACACATTGTGAGTCAGCTGCTCAGGTGGAAGTCTTTCACACCACCTAATCCTTTTATTTATTGATTTTTCTATGTTATTTTTGCTGTCAAGTTGCAGTTGACTCAGGGCAACCCTGTAGGGTTTTCCAAGGCAAGAAACATTCAGAGCTGGCTTGCCGTTGCCTTCCTCTGCATAGCAACCCTGGACTTCCTTGGTGGTCTCCCATCCAAATACTGACCAGGGCCAACCCTACTTTCCTCATGAGATCCGAGGAGACTGGGCTAGCCTGGGCTATCCAGGTCAGGTCAATCCTTTTAACTAGAGGTGCCCCAAAGTGAACCTGGGACCTTCTGCAGACACAGCAGATGCTCTGCCATAAAACCATGCCCCCCCTCCCCGGCCCAAATTTATTACCTCCCATCCAATGCACCCCAATTGATTGTATGCAAAATTCAGTGTGCATGTGTGTGTTGCCCCCTCCCCCAATCTGGTTTATAAACCACATCTGTTTATCACAGGGTAGGGGGAAATACCACCCCCAAACACACACACATACAGAGCTCAAGGGATTAAATTCAATTTACCGAATCAGACAGATTTAAAGATTACCATTAAGTGGGGAGAAGGAAGGATGGCAGAAGCCAGTGTGGTGTAGTGGTTAAGAGAGGAGCGGTGGACTCTAATCTGGAGAACCGGGTTTGATTCCCCACTCCTCCACATGAGCAGTGGAGACTAATCTGGTGAACCGGGTTCGTTTCCCCTCTCCTCCACATGAAGCCAGCGGGTGACATCAGGCTAGTTACAGTTCTCTCCGAACTCTCTCAGCCCCACCTACCTCAGAAGGTGTTTGTTGTGGGGAGAGGAAGGAAAGGAGATTGTGAGCCGGTTTCATTCTCCTTAAAAAGTAGAGAAAGTCGGCCTATAAAAACCAACTCTTCTTTTTCTTCTAAATAGATTTGAGAAAGAGAGAGAGAGAGAGAGAGAGAGAGAGAGAGAGAGAGAGAGCAGGCATCTTTCTAAATTTGTACCTTGTTTTTTGGAGGGCCTCCTATTATTAGGGTTTGCCAACCTCCAGGTAATAGCAGATCTCCTGCTATTACAACTGATCTCCAGCTGTTAGAGTTCAGTTCACCTGGAGAAACTGGCCGCTTTGGCCATTGGACTCTATGGCATTGCAGACTCTCCCCTCCTCAAACCCCACCCTCCTCAGGCTTTGCCCCAAAATCTCCCGCCGATGGTGAAGAGGGACCTGGCAACCCTACTCCTACAGCCTGATAGTCCAACCTAACCCAATCTCATCAGATCTTGGAAGCTAAGCAGGGTCAGCCCTGGTTAGTTCTTGGATAAGAGATTACCAAGCAAGTCCAAGGCTGCTACGCAGAGGCGAGAAATGGCAAACCACCTCTTTTAGTCTCTTGTCTTGAAACCCATGGTCCTGGGGTCACCACAAGTCAGTTTCAACTTGAGAGCATATTATTATTATTATTATTATTATTAAATTATTATTATTATTATTATTATTATTGCTTTGCAGATTCTAAAAACTTGCTTTGTGGAATGTTTAGTTTCCCAATAGATCATGTGGCCTTTCTGATATGATCTCTGCAAACTCAAGCATTCTAGCCACCTGAATCGGTAAGATGTGGGCGGAAGGGAAGTCACGCACATCTGTAGAGATGTTTTATAAAAAGGCATCGTCAAAAGGCAAAATAGGAACAGCAACTGAGCGGTGACATCCAAAACAGGGACTCTCTCTGGTAAGCAGGGGTTAGCGAGCGTGCACGCAGCGCAACCACAGAAGGAGATCCCAAAATAGAGGACGGTTCCAGTTTTGAACTGCGGCCCTTTCGTTTCAATGGGTTTGTGGCCTACACAGGGGACACTTAGAGGAGGTTCCACTTCCTCCTTTCTCCCTGGAGTTAAAGAGCACAGGGCATTATATATCTGCAAACATGCCCCAGATGAAAATACAGCACATAGGGTTGCCAGTTGTGTCCTTGGAAATTCCTGGATTGTTGGGGGTGGAAGCATGCGGAGGGCAGAGTTCAAGGTAGGGTTGCCAACCTCCAAATACTAGCTGGAGATCTGTTATTACAACTGATAGAGATCAGTTCCCCTAAAAAAAATGGCCCCCAAAACCTCCCGCTGGTGACGAAAAGGAACCTGGCAACCTTATGGACAGTGAAAGGATTTGAAGGCATTGTGGGGGAGACAACGCTAAGGGCATGCAGTTTACTTTGGGGGGGCATGGTTTAAAAGCTAGACTTGCCACCCGCCTTCCTGCTTAAAAATCAGACCCTATATCAGACTAGGGTTTAAAAGCTAGACTTGCCACCCGCCTTCCTGCTTAAAAATCAGACCCTATATCAGACTAGGGTTGCCAGGTCCCTCTTCACCACTGGTGGGAGGTTTTTGGGGCAGAGCCTGAGGAAGGCGGGGTTTGGAGAGGGGAGGGAATTCAACGCCATAGAGCCCAATTGCCAAAGTGGCCATGTTCTCCAGGTGAACTGATCTCTATCGGCTGGAAATCAGTTGCAATAGCAGGAGACCCCCAGCTAGTACCTGGAGTCTGGCAACCCTATATCAGACACTACAAAACTGTCACCGAGGCTCCAGTAATATTTGCCCAGAAGAAGACAGGTTCTGTGCAAGCTGCCCTCGAACGCTTCCGTCTGCAGGTGGAGAACGTGTGATAATTCCTTGCCAACTCTCTCTTTCCAAGAGGGCAGGTCTAGGCTGGCACCGCCGCCCGACCAGCATGTCCCGTTCCTCCCCCCCCCCCAAGACGCACCCTCCCTGTAAGACAAACCAGGGGACTCAATTGCTCTCTCGAAGAGAAAAGTGCATGCCGGGCCTGCTTGCCAAAGCTCTTGGCAGGCCGGGAACGGGGGATTATTGCACCATATTTCTTGAGAGCAGCTGAAGCAGCGGCCCTTGGCTCAGCAAGACGTCTATATTTCAGCCGCTTTTCTTCCACTGTGCGACTTTCAGATGTGGGCAAAGAGGGGGAAGTGAAAGGGAGAAATTGTCTGCTCTCAAGAGCTTCCTCTTTAGGGTGAAAGCAGAAGGGGGGTGCGAGGGAGGACGCGGGCAGGGTTTTTGGACGAGTTTCCAGTGAAGTCGGCCTGGCTCTGTGGGGATTTCCTGGAATAACCTCCGGTCGACCTTTTCCACCTCAAAGATCTGTTTATTGGTTTTTCAGTGTGCTTTGCAGGGTCGTGTTGACAGGGAGGAAGGCAGGACTGAGGGAAAGAGCTCCGGATTTCCCTTTGTTCCTTTTACAAACGGTTTTTATAAGACGGGGGGGGGGGGAAGAGACAGCCTGCCCTCAAAGAGGGGGAGGGAACGGGGCAACCTGATCCTAAGCGGTTTGGGAGTGGCGCGCACTAGCTGGTAACGCCATGGCTATGACCTCATGCCTGGCAAGCGGGGCAGAATTGCCTGGTCCTGCCAGGCAGTCCCGCTGCCCCTTCCTCTCCAGGGCGCAATGCCGTGATCCAACGAGCACATCGCTGCTGCCAAAAATGGGAGGAGGGTTTGGCGCCCCCCCCGCCTAGGGTTGCCGACCTAGGGTTGCCAACCTCCAGGTGGCTAGCAAAAATAAGCACCAAATACTAAGTACTAAATAGGCTAGCTAAGTGCAAAAATAGTGTTCAGCTCACACTGATAATGCAAAAGTGCGATGTTGTATTTACAAGTGCAAGAAGCCAACAATAATAGAGATACATGCAACAAAATGTATACAAAGATACAATGTAGCTAGAAAGCTACCAATACAGATGGTCAGTTTCAACCTGAAAAGTCCTTTTAAAGGTAACTACAATGACTTTTTTTATTTTTTCCTTCCAGAAAGATGATGAGACTGAAGCATAAACACAGCTGGACAACGTCAAAGCTGGGGAGCGCCTTCCGGATGAATTCAACGCTTTCGCTGTCTAAGAGACAGCTTCTTCAGCCAATAGCCTCAACAAAGTAGTTTTTCCTTCAATAACCAATGATTATTCATAGCTTGTATGTCTCTCTCTTCTCTGCACCCAGGCAATAGAAATCAGTTCCCCTGGAGAAAATGGCTGCTTTGGCAATTGGACTTTATGGCATTGAGGTCCCTCCCCTCCCTAAACCCTGCCTTCCTTAGGCTACGCCCCCAAAATCTCCAGGTATTTCCCAACCCGAAACTGGCACTCTATGACCTCCAGGTGGGGCCTGGAGACCTCCTGGAATTACAACTGATCTCCAGATGACACAGATCTGTTCCCATGGAGAAAACGGCCCTCCCCTGGCTCCACCCCCAAATCTCCAGGAAGTTCCCAGCCCAGAGTCGGCAACCCTACCCCCACTGCTTCCCCTCCATTACATTTAATCCAGCATGGATGCAGAACCGAACAAGGTGCTACAAAAAGGAAAGGCGGGGAGATCTCAACACGAGGCTGCCAATTTATGCAGCAGACTAGTGTCCTTGAGCTGCCCCTCTCTTTCTTTAGAACTGGCAAAGAAAAATAAAAAGGTAACAGAAAAAACCAGAAGGCCAACAGCCCCACCTTCTCCCTTGGTCTTCTACAGGAAGACGGCAACCGTCAGGGTAGCAGGACAAAACATTTATCGGTATCAGATCCAGCTGCTAGTAGAAGACTGTTGGAGTGAGCAACTCAGCATGCCTGGACACTGGGGGGGGCGCTACATAGGGTTGCCAACCTTCAGGTGGTGGCTGGAGATCTCCCGCTATTGCATAAGATCTCCATAGGGTTGACAGGTCCCTCTTCATCACCGGCGGGAGATTTTTGGGGCGGAGCCTGAGGAGGGAAGGTTTGGGGAGGGAGGGACTTCAATGCCATAGAGCTCAATTGCCAAAGCGGCCATTTTTCTCCAGGTGATCTGATCTCTATCAACTGGAGATCAGTTGAATTAGCAGGAGATCTCCTGCTACTACTTGGCAGTTGGCAACCCTAGCTCTCCATCTAATAGAGATCAGTTCACCTGGAGAAAATGGCCGCTTTGGCACTTGGCCTCTATGCCATTAAAGTCCCTCCCTTCTCCAAACCCCACCCTCCTCAGGCTCAGCCCCCAAAATATCCAGGTATTTCCCAACTCAGAGCTGGTGACCCAAGCGCTACATCACTCTAAGTGTGTATAAGTGTTATCTTCTTGAATGGGATTTCTCTCTCTTTGTCTTAACCTGGGAGCTGCCCTCTGACCCCTCCTCTCTCTGTGTGAACTTTGTTCTCCCCCATTCTCCATATGGCTCTTCATAGAGTCACACAGGTCTCTCCTGTAGAAACAATGCCCTTATACCTCCACACACATGATGCCGGATTATCTGGCCACTTGTGACAGGGAAAGTATTCCTTAGATTAGGCTTCTCTCTCTCCCTTCAACAGCGACTTGAATGTGAACTGAATCTACTTGAATAAATGTAAGTTTTAATTTTGCAATATACTTCTTAGAAGATTTATTTTACTAGGCACAGTATCACGCTTCTATGCATGGGGCAACTCTGCAGTATTAACCAAATATCCCAATAGAGACTTGGGCCATTTATGCATGGGAGATTTTGCCTTGAATTTGCCGCTCTCTAGGTGCACATTTTCTCCATCTGAGTTCTCAGAACTCTGCATGGGGGCTTATTGTTGAGTTTTGAGAATTTATATTGGAACAATGTGCATCTAAAGAGTGGCAAATCCAAGACAAAACCTCTCATGCATAAATGTCCTTGGAGTTCCTATTCTCAGTCGTCTGGTGGTAGCAGAAAAATGCCTTATTGGATCAGACCACAAACTTCCACCACAGAAATACAGAAGGTACTTTGACACAAGAGGAATCCAGTTTCATGACGGTTGCATCCACTCCTTGCATTACAAGCCAATGGCATTCTGGGAAAGTGCTCCATCGCATGTATGTTTCCATCATTTTCCTCCGGCTAACCATGGCATGATAGCGGTTTTAGCTTCCACTAACCACAGAAGGCCCTGACCTGGGTGGCCCAGGATAGCCTGAGCGCGTCAGATCTCAGTAGCTAAGCAGAACCAGCCCTGGTTAGAAACTTGGATGAGAACCCGCCAAGGAAGTCTAGGGTTGCTACACAGAGGCAGGCAACGGCAAACCACCTCCGAACGTCTCTTGCCTTGAAAACCCCCCATGGGGGCCGCCATAAATCGGCTACAACTTGAGGGCACTTTCCATAACCACAACTATGGGAGACCACCAGTACTGGGGAAGGGAGGGACGCAGAAGCCCAGATAACTGCCCGCTGGGAGCTGCACTTTGTCCCTGTAAAGGTGGTTGCCAAACCAGGAAACTTCAGTATTCATGATCCAGTACATTCAGGGAGGCAAGATGATTGAGGTGCCCTCTTGCAAGAACAGAACGGAGGCACCCCTCTGAATTTTCCACGCCCCGGTGTGCTTTCCGAGCATTTCACATTCCACCGCCAAGCTTCAGTTTAGGAATTAGATTCCCAGCTATCCTCCCGCCCCCCTCGACTCCCCCAGATGCCTTGATGGAAGGATTAGCCACCAAGTACCAAGCGCCGTGCTGACATGTTTCTCAACCTAACCTTTGAGCGATTCAAGAACCCCATCTGTTGTTAAGGAAAGCAGCTTCACGTGATGTGATGTGGACTCCTCAAATCTCTCTCTCTCTCTCCCTCTCTCTCTCTCAGTGATCAATTTGCTATAGACAAAGAGAAAACACACACATGGGAACCCCTTGCGCCTTTGTATCAGTGCCAAGGGGTCGGCCTACCTCTCTGCAATGTAAATATCGACAAATCAAATCAAATTTATTAATACGGACAACTAACCAATCACATGCCAACACGTCAAAATTTCCAGACTCAATAGTTTTGCACCGCAGAATCACAGACTGCCTGTACAAATAAAGGTGTAAAATTAGTAAAAACACCCCCTGGTTAAAATTATCACTGTAAAATTGATAAAATTATAAAATATTCTAACGATCATTCTCTAATAAAGCTCTGCGTGTTTTAATAGCAACAGCGCAGAACTTGGCAATTTGGAGCGTAAGCTGGGGATCTTCACATAACAGGAGCTTCTTTGCCTAAAGCTCAACTGACTCTTCAGGGAATTTACCAAGCAGGGGGGAAATAAGCTTTGATCTAACTTCACAGTAGAATGGGCATGTAAATATCTACAGAATATGTACAGGATACCAGAACCTGTACAGCTTTAAGGAGAGGCACAAACTCCTCCACTTCTGACACTCTGTGTTGGTGAAAATCCTAAAAATTAGCATATTAAATGAGTAGGGTCGCCAACCTCCAGGTACTAGCTGGAGATCTCCTACTATTACAACTGATCTCTAGCCGGTAGAGATCAGTTCCCCTGGAGAAAATGGCCGCTTTGGCAATTGGACTCTATGGCATTAAAGTCCCTCCCCTCCCCAAACCCCGTCCTCCTCAGGCTCCACCCCAAAAAAACTCCCACTGGTGGCAAAGAGGGACCTGGCAACTCTATAAACGAGGCATGTATGAGATGAACAGTGTGATGTGGCTGTGTGGTGCTTCTCCTGCCCAGTCTCACCTAGCCACCTCTCCGCCATCTTGCCATGAGCCCTGGGGCCTCCCTAGGCCTCAGAATTGAAAGCAGAGGGGGTTGAGAAGAAGAAGAAGAGTTGGTTTTTATATGCCGACTTTCTCTACCACTTAAGGGAGAATCAAACCGGCTTACAATCACCTTCCCTTCTTCTCCCCACAACAGACACCCTGTGAGGTAGGTGAGGCTGAGAGAGTGTGTCTAGCCCAAGGTCACCCAGCTGGCTTCATGTGTAGGAGTGGGGAAACCAATCCAGTTCAACAGATAGCGTCCACCGCTCATGCGGAGGAGGGCAGAATCAAAGCCGGTTCTCCAGATCAGAGTCCACCGCTCCAAACCACTGCTCTTAACCACTACACCACCCTGACTGCGCCTTGTTCTTCTCTTCCCCAGACAGCAGCTCTTGTGGCCTTGAGCTTAGCCGAGTTCTCCTCCTTGGCCATCATTGGGAGTCTTCCTTTTACCCTTGGGCAAGTCACAGCTCTCTTAGAGCTCTCTCAGCCCCACCTACCTCACAGAGTGTCTGTTGTGGGGAGGGGAAGGGAAGGGTGATTATAAGCCAGTTTGAGTCTCCCTCAAGTGGTAGAGAAAGTCGGCATATAAAAACCAACTCTTCTTCTCTGCTGTCTCCATCCCACCCCTACTGGTACCTAGGGATGCCAGCCTCCAGGTGAGACCTAGGGACCCCCTAGCATTACAGCTCCTCTCCAGACTACAGAGATCTGTTCCCCTGGAGAAAATAGATGCTTGGGAGGGTGGGGTCTATGGCATTGTACCCCACTGAGGTCCTTGTCCTCCCCAGGCTCCACCCTCAAATCTCCAGGAGTTTCCCAACCTGGACCTGACAACCCTACCCTCCTACCTTCCATTTCCAAATCCCAGAAAATCTTTTAAGCAGGCATTCCAAGATTATTTACCAACTGCTACTGATTATAGCGATTCAGCTGAACTGCAAGTGAGGTTTCCAAATTTAAACCAAAAATATGAAGAAAGATCCTTTGTTTAAAACTGACAAGCGGAATATATTATAATTATCTGGTCTAGGATGTAGCTGTCTTCTGCGTCCTGTGTGAGTGTGTGTGTGTGTGTGGGGGGGGGTCAGTTATATAGGCAACAACTTGACCTTTGTTGTGATCACCCTTTTATAAGCAAAACCTTTTAGAGCAGGGGTGGGGAACCTTTTTTTTTGCCAAGGGCCATTTGGATATTTATAACATCATTCGCGGGCCGCACATTCTGGCCCTGCCCCTTTTAACCCCTCCATTGTCGCCATTTCCGCCCTCAGCCCTCTTGTAATACAGAGGAAATACGTTTCTCCACAGCCCAGGTGGGAAAGGGTTAACACAGTTTCTTGGGCGGTCCTAGCAGCTCCATAGCTAACGACTCTTCTGCAAGGGGGAAAGAAGGTTCCTTTTCTCGGCAAAACAAACTCACATCCGCCTTGAATCGAGGCTATTCCTGGCCGCGGGTGGGGGCGGATCACCAGTCTTAGATCCTTCTGAGCTAGAGATCTGCCAGGACCCACGAAGGGCCAGACCAAATGATTTTGCGGGCCTTATATGGCCCCCGGGCCTGATGTTCCCCACCCATGTTATAGAGGTTTGCCTCAGTGGTGCCAATTCTAGCTCCAGTATCGCAACTGCCATCTTTGGGAACCCCCACCCCACCCCCACAAGCCCACACCCAAAAGTCAAAAATGTCTCGGCACTGCAAGTGACAGCGTCAATCCCTCCTCGCATTCTAGGTCTGACCTATATCTGGGTTTCCAGCAGCTTCCTTCTGTGGCCACAGACCAACAAGTCACTGAGGTGACTGCAACGGACATAGGTGAGGCAATCGTTCAGAACAAGTTCTCACAACTTGGGGAAGCTGAAGAGCCGGTCCTGAATCTGAAGTCACCCGATCTGACTTTTGGAAATCTCACCTTCCTTTTGGAAACCTGTTCTTCCATTTAAGAACAGCAAGTTAGCATTGCAGAGCTAAAGCTACCGAAAGACTCCAAAATAAACTAAATTTCAGCCCTTGACAACAACGGGCACCGTCCCACAGGTCTTCATTACAAACAACATGAGAGCCAGCGTGGTGTAGTGGTTAGGAATGGTGGTTTGGAGTGGTGGAGTCTGATCTGGAGAACCAGGCTTGATTCCCCACTCCTCCACAGGAGTGGTAGATGGTAATCTGGTGAACCGGGTTGGTTTCCCCACTCCTTCACACAAAGCCAGCTGGTGACCTTGGGCTAGTCCCAGCTCTCTTGGAGCTCTCTCAGCCCCACCTACCTCATAGGGTGTCTGTTGTGGGGAGGGGAAGGTGATTGTAAGCCGGTTTTATTCTCCCTTAAGTGGCAGAGAAAGTCGGCATATTAAAACTAACTCTTCTTCTTCTACAGCAAAATACATACACTACAGTCGTGCTTGCTAAAACAAGAGAACTGTCAGCAGCTCAAATGCTGGTCAAGAGTTTCCCATTTTGGATTCTCCATAGCAATTTTCAAGATTGTACAACCTGGAAACTGAATTTTGGTAACTGTTATGATGGCCATGCCACAGAGGATGTACTAAAAGACAGCTAGTTGTTTCCACACAGGGCCTGTCATATTCATTGGCACCGTCATATTCATTGCAGGAAATCATTCATAGATATGTAACCAAGACATCACTGTCATTTTGTCAGTCCAAAGAGAGAGCACCAGTCAGGGTGCTCGAACCCGAACCCGAACCCTAACCAAGGCCCATCAAGTCCAGCAGTCTGTTCACAAAGGGGCCAACCAGGTGCCTCTAGGAGACCCCCAAACAAGACGACGGCAGCAGCATTTATCCTGCCTGTGTTCCACAGCACCTAATATAACAGGCATGCTCCTCTGATCCTGGAGATAATAGTTGTGCATCATGACTAGTAGCCATGAATAACCCTCTCCTCCATGAACATGTCCACTCCCCTCTTAAAGCCTTCCAAGTTGGAAGCCATCACCACATTTTGGGGCAGGGAGTTCCACAATCTAATTATGTGTTGTGTGAAGAAATACTTCCTTTTATTTGTTTTGAATTGGATTCTATCACATTGAAGTCCTTCCCTTGCCCAAACCCCGCCCTCTTCAGGCTCCGCCCCCAAAACCTCCCACCGGTGGAAAGAGGGACCTGGCAGCTCTAGCACCGGTGGCTTCTCTTTCAGATTAGGAAAGAGCAAACGTTCTCCATTGCAGTTCCTTTAAAATTTGTTTATGTCAACAGTCTCAGTTCTCCAGTTTTTGAAGGTTCATTTGTACTGTGCGCAGATGTGCACGCACAATTCATACGGCAGTTGTACTAAGGTTGCCAACTAGAGTTTGGGAAATTCCTGGAGATTTGTGGGTAGAGCATAGAGAGGGCAGGGTTTGGGAAGGACCTCAGAGCCATAGTTTACCCTCCAAATAGGGTTGCCAGGTCCCTCTTCGCCACCGGAAGGAGGTTTTTGGGGCAAAGCCTGAGGAGGGCAGGGTTTGAAGAGGGGAGGGACTTCAGTTCTATAGAGTCCAATTGTCAAAGTGGCCATTTTCGCCAGTTGAACTGAGCTCTATTGGCTGGAGATCAATTGTAATAGCAGGAGATCTCCAGCTGGTACCTGGAGGTTGGCAACCCTAGGCTGTATGTACAATATACACATAAGGTTGGTTTAATGAACATATTTTAAAAAGGAAAGGTCAGAGTGATGAAAATGCAGATATCACACACAAAAAAGAAAGAACCATGGCTTGATTTGTAAAAGGGAAAAGTAAAATCAAAACGGGGAGCGGGGGATCAGAATAGCATGTACAAGCAACTCACAAGTCTCCCCCCAGCCTTTCAAATCCAGATGCGCCCTTAACTTTTATTTTTAAGCCTGGTGGTTTGAACAGGGACAAAAATTATATATATTCAAGCAATCTGTCTCACTACTTTCATGGCAGCTCACATTTCACATGAGCCTGGGGGTGGGCTGCCTCTTCCTAAAAAAAGGCCTCCTTGCTCTTCCCCACCCCCAACACGCAAGATGGCCAAACCATCTGGAAAAACACAGGCTGCAGCTAACAGCGAGATATAACTTTGGCTTTCCTCTCTCCAAAGCAGCACAGAAGGAGAAGGAAACCAGAGAGGATGTTTCTATCAGGATCGTGGCTCTCCATCAATTTTGCTCGGCTGAACAGGTCATAAAAACAGGAGGGGTTTCCGGCCCGCCTCACCCACTGCCCCCCTGCTTTCCTCAGATCCAGCAGGGATGCCAACCCCAGGTTGGGAAATTCCTGGAGATTTGGGGGTAGGGTTGCCAACCTCCAGGTACTAGCTGGAGATCGCCTACTATTACAACTGATCTCCAGCCAACAGAGATCAGTTCCCTTCGAGAAAATGGCCGCTTTGGCAATTGGACTCTCTGGCATTGAAGTTAGCATTGCCAACCTCCAGGTACTAGCTGGAGATCTCCTGCTATTACAACTCATCTCCAGCCGACAGAGATCAGTTCACCTGGAGAAAATGGCCGCTATGGCAATTGGACTCTATGGCATTGAAGTCCCTCCCCTCCCCAAACCCCACCCTCCTCAAAATGGTATCTCTCCTTCTTGCCAGCTAAGGCACCCTTGAACCGTTCTTTTTTCTCTGAACACAAGAGTAGAAACAGATTGGAAGCTCTTATTCTTTTATGGTACTTTTGTCCCCCCCGCCAACACACGCCTCTCGGTGCACTGGTTTTGCTAAGACTCACCCAACAAAAAAATCAAATCCATAGGTGGTGGGAGACTAGGGTTGCCAAGTGCCCGGTGGTGGCAGGTAAAATCCCGCCAATCCACCGGGCTGCCCGCCGACCACCTTAGGGCCGGCGGGAAACGTGTGCATGCGCAACTCGCCCACTCACTTTTGGTTTTACCTGGAAGTGATGCGGACGCTCTAGCAACCTCCGCCAAAACAGAGATTGATAGAACATCCGCATTGCTTCTTCGCTTGAGGTAGTCGCACGCATTGCGCGCTGCTGAAGAGCTCCCGCCGGTGGAGCAAACCGACCTGGTAAGCCTATGGGAGACCCTCCAGAACCCCTAATTGCCTTCTGCTGACAAAAACTTGGCTAAAGAATTTGGATTTCAGCCAAGGAATCGATCGGCGGAAGCTCCACCCTGCTACATTACCAGGCCGTAATTAGAATTTCATATCGGATCGATCGAAATTCTGACCCCAAAAGCATAGCACCTCTCGTGCATCTCTCCAGCCCTGAGTACCTTTGGAGGGGGGAGAGAAACCTTAATGGGATCTCATTTAGTCTCCATTTGTGGGGAGGTTTAGCGCTTCGGCGACGGAGAAAGGTTGAAAAGGGCCGTGAGGTTTTTTGCCAACGTGATTGAATGCCGCCGGCAGCCTACGCGTTGCCCAGGAATCAGACCAGGAGAAGAAGGGGGGGCAAGGGAAAGCCAACCTTCCGGGTCTCACTCAGAAACATTAAGGGGCCTGTTCCACCGTGCATTTAGAATATTTATCATCTGAGAGGCTTTTAGGAAGTGCTGTCGCGGAGAGTAATGCCGGGCACTTAATTACATTAGTGTCTCGCTGCCTCAGCTGGGTACTTTGAGATGGGATTGTCTGATGGGGCTGGGACGAGATGAACCCTGTTCTGAGGGGATGGGGGTCTAGTAGGCTTGCCAGCTCCAGGTTGGGAAATACCTGGAGATTTTTGGGGTGGAGCCTAGGGTTGTTGGGTCCCTCTTTGCCAACAGTGGGAGTTTTTTGGGGTGGAGCCTGAGGAGGGCGGGGTTTGGGGAGGGTTTGCCAAAGTGGCCATTTTCTCCAGGTGAATTGCTCTCTATCATCTGGAGATCAGTTGTAATAGCAGGAGATCCCCAGCTATTACCTGGAGGTTGGCAACCCTAGTAGAGCCTGAGGAGGGTGGGGTTTGGGGAGGGGAGGGACTTCAATGCCATAGAGTCCAACTGCCAAAGCGGCCATTTTCTCCAGGTGAACTGATCTCTATCAGCTGGAGGTCAGTTGTAATAGCAGGAGCTCTCCACCTAGTACCTGTAGGTTGGCAACCCTAGTTTCACTCGCCATCACCCCTCCAATGGTTTCGGGTCTTTGTTTGGATTATGCATGCCGTTTCTGACCATCAGAGGTCACCTTGCCCTCCCTGTGTGTTTCCCCACGTTTTGCCCATGTTTTCATTTCTTGTTTGTGGGCTTCCTAGAGGCACCTGGTTGGCCACTGTGTGAACAGACTGCTAGACTTAATGGAGTTTGGTCTGATCCAGCATGGCCTTTCTTATGAGATAAAACAGGTCCATCAAAACGTGGGCAAAACGCAGGGAAACGCAGGGGGAGAGCGAGGCGACCTCTGACTGTCGGAAACGGCATGCATAAACCAAACAAAGACCCGAAGTCCTCAGAGGTGTGACTGCGAGCGAAACAGCCATGTATAAAAGACCATAGCTGACCTATGGTGACCCTGTAGGGTTTTCAAAGCAGGAGATGAACAGAAGTGGTTTGCCATTGCCTGCCGCTGCATAGCAACCTGGGACTCCCATCCAACAACTAACCAGGGCCGCCCCTGCTTAGCAGCCAAAGTCTGATGAGATCGGACTAGTCCAGGCCCGGATAGGGAGAAGCAAACTTTCTCCAGTTCATTTCTCTTTTAATTTGCTTTTGGCTTTCGAGATGCATTTGTATTATGTACACAAGTATGATTTTTAGATGCAATTTATACAACATTTATGGATGCTGCATACATAATTTACGCATATAAAGCCGATGTAATAATGCACAAGTAACACGGGGGAGGGGAGCATCCAATGTGGGGAAAAGAAAACCGTGAAGACAAGGAATTCCCATTTTAATTTGTGCCGGGGAGAAATGAAATCCTAATCAGGATCAAAATGGGAGGGGGAATGAGTTTGATAAATTCGATATCATCCTGGGTAGGCTGAAGAGAAATAACGAGTCTAGGGGTTATACAGAAAGAAACAGGAAGACACTGGTTGCTTATGGTCACCTGACACCGTGGACTGTACATGGTCCTACATGGTGATCGGAAAGGCCTGCGGTAATAATACCACCATCACTTCCAACAATAGCCAACTTCCCCTTCAAACGACCCCTTCAAAGGAAAGGTGCCCCAACCCTTAATAGGGTTTCCAGGTCCCCCCTGACCACCAGCGGGAGATGGGGGTAGGGTTGCCAGATCTAGGTTGGGGAACTTTGAGGATGGAGCCTGGAGAGAACAGGGACCTCAGTCGGGTACAATTTCATAGAGCCCACCCTGTTTCTTTTCTTGTATGTGTTTTCACTCTGGTTTTAATGGTGTGTTTTTGTGGTTTTGAAATGTGGTATGTTTTAATTTATTAGCTGCCTTGGTGACCCTTATGAGAGGAGAAAAGCCGGGTATGAATTTTGTAGCTACAAAAAAATGTTGGTTGGTTGGTTGCCTCAAGCGGATGCCGGAAAGCGCAGGATAGTGATCTTCCAAAATACATACATAAAAAGGGAGCATCTGTTGCTCAAGGCAAGCAGAAAAGGAAAACAGAAGGGCCACGCCAATGGAAAGCGGCCAGTGCCATGAAGAGAGATGTAGTAAACATTTTAACAATGAAAATGTGTGTCACTTGGATGTGTCTAAGGAGCCCTGTGGAGCAGAGTGGTAAGGTGCAGTACTGCAGTCCAAGCTCTGCTCGCGACCTGAGTTCGATCCCGACAGAAGTTGGTTTCAGGTAGCCGGCTCAAGGTTGACTCAGCCTTCCATCCTTCCGAGGTCGGTAAAATGAGCACCCAGCTTGCTGGGGGTAAAGGGAAGACGACTGGGGAAGGCATTGGCAAACCACCCCGTAATCAAAGTCTGCCTTGGAAACATCGGGATGTGACGTCACCCCATGGGTCAGGAATGACCTGGTGCTTGCATAGGGGACCTTTACCTTTACCTGGATGTACCTGGAGATTTTGGGGGTGGAGCATGAGGAGGGCGGGGTTTGGAGAGGGGAGGGACTTCAATGCTATAGAGTCCAATTGCCAAAGCGGCCATTTTCTCAAGGGAACTGAACTCCATCGGCTGGAGATCAGTTGTAACAGCAGGAGACCTCCAGCTAGTATCTGGAGGTTGGCGACCCTAACCACCACCCCTGCACCGCTGTAGGCCTACAATCCTATTTAGCTCTGTTTCGGCCTGAGCGCTAAAAGGCAGCTGCGCAATTTTCTTATTGCCAATGTAAAAAACACAGAAGTGGCAGAGGCCATTAAGAGAAGACACCGATTGCCTCCAAAGGTCATATCAGCTCTAGGGCCTGGGGTGGAAGGAGACAGTCTGATGAGCAGTACTTAGTGGTAATGACATCTTGCACTTAATGAATTAGTTTGTAAATTCCAAAGAAGTGGTTAACCATTAAGCTGATCACTATGGGGAGGGGGGGAGGGGAGAGAGAAAGCCTTCATCAATTAGTGTCCTTTGCCTCTATGGGGGAAAAAAGGTTTCACGAAGTAGAACTGGATACAAGGGGCAGCAACTTTTGGGAAGGGAGTTCAAATTAGACTTTAAAATATGGGGGTTTCTTCCCTCTGTTGACAGTGTTAAGTAAAACAGTCTTGATAGTGCTGTGTGTTTGTGTGTGTGTTTGTATACACACACACACACACACACATATCAGTAGGGTTGCCAACCTTGTTACTAGATTGAGATCTCCTGCTATTACAACTGATCGCCTATCGATAGAGATCAGTATGTGTGTATGTGTGTGTGTGTGTGTATACACACACACACACACACACACACATATATATACACATACATACACACACATATACATATCAGTAGGGTTGCCAACCTTGTTACTAGATTGAGATCTCCTGCTATTACAACTGATCTCCTACCGATAGAGATCAGTATGTATGTATGTGTGTGTGTGTGTGTGTGTGTGTGTATATACACACACACACACACACACACACATATATATACACACACATACATATATACACACACATATACATATCAGTAGGGTTGCCAACCTTGTTACTAGATTGAGATCTCCTGCTATTACAACTGATCTCCTACCGATAGAGATCAGTATGTATGTATGTGTGTGTGTGTGTGTGTGTGTGTGTGTATACACATACACACACACACACACACACACACATATATATACACACACATACATATATACACACACATATACATATCAGTAGGGTTGCCAACCTTGTTACTAGATTGAGATCTCCTGCTATTACAACTGATCTCCAGCCGATATAGAGATCAGTTCACCTAGAGAAAATGGCCGCTTTGGCAATTGGACTCTATGGCATTGAAGTCCCTCCCCTCCCCACACCCCGCCCTCCTCAGGCTCCGCCCCAAAAACCTCCCGCCGGTGGCGAAGAGGGACCTGGCAACCTTATGGATCCAAGCGACCTGGCAACCCTACTGATCAATCATCCAACTTCCAACTAAGTAACTGATTGCCTTGAAAAACCTTTGCATATTGGCAACAGAGTAGCCCGAGGATAGAGGACGAATGTAAGAGTGCCTCTTAACTGACAATTTAACATAGGAATAAACCCAACTAAGACTGTAGGTAATCTCCCCCCTTCCCCTCCCTGCAAGCGTTCCAACTTCAGACAAGCCTTGAATGATGTAGGAGGGTGAGCCATGGCTGGCTCAGGGGCCGGCGCGTCTGTTGTGAGGCGCACACCTAATTTGTGTGGGCATTCTCATGCTAATACCAAGCGCCCAGTCTGGTGGTAATAATGCCCTTATTCTCTGCTATTTCCTCAACAGGGTAAAAGATCACGGCGCGTTAAACACAACGGATGTGCCCTTTGAACCCCAAACTGTTCCTTTGGCCATAAATCAGAAGCCTGCCAGGGGAGCACAATGGCTCTGAAATTAATTACCTGATAAGGGTGTCTGTCTGGCTCTGCCCCCCCCCCCAAAAAAACAGAATCACACCGGCGAATGCAAACCCAGACACAAAGAAAAGAAAAGATCAGCAGAAAAACTCTTCCTGTAACAATTCCGGCATTACTTTGAGAAGGCGGCGTGGGGCGGTCGCTTCAGCCCTGATAACCAGATGTTCGTATGTGAGTTTGCGCCCGCTTCAAGAGCCGAGCAACCCAAAAGTTAGGAGGGGAACATCTGGTTGCAGGAAGTTCTCCAACGCAGGGTCTGCTACCATGGCGACGACAGCTCGTCGTCTGCACCCTAGACATCCATCTTTGTGGGCTTGCCAGCCGTGTCCTTAGCCGTTGCTTCGACAGCATGACTATGCTTTGCAAACGGAGGAGAGGTCACACACCAATCTCTTTCCCCTTTTGACATGCTTTATTTTCACTCACCCCCCCCCCCCAAAAAAACTAATTTCCCCATGAGAGGAATGAAACTGGTGCTAAGGTGGCCAAATGGCTAAAAAAACTTTGGCCCAGACTGCTCCTGTGCCTTTGATGGCAACCAGATCTGCAGAAGCCGGCAATGTGAAACTTTTCATAGTATGGAGAGCAGCGGTCTAACCTGATAATATCTGTGAAAGGAGCAAGGACTGGCAAAATAAGTTGACAACCTGAATGGGTCTGAAAACACGGCCGTTTTTGTAACAGGAGCAGAGGGCAGCAAAAGTTTAATTTTTATACAGTGTATAACCTGTCCTGCAATTTAATCCCATTTGCTTCTCATAAACACAAATAAGACGGCCATGATTACAATTTTTTAAAATGTAAAATAAAAACACGAAGTAAACCTGTGCAAAGGAACACCAAGAGCTTCCCCTCAAAAAAACAACCTACAGAGTAGACTGTCCATTTTAATAATATCCAGCTATATATGAAAGTCCCAGAGTCTTTAGTCTTTCCTCAAAGGAAAGGTGCCCCAACCCCTTAATGGGGTTGCCAGGTCCCCCTTGGCCACTGGCAGGGGATGGGGGGGGGTAGGGTTGCCAGATCTGGATTGGGAAACTCCTGGAGATTCAGGGATGGAGCCTGGAGAGGACAGGGACCTCAGCGAAGTCCACCCTCCAAAGCATCCATTTTCTCCAGGGGAAATGATCTCTCTAGTCTGGAGATGAGCTGTAATTCTGGGGGATCCCCAGGCCCCACCTGGAGGCTGGCATCCCTAATTGCCAGGTACCCCCTGGGCACTGGCGGAGGATGGGGGGGGTAGGGCTGCTAGATCCAGGTTGGGAAACTCCTGGGGATTTGGGGATGGAGCCTGGGGAGGTCAGGGACCTCAGTGGGGTACAATGCCGTAGAGTCCACCCTCCAAAGCATCTGTTTTCTCCAGGGGAAACTGATCTGTGCTGTCTAGAGACGAACTGTAATTCCGGAGGATTCCCAGGTGCCACCTGGAGGCTGACCCCCCCCCTAGGGTGGCACCAACCAGTTACAACACCTTTTAGAGGATTTGCCTGCCTGCCTTTTTAACAGGCTCGCCCGTCACCAAAGCCCCAGATATAAATGCCTCTTTGAGACTTCAGGGAGGCTCGGTAAGTTCCCACCGAATACTAAACAGTCTACCCTTGCTGTGAGGAGTAAAAGCCAGTTGGAATATACTTTTGCTGACTAACCCGCTGGAGCCTGAAGAGCCTCCAAAATTAACAGACGTGCCCTTAAATTTCACCTGCTTCCCCAACGGCAAGATTTTTTTTTAAAGCACAGACCTAGAGAAGGGGAAAAAATTAGATTCCTGCCCCTCCTTTCCCCCACACGCAAACACCACAAAAATACCAAAGTGCATGATTAAATGTTCAGCTTGTGCACTCTCTGGAGCATTTTGGCTGGGCACTGCTTCCTTTGCATTCTGATAATGCAGAGAGCGAGCCAAGCGGGCTAGAGGGAGACAGGCAACCTTGGAGCCCTTCCAGTAGAGCAAGGATAAATCTTCCTTCTGTACAAAAGAAAAGGGGGAAGGGAGGGAGACAGGAAAAAAATATCTCCAAGAGGAAGACCTTCAAGAGGGTTAGTGCCGCAAGCCAGCAGCCCAACGCAACTGTGGTGGCAACAGAAACACTCCCCAGCGTCATCTCTCATCAGGGAGGTTCATGTTTCTCTCGTGGCTACTTACCACTGACAAAGTAAAGCGCCCTTAATTTGTCCCTTTCCTTTTTGGATCTTGTAGCAATGAGTCCCATCCATTAACAGTGGGGTGGCATGAATCACAGAGTTGGAAGGGGTATTACAGACAATCTAGTAGAAGAAGAAGAAGAAGAAGAAGAAGAAGAAGAAGAAGAAGAAGAAGAAGAAGAAGAGTTGGTTTTTATGTGCTGACTTTCTCTACCACTTAAGGGAGAATCAAACCGGCTTACAATCACCATCCCTTCCCCTCCCCACAACAGACACCCTGTGAGGTAGGTGGGGCTGAGAGAGTTTGGAGAGAATTGTGACTGGCCCAAGGTCACCCAGCTGGCTTCGTGTGGAGGAGTGGGGAAACCAACCCGGTTCACCAGATCAGCCTCCACTGCTCACGTGGAGGAGTGGGGAATCAAACCCGGTTCTCCAGATCAGAGTCCACCACTCCAAACCGCTACACCACGCTGGCTCTCCAGCCCCCTAAAGAAAACCTAAAGCTAGAACTTCCCTAACAGATGGTTGTCAGTCCTCCTTTTGAGTGTTTCCAATGAGGGACAGGTTCGTCCCCCACCCCATAAACCGTTACCATTGCAAAATTACTCTCACCATGAAGAAGTACTTCCTCTCAGTATAGGGTTGCCAGCTCTGGGTTGGGAAATACATGGAGATTTTGGGAGTGGAGCTTGAGGAGGGCAGGGTTTGGGGAAGGGAGGGACTTCAACGGGGGTATAATGCCACCTTCCAAAACGGGCATTTTTCCCCAGGTGAACTGATCTCTGTTGCCTGGACATCAGTTGGAATCCTAGGAGATCTCCAGCCACCACCTGGAGGGTGGCAAGCTCACGTCAAACATCAACCCCTATTCTTACAGAAGACATTTTTCAAAGCGCCGCAGAGGCAATCTCGTATTTGAGCGCCAACCATTAACGTTCAAGCGTTTGATTTAAGCTTTCATTAACATTTAACTCTGAGGGACACACTGCAAGAAATCAGCTTCCTTTTGTCACAAATCACAACATTATTACGGAAGGAACCAAGGGCGATGGTGGGAAGAGAACGGGAGGTAGGCAGAGGAGAGGGGATAAAAAATTACCGGAGGAGATCAGGGCGGGGATGAAACAGAACATGA
Source organism: Euleptes europaea (assembly GCF_029931775.1). Classification (NCBI taxonomy): domain Eukaryota; kingdom Metazoa; phylum Chordata; class Lepidosauria; order Squamata; family Sphaerodactylidae; genus Euleptes; species Euleptes europaea. The sequence continues at coordinate 59,280,012 of NC_079324.1, read as the reverse complement.
ATGTAAACTACTCTAGGTTTACCAACTCCTCCAGCAATATCCTATCAGCTTTTACATTTGTTGATTTATATATGAGCATTTTAACTTCTTCTTTTTTTTAAAACGAGAAAAAGAGGATTTATTTCCGAGTTATCAGCCAGTCAGGAAGTCAGGCCACGATTATGATCAGGGCCCTCGCCGTCACAAAAGCACTTACCAGAAAGCGTCTACCACAAAACTTGATAGCCGCGACAAAAAAGAAATGATTAATAATCTGCGTCAGAGACTTATAATTGGAGCAGCAGCCTTTTGTGAATTTAAATAGCTCTCTTTTGAGTTACGGCTTTTTGACATTAATCTAGAAAGCTGACATACCGCTCTGCTCCATAAAACATGGGGAAACGAGAGAGCCGGCCCCGGTGATTCACGGAGGACCCACAATCTCGGCACTCACATGGTCGAGTCTACATTTAGACCCCAAAAACCTCCCACCATTGGCGAAGAGGGACCTGGCAACCATATTCATCTTCCACTGGAGTGGAAGATGGAGGTAGAAGAAGAAGAAGGCTGCCAATTGCCTTCCTCTGTTTTGAGGTTGGTTTTAAGGACTGAGTTACTGATTTTTGCTCAATTCCTCAAGTAGTCTTCCTCTCAAGTAGCCAGCGTGGTGTAATGGTTAAGAGCCGTGGTTTGGAGCAGTGGAGTCTGATCTGGAGAACCGGGTTTGATTCCCCCACTCCTCCACATGAGCGTCGGAGGCTAATCTGGTGAACTGGATTGGTCCCCTGCTCCTACACATGAAGCCAGCTGGGTGACCTTGGGCTAGTCACACTCTCTCAGCCCCATCCACCTCACAGGGTGTCTGTTGTGGGGAGGGGAAGGGAAGGTGATTTTGAGCCAGTTTGATTCTCCCTTAAGTGGTAGAGAAAGTCGGCATATAAAAACCAACTCTTCTTCTTCTTCTGCAAGGTGCCTCTGGATGAACAGCAGCCAAGTTATGCATCAGCACTGACTGTCAAAACCAGCCCAGGCCAAGTTTAAGGAGATTGTGTATAACCAAACAGCATGGCTTCCAGAAATAGCTACTCCTTCAGAGACCTTGCCTTGGCTAAAACCATATACAAACAGAACTGCGTTTAGAAGTTTGCTGATCCCAGGGGAAACATCTCTTGGAAAAGGCTGGGGGGTGGGGGGAAGAGGGAAGAAATAAATGCAAATCTTTGATTAAATTATAGGACGGCTTCTGCTGAAGCTGATATTATATGAGTGACAAATTAAGCTGAAGGGTACACAAGCCTTTGTCTGCTTAAGAACTGTTAAGACCTAAGCCGGGAGATGATTAAGAAAAACATAAAAACGTGCTGTGCAAACTAGTCACGAAAGCATTCCGAAATGGTGTTTGCAAGAATCATTGTTCAATATATGGAAAAAGTGACCTCTTTTTTTTTAAGCCCAAGCAAAGCTTACTCTCTTTACCACTTATTAATTTTCTGCATGAAAGCTATTTGAAACGGTTCCACTTCCTAAAGCATGGCTTCTCGCTTCTTGCAAACCCTTGAGAGAAAATGTCTTTGCAGCTAAATGTTGCTACAATCACAGCGCAACAGGCCCCTGTGTCCTCAACCCAAGATGCACTCGTGGATCTCCTAAACGCCCGGAGTGTCCTTACTGCTGCCAACTCAGGGTTGGGGAAAAGGCTGCCAGCCTCCAGGTGGGTAATATCACAACTCGCATAGTACAGCCTGGAGATCTCCTGGAATTACAACTGATCCCCACAGAAACCAGTTCCCCTGGAGAAACTGGCTGCTTTGGAGGGTGGACTGTATGGTGTTAAATTCCGCTGAGGTCACACCCCTCCCCAAAACCCACCCTTCCAAGGCTGTGGGTGCATTAAGTGCCGTCAAGCCGCTTCTGGCTCATGGCAACCCTTTGAATCAACGTCCTCCAAAATGTCTTATCTTTAACAGCCTTACTCAGGTCTTGCAAACTGAGGCCCGTGGCTTCCTTGATAGAGTCAATCCATCTCTTGTTGGGTCTTCCTCTTTTCCTGCTGCCCTCAACTTTTCCTAGCATGACTCTTTTCCAGTGTCTTCTCATACTGTGACCAAAATACGATAGCCTCAGTTTAGTCATTTTAGCTTCTAGGGTTCCAACCCCCCAAAATCTCCAGGAATTTTAGGGTTGCAAGCTCCAGGGTGGGAAATTCCTGGAGATTCGGGGGCGGAGCATGGGGAAGTGGAGAGTATAATGTCCATCCTCCAAAGCAGTGGGGTATAATGTCCATCCTCCAAAAAAGCCATTTTCTCCAAGGGAACTTACTGATCTCTGTCATCTGGAGACATCTTGGCGCTGCCTCCTCCAAGTGCAAACAGCATGAAGGAGCACACCCCCTCAAGCGCAAAGCGGCAGGGGCTGCTACTTCATGTTTGGTCTCGGTGCCCCTTCCTCCACGCCCAAATAGCCTTCTTCATGCTGTTTGGGCTTGGTAAGGTTGCCAGTTGACCCCGACAGTCCAGTCTTTTCACTGACAGTTCAGGAAAAACAGAAAATAAGACCAGACAGGTATTTTTTCTGTTTTTTCCCTGGACAGTTGGTGAAAATAGCGGACTGTCCCAGTCAGTAGTGGACACCTGGCAACCTTGGCTCCAGGCCTCACCTGGAGGTTGGTGATCCTTCAGTTTGGGAGGGGCTGTGGCTCAGTGGCAGAGCCTCTGCTTGGCATGCAGAAGGTCCCAGGTTCAATCCCCGGCATCTTCAGTTAAAGGGGCTAGGCAAGTAGGTGATGTGAAAGACCCCTGCCTGAGACCCTGGAGAGCCGCTGCAGGTCTGAGTAGACAATACTGACTTTGAGGGACCCAGGGTCTGATTCAGTATAAGGCAGCTTCATGTGATAACACTCAGGCAAAGAACAAAATGAGACTCGAAGGGAAAAGCTGAGATAGGAGCCAAGGAAACTGAGCACGTTTCTCTTTCTGAGGCTATTCCTACCCTTGCTTGTGAAACCTCCGTGCTGCTTCCATTGCATGCAAAGACAGAATGGCACCCCAGGGCACTTGCTGGCCACAGGTAATGTAGCTGCCTTATACTGAATCAGACCATCAGTCCATCAAGGTCGGTCTTGTCTACCCTGACTGGCAGCACTTCTCCAGGGTCTCAGGTAGAAGTATTTCATGTCAGTTGTAAATCTGGGATAATATGAGGCATGGGGTTACCATCTTGGGGTTGGGCAATTTCTGGAAATTTGGGGGTGGCATCTGAGTAGTGTTGCCAACCTCCAGGTAGTAGCTGGAGAACTCCCGATATTGCAACTGATCTCCAGCTGACAGAGATCAGATCACCTGAAGAAAAGGGCCGCTTTAGCAACTGGACTCTAAGGCATTGAAGTCCCTCCCCTTCCCAAACCCCACCCGCCACAGGCTTTGCCCCAAAAATCTCCAGGTATTTCCATACCTGGACCTGGCAGCCCTACACCTGAGGAAGATGAGGTTTGGGGAAGGGAGGAATGGCACAGAGTCCATCCTCCAAAACAGCCAATTTCTCCAGGGGAACTGCCCTCTGTGGTCTGGAGAGCAGTTGTAATTCCGGGAGACCTCCAAGTCGCAACTGGAGGTTGGCAACTCTAGCTCCATCTCAAGGCTGATAACCCTCAATCTTCAGCAGGCAAAGCAGATGAACACATGAAGCTGCATTATACTGAATCAGACCCCTGCTCCATCAAAGTCAGTATTAAAAATATTGTCAAAGGCTTTCACGGTCAGAGTTCATTGGTTCTCGTAGGTTATCCGGGCTGTGCAACCGTGGTCTTGGTATTACCGGATAACCTACAAGAACCAAAGTCAGTATTGTCTACTCAGACCGGCAACGGCTCTCCAGGGTCTCGGGCGGCGATCTTTCACATCACCTACTTGCCTGGTCCCTTTAACTGGAGATGCTGGAGATTGAACCGGGGACCTTTCGCATGCCAAGCAGATCCTCTACCACTGAGCCACGGCCCCTCCCTACATCACAAATATCACAAGAAGGTTAATGCCTTGGTAACCGCTTGCTCTTGAAAATTTGACACGCCCGTATTGTACATACAGCTAGACAGCTAGGAAGAATTGGGGTGGGGGGTCTTGTTTTGTTTTTAAACACAAAGCAGGATTCCCCCCACCCCGGCAGGCCGTTATTCACCCCCCTCCCCGCTCTCCACCTCCCAGCCTTTGAATGATCCGTTTCATGACAACCGCCGTGGCTGGCAGGGAGAGTTTGCTAGAGCAAAGAGTCCTGGGAACAGTGGAATACAATGTTCCGCTGTTAATCCTACAAGCGATTACATCTTCTTTTAAAAGCACCGGAGTCGAGATAAAATTCCTGTCAGCAGCAGAGGAGATTAAAGATTTAAGAGAGAAGGGAGAGGCGTTCCTTGGGAAAGAGCAACGGAAGCTGAGCGGAAAGCAATGTTGCCTTTAGATGTTGCTGTGAACCAAGGTGGACTCTGGGCTACCAGAGAGCTCATTTCTCATCGCCTAATAAGATTCCCTTGGGGCATGTGCTTGTACATCACCAGATGATTCAATGCTTGGTGGCTTGTAACGTTCAGGGTGAACTGACTCCATGGGAAAGCATTGGCCAGCAGATGAAGACAGGTGACCGCAGGTGATCTATTACCAATGGTCCATTTCTTTGCCCAGCGGCAAAGCAGGCTTTTCTCCACACTGTGATGCACCTGAAAGAGCACGCCACGTCAGAGGACTTGCGTGGGCAGCAGTCTCACCTGCACGGTTTATTCCCCTAAAATGGCGAGAGACGAAGGGGAGCACATGAGTCAGACTATGTATTGTCAATCCACTTGGGGAGGGGCTGTGGCTCAGTGGTAGAGCATCTGCTTGGCATGCAGAAGGTCCCAGGTTCAATCCCCGGCATCTCCAGTTAAAGGGACTAGGCAAGTAAAAGGTAAAGGTAGTCCCCTGTGCAAGCACCGGGTCATTCCTGACCCATGGGATGATGTCACATCCTGACGTTTACTAGGCAGACTATGTTTTTATCGGGTGGTTTGCCAGTGCCTTCCCCAGTCATCTTCCCTTTACCCCCAGCAAGCTGGGTACTAATTTTACCGACTTCGGAAGGATGGAAGGCTGAGTCAACCTTGAGCTGGCTACCTGAAACTGACTCCCGTCGGGATCGAACTCAGGTCGTGAGCAGAGCTTTTGACTGCAGTACTGCAGCTTACCGCTCTGCGCCACGGGGCTCGTAACTAGGTGATGTGAGAGACCTCTGCCTGAGACCCTGGAGAGCCGCTGCCGGTCTAAGTAGACAATACTGACTTAGATGGACCAAGGGTCTGACTCAGTATAAGGCAGCTTCATGTGTTCACTTTCAATGCACTTTGCAACTGGATTTTACGGCAAGATCCACTTGCAGATGACGGTTAAAGTGCATTGAAAATGAATCAGAAGTGCATTCTTCAGCCGGCATGTGTGAAAGCACCATATGCGTGGCTATATGTGCAGCTGCCTTTGATGCGCATAGCTGAGGGAAAAGGCACCCACTGTTTTTCTGCCATGCTGCCTGATTGACTGGTGAAATGTGTTGGCGCGTGGCCGCTAGCTCAAATATCCTTAAGAGGAAATTAGATCAACTCGTAGAAGAGCGGCCCATCGGCGGCTAGCTGTGATTGATAAATGGAACCTCCATGTTCAGGAACAGTTGCTTGGAGGCATCAGTTAGGAGACGCTTTGGCCTCTGTGCCCCTGCTCGCAGGCCTTCCGTGGGCATCTGGTCGGCCATTGTGAGAAACAGGATGCTGAACTGGACAGAACCGTCCATCTGACCCAGCAGAGCCAAGCGTGGTGTAGTGGTTAAGAGCAGTGGTTTGGAGCAGTGGAGTCTGATCTGGAGAGCCGGGTTTGATTCCCCACTCCTCCACATGAGCGGCGGAGGCTAATCTGGGGAACTGGATTTGTTTCCCCACTCCTGCACACGAAGCCAGCTGGGTGACCTTGGGCTAGACACACTCTCTCAGCCTCACCTACCTCGCAGGGTGTCTGTTATGGGGAGGGGAAGGGAAGGTGATTTTGAGACAGTTTGATTCTCCCTTAAGTGGTAGAGAAAGTCGGCATATAAAAACCAACTCTTCTTCTTCTTCTCATGTTCAGTGTGAGTGTGTGAACCAGGGTTCTGTCAATGATGCCTGCTCAGCCCAAGCCAGGGTGAGAGCTGTGCTCTTGCTGAATCCCCAAACTGTAGATTTGGGCTTGAAGTGGGTTTACTTGTGGCCTAGGGTTGCCAGCTCCAGGTTGGGGAATACCTGGAGATTTTGGGGGCAGAGCCTGAGGAGGGCGGGGTTTGGGGAGGGACTTCAATGCCATAGAGTTCAGTTGCCAAAGCAGCCATTTTCTCCCGGGGAACTGATCTCTGTCACCTGGAGATCAGTTGTAATTGCGGGAGCTCTCCAGCCACCACCTGGAGGTTGGCAACTTGCCAGTCCCCAAGGTCCTACTGCCCACCGCCACTCCAAGCAGCAGCGGGAGATATGTTTTTTAAAACCAAGTGACATCACATGCCCCATTATGTCACTTCTGGTGAAAATCTGGAAACGACAGAGGGAAACGCTAGCAATTGTTGGAAACTCTGTTGTAGCTCAGAAATGACTTCCTGATCCAAGCGTTGCGCCAGCCCTGACGTTTGACTCTCTCCTTCAGACAGCCCTCCTGTGCCAGCAAGCATCTAGCAGAGATGACTAATAGCGTTGCTTTTACTGTAAGTGATCGTGTCATAAAAATGACAAGGCCACTTTTAGAGAATTCATCTCCTTTTTTCTCGAGGACACTTCACACATTATGCTTTTAGGTGTGCACCAGAGACAATTTGAGGGCGTGCTTTTAAGAAATGCCAAGTGTGAAAGTGATGAGCCCATTATTTGCAAACGTGTACCCGCTGGGTAGATGAAATAAGAAAATAAATAGATCACTGAACTGTGATTGGTTGATGTTTTAAATTCACATGATGTTTTAAATTCTACTGAATCAGACCATCAAAGTCAGTATTGTCTTCTCAGACTGGCAGCAGCTCTCCAGGGTCTCAGGCAAGACGACTGCAGCAGCATGGTCCTGCCTGTGTTCCACAGCACCTAATATAATAGGCATGCTCCACTGATCCTGGAGAGAATAGGTATGCATCATAAGAACATAAGAAAAACCCTGCTGGATCAGACCGAGGTCCATCAAGTCCAGCAGTCTGTTCACACAGTGGCCAACCAGGTGCCTCTAGGAAGCCCCCAAACAAGACTGCAGCAGCACCGTCCTGCCTGTGTTTCACAGCACCTCATAGAATAGGCATGCTCCTCTGATCCTGGAGAGAATAGGGATGCATCCTGACTAGTATTCATTTTGACTAGTAGCCACAGATAGCCCTCTCCTCCATGAACATGTCCACTCCCCTCTTCAAGCTTTCCAAGTTGGCAGCCACATCTCAACTACTACACTATGCCCTTCTAGGGAGATGCCTGGGACAGCTGATTGAGATTGCTGGATTAAGCATGTCTTGGAAGGCCGTAGCTCAGGTGGCAGCCAATGGGCCCATCACTAGGGTGGCCAGCTCCGGGTTGGGAAAGACCTGGGGGAGGGTTTTGGGGTGGAGCCTGAGGAGGGAGGGGTTTGGGGAGGGGAGGGACTTCAATGCCACAGAGTCCAATTTCCAAAGCGGCCATTTTCTCCAGGGGAACTTATCTCTATCGGCTGGAGATCAGTTGTAACAGCAGGAGATCTCCAGCTAGTACCTGGAGGTTGGCTACCCTAATGGTTGGATAAACACAGGACCTGATGACAATGTATACCATTCTTTCGTCACCCTACTGCTTCATCCGTTTTCTCTCTCCTTAAAAAAAAAAAAACTTAATTCTGATTGCTATTTCTTAGCAATCCTTGGCCTAAACTCCCACTTATCCTAGCTAAATAAAATATGCAACTCATTAATATGGAAAGAGAAGCGCTCTGTCGTCGTCGTAGTCCCCCCCCCCCCGCCGTCCCCAAGATCACAAGCGTGTCATTTGACTCGGAAAAGGTCTTCGAAAAGAGCTGGTGTTTTGCATTCTGGGAGAGCGACCTTGAAAAGCTTCGGGGATGAAGGACCGTTAACAAGAGCATCCCACAAAGCCTCAAGATTTTGGTGATGCGGACAAGAGAGACGGGAGTGCAGCGAAAGGAGTGCTAAGTAATGAATACATCAGGCACCGGAAGGCTACGTTTGGCCAGTCCTGTTCCTCTAACAAGGCCTTGTGTGAGTAGCTCTTGGCACGACCGAATATTCCAATTTTCACCATGAAAGGAATCCAAGCAACTCTAATTTTCAAACTCTTGAGCATCACTGTACTGCCCAGAGACAGAATCCACATCTCCCCAGCAAAGAGATCAAACCCATGATTTCCTCTGAAGTTCAGCCAATGAGACCCTGCCCTTACCAGCTTCCCTGTGAATCTGCCCAACAATTAAGGCTTTCCCCCCTGCTCTCTCCGGTTAGGAGGAGGAAGACATGGCCTTTGTGGTGGTGACGCCAATTACGCAGCTCTTCCCCTTCTCAAGTTAACCACGTGCCTTCATCATCATAATTTAGGCACCAGGTGAGGTCCATCCCAAACATGGAGTTTCCATTTAACCGTCAAAGCAAACAGACAACAGCCATTCTTAGACTTATCCCCCACAGATTGCTCTAATCCCCTTCTAAAGCCATGAAAAATCAGTGACCATGATTCCATCCAGTGGCAGTGAGTCCCACAAGCATCATGTGCAGGGTTGCCAGCTCCGGGTTGAGAAATACCTGGAGATTTTGGGGGCAGAGCCTGAGGAGGGCAGGGTTTAGGGAGGGGAAAGACTTCAATGCCACAGAGTCCAATTGCCAAAGCGGCCATTTTCTCCAGAGGAACTGATCTCTATCGGCTGGAGATCAGTTGTAATAGCAGGGGGTCTCCAGCCACCACCTGGAGGTTGGCAAGCCTAACCATGCGGGAATAAACACTTTCTTTTTGTTTGTCCTGTATCTACCACCCATTGCTCCCCCAAAGTTTAGTATTTGGGAAGGGAAGAAAAAGTTATCTCTGTCTTCTTGTTCCGCGCCGTATCATCTTGTTTCCCCTAACACGAAATCCCCAAATGCTTTGGCATTTCCCCACTGAGAAAGTGTTTCATCTCTTGGGAACTCTGCTGCTGGTTCCTGGCGCTTTGCAGGCAGAACTGGGAAGCTGCCCTGTTTGTAGAGACGGCTACATATGGCAAAGGGAGCGGTTAACAGAACGTCATGCACAAGAATGTTTTTAAAGCCGTTACAAGCTGTGCTAGAAGGACGGCATTTGTTCCCACCCCATAACCGTTATCCAGAAAAGGAGCAAAAAATAAACAAAAGACTGGCAGATTAGGCCTGAGTGAACAAGCCAGATGGTCTGCGGCAGGTCCCCAGCTGAACAATCTGATAGACCCTGGCCCTGTGCTCCGGTAGAGCAAACATGCCAAAGCTCTGCAAAATTTATTAAGCGACATGAAGAATTTTGCAAGACGTTTTTTATGACCTGATTGTTCTTGAGGAATGCAAGTAGGATTATTTGTTCCCGGACTGGGTGCCTTCAAGGATCTGACCCATGTCATGGGAGGAGGAGGAGGAAGGAGCTAGAGATAGGGTTGCTAGGTCTCTCATTGCCACCACCGGGAGGTTTTTGGGGCGGAGCCTGAGGAAGGCAAGGTTTGGGGAGGGGGGGACTTCAATGCCATAGAGTCCAACTGCCAAAGCAGCCGTTTTCTCCAGGGGAACTTATCTCTATCGGCTAGAAATCATTTGTAACAGCAGGAGATCTCTCTGCAGAAATTCTCTTCTTCCTGAGAGCACTGGACCTTTTTTAAGGCGATTGTGAATCTTCTTGAGACATGCAAGGCGTCCAGCTTCAGTCTAATTAATTTGAACCAGGCAGTCAAGATTAACCAGATACCTTCAGGCATCAAGGAAAGTGTGACTTGCCACCCTGCCAGGTTCGACATTGGTGCGAAGGTGAAAACATCTGAAGGTGACACTTGAAATACTGACCTTATTCTCTACAGAGTATCTTTGAAACGAAGATGGCATGCAACTGAAGAAGCATAAGCGAAACGAATACCAAGCCGGAGGTATCGTCTTGGCTATTTGGACTACTCGTGTACAAGTTATATTTTACAGGACTGATTTCAACTATACCACAGACAGTGGGGGACTCACGTATGAATCTTTGGGTTTAAAACATGTTGCATACAAATTGATGTATGAACTTACCTTGTTCTCTCCTTAAGTGTTTTCATTTTGTATACTTTGGACAGCATTATTGCATGTAATTTGTATTGGATTTACGCATGAAGTAATGTGTTTATACTTTATGGTTTTTGTTATAAACATCTGAATACACATTTGAATTCTATTTTGCATTAGTATATGTATAATTATTGAGAGCCTCCGGGCTGCTATTTTTTGCAAGTACCTGGAGGTTGGCAACCCTAATGGTTGGATAAACAGGACCTGATGACAATGTATACCATTGTTTCGTCACTCTACCACTTCATCCAATAGCAGGAGAGCACCATTGACTAGTAGCCCCGGATAGCCCTCTCCTCCATGAACATGTCCAATCCTCTCTTAAAGCATTCCAAGTTGGCGGACATCACCACATCCTGGGGCAGGGAGTTCCACAATTTAACTATGCGTTGTGTGAAGAAATCTACCGGTAACTGCTCTACTGCAGACCAACAAGACTACCCTCTGAAATTAAACTGAAGGAAGGTTTCTTAGACTGGGGGAAGGCTTCAACAGGTGCCGAGCGGAGTGGCAGAATATATATTCTGCCGCATTTGACCAAGAGAAAGCCCTTTGGTCGCATACCTTAGGGAGGTTGTTCCAAACAAGAACCCCAGATGCCGATGCAGATCGAACCAGAGCCTGTGCCATTTGGGATATTGCGAGATTTAAAAACTCCGCATGAAATCACGTTTCAAGGGAGGGGGGGAATCCGCACATTTCTCTCAAAGCCAAATCAGGAATACTGAGCTAATATTGACTTTCAAAGAAGGAGAGGAAGGGGGAGGAAAAGAAAGCCTAAAGTCATTCCAATCTATTATTGCAAGCTAATTAGAAGTATCTGTATTAGCGAACACATTTATGGTCATTAGCCAACAGTCAACGAACTAATTTTAAAGATGGATGAGGACGGCTGCGGGTAATCATCAGGTTTGCTTTGGGGGGGGGGAAGGTGGGTGTCTCTCTCTCTTGCAAATGAAATGGCGAGGCCATGATTTCCCCCCCACACCTGAAGGAACCGGAAAGAAAATTCATTTGCAGCCAAGTTGTATAGATGAATGACAATTAGTGACTCTTGTGGGGGACGGGATGACCACCACATGATGCGACTCTAGGGCATAGGGTTGCCAAACTCCAGGTATTAGCTGGAGATCTCCTGCTATTACAACTGATCTCCAGCCAATAGAGATCAGTTCACCTGGAGAAAGTGGCTGCTTTGGCAATTGGACTCTATGGCATTGAAGCCCCTCCCCTCCCCAAACCTCGCCCTCCTTGGGCTCCACCCCAAAAATCTCCTGCTGGTGGAGAAGAGGGGCCTGGCAACCCTAAGATACTAGCTGTAGATCTCCTGCTATTACAACTGATCTCCAGCCGATAGAGATCAGCTCACCTGGAGAAAATGGCTGCTTTGGCAATTGGGCTCTATGGCATTGAAGCCCCTCCCGTCCCCAAACCCCACCCTCCTCAGGCTCCACCCCAAAAATCTCCAGGTATTTCCCAATGCAGAGCTGGCAACTCTACTAGGGCAGTTCCAGGCCTATAGTAACCTCTCTCACTGTATTTTTAGGCGGGGTTTCAAAGAAACGGAAAATCAATGCTTTCCTTTTAACAAGCTTCTAGAAACCGGGCCCCAAGGCCAAGTATCCACGTGTATTTGGTCTGCAAATGGTCAGCATCCCATAAGTGGGAGCTGAACAAGAACAGGCATTTTTAAATTCAGAAGCTTTTACCTGCTTACAAGTAACACCTTTAAATCAATAACAGTTCGGGCTGCCAGCTGGCTCGGAAGGAAAATGTCCTCTCCTTTTAAAAGGAGCTGAATAGGATGTATTTTAACAGGCGATGCTATTTACCCTCCATGCCATGAAAAGTTTCAGCTGCCCTCTTCCACACATTAAGCCTCCGTTAAATGGACATATTCCTCTGGGCCAGTTGGCAACTGCAAGTTCCCCCCCCCCCATTCCGCCATCCCTGGTTCCAGTTGCAGTACCTAAAGGGACATTTGTTTTGCAGGGTCATTTAAGTACGATAAGGACAACAGCGATGTTGTAATCCTCTCTCCTGAGCCATAGGATATCTTAAGTATGGTGGGTGTAGTTTGGAGCATTGCTATGAGGGGCACTAGCTGGTTTTTTTAAAAACAGGAAATGCTCCTGCTCTTCTCTTTCTCTTTAAAATATCTCAAATACTTAATTCCCACATTTAAAACTCTGGGATAATTTCTTAGGTTAGGAATACCAAAGTTCTGGGTGGGGTTGCCAACCTCCAGGTACTAGCTGGTGCTCTCCTGCTACTGGATGAAGTGGTAGGGTGACGAAAGAATGGTATACATTGTCATCAGGTCCTGTGTTTATCCAACCATTAGGGTTGCCAACCTCCAGGTACTAGCTGGAGATCTGCTGCTGTTACAACTGATCTCCAGCCAACAGAGATAAGTTCCCCTGGAGCAAATGGCTGCTTTGGGAACTGGACTCTATGGCATTGAAGTCCCTCCCCTCCCCAAACCCTGCCCTCCTCAGGCTCCACCCCAAAACCCTCCTGCCAGGTCTTTCCCAACTGGAGCTGGCCACCCTAGTGATGGGCCCATTGGTTGCCACCTGAGCTACGGCCTTCCAAGACATGCTTAATCCAGCAATCTCAATCAGCTGTCCCAGGCATCTCCCTAGAAGGGTAGAGTGTAGTAGTTGAGATGTGGGGATGGCTGCCAACTTGGAAGGCTTGAAGAGGGGAGTGGACATGTTCATGGAGGAGAGGGCTATCTATGGCTACTAGTCAAAACGAATACTAGTCAGGATGCATCCCTATTCTCTCCAGGATCAGAGGAGCATGCCTATTCTATGAGGTGCTGTGAAACACAGGCAGGACGGTGCTGCTGCTGTCGTCTTGTTTGTGGGCTTCCTAGAGGCATCTGGTTGGCCACTGTGTGAACAGACTGCTGGACTTGATGGACCTCGGTCTGATCTAGCAGGGTTTTTCTTATGTTCTTATGATGCATACCTATTCTCTCCAGGATCAGTGGAGCATGCCTATTATATTAGGGGCTGTGGAACACAGGCAGGACAATGCTGCTGCTGCAGTCGTCTTGCTTGTGGGCTTCTTTGAGGCACCTGGTTGGCCACTGTGTGAGCAGACTGCTGGACTTGATGGACCTTGGTCTGATCCAGCAGGGTCTTTCTTATGTTGCTGTGAGTACTGGATTAGGAGATGGGAACTCAGGTTTGAATCCCCACTCTGTTATGGAAGCTCACCAGGTGACCTTGGGCCAGTCATGTACTCCCTAGTACTGGGCCCAGCATAGGGTTGCCAACCTCCAGGTAGTAGCTGGAGATCTCCTGCTATTACAACTGATCTCCAGACGACAGAGATCTGTTCACCCGGAGAAAATGGCCGCTTGGGCAATTGGACTCTAAGGCATTGAAATCCCCCCTCCCCAAACCCTGCCCTCCTCAGGATCCGCCCCAAAAACCTCCCGCCGGTGGCAAAAGGGACATGGCAACCATAACCCAGCAGCAGCCACTACAAGCATATATGACAGCTACCTCTCCCCCCACCCACCCCCAGCAATGTCCTGCTGTTACATCAGTTCTGGGACTCTGTTCCTTTCCCATAGTTGGATGACTTCTCTTCACTACAAACCAAACCCCTACTAACAGTCCAAATAAAAGGGAAAAATATCCCTTTACGCAGCACATTCGAATTCAGCTTTTTTGTCAGACGGGTAGGTATCTGTCATATACAGTCAGGAAGGAGTAATCATCCAAGCTACATTTCCCAACAATGCAATCGAAAGAATGTAAACCTTCATAAACCCCTTCAGTCTAGTGTCAGGATCAGATAATTTATGTGCTGTAAAATTGATCGCTCCTGTTTTAAGACGAAGCTGGGAAACTCTATCCCTGTTCTTAGGACTGTACAGCTATTTCGGCATGCCGGAATGCAAAATGGATCCCCCCCTTTCAAAATGTTTTCTGTTTGAGAGCTGAATTTGAGACCTGAATTGAGGGAGGGGAACCAGATCATATGACCACGAGAAAACGGTGGCTGTCGTCCGGGTGGGGGATTAAGCCGACACATACCTTGCTCCATCAAATCCTCACAATCTCTTATTTTCTGTGCAAGAAAACAGAAATGCACAGCTCTGTGTTCCTGGTGGTGGTGAGGAGATGAACCATGACCGCAAAATTAAACCTCCCGTTTAGTCCAGAAGTACACCTATGTTTCCCCAACTGGCCAAAAAACATCTCTCCGGGGCCATTCAGGTAAGGAAAGGGGTTTAGGAAGGAGGCTTAAGACTTCTCGGCCAATGTGCAGTGGTCCCAATCCAAACTGGCCCTCACGCATTTGGGAATATAAACTTCAACCGGGAGATCCCAGGAGCGCACACCTCCTTAGCAATCCCCAGGGTGGACCAAGGAACAGGATAGTGTGGAGTTAGAATAGGGTTGCCAGGTCGATAGAGATCAGTTCACCTGGAGAAAATGGCTGCTTTGGCAATTAGACTCTATGGCATTGAAGTCCCTCCCCTCCCCAAACCCTGCTCCCCTGGCAACCCTATTCATAGCTTCCACAAAGTCACCATAAAGCATGCTGCTGAACTATGCAATTAAACCAGGCCAATCCAATTGTTCCGGCTTGTAGGCTTGTGTTTGGAGAACGTAGGTTTATGCATGGCTGTTTCCCTCGCCGTCACCCCTCCAACGACTTCGGGTCTTTGTGATTATTATGCATGCCATTTCCAAATGTCAGAGGTCACCTCGTTCTCCCCCACACTTTCAAATTCACGATAAGACGATAAGACAGGCCTCTGAAAATGCAGGCAATACGCGTGGAAAGGCGGGGTGGTGGTGGAAACGGCGTGCATAATCGCAACAAAGACCCAAAGTCCTCGGAGGGGTGATGGCGAGTGAAACAGCCATGCATAAAAGACCATAGTGTCATGTGTAAAGTTGCCAGGTCCCTCTTTGCCACCGGCAGGAGGTTTTTGGGGTGGAGCCTCAGGAGGGCGGGGTTTGGGAGGGGAGGGACTTCAATGCCATAGAGTCCAATTGCCAGAGCGGCCATTTTCTCCAGGTGAACTGATCTCTATCGGCTGGAGATCAGTTGTAATAGCAGATCTCCAGCTAGTACCTGGAGGTTGGCAACCCTAGTCATGTGAGAATACAGCAGCTGATCATCCGCTCTTCAGCACGCGCGCGCACACACACACACACACACACACACAGGATTTTAATTTTTGTTCCTGGCGGTTTGAGCAGAAAGCTGATCAACAGAAAAAGAGAAAAAACAACCCAATGTGCTTCATTAACAACTAACCAGACAATCGTAAGCCTACTATTGCCTACTATTGATCCAACACCATTTTGGAGGTGAGCTTGGGTGGGCGGGTGGGGGGGGGAGATAATGCCTTGACTAAGATAAATTGGAGGTGCCCTCCGCTAGTAGGCCACAGGAGGGAAATGCTGCGTGTCAGCATTTAACAAATTAAAACCGTAACATGTTACGCGGTCAGCCTGCGAAGATAGGGCAGGGTGCTCTCAACCCAGAAGATGAATTCATCCCCAGCCACTTTCTTGCAAGCAGGTGGCTTTTTCCAAAATTGCACAACTACAAAGGCCTCATTTGTTCTCCGGACAGAAAATGCAAGCCCATCACCCATCCAACAAATGGTACTCTATATGGCTCTATTTAAAAAAAAAAAAAAAAAAGCAAAAGAAACAACTTTTAGGTTTCTTTGCCTAGCTCAGGGATTTTTAGGGAGCCTCTGGGTATGCTCACAGGTTTTGTAGGCATTCCTCAGTGAGCAGATTATTAATGGTGGATTTGATTTCCCCAAAAGGCTTAGAATATAAGAAACGCCATGCTGGATCAGACCAAGGTCCATCAAGTACAGCAGTCTGTTCACACAGTGGCCAACCAGGTGCCTCTTGGAAGCCCCCGAACATGACTGCTGCAGCAGCATTGTCCTGCCTGTGTTTCAAAACACCTAATATAATAGGCGTACGCTTCTGATCTTGGAAAGAATAGGTATGCATCATGACTAGTAGATATGAATAACCCTCTCCTCCATGAACATGTCCACTCCCCTCTTAAAGCCCTCCAAGTTGGCAGCAATCACCACATCCTGGGGCAGGGAGTTCCACAATTTCACTATGCTTCCCCATTACACACCTGATTTTGACCTATAAAACCCCTAAAGGGTCCGCAGAACCTCCTGAGGGACTACCTTGTCCCAGATGAACCTATTAAGGTAATGCTGTCAAGTCTCCAGCTCTGGCAGGAGACCTCCTACCCAGCCATGGTTGCCAGGCTTCCACGGGGGGCAGGAGTCCCTTGCCCCCAACTCCTGTTTCCTGCCACCACTCAGAATGGCAGCAGGAGAAAAAAAAAACCTGGCTGTTGGGCTGACAGTGTGAAATTACTTCTAGGACTTCAATGCCGTAGAGTCCAACTGCCAAAGCGGCCACTTTCTCCAGGTGATCTGATCTCTATCGGCTGGAGATCAGTTGCAATAGCAGGAGATCTCCAGCTAGTACCTGGAGGTTGGCAACCCTGGGTACACTGCCCCAGTCTGGGACTCTGGTGGCTCTCAGGAAGAGGAGGGTCTAACGCATAGGGTTGTCAGGTCCCTCTTCACCACCAGCAGGAGGTTTTTGGGGTGGAGCCTGAGGAGGGGAGGGTTTGGGGAGGGACTTCAATGCCATACAGTTGCCAAAGCAGCAATTTTCTCCAAGTGCACTGCTCTCTATCGCTGGAGATCAGTTGTAATAGCAGGAGATCTCCAGGTGGCAGGTTTTCCCAAGGCTATTGGGTAGGCTTGCCAACTTCCAGGTGGTTTACCAAAAGTTAACAGCAACTATGGTTGGGCTTCATTAGGACCTTTAGTATTTAAGCGCGCTTTGTTTATGGCCATAGTTGCTGTTGATAGTCTATACATTGTACAACCTCCAAGTGGTGGCTGGAGATCTCCTGCTATTACAACTGATCTTCCGCCAGCAGAGATCAGTTCACCTGGAGAAAATGGCCGGGTTGGAAGGACAACTCTATGGCATTATACCCCATTGAAGTCCCTCCCCTTCCCAAACCCCGCCCTCCTCATGCTCCACCCCAAAATCTCCAGGTATTTCCAAACCTGGAGCTGGCAACCCCTACTACGGGGCCTTGGCAGACGCCCAGCGATGCCTACCCCCGACATTGACCCCAAACATTACCTCGATAGCATCCTTCATAGTTTTTGTCAAAAGCGCAGAGATGCTTGGATTGCAAAGTTAAACTACAAACTCACCAAATGAACAGCTTCGTACGGAAACCAAATCAGAGATGTCGAGCTCTTCTGGCGTCGCTGACGGAGTGGGATGAAAGTACAGACTGACCCGGGAAAATTTGTTTCATACGGTGGTCAACATATTTCTTGTTAAAAAAAGAAATGGATGGAAGAAATTTGGGCACAAATCCAAGGCACATGCCATCTGCTGCCGGAGTCTGAGTCAATGCCTGACGCAGATCTCTTGCCTGCCAAACCCAGACCCTGCTGGGAACAGGGGAAGGGACCAAGTGTTGTTGTTTTTTTTTTAACTGAATTATTTTTAAAATCCATGCTGTCTTGCCAGCCGCAAGGGTAAAAAGTAAAAGGATAATAATAATAACAATGAGACAGGCCTGGTAGAATCCTGAGATTTGGCCAAAAAAATGGGGGGAAAGAGGATGTTTTGCTGGTGATGAGGAGAGATTTGCCTTTTCGCTGCTCTCGAATGTGCACGTAGCAGACAAAACAGGTAGGCAGTTCAGAAGGGCTGTGTCTCAGTGGTAGAGCATCTGCTTGGCATGCAGAAGGTCCCCAGTTCAATCCCTGGCATCTCCAGTTAAAGGGACGAGGCACGTAGGTGATGGGAAAGACCTCCACCTGAGACCCTGGAGAGCTGCTGCCTGTCTGAGTAGACAATACTGATGGGAGGGGCTGTGGCTCAATGGTAGAGCATCTGCTTGGCATGCAGAAGGTCCCAGGTTCAATCCCCGGCATCTCCAGTTAAAGGGACTAGGCAAGTAGGTAGTGTGAAAGACCTCTGCCTGAGACCCTGGAGAGCCGCTGCTGGTCTGAGCAGACAATACTGACTTTGATGGACCAGACGTCTGGTTCAGTATAAGGCAGCTTTGTGTGTTCATGTGTTCAAACAGCCCCCCTCTCTCTCCTGTGGTGGTTGTTTATTTGCCCGGCACCTGGTTTTCACCTGGTTTCGGTTCAACCTGCAGTTTTACAAACCTGGCTTTGATCTAGGCGCTCAGCAAAAGCAAAGGGATCCATTCAAGCAAAAGGACCATCCGCGGCCAGCTTAACAATTAAAGCTCAGTTAAAAACCCTCATTCACCGCCAATCCATTCTCCGCTTCTGTCGAGCGCCGCTCGCCCTGCAAAAATAAATACGCTAATCGCTCCATTGTTGTTCTGAAGGAGTCCGCCTTCATCTCGGCGCCTTGGCAGACTCTTTACACCTGGATTCTATTGCTGTTTCCAATCCCTAGCTCTAAGGGGTGGGGGGAAGGCTAGCAAGTGAACCGCTGAGCCCCCATAAAAGAAAGGTTAACGGAAAACCGGGTTCTCAATGGGGCCATGACTCCTCTTCCCAACTGTGAGGTCACACGAGAAGTGCATTAAAAGGCAGCTGCTGCAAAGCACAGCTGCCATTTCAAAGCACCGCGGGAACGTCACAACACCTTGAGATGGCATGTAAGGAGCAACAAAGATGGTGGGCAACAAACATGGTGAAAGGTCTGGAGACCAATTCCTAGGAGGAAAGGTTGAAGGAGTTGGGTATGTTTAGCCTGGAGAGGAGAAGACTGAGAGGGGATATGATAACCATCTTCAAGTACTTGAAGGGCTGTCATATAGAGGAGGGTGCCGAGTTGTTTTCTGTTGCCCCAGAAAATCGGAGCAGAACCAACGGGTTGAAATTAAAACAAGAGTTTCTAGAGATCTAGACATTAAGAAGCATTTTCTAACCGTTAGAGCGGTTCCTCAGTGGAACGGGCTTCCTCAGGAGGTGGTGAGCTCTCCTTCCCTGGAGGTTTTTAAGCAGAAGCTAGATGGCCATCTGTCAGCAATGCTGATTCTATGACCTTAAGCAGATGATGAAAGGGCATATTCTGGGCATGGAGTAAGGGTCAATGGGTGTGTGTGTGTGTGGGGGGAAGGTAGTTGTGAATTTCCTGCCTTCTGCAGGGGGTTGGACTAAATGACCCTGGCGGTCCCTTCCAACTCTATGATTCTATGAGCATTCTAACCGGCCTGCACAACACACCCGGTTGAATACAGCCTGTTTCTAGATAAACATCTGAGCTATCCTGCCTGCAGGGCTTATCGTCAACCATTGGAATAGGGAAGATAACTGCTCAGGACCTATGTTTCATAGGAGCAAAGAAGGAAAAGGAAAGGAATAGGGATGCCAACCTCCAGGTGGGGACTGGAGACCCCTGGAGTTACAACTGATGTCCAGTCTACATAGATGGCTTATTTATTTAAAACAGGGGACCCCAAAGCAGAGCCCAAGGGCGCCAAAGTGCCTGCCGACTAGGGTTCTCAACCCCCAGGTACTAGCTGGAGATCTCCTGCTATTACAACTGATCTCCAGCCGACAGAGACCAGATCACCTGGAGAATATGGCCGCAATGGCAATTGGACTCTATGGCACTGAATTCCCTCCCCCTCTCCAAACCCCACCCTCCTCAGGCTCCACCCTAAAAACATCCCACCAATAGAGATCAGTTCACCTGTAGAAAATGGCTGCTTTGGTAATTGGACTCTATGGTGTTGAAGTCCCTCCCCTCCCCAAACCCCGCCCTCCTCAGGGTCTGCCATGAGAGACCAGCTGCATTTTAAGAGGCTTGGCACTGAAATTCATGCTTCCCCCGCACTGATGTTTTAACAAAACGAATGGTACGGTGCCCGGCTCTTCCTGTTCCCCTCATAACGCAGTAGGGAGGGAGACTGCAGCATACACCCCTCTTCGCAGGACTTGAATACAAGACCTGTTTCCCTTTCCCTCGCTGAAAAACAGTCATGCTAGAGTTTGGGTGTGTGTGTGTGTGAGAGAGAGAGACAGAGATGCCCACATTTAAGGCTCTGCTCATCCCAGAGATTTACAAGGTGTTACAAGCATCCCAAAAATAGAGCCGGTCGATAGCAACCAGAGCGCAACAGCCAGAGATGTCATCACTCAGCAATGCGCAACATCCCCCTCGGATCACCACCACATCCTTCCTCGCGAGCTGATCAATCATCGGGCCTGAGAGAAATCGGTTGGTGGACTGGCACGGCTCTGGGATTAATGTTTTCTGCGGGGAAAACAAACACCCGCCCTCGCCTCCCCGAACAGCCATGATGTATTAGCCGGCTGCGCCTTGACATTTGGGAAGCTTCTCCCATGACACTGCTCGGTTCGGTTGATCCTCTCTCTTTATTACAAGAAGAGGAAGGTTAAAGGGGAGGAAGGGAATAAGGGATCCAGATACGGGTCACCTGCACTTGCTAGGACTTAGGGTGGTGGTGGTGGGGGGGGGTAAAGGATCCTGCTTACCTAGCTAAACAGACAAGAGAAGCCAACAGGCCCAAATTGCTTCCAGATCAAAACTGGCAGGCCTGCCTCATCCCTCCCTTCCGTCATCCTCTCTCATAATACCAGAACGAAGGGTCATCCGCTGAAGCTGGAGGGGAAGAGATTCAAAACAGATAAAAGGAAGTCTTTCTTCGCACAAAGCATAGTGAAATTGTGGAACTCCCTGCCCCAGGATGTGGTGATGGCTGCCAGCTTGGAGGGCTTTAAGAGGGGAGTGGACATATTCATGGAGGAGAGGGGTATTCATGGCTGTTAGTTAGAATGGATACTAGTCATGCTGCATACCTATTCTCTCTAGTATCAGAGGAGCATGCCTATTATTTTGGGTGCTGTGAAACACTGGCAGGATGGTGCTGCTGCAGTCGTCTTGTTTGGGGGCTTCCTAGAGGCCCCTGGTTGGCCATTGTGTGAACAGGCTGCTGGACTTGATGGGCCTGGGTCTGATCCAGCAGGGCCTTTCTTATGTTCTTATGTTCAAAATGAAACACCAGCAGAAGTGAGTGTATTGGATTTACCTGGACATTTCCTCCCCCATACCACAACCAAGAAAGCTTCAAGGGGAAAAAAAAGACAGACAGGACCTCTTGAATTTGCTTGTGGTTTTTTTTTTTTTACTTGAACTGGGGCCATGCTCCAACGATTTGCAGGCATGCCTCACACCAGCTGTACTTTTCAAGGGTTACTTAGCACAGGTGGTGGCGTGGAATGCAGTGCAAGGCCAGTTTGAAAAGCCTTTGATACTGGGGAAGGGCAGAGGATGGGATAATTTATTTGCCCGGAGACTGGCCTGACAAAAAAGAAAGGGGGGGGGGGAGGAAAAGATGTATATCTTGGGGAAGGGCTGTGGCTCAGTGGCAGAGCAACTGCTTGGCATGCAGAAGGTCCCAGGTTCAATCCCCAGTGCCATCTCCAGTTAAAGGGACTAGGCAAGTAGGTGATGTGAAAGATTTCTGCCTGAGACCCTGGAGAGCCATGGAGAGGGGCCGTGGCTCAGTGGTACAGCCTCTGCTTGGCATGCAGAAGGCCCCAGGTTCAATCCCCAGTGGCATCTCCAGTTAAAGGGACTAGGCCAGTAGGTGATGTGAAAGACCTCTGCCCGAGACCCTGAAGAGCCTTGGAGAGGGGCTGTGGTTCAGTGGCTGAGCATCTGCTTGGCATGCAGAAGGTCCCAGGTTCAATTCCCGGCATCTGCAGTTAAAGGGACTAGGCAAGTAGGTGAGGTGAAAGATTTCTGCCTGAGACCTTGGAGAGCCATGGAGAGGGGCCGTGGCTCAGTGGTACAGCCTCTGCTTGGCATGCAGAAGGTCCCAGGTTCAATCCCCAGCATCTCCAGTTAAAGGGACTAGGCAAGTAGGAGATGGGAAGACCTCTTCCTGAGACCCTGGAGAGCCGCTGCCGATCTGAGTAGACAGTACTGACTTTGATGGACCAAGGGGCTGATTCAGTAAAAGGCAGCTTCATGTGTATTAAATGGAGTTCCCAAACAGTAATTGGTCGAACGATATGAAGCCAACTGCAGGCCACAGGCCAGAAACGGGGCTAGGGGCATGTGGCTGCTGTGCAGGTCTGAAAGACCAAAGAGGAGCTCTGGGCAAGCTTCTATGCCATGCCATTTCCAGGACTCAATATATGTTTCAATTTACTTAATTCTTTCTCCCCAACAGGAACCCAAAGACGAAGAGTTGGTTTTTATACGCTGATTTTCTCTACCTTTTAAAGAGACTCTTTCCTTTCCTCTCCCCAAATCTCCCTTGAGAGGAAGGTGGGGTTGAGAGAGTTCAGGGAGAACTGTGACTAGCCCAAGGTCACTCAGCAGGCTTCACGTGTAGGGGTGGGGAAACGAATCCAATTCACCAGATTAGCCTCCGCCGCTCCTGTGGAGGAGTGGGGAATCAAGCCCGGTTCTCCAGATCAGAGTCCACTGCTCCAAACCACCGCTCTTAACCACTACACCACGCTGGTTCCCACAAAAAGCGGCTGGATGTTTTGTGGGACATTGCTTCCATCTTTGTTCCAGCTCTTTAAATACATGTGTGGGCCCGTGTACTCAGGTTCACTGGGAAAATCCTCTCCAGTCTCCCTCAACAGGCTGGAGTGACTCAAAGCCCAGGAACTTACAATAGGCACAGCCCCTAGTACCACGTACCAACATCTCCACCCAGTGGAGAATGGCTGCATTGCTACTCAATGTTTTCCTCTTCTAGAGTCACCATCAGTTGGAAGCGACTTGACACTTAACACACACACGCACACACACACACCATCATCTAGCTCAGAAATCTCTTTGCATTGCAAATTAGAAAAAAGTGCATTCACTCTCTCTAGTGTTCTTACCTGGGTTTTAAGGCCAACCAAAATAGTGTGCAAACAGACTTTCAAATTCTCCAGAATTTCTTCTTAAGAGCTCAGAAGCGTATGTAGTGTTTCGTGGTGTTTCGGTTGCCTTAATAAAAGGTATTACGTGGCTCTTGTTTTTAATTAAATTGTCTCTCTCATACACAAGGCGAGCTAGCATGGTGTAGTAGTTATGAACAGCGGACTAGAATCTGGTGAACTGGGTTGGTTTCCCCAGTCCTCAACATGAAGCCAGCTGGGTGACCTTGGGCTAGTCACAGTTCTCTCCGAACTCTCTCAGCCCCACCTACCTCACAAGGTGTCTGCTGTGAGGAGGGGAAGGTGATTGTAAGCTGGTTTGATTCTTCTTAAAAGGTAGAGAACGTCAGCATATAAAAACCAGTTCTTCTTCTTCCTTAAAATTGTGACAGGGTTTGACCATTCAAATCAAGAGCTCTAGAACAGTTAAAGGATGATCATGGGGCTCTCTTGGTTCATGACTCCAAGTATCACCTCTGACACTACGGAAACTTTGACAAACTTCCTTCCTTAGGAGCCAGTGCGGCGTAGTGGATAGAGTGGTGTTTTGGACCCTGGGTGAACTGGGTTTGAATCTTCACTTCTACCATCGAAGTTCTCTGGGTGACCTTGGGCCCGTCACCATCTCTCAGCCTGGCCCAACCCACAGGGTTGTTGTTGTGAGAGAATGAAGAAAGGGAAAACGATGTTCTAAGCCGCTTTGGGTCCCAACTGGGGAGAAATGTGGGATGTCAATAAATGCAAACGCATGCATAAATGCACTGTGCTTCTCACTTCCCCCATCTGCCATATGGAGTTAATGCTTACCCACTAGAGAATGTACATTCTCCACAGTGCATACGCTTCATTTATTTAAAGAACATTACGCACACAGCGACTTTTAAGTATTTGAAGGGCTGGCACCAGAGGATAGGATTTTATCTTTTTTAAGTAAAGGTCCCCTGTGCAAGCACAGGGTCATTCCTGACCCATGGGGTGACGTCACATCCCGACGTTTCCTAGGCAGACTTTGTTTAAGGGGTGGTTTGCCATTGCCTTCCCCAGTCATCTTCCCTTTACCCCCAGCAAGCTGGCTCCTCATTTCACCGACCTCGGAAGGATGGAAGGCTGAGTCGACCTTGAGCCGGCTACCTGAAACCGACTTCCGTCGGGATCGAACTCAGGTCGTGAGCAGAGCTTGGACTGCAGTACTGCACCTTACCACTCTGCGTCACGGGGCTCCTTTTTTTAACCCGTTTTAATTTCTGCTACATTTTATTATTTATATTATATTATTATTCCCTAATTATGTATGTCCCTGACCTGGATGGCCCAGGCTAGCCTGATCTCGTCAGATCTCAGAAGCTAAGCAGGGTCAGCCCTGGTTAGTAGTTGGATGGGAGACCACCAAGGAATACCAGGGTTGTTGTGCAGAGGAAGGCAATGGCAAACCACCTCTGTTAGTCTCTTGCCATGAAAACCCCAAAAGGGGTCACCATAAGTCGGCTGCGACTTGACGGCATTTCACACACACAATTATGTATGTATGTATTTAACTTTGATTTGTTTGGAGACCTGATGGTCTATGATTGCGAATAAAGACTGATAGGACTCACAATAATGGGTTTAAATTGTGGGTGGAAAGGTACCAGCTGGATATCAGGAAAATATTTTTTACAGTAAGAGTTGTTCATATCCTCATAAAATTTATTGCGGTCTTTGACCAGTATGTAAGAGTTGTTCGACAGTGGAACCAGCTTCCTAGGGAGGTGGTGAGCTCCCCCCTCAGTGGCAGTCTTTAAACAGAGGCTGGACAAACACTTGTCAAGGATGCTCTAGCCTGATCCTGCATTAAGCAGGGGGTTGGACTAGATGGCCTCTATGGCCCCTCCCAACTCTGTGATTCTATTCTACACCAGCCAACCGCACCACAACTCCCTCTGCCCTTTGCTGAATCCTCTTCCCGACTACCCGTTTCCAAATTCAGCTCGACAGCCCAGCAATGACCGACTTTCCCTTCCTTCTTCTCTCGTTCCTGCATTTGTACACTCACGAGTCCGGACGAGAAGGTTTTGACAATTGTTTTAATTTTCTCACGATAACAGACACAGTTGAGATTTTCACAGTGCAATCGAGAGCAGGGAAAGAGGTGCCATTTTAGCAACCTATTTGGTGGCGGTTGCTGTTTTTTTTTTTAAACCGAGGCGCCTCTTGTCAGCACTCATAAGGCAAGGTGTTCCTGGAAAGCCTGAAGAAGAAGAAAAACCGGGGGCGCTTTAGGAAAAAAATGCTAATGTTTTTCTTTACAAAGTTACAAAAAGTTAATGTTTTTTCTTTACAAAGGTAGACTGTTGCTTTGTTCCGAGATGTGGAAAAGACCCCAGTGATCATCTTTCCTCTTCCCACCCGCCGTAAAAGTGAGGGACTATCGTTAAAACCCTTTAGCAGATCAAACCCGGAAATGTCACGCGCCTTCTGTTAAAAATAGCTTACGGCAAGTGTTTCCAGTCGAGATAAAAATGTACAAAAGAGTGACCGGCGTTTAATTGGCAGTGTGTGATTGGAATTGTGAGTGTAAACTTTGGAATGACTAAGGGCAAAGGGCAAAGAACTAAAAAGCCTCACGCAGGCCTCGGAAGAGCTTCCACAGACACGCAGGAAACACCCCTTCTCCGTTTTTGTTTCTGACTGGAACCCATATTGCACTGGGGATCCTGGTGCTTCTCAGGAGTTGTGGCCAGAAAAGCCTCTGTGCATGTGCACAGAGAGAAGCCAGCCAAAATCATTTGAGATCTACAGCAGCGAAAGAGACTTTCCTAGTGCCGCAAATACTGGCAGGTAAAACGGTGGCAGCATTAAGTACGCCTGAGAAATCTAGTTACCATTATTAGCAGATAACTTTAGATTTATTTTTTTTTAAAAAAAACTAAGTGCCTTGCTTCTAGAGAACCATTTAATGCAAAAATAAGCGTGGCACTGAACTGTTACTCTTCTAATCAGGAAGAGAGTTTCCCACACACAGTCTCTCCCAACTCTTTAGGATAGACCGAATGCCACTGAATTTCTTCATTTCTTTGCACAGAAATCTCCCAGCAGTTTACTACAGATTCTCACAAAAAGAGGGTTGAATGTACCCTGTGTACTTCAATGCAGGCGTCCTGGAACCCTGGAGGCTGGGTCCCGGGGGAGTTATTTATTCCCCCCCCCCTTAGTGGTCACACATACTGGGGGGAAAGTACACAGATCTCCTCTGGCACAAGGCTAAAGTATCTCGTCTCAGTTGTCCCCGTAGATGTTTGGGCTCAAGTCCTTTTTCAGGAGTGGTGTAGTGGCTGGATCCGGTAGTCCGCTGTTCCATGGGTCTCGAGTCTGCAAAGCCTTCGCCTGAACGTCTCTCTGTTGGAAGCAAGAAAACATCTTGATGGAAGCTGGATTGCTGAAGAGCTGCGCGCGTAAGGCAGGTGGGTCTAGCCCTCCTATGAAACTCTGCAATCCGGAGATTTGGGTCCCTCCCCCCAACCACACCCATAAGTGTTGTGGTGGACATTCTGGCAAAACACACCTCTGTGTGGTGACAGCCTGCGTTTCCCCTACTGGGATGACCCAAGTTCACCCTGGCATGGTAAATGCTAATTCTCGCCGCACAAGGGCACGTCCAAGCTAAGCATGCACTAAGAAGAAGAAGAGTTGGTTTTGATATGCCAACTTTCTCTACCACTTAAGGGAGAATCAAACCGGCTTACAATCACCTTCCCTTCCCCTCCTCACAACAGACACCCTGTGAGGTAGGTGAGGCTGAGAGAGTGTGACTAGCCCAAGGACACCCAGCTGGCTTTGTGTGTAGGAGCGAGGAAACCAACCCGGTTCACTAGATTAGCCTCTGCCGCTCATGTGGAGGAGTGGGGAATCAAACTTAGTTCTCCAGATCAGACTCCACCGCTCCAAACCACAGCTCTTAACCACTACACCATGCCGGCAAAACTAAAGCCTGTGGTTTAATTTTATTTTTAAACCCAATGGAAGTCATGTGGCAACTGGACGGCCATTATGTCGGACAATTTATCTTTGTCTCTGTTCAGGTTTAACAACCCATAAGCCAGAGACCAAGAAAAGCATTTAAGAATTAAAAAACAACAGCAAAGAAAAAACCAGCCACATCAACTGGGCAAGGTTTACAGAAGCCACTAAGAAACAGTCTTAATTTATGGGTATGGGAAGCGGCTGTATCTTTTAACAACTCTTTCGCAAGAAATATACGGGACAACTGCCAAATTTGTATTAATAAACAAATGGCACAAATGCTTGCTTTCATTCCGACACAGCCAGATGAGGACACCACGACTATTCTGCAGACTTGCGGCTGGGTTTTGTATCCTTGAAGGGAAGGTGGGCGGTTTCCCCCCGCATGCCTTATCCCAGCAGCAAAGCCGCATCCTGAATCCTATTTTATACTTACCGCCAGCTAATCCTATTAAGCCTGCAGCCTGCCTGGAGTTCTGTTTTATGATTCTAAAAGCCACAGAAGACGGCTGCTTCCCCGTTAGGCCCTGAACGCTCTTCTTTCCTTTCCCACCCTCTTTTTGCACTGAAAAAAAGAGCCCCGTGGCGCAGAGTGGTAAGCTGCAGTACTGCAGTCCAAGCTCTGCTCACGACCTGAGTTCGATCCCGACGGACGTCGGTTTTGGGTAGCCGGCTCAAGGTCGACTCAGCCTTCCTTCCTTCCGAGGTCGGTGAAATGAGTACCCAGCTTGCTGGGGGTAAAGGGAAGATGACTGGGGAACGCACAGGCAAACCACCCCGCAAAAACTGTCTGCCTAGTAAACATTAGGAAGAATTTTCCAACAGAGCGGTTCCTCAGTGGAACAGGCTTCCTCGGGAGGTGGTAAACTCTCCTTCCCTGGAGATTTTTAAGCAGAGGTTAGATGGCTTTCTGTCAGCAATGCTGATTCTATGACCTTAAGAAAATGATGAGAGGGAGGGCATCTTGGGCATCTTCTGGGCATGGAGTAGGGGTCCCTGGGTGTGTGTGTGGGGGGGAGGTAGTTGTGAATTTCCTGCGTTGTGCAGGGGGTTGGACTAGATGACCCTGGTGGTCCCTTCCAACTCTATGATTCTACGTCAGGATGTGACGTCACCCCATGGGTCAGGAATGACCTGGTGCTTGCACAGGGGACTTTACCCTTTTTTGGTACTGAATGGCCTGGGTAAAGAGTTCTGGGGAACCTCTAAAGCCCTGTCCAATTGTTGTTTTTGTTGATCCTAACAAAAAGGGTATTCCAAGATGTGTGTCTCTGGAATTCCTTTGGAGGAGGTCTGGCTTCTTGCTTGGCGGGAGGCACGATGACGTCAGAGAGCTCTATCAACAGCCATCAACTTTACTGAACACTGGTATTCAGAGGCGGCCTGCCACCGAAAATCAGATGGTTAAGGTGAAGAACAAAAGTCTTCAAACAAAGAACAAAAGCTGCAGGTGCCAAGAAGCTAGCAGCCACCGGCTGTGGGCAATAAAGAAGAAGAGTTGGTTTTTATATGCCAACTTTCTCTACCACTTAAGGAAGAATCAAACTGGCTTACAAACACCTCCCCTTCCCCTCCCCACAACAGACACCCTGTGAGGTAGGTGGGGCTGAGAGAGCTGTGACTACCACAACGTCACCCAGCTGGCTTTGTGCGTAGGAGTGGGGAAACAAATCCAGTTCACCCAGAGCAGCTTCCACCGCTCATGTAGAGGAGTGGGGAATCCAACCCGGTTCTCCAGATCAGAGCCCACCGCTCCAAACTACCGCTCTTAACCATTACACCACGCTGTGGTGGGGCTAGCAACAAATTCAGAACAGATATGCCCAGATTCATGGACTTCACCCAGAGAAAAAGTGTACTTTTACCAATCTGGTATGGAGGGCGTGTGTGAAACACTGCCCAAAGTCCGCCACAGAATTATTAAAAATAAAGTCTTGGAGATCACATGGAGTGTCTCCTTGTTGCCAAGAAGGAACTCCTTACTTACAGTGCATTCCTAAGGAGAGTTACTCCAGTCTCAGCCCATTCATTTCAGTGGGCTTAGACTGGAGTAACTCTCCTTAGGAATGCACTGTAGGTATGTCCCTAGCTTCACACGCTTGAAGCTGCCTTCTACCGAATCAGACCGTCAGTCCATCAAAGTCAATGTTGTCTACTCAAGGCTGACAGCGGCTCTCCAGGATCTCCGGCAAAGCTCTTTCATATCACCTACAACTTGATCCTTTTAACCAGAGATGCTGGGGATTGAACCTGGGACCTTCTGCATGCCGAGCAGATGCTCTTCTACTGAGCCACATGCCCCCCCCTCCTTTACAGGAAACCAGAATACCAGAGCTTCTGTCCTTTGAGACATTCAAGTTGCTAGCCTTGCCACACTGATTTACAGTAAAATAAAGAGATCAAGCTAGTCTAAATTTTATGATTGGCTTTATCCTCCACCTCTCCACCCCCCCCCCCCCGCAAGATACCCACCTATAGTTTCACTTCCTTCTGAACTGTCGAGATGCTGGTTTTCTCTGCTGAAGCCTGGCTGGCCTCTTTTGACACCTTATTACTGTTCCTAAACAAAAAGCACTTTCCCTAGAAAATAATCAGTCTGGTTTAAACAGTTTATGTTGTACTTCCAGCATAGTTATTTTTTTTAATTGTGATTTTTTAAAATCATTTCAATGGGAGGGGAGATTTCGAAAGGCTTTAATCTTAGAAGAGACCATTGCAGTCATGGGAGCTAATTTATAGAATCTGCTAAAAAAAAAAATATTTTGCAGAGGTTTTTATCTTTATAATATTTCTGTCAGAAGAGTTCGATTTTATTTAGAAAGCCTTGGGGGCAGGAAATCAACTGCCAAGCCAGATGAAAAACAGTTTGTTCACATCTTTTGGTTTTGGTACCGTGCTTTTTTTAAGCACTTTTGGAAATGAGAGTAAGGAATTCTCTACCTTCAACCTTCCTCCTTGACTATCGCCAGTCCTCATGCATGCAGCATGTTTAATTCACCAGAGTGTCTTTACACTGCGTTTCGGCTTCGCAACAGAGATCAGTTTGACAGGTGTCTGAAAACGTGGCACAAACCACCTATAGTTCCAGTGGTTGAAGAGGAAGGATTTTTACTCAAGTGCCAACAAAGTCCAAACACCAAAGCCAATTGTAGTCAAAGTCAAGGTCAGAGGCAGTGTAAGAATTCAACTGGCGGGCCCCACCTTTTCTACTCCGAGGTGACCGAATGAGAGCATATCACCAGCGGGATCTTTTGGGTAGATGGAGTCCAAATTGGAATTGGATCACCCTTTTTCTGTAAAGGAATCAAAATCTGTCAAAGGAATTTAATGTGAACACCATTCGCAGCTGGCTCAAGTTAGCAATACAATTGTACTTTCGCTTCATAGCTTTTTGTAAAAAACAAAAAAAAGTATTTCCCCCCCCATTTGTGGTTTGACAAGAGAACTCTCCCTCTGGGCCATGAGCCGCAAACAGCTGCGGAATTCAGCCGCGAGCAATCATAAAGAGTTAGTTTAGAAATCGGAACTGAGGCTTTCGTCATTTTGACACCCAGAAGAGTTGGCGGTCCAGGATGAAGTCTGGTTGATGAGGCATTCATGCCAAAGGCTGATTAGAAAGGGAGGCAGGGAGGAAAAACCCTGTTTGTGGTTGCATCTAACTGTCAAAGCTTAGCAAATATACTGTCAGAGCACCGGAAGAGGAGCTGCACCCGTTTGTTCAGGCTACACAGATGGCCAGCCCTCAGAGGTGGATGTCATGGGGTCCCTTGCATCTGTGAACAGGAATAAATTGGGAGGCATGCCACCCCTACAATGTAACAAACATTTCATAAGAATGTAAGAAAGGCCATGCTGGATCAGGCCAAGGTCCTTCAAGTCCAGCAGTCTGTTCGCCCAGTGGCCAACCAGGTGCCTCTAGGAAGCCCACAAACAAGATGACTGTTGCAGCATTGTCCTGCCTGAGTTCCACAGCACCCAATATAATAGGCATGCTCCTCTGGTACTGGAGATAATAGGTATGCAACATGACTAGTATCCATTTTTACTAGCAGCCTTGGATAGCCCTCTCCTCCATGAACATGTCCACTCCCCTCTTCAAGCCTTCCAAGTTGGCAGCCATCCCCACATCCCGGGGCAGGGAGTTACACAATTTAACTATGTGTTGTGTAAAGAAAGACTTCCTTTTATCTGTTTTGAATCTCTCACCCTCCAACTTCAGCAGATGACCCCGCGTTCTAGTATTACGAGGGAGAAAAGCTTCTCCCTGTCCGCTCTCTCCATACCATGCATAATTTTATAGACCTCTATCAGGTCTCCCCTTAACCACCTTCTTTCCAAGCTAAACAGCCCTAAATGATTGAACCACTCTTCATAGGGCAGTTGCTCTAGCCCCCTGATCATTTTGGTTGTTCTTTTCTGCACCTTCTCAAGCTCTGCAATGAAGGTAAACATTACCCTGTTCACGGAGAGGTTTATCCCCTTGCTTGGTGCTGGAGTACATGTTCAAGTAGCAACCCTAACAACCTAGACTAGCCCAATAATTGTTAGTGCTTGGAAAATAAGCAGGGCCGGTAGTTGGATGGGAGACCACCAAGGAAGACTGGGGCTGCTATGCAGAGGAAGGCAATGACAAACCACCTGTGCTCATCTCTTCCCTTGAAAACCCCAGGAGGTTGAACTTTGTGGGGTTGTCATAAGTCACTTGTGAATGGATGGCACGCTTTGCCTTTACCTGTTCCAAGGATGCCTCCTGACTGGAAGAAGGAAGCACAAAGCAGTGACTTGTGTGGAAATGCTGCTGACAGCTTCCTCTGCAGGCAGGGGTTTCTGTTGACCCTCTGCATCAGGAGAGGCTGAATAACACATGAACACACATAGCTACCTCATACTGAATCAGACCCTTGGTCCATCAAAGTCAGTAATGTCTACTCAGACCCGCAGCAGCTCTCCAGGGTCTCAGGCAGAGGTCTTTCCCATCACCTACTTGCCTGATTCCTTTTAACTGGAGATGCCAGGGATTGAGCCTGGGACCTTCTGCATGCCAAGCAGATGCTCTGCCACTGAGCTACGGCCCCTCCCCACTAGGGATGTGACAGCATTACGTGTTCCCCAATGGCAGCAAAGCAGAAGAAACTGCACCACAGTAGAAAGCGGGAGTCTTTACTTCACAAATTAAGTTAACGAGTCCATGTATTTTTCATGCCAAGATAGTATTCCGTAAGAAAGCAAAGTTTGGGGTACAGCGCCTTCTCACAGCATTCACATAGCCGGAGAGTTAAGATTATCAAGCTCCTAGAAGGTCTTCAGCTCCCGGGGAGCGCTTCCCCGCCCTCCGTCTCAACTTGAGGCTTTCCTGCCAACACGGTCAAGTGACGGAGGTGGGGAACGTTCCTCTCCCTCAGTTCTCCCTTCGCCTCCATGGAGCTTAAAGAGGCGGACTGGCCAGGGTGACAGCTTGCCCGATGGCACGTGGGCCCTGTGGGCCCCGATGAAGTGTGCCTCCTTAAACATTAGACAATATGTTTAAAATGTTAATGACCATTTAGTACAGGGGTCCTCAAACTTTTTTAACAGGGGGCCACATTCACTGTCCCTCAAACACTGTTGGGGGCCGGACTATAGTTTGAAAAAAATATGAACAAATTCCTATTCACACTGATTTTAAGAATGTTCTTCTAAGCTCCTTGAAGGAAGGGTACCATTTAATCCCAAAAAGGTTCGTAAAACAATTAACGTAAGAAAGGCCATGCTGGATCAGACCAAGGTCCATCAAGTCCACCAGTCCATTCACACAGTGGCCAACCAGGCCAACACAAACAACTGTATTGGCAGTCATCTTATGTCTTGTTTGTGGAAGCCCCCAAACAAGACGGCTGCAGCAGCATTATCCTGCCTGTGTTCCACAGCACCTAATATAAAAGGCCTGCTCCTCTGATCCTGGGGAGAACAGGTATGCATCATGACTCGCATCCGTTTTTACTAATAGCCATGAACAGCCCTCTTCTCCATGAACATGCCCGCTCCCCTCTTAAAGCCTTCCAAGTTGGCAGCCCTCCCCACATCCTGGGGCAGGGAGTCCCACAGTTTAACTATGCGTGGTGTGAAAGTCTGCTTTATGCTTCTTCATCCTCCACGGCAAGGGGAAGCATCACCTGTCACATTTCTGCCTGTCGCGGCCAGCTAGGGAAAGAGGAGGCGGCGGGGGGAGAGGCCGCCCAGCCCCACTCCCTTCCACCCGAGCAAGGCTTGAGCGGGGGCGGGTGGGCGGCTCCCCGCCGCTCCCTTACTTGGAAGTGCTGGGTGGCTTTCGCCTTGTCCTCCAGGTTGGCATGGCCCGGGTGCACCTGCAGGGAGGCCTTGTGGTAGCCACGGTGGATCTCCTCGGCCGAAACACGCCCAGCACCTGGTACAAGTCTCCGGCGCCGAAAGCCTCACAGCACTGCTCAAGCAGCCCCATCCCGCCAGCCGCCGCGCGCCCTCCCCTTCCCAGCCTTGGTGGCCTGCGGTTTTCCCGCCAGCCAACCCCCCCCCCCGCTTTACGGCCACACACCTGAAAACGTCGCGATAGGCACAAAGGTGAGGGGCGGAAAGGGAGGCTCACTATAGAGAGGGGTAGGGCTAGAATGACATGCAGCTTCCTCCCAGCGTTACCTTGCGGCTGCAATTTTTAAAAGGGTCTGGGTTCAGGACCCTGACGGGCCGGATCCGGCCCGCGGGCCGTAGTTTGAGGACCCCTGATTTAGTAGCTTGAAAATATAATAGAAGTTCCAACATTATTAGTGTATGTGACTAAAATTTACGTTGTAGTACTATTTAAATTTTTTTTTAATTAATAGAATCATTTTTCGCAGATACTTTATATTTACGAATATAATAAATAATATAATAAATATAATAAATCTCCTCTGAAGATGCCTGCCACAGCTGCTGGCGAAACGTCAGGAAAGAAAATACCAAGACCACGGTTACACAACCCGGATAACCTACAAGAACCAATTAACTCTGACCGTGAAAGCCTTCGACAATATTATAATAAATAACTCTGAAAAAATAATTCTGATTCGGGTTATGTGAGGCCGACGCATATATTATATAGGCCTCATAGTTGTGGGTGGGCTCCCTTTGTCTCCGGGCAACCAATATTTTTAGACCCAGTCCGCCACTGCTTACAACCCAGGCCAATAATGCCCACGGCAGGGAAAGGAGGGAGGGATGCGTGCCTGCACAGAGGAAACTCGATGAACAACGATTACAGGTAACCGCAACGCTGTTTTCATCATCGCGTCTTCCGTGCAGTCCTGCACGGGAGATTAGCCAACTCACCTACCGTAGAGGTGGGTGTGGGCCAATCAATGAAACAACGATTGCAACACTCCTTTTCCCACAGACGCATCATTCCTGGAGTCTACATCTATGGAGTAGTGCTTCAGGAACACCGACCGAGTCGACAAAGTAGCCGCCTTACAGATGTCTCGGTCAACGTTGCCCAGGAATGCCAAAGATGAGACCTGAGTCTTGGAGACCTGAGTCTTGGAGGAATGCTCGTTAACCTAGTTGGCAAGACCTCCCTGCCAGTTTGTAAGACGGTTTGACAGTGGAGACGACCCGTCTGGAAATGGTTTGAGAAGCTGCTGACTTGCCCTTGTTTGGACCTTTAAAACAAAGGAACAAATTCTTGTCTTGTCTGAAGGAGGATAGATGATGCAAATAATAAAGCAGGGCCCTCCGATCATCGAGTGTGTGTAATGCTTGCTCTGCTGGTGACTGGGAGTTTGGGGGAAACAGTGGCAACGTCATGTGTGTGTGTGTGTGTGTGAGAAGTGCCGTCAAGTCGCTTCTGACCCATGGCGACCCTATTAATCAGTATCCTCCAAAACATCCTATCCTTAACAGCCTTGTTCAGATCTTGCAAACTGAGGGTAAATTTTGAAACAAGAAAAGCATCTTAGGTAATAGCATACCTCAAAGCACTGAGCTCCCCCACCATTCTAGCTGAGAGTACTACAACCAAAAAGGCTGTCTTGAATGATAAAAAAGGCAAGTCACAAGTGGCTAAGAACTTGAATAGTTTGTGCATAAGTTGCGCTAATACCCAGCAGGCTACATGGGGAGGAGTGGGGAAACAAACCTGGTTCACCATATCAGATTCCGCGGCTCATGTGGAGAAGTGGGGAATTAAACCCGGTTCTCCAGATTAGCGTCCCCCGCTCTTAACCACTACGCCACGCTGGCTCTCCCTTAAATCGCCCTTTAAATCTAGAACTGCCTACCAACCATGTTGTAATAAGAAAGGAGGGTGTCAGCGAGATATATCGTTCTGAACCTAGGAACCCCGAGGTGTTTATTTAATTGCCTTAAATCCAAAATAGGTCTCTTCCCACCTCCTTTCTTATCAGTAGGGAAATACCTGGAGTAAAAACCCTTATCAGGAATAGGTGTGGGCAGTTCCCTCACAGCACCCTTATCTACCAATTTTGCAACCTCTGTGGCCAAAAGAGGTGCAGCTGTGGTGCGTGGAAGAGGTGGAAGTACACAGAGGGGCCTGGTTTTGAAATGTAACCATAAATAACCTCAGTTGGGGCAACTCTGAGGCAGGGTACCAGCTCCCGACTCTTGCCAGCGTGCAATTAACACCTGTGCCTGCCGTCAGGAGGTGATTTTGTTGGCTCCTTACCAATGGAGGCCCAGGTCTCAGCCGTGGCCCAGGTGGCCTTTTTCCATCGCCGGGCACGGCAGCTGGTGCCTTACCTCCCGTAGTTTAAACTGATGAAAAAAGACCATTTCAGAGCCTCTTACTTGGCAGACATTACAACATACAGCCTCAGAGCAGCCCTTACATCACTGCGTTTCCAAACCATGCCCACGGAGCTCCTAGCAGGCCGTTTTTAAAAAATACCGCTGGCTCAACACATTTGTTTTTGTGGTGGTTCAGTGGAAGATCTCCCCCATGACGTCCTGGCCTGTCCTTCATACTCTGAGCCCTGGAACACATTTCTGGCAAACATTCTTTCAGGGCCACAATTGTCATCTGATGTTGACAGATCTATTTGTTGTCAGATAAGGACCCGTATATTTCCAAAAGGATGGCATTGTATGGCCTGGCGGCCAACAAAATCAGGGCAAAGCAAACCATGAAAGGGGGCAAAGCTGGTTAGAGCCAATTGGGCGTATTTCAATTTTTTAATTTTTGTATTCTTTTAATGATTCTGGTTTTGTGTATTTTAACCTGTTACTATACTGTTTTAGATTGTAATGGCCTACGGCCTTCTACAGTAAACTTGATATGACTTTGACTTTGGTGCCTTACCTCTCCCGCCCTGACCTAGCCACGGTGATCCATGTGACGGTCGCCTCCAGGCTAGATTACAGTAACTCGCTCTACGTAGGGCTGCCCTCGAGACTGACCCAGAAACCCCAGCTGGTACACAACGCCGTGGCAAGGCTTCTTATGGGGACCCCGCTGCGGGCGCACATTCAGCCGGTGCTTTGCCAACTACAATGGCTCCAGCTGGAATACCAGATCAGGTTCAAGGTTCTGGTTCTGACCTTTAAAGCCTTATACGGTCTGGGACCTTCGTATTACCGGGACCACCTCTGCTGGTATGCCTCCCGGAGAACATTGCGTTCTTCAAATAGCAATCGGCTGGTGGTCCCTGGCCCAAGGAGTGTCTGGCTGTCCTTGGCCAGGGCCTTTTCAGTCCTGGCCCCTGCATGGTGGAATAGTCTCTCAAACGAGACCAGGGCCGTGCGGGACCATAAAGGATTCTGCAGGGTCTGCAAGATGAAGCTATTCTGCCAGGCCCATGGTTGAGGGCAGCTACGGTTTACCATCAACGCTGGTTTCCCCTCCTACCCACCACTTACCTTCAATTTAGTTTATGTGTAAAATCAATGGTATGGGGGTCTTGACTGCTCGCAGGCCCTGCTGGAGCGCATATTTCTGCAATTGGCGCCATCTGAATGATGGTTTATCTATCATGATTGTTTTATGGTGCTTGTTTTTAACTGACTGGAATTATTTCAATGTCATTTTGTGCGCCATCCTTGGGTTGTGGGTTTTTAAGAGGTAATTTTATTGTTGATTTTTATTGCTGCCACTGTGTTGTGGTATGGTTTTAAATGATGTTACCCGCCCTGAGCCGGCGGGCTACAAATTTGAAAAATAAATAAAAGTTCTTAGACTTTTTGCGAACCTTTTTTTGTGTGGGTTTCGGAAGCAGCCCTGTCCACCGCATTTGGATCCGAAGGGGTGATCTGAAGGCACAGGCGTGTGACAGCACTTAGGGGCTTTTTCCGCTGGAGGGTCAAAGGCTTTGAGGGATTTTTCCCTCAGGGAGGCCCTTAGGCACGCATCCCTTTCTTGCCTGGCCTTAGGAGTTATCAGGCGACACGCCAGGCAAGTCTCCACAACGTGGCCCTCGCCCAAACAGAAGAGGCACTCGCCATGTTCGTCGCTTTGTGCCACCTTGGCATTACATTTTTGACATTTTTTGAAGAGAGCCATCCCCTTGAAAATCCTCTCCACAGCGACTGAAAACAGAAGCCAGTAGAAAAAAGTCCTCCTTTCTGGTGGCAAAGTGAGAACTGAGGGAGAGGAGCATTGCCCACCTCCATCAAGCAACGCTTTGGGCTTGAGACAGAGGGCAGGGGAACGCTCCCCGGGAGCTAAACACCTTCTGGAAGCTTGGTAGTCTAACTACGTGGTTGGCCTGCGCAGTTCCCATGCGCGATTTGCACTGAAGACACGACGACGGACCCCCCAGTTCCCACAGGCTGTGCTCTGAAACCTGGGTCTTCAGGCCTTCAAGATGCTCCAGCGTGGTCATTCCGATCGCCAGGGACCACACAAGGGATGGTCTACCCTTCTTTACTCCCCTGGTTCCTGCTTCTCCCAATTCTGGTTACAGAGTAAAGGAGTAAAACAGGAAGCTTCCAAGATGACGCGCCATCAGACGGCCAAGGGTTTTTTTTGTGCGTATTCTGGGCTTAAATTAAACACAGAGAAGCAAAGCAGAAGACCAAGCACTCAATATCAGTCTTAACAAATCCTGTGCCTAGGAAAACTTCAGTTCTATTTTGGCGAAGGCTTCAAAGTATATCCTTGGCAGAGGTGACATTTGAACTCAGATTTCGGCTCATTCTCTCTTTAATGCTACAACAGCTCTGCAGCAAGGATGTTGCAATGCGTCACTGCGTCACCTGTATGCGATTGGACAAACCTGCGTGGCCTCACCTGCAGCCACAGCTATGTAGCGGGCTGAGAAACCATGGACTAGAAGCTCGTAGTGTTTTTTTTTTTTAAAGCCACAACAATGCAATGTTACTAGCTGTGATGACTAGAAGGAACCTCCATACCCAGGGGCAGTAGACCTCTGAGCACCAGTACTAGGAGAAAAAAATCAAGAGAGGCCTCGGCCGCTATGCCCTTTGCTGGCCCACCAAGGCGACTGGCCAGCCACTGCGTGAAACAGGAGGCTGGAGTCGACGGACCACTGCTCTGACCCAGCAGGGCACCTCTTACGAAACATCAGATTCCATGTTTTTGGCATCTATACAGCTCTTCACGTTAGAAGGAGTTGGTTTTTATATGCTGACTTTCCCTACCACTTAAGGAAGAATCAAACAAGCTTACAATCACTTTCCCTTCCCCTCCCCACGACAGACACCCTGTGAGGTAGGTGGGGCTGAGAGAGCTGTGACTAGCCCAAGGTCACCCAGCTGCCTTCGTGTGTTGAAGTGGGAAAACAAATCCAGTTCACCAGATTAGCCTCCGCCGCTCATGGGGAGGAGTGGGGAATCAAACCCGGTTCTCCAGGTCAGACTCCAGGGCTCCAAACCACTGCTTTCAACCAGTACACCACGCTGGTGTAATACACATCCTGATATGCTGGATATCATATACAAGGTGTGAGTCAAAAGCCATGTTCTAGGACACATGGACTGACTATATTTTAACACAAAGTCTACACAGAATAAAAGGCTTTTGTTTTTTCTTATCTTGAACAATGTTTGTGTATATGTCAGGATGTGTATTGTGAAATTGTGTAGGTATGACAGCTGAGGAAGGCCTCTAAAAGGCCGAAACACATCTGGTCAGATTTTGAAGGAGGAGGAAAAGAGTTGGTTTTTATAAGTCGACTTTCTCTACCACTTAAGGAAGAATCAAACCAGCTTACAATCACCTTCCCTTTCCCCGCCGCACAACCGAAACCCTGTGAAGTAGATGGGGCTGGGAGAGCTCTAAGAGAGCTGTGACTAGCCCAAGGTCACCCAGCTGGCTTCGTGCATAGGAGTGGGGAAACAAATCCAGTTCACCAGATTAACCTCTGCCGCTCATGTGGAGGAGTGGGGAATCAAACCCAGTTCTCCAGATTAGAGTCTACCACTCCAAACCACCGCTCTTAACCACTACACCACTCTGGCTCTCATTTTGGTTATTATATGAATTATCATCAACTGTGTGTATGTGTTTGTGCTTTTTTTAGGAAGCCTGCATTTTACACCCTGTGCTCTTAAATACAATTGTGAACACTGTAACAAAAAAGTATATTTATTTGTTGTTACTTTAGATAGTATTTAGCTCAATCCCTTTGGTTTCCCCCATCTGTACAGCTCTGCCAACTACCTTCCAGGAGCCAAACTGAAGTCAGCACAAAAAGCAGGGCCCAGCTTTTAATCCCTGAGAAGAGCTTAGCCTCAATTTCCGGCAGCGATTTGCTAAGATTAGAGGGAGACGGGCTTTCGTCAGTCAACTCGAGCTTATTAGCACCCCCGGGGACAAACCTTTGCATCTGATGGAAGAAACAGGGCATTTGAGCTTCCCTCCTGCAACGTGTTCTGCCTCGCTCACTTTGCATCATTTCGTTAAGCCTTTTAACTTGTAAATTCTGTTGTTGCTTGGGTAAGAGCTGGTCCATTAGAGGAGGCAGAAGAAGAGCTCTAAGACAACTGTGACTAGTCCAAGGTCAGCTGGCTTCATGTGTAGGAGTGGGGAAACCAACCCAGTTCGCCGGATTAGCCTCCGCCGCCCATGTAGAGGAGTGGGGAATCAAACCTGATTCTCCAGATCAGAGTCCACCACTCCAAACCACCACTCTTAACCACTACACCACGCTAGAAGAACCCCCGTCTCTCTCATTAGGGCTTTCTCCTCGTCCAACAAAGCTTTTGATTTTTTTTGGGTAAATGTAGCACATCTCCCCCCACCCCTGCAAAAAAAAAAGGCTGTTCTGGAAGCGTGCCCATTTAATTCAGCTTCTCTGGTAGGCACGCTTCACCCTGTGAGCGGATGCCATTTACTTTGCAAGACTGAGATCGGATCTACGGCAGATTCAAGGGGAAAAACAAGTCAAAGCAAATTCTAGCAATGTTGGGTTGGCAAATACTCCTGACCACAAAGGTCAGAGAGTTATCCTTGCTGCAAAGCCACTCCACCCAGACTGCCATTTACACAGCATAGACTATTCCAGCAGTTTATACAAAGAGAACATAAGAACATAAGAAAAGCCATGCTGGATCAGACCAAGGCCCATCAAGTTACACAGTAGCCAGCCAGGTGCCTCTAGGAAGCCCACAAACAAACAAGTCGACTGCAGCAGTCCTGCCTGTGTTCCACAGCACCTAATATATTCGGCATGCTCCTCTGATCCTGGAGAGAATAGGGATGCATCATGACTAGTATCCATTTTGACTAGTAGCCATGGATAGCCCTCTCCTCCATGAACATGTCCACTCCCCTCTTAAAGGCTTCCAAGATGGCAGCCATCACCACACCCTGGGCAGGGAGTTCCACAATTTTACTATGCGTTGTGTGAAGAAATACTTCCTTTTATCTGTTTTGAATCTCTCACCATCCAGCTTCAGCAGATGACCTGGCATTCTGGTATTATGAGAGGGAGAAAAGCTTCTCCCTGTCCACTCTCTCCATACCATGCATAATTTTATAGACCTCAATCATGTCTCCCCTTAACCATCTTTTTCCCAAGCTAAACAGCCCTAAGCATTTTAGGAGGTGCATTATCTTCGAGACTCACAACCAGAAGTCCCATGGCACCCAAAAGACCAAGAATTTTTTTGAGGGCTAAATGTCTGCCTGCTAAGCCCCCACACTTTAAAAGTTATATCTTGTGACAGATATGATTTGGTAAAGCTGCCAGGTCAATAAAGCTGCGGAGTCACAAATACTGGTCACTAACTGTTCCCTGTAGCACAATAAGCAAAATGTAGCATAGCCAAAGTTTGCCAGGTTGCCACCTGGAGATGAAACCTTTTAAAGATAGGACATTTTGGAGGACATTGATTCATAGGATCGCCATGAGTCGGAAGCGACTTGACGGCACTTCATACACACACAACCTGGAGACCACACCCTTTAAAAATCACCAGGTGGTTTTTGTTTGTTTGTTTTAAGCACAGGGTCAGTTAATGGCCCTGTAGAAAGAAGAGGCCAGAGAAGCCATTTTACCTCCAGTGTTGCTGGTTATTTGTGTGTGTGTAATAAAGCATAACATTTCTGGATGGCAATCAGGCAACACTAAGCTAAACCACATGAACAC
Organism: Euleptes europaea; assembly: GCF_029931775.1. NCBI lineage: Eukaryota > Metazoa > Chordata > Lepidosauria > Squamata > Sphaerodactylidae > Euleptes > Euleptes europaea. Next base: position 59,238,213 of record NC_079324.1, on the reverse strand, counting down.
ATGAAACTGCCTTCTACTGAATCAGACCCTTGGTCTATCAAAGTCAGTATTGTCTACTCAGACCGGAAGCGGCTCTCCAGGGTCTCAGGCAGGGGCCTTTCACATCACCTGTTTGCCTAGTCCCTTTAACTGGAGATGCTGGGGACTGAACCTGGGACCCTCTGCATGCCAAGCAGAGGCTCTACCACTGAGCCACAGCCCCTCCCCTTAAACCAACCCAAGCTCCTGTCCTTTCCCACACTCAAACACTGCAAGATGCAGTGTACCACAAAGCAAACTGCAGCATTTGTTGCCCAAGTGGATTCCCTGGGTGTCGCAATGCTGTGCTCTTCTCAAATATCTCCACCCTCTTCCAGGGATGATACGCATCAGCCCTGTTTTATGTCCCATTAGGGAGTTGATGAGAAATACGTGACACCTACTGCCTTTACCGGTGCCTCCTTTCTTTCCCTCCATCCCTATTCACAAGAGATTTCAGTGTTGAAACTTCAACTGATTGCTGATTTCCCAAGTCTACACAAAAAGGTTATTAAAAAAATGAAACAAAGATTCTCACAAAGGAGAATTTGTGGTCTGAACATATTATTCTTTACCTCTTCCAGTCTCTAATTCAGGGGTCCCCAAACCTTCTGAGCCGGTGGGCACCTTCGGAATGCTAACACAGGGTGGTGGGCGCGACCACAAAATGGCTGGCCCAGGAGGCAGAGCCAACCACAAAGTGAGGTTATGCGTAACTCTAATAGAAACATTTAAACATTTCAGGTGGAAGCTGTGCTTAACAGGATGCCTTTTTAAATGATCATATTGTTTAACAACATTTTTCTTGCATACGCACTAAGTAGACCGATTGAGCCAGTATCTGTCTTCTTTCAGGCAACTGACCTGGCGATCCGCTTTATATTATCTGGGCAAAAGCCACACCTGGCCCCTCCCACTTTCTGAAAACATTTGGTGGGCACCAGAAAAGATGTTCATGGATGCTGTGATGCCCATGTTTGGGACCCCTGATCTAATTCAAGACTCCATTCTATTTCCAGAAGCAAAGTTTACTATTGGCAGGCTGAGAACTAAGCCAAAAAAAATGGCAGAATGATATGATATGGGGTTCGTACACCTTGGACTGCAGGTAGAAGAAGTGAATGTCTGAATTATCCCTCCCCCCTGCACCTTTTAAGGATTCCCTACTTGTAGAAAACTAACCGGTTTACAAAAATGGTATTAATCTAGCTATTCCTTTTGACTGGCATGATAGGATTGAAGGGCTGTCATACAGAGGATGTTGCCAAGTTGTTTTCTGTTGCCCCAGAAGGTCGGACCAGAACCAACAGGTTGAAATTAAATCAAAAGAGTTTCTGTCTAAACATTAGGAAGAACTTTCTAACAGTCAAAGAGGTTCCTCAGTGGAATAGGCTTCCTCGGGAGGTGGTAAGCTTCCCTGAAGGGTTTCAAGCAGAGGCGGGATGGCCATCTGTCAGCAATGCTGATTCTATGACCTTAGGCAGATCGTGAGAGGGAGGGCATCTTGGCCATCTTCTGGGCATGGAGTAGGGGCCACTGGGTGTGTGGAGGGGAGGTAGTTGTGAATTTCCTGCATTGTGCAAGGGGTCGGACTAGATGACCCTAACGGTCCCTTCCAACTCTATGATTCTATTATTTCTTTTATAAACAGAAGCTAGGGTTAGGGAACTAAGACACACCATCACCTTAGTTCTGCAGGTTGTGGAGTTTGGCCCCCAAATATCACCATTATGTTATGAACTTTCCAGCCAAGCAGAAGATGTGATTCAAAGCAAAAGCTAGAAGCTGATTGAAGCCAAAATGCAAGTTTTCAATTAAATTGGCAATCAAGAGGTTGCAGGACTAGCAGGGCCATCCTAAACAGAGGCCCGCTGTTCTAAGCCTGTTGACTTCAACAGATTTAGAAGGGTGCGACTCTCTTTAGGACTGCATCGTAAGGTACCCTGATTTCGGGTTCAGTGATTCAGCTGGTTCCTACCTTGCTCCGGAGCCAAAGGAAAGCACTAGTTATTAGCAGGACACCACCGAGGCCAAGAACACAGTACTGTAGATATCCCAGCACAGCTGGGATCAGCACTAAAATAATGTAGAACTGGTTTAAGAGTTCTCCGTCAATCTCTCCACGCTGCTCAAAAAAAGAAAAAAGAAGATATTGTTTTCTCTCCCTGAAAATGGTCATGTGCATGCTCCGATCAGGTGCAGATCAACATGGTTTGCAAATTAGAACCTCCCCTTGGGATGACATGCTTCCCCTCTCCTCCCCCAAGAATTTCCCTCCTTTCCCAGCATCTATCATGTTTAGTATCTATGCACATGCAATAAGAAGCCATGGTAGAACATACATATGTCAGTGCCATCAAGTCACAACTGACTTAAGGCAACCCCAGCAAGGGGCTTTCAAAGCAAGTGAGAAGCAGAGGTGGTTTGCCATGGCCTGCCTCTGCAGATCCTTCCTTGAAGAAGAGTTGGTTTTTATATGCCAACTTTCTCTCCCACTTAAGGAAGAATCAAACAGGCTTACAATCGCCTTCCCCTCCTCACAACAGACGTCCTGGGAGGTAGGTGGGGCTGAGAGAGAGCTGTGTCTAGCCCAAGGTTACCCAGTTGGCTTCATGTGTAGGAGTGGGGGGGGGGGAATCCAGTTCACCAGATTAGCCTCCGCTGCTCATGTGGAGGAGTGGGGAATCAAACCCGGTTCTCCAGATCAAAGTCCACCACTCCAAACCACCACTCTTAACCACTACACCACGCTGGCTTTGACTCTTGAAATACTTCCTTCCTAGTCCTAGAACACTGTGGGGCTAGATGTGGTCACGAAGAACGCCTACACCCTCTCAGAAGCACTTTGTCTTACTGGTTTCTTGTGTTTTTCTCCCAAGGGACTCAAAGCAGAGCTTCTCTGCTTTACCAGCTCAACCACCCAGCAAGGTATGCCAGGCTGTAAAGAGTCACAGGTCAGCCAGTGAATGTATGGCTGAGATGAGACTGGAGTTCTTGTTGGTGTGACCTCGATGGTCCAGGCTAGCCTGACTGTCAGCTCTCAGAGGCTAAGCAGGGTTGACCCTGGTTACTACTTGGATGGGAGACCACCAAGAAACTCCAGGGTTGCTACACAGAGGCAGACAATGGCAAACCACCTCAGTTCATCTCTGACCTTGAAAACCCTATAGGATTGCCATAAGTCAGCTGCGGCTTTCCTATACTGGCTCACTTCCCGAATCCTACCTTCTTCAAATGGAGGAAAAACTTTTATTGGCTCTAACAATATGTAGAAATGTATTTTGTAACAAGGTCCTCACATCCAATTGTGGGGCAGAGATTCTCTGTCCACAGCTTCCCAAAATTTTTTGTCTACAACATTCATTTCAGGCGACAGGACACAGCTTTCCTTTGTGCCTCTGAATTTTCCCCCCTCCCCCACCTAGTTTTTCACAGAGCCTTGACAAAACTCTATCAGATCTGGGTTAAAATGTCTGAGCATTCTATTACATCACAGTAGCTTAACCAATGGCAAGCTCAGCTGCAGAAAACAGATGTTTTTGGACCGTTCCAATTGCACAGGAAAGTGGCAGGAAAGTTTCCTGCCTCGAGCAAAGCTATCTTGCGCGCACAAGCTTCGTTTATGGCAACATTAATATTCTTAGCCAAGTGTTGGGTAGAAGTTAAAAAATAAGCTTATCACAAGGTTAAGAGCATTGCAATCTTGGGCACATGCTCCCCTCCCCTAAGCAAAACAACCGAAGTTACAAAATTGGGTCCAGACAACTCTTTTACCTTAACTTCATGGCTCCATATACAAATAATCATGGAGATCTAGTTTGCGTTGAACATTTAGCAGTTTCCATACTTACGCTTACCTCTTGAAACCACACCAAAGGCAGCACAACTGTATTGATGCGTCCTGTTTGACTGAAAGGGAAAGCGACGCAATGAACATCAAATTATCCTGTGAACAGATTAGGTGTCTCTAGAAGTCCTTTCTGATTCAAAGCTCAATTACGTGTTAAATACATGAAGCTTTTAATTCCAGCCAGACTGACAACTTCCTTTTCCCTCGCAGAAGCTGAACTGCGAACATTCAAAAAACGTTTCTCCTTATTTACTTGAAATGTTTGTGAACATTCCATGCTACCACAGCAGCTCAGCCGACTGATGTCAAAACCACCATAAGTCCCAAACAATAAAGATTAGAGGTGTGCACACACAAAAATTGGTATTTTTCAGATTTGGGTATATTAGACCCAAAACATTTTGGGATTCCCAAAAAATCCTGAATCCCATAACTGTACTGGGAATCCTGAAAAACTTCAGCTCCATTATACTCTATGAAGAATCTTGCCGGGCCGTTGGGGTGGTGGTGCTATTTTAAAGATTTTATTTAAAACTGGACTCCCTGACTCAAACTTTACCAAACTAAGGTCTTCTTCTAAGGAGAGTCCCCAGCAGCTATCCTGGACATTTGGTGCCTCTACCCTAAAAAACAGCCCCCCCCCAAGAACCCTGGGAAAATTCCCCATTGCCTTTAATGGAGACGAAAGGGGGGAATTAAAGTTTAAATCCCAGCGAAACCTGGTGTAAACTGAAGTCCCCCCCCCCTTTTTAACAGGAATTTCTTTCCTGTGCTGAAGCTGGGGATCTTGAAAAAAGCCAAACTTTTGGGCAGGTTTGGGGACTGGGATTTTCGGCTACAGTTAAAAGGTGTCTTTTTTCGGGTTTGGATTTACTGAATGCACACCTTTAATAAATATATGGTTTCCGTGGTCCAAATTTTATTTTAGTGTAAAGTATGAATAATGGCATCTGTTTAGGCACCAAGCAATACAAGCTCCATGAACTTGCATCATTGTTTTCTGCGGTGGGCACAATTTGTTCTTGGACTTCCATGGCCATATTCACAGTCATAAGAGTTAGAACGTTAAAAAAAGATACCAAGATGAATTTATCATGCCGCATTCCGCACTTCCTCCTGTTGTTCTAAAGAATTGTGGAGCACACACAAGCCAGTTACAGCAAATACTTAAAAGCCCTGGCTCAGTTGCAGAGCAAGAGTTTTGTCTGCAGGAAGTCCCAGGTTCAATCCCTGTTAGGTAAATGTAAAGGTAGTCCCCTGTGCAAGTACCGGGTCATTCTTGACCTATGGGGTGACAACACATCCAGACATTTACATGGCAGACTATGTTTTACGGGGTGGTTTGCCATTGCCTTCCCCAGTTGTCTACACTTTACCCCCAGCAAGCTGGGTACTCATTTGACCGACCTCGGAAGGATGGAAGGCTGAGTCAACCTTGAGCCGGCTACCTGAAACCGACTTCCGTCAGGATCGAACTTAGGTTGTGAGCAGAGCTTTTGACTGCGGTACTGCAGCTTACTACTCTGCACCACGGGGTTCCTTTCAATACCTGTTATTGCCAGTTAAAAGGATCTGGTAATTGGGGATGTGAAAAACCAGAGACCCTGGAGAGCTGCTGCCAGTCACAGAATCATAGAGTTGGAAGGGACCACCAGGGTCATCTAGTCCAACCCCCTGCACAATGCAGGACATTCACAACTACCTCCCCCCCACAACCCAAGTGACCCCCACTCCATGCCCAGAAGATGGCAAAAAAAAAAAAAAAAACCTCCAGGATCCCTGGCCAATCTGGCCTGGAGGAAAATTGCTTCCTGACCTCAAAGTGGCAATCGGCATTTCCCTGGGCATGTGAGAAAGGGCCACGAGGGTCAAACATTGATGCCAACCTTCCTACCCTCCCACTCATGATCTGCCTAAGGTCATAGAATCAGCATTGCTGACAGATGGCCATCTGGCTGTTGTGGGCCCAGGTGATAAAAGGTTAGGATAGAATTCTCCCATATTTGAACTCCATATGAAATATATAAGAATGGGGAGAAACAGTAGTTTTATGCTGACTGAAGTACAAAGGAGCTGCCCTCTCAGAAAGACTGACCTTGAAGACAACGAGAAGGCAGATGCCCCCTCAAACTGTTGATAAAATGACTTTTAAATTTTCTCTCTCCGTAAGAGACATTTTAATTCTGTACTATGATGTAATGAAGTGTTATCAATGTGCTGATAAGTAAAGTGTTTTAAATCCTGCTGTAAGCAGGAACTCCTTATAAGGTAATAGCTACACAATTGCTGACTCAGGATCAGAATTAAAATCTCTCAACCAAGGATCAGATAAGAGCAAAGAGAGAAAAAGATTCTGATCTTGAAAGGTATAAAAGACGGAACTTTTTAGGCAAGAGCTAGAGCTCCTAACAAGTTGGTACACATACCGACTTGAATGGGTATCTCCATCCCTTACCTGGGATGTAAAGCCTCAACTCTGAGCCATGATTCTTGCATGGACTACGGCTCTGAGTCCTTTCACTAAGAAAGATTTCTCTAAGTGTTCAGCCTTTAAGTATGTTGAATGCTTGCAGATTTCACCAACACTTACAGGTCTTCCTGCGAGACTGGAGATCTCCCTCAGGGGGATTCATTTCATGACAGCCAGCCCTTGCTAGGACTGGAGGTCAGAACTGAATGACTGCAGACTTCTCCATTCTAAGAATGGAGGTTCCTGGAATCCATCAACCTTAGTATGGAGTAAGAGTTTGGATCTTTCCATATTTGATATGGAAACACTGAGGACTCATTGATTCTAGCAGGAATTAATGTGTTCTTACTGAAAGATCTATATAGTCTAATATTGGACTCTCAGTCTTGACAGAAAGAAGATTGTAAAACCTATAGTCTCCTTTACACAGAAACAGGAACTAATATTCTGAGCATGCATCAGAGATTTCTCTAGTTGAAAGAGAGATTTCTGAACATGGTTTGAGTAAGAGTCAGAGGGCTTCCTATCTGACAGGGGATCCTCTGCACTCAGTTCTTATAACAGAACTCTTACACAGAACTCAGTTCTTACACAGAACTCATTAGTCTTTACTGGGATTTAGACTCTTACATTGAACTAAAGGTTCACACACAGATCTCTCTGATATTGACACAATCAGAGAGACATCAGAACAGAGTCTTATACAGAACTCTGGAACATTTACATAAGCCTTAAGCTTTCACATAATTACAGATAACTGAATAACTTCAGTAGTGCATAAGCTGTTACTTACCTTAGCTTTGCACACACACACATAATTCTTCCTTATCCTAACATAGATCAGAGGCCTTTTCATAGGCTGATAACATATAAATATTCTATAAAGTTTCATGAACTTAGTCCTGGCATGGACTGGACTTCCTTAAGAGCTCATGTCTTCAGATCTGATATGAATTCATGGAACCAGAGGTTTCTCTAATCTTCACACATAAACTAAAATACATTACAATATTAAATAACATATAAAGGTTTACACATCCTTGACATGAACTGGGAACTTTTCAGATCTCTCTAAGCCCTGTTGTGCTGGGGAGGTTTGTGAATGATATGACTGGGTAAAGTATGTCTTGGTTTTCATAATGTTTTAGATACTTTGAATTAAGATGCTTGTAACTGTATTATGTGCACTGCACTAACCATAAATTACAAGATTTCTGTAACTGATTTATTTCCTAAATGAAATATTATTACTATTTTAAGATAAGATACTTTCATATAGAGCAGTGGTTCCCAACCATTTTTTGACCAGGGACCACTAGGACTTTTTTGTTCGGTGCAGGGACCCAAAGGTTCAAAATAAAAATTCCGAGAATTTGAAAATAATCTTTAATCATAACTGTTAGTTAAACATTAAACATTAAACTTAGAATAATTTTGAATATATTTTTATAATAGAGAACTTTTAATTGAAAATATTAATTTATTATGGGTTTATAACTTTGTTTCGTGGACCTTAATTTATTTCTCGTGGACCCCTGGGGGTCCGTGGACCCCCGGTTGGGAACCAGTGATATAGAGGCATAGAGATTATGTTAAAGACTGCTTGCAACATAAACACGTCTAAGACTTATAATGTCTGCACTTATAACATGTTTTAGAACTTTGTAACCATCTACATGCATATATATTATGTATAATAAATTGTAAATACATTCACATTTTTTTCATATTTATTGGGCAATTCAAGAGAAAGCTTATCTCGCAAGAGGTAAGAAGCATTGACTCCTGTCTAGTAGGTGTCTAAACTGAATAAGGTAACATTCCTTCTCAGGAAGGGGTTCATTCTAAGAGTTTAGGCACTGAAAGGCACAGAACTCTGCTTAAAAACCTCCAGGGAAGGAGAGCCCACCACCTCCTGAGGAAGTCAACTTAGACAAAACTGACTCAGACAGACCAAGGATCTGTTTCAGGATAAGGCAGCTACATGTGCTCAAGGTATTCCAATGCAAGGAAGTCAGACACAAGGGACCAAGAAACAGCCAAAGGAGTTATGTCAGACCAAATCGGTTGCTAAGGAAGCTATCAACTCCCAAGCTCACAAAATCCACAGATTGTTCCTTCTCTGTCACTCTGCCTTGTTACAGCAGTGACTCCCAAACTCTCTTCTAGCGAACAACAGCATGCCACAAGAAAGGCACAAACCGGAAGCTCTCCTGTGGCCTTAGGAATGAGAAGATGCCATGTGGCATTGATACTGCCCTTCTCAGCCAGCACATGAAGAGTAAACTCATGAATGAATGAATACATACATGAAGGTGAATGTACTGAATCAGACCATCATTTCATCAAAGTCAGAATTGTCTACTCAGACCAGCAGCAGCAGCTCTCCAGGGTCTCAGGCAGAGGTCTTTCACACCACCTACTTGCCTAGTCCCTTTAACTGGAGAGGCCGGGGATTGAACCTGGGACCTTCTGCATGCCAAGCAGAGGCTCTACCAGTGAGCCAGAGGCTCTACCAGTGAGCCAGAGGCTCTACCACTGAGCCACAGCCCCTCTCCAAATACACATGAAGCTGCTTCATATTGAATTGGACCCTTGGTCCATCAAAGTCAGTATCTTCTACTCAGACTGGGAGTGGCTCTCCAGGGTCTTTGGCAGAGATCTTTCCCATCACCTACATTCTTGTCCTTTTTAACTGGAGAGGCCGGGGATTGAACCTGGGTCCTTCTGCATGCCAAGCAGAGGCTCTACCACTGAGCCACGGCCCCTCCCGATGTGGTCCCAAGGGAGGAAGTAAGGACACAATTCCTTGCCACAGCCTACTGTGCACTTAATAAACAGGGGGTTGTCCCAGAAGCACCAGTCCCATCCACGAGCCCTGACCGACTGGGCTGAAAAGAGGGCGGGGATGCCATGAAGCAATATCAACAGAGCAAGAAAGGTATTGAAAGCAAGTTGCAAGGAAGGTATTGAAAGGCTGGAGAAAGAGGGCCTTAAGAGACCGCTGCTTACCTGATGAGGGGGACTCGCTTTATAAAGAGGCTTATCTGCAGTCCGACAGACACGTTAATTGGCGCTCCAGTCAACTGCATTAGGAGAGAAAGAGATAAATCAAAAACAAACAAACAAAACCACTGGTGCCTACCTGCGCTACAGACTAGACTGAGGGTTCCCAATGTGTTGCCCATGAGCATCTTGGCGCCTGCCAACACCTTTCCTGGCACCAGCCGTGTGTTTTTAGAAAGTGGGTGGGGCTAGGTAAGCAGGGCTTCTGATTGGCTGTGCAGACTGACAGGCATCCTGCTTACGAGTTGCTGCCAGAAATTTTAAAGAGTTACTATTAGAGTTATGCATATCCTCGCTCCTCGACAGGTTGTGGCTACGGCAGCCGTTTGGCGGTTATGCCTACCACCCTATTGGCAGAACTCCAAAGGTGCCCGCAGTCTCACAAAAGGTTGGCAACCCTTGGGCTAGACACTGGCTTTTCCAGTCAACGTATCATTGACATTGTTCCAAGGACAGTGTGTTCCTCTTGAAGCCCTGTATCTTGGAAAGCACCCAATCAGTTTGTTCTGGAGAAGATAAAAAGATTCCAGAACCAGATGCCAGATAAAGCAATCAGCGGCACGACAAAAAAAAAAAAAGGCGAAAAAGATATCCAATGGACCTTTGGATGAGTTATCCCTATCTTCATTGCTACAGCAGGTTTATGGGAAGCACACTGAACAAATTATAGACTCACTGGAAGATGGGGGGGGGTTTCCTCTTTTGAAAGAGTAGAAAAGTCCATTTACTTCAAACGTTATTACTGGAAGTAACCAAGTAAACCACTATAGCAGCCACAGGGAGAAAAAAATGGAGAGGAGGAGACTTTACAAGGTCCAGGTTGCAGACTTTGCAACGTCAGCCTCTAATTCACTGTAAGCGTTGCTTCTCAAAAAGTCAAGAGGTTTGCAGTTTGGCTACGATTTAGCCCCTATGTTTCCCAAACATCTGAGGTGTGTTGCGTTCTGCATGAGTCACTGATCTGGGCTTGCCCCCTCGTTGGAAAGAGGCAAGACCAGATTAGAGACTCACAAAAAGACGCAACTGGCAGCCTCCTCTAAGTGCAGTTGAATCTGCTGCACCTCTGCACCAGGAAGGACTGAATGATTTTCACCATGCTCAATGCCACGGAAGCTGACCAGGAGGTGGCAGGCTGGAGCATTGGTTCACACAGAGATACAACAGCCAGCCTCTTCCTGGGGGAAGTACTTCAGCCTCACCCTTTGTTTAATTTAATTCCCTTGCAGTACATTCAGTGTTGTCCTGGTCCCTCGTTTGGGGAATTACCTACCTATTAAAATAAAAGTTCCTGGTGCGGTTCCTCAGAGGAACAGGCTTCCTCGGGAGGTGGTGAGCTCTCCTTCCTTGGAGGTTTTTAAGCAGAGGCTAGATGGCCACCTGTCAGCAAGGCCTATTCTGTGACCTTAGGCAGATGATGAGAGGGAGGGCATCTTGGCCATCTTCTGGGTGTGGAGTAGGGGTCACTGGGGGTGTGGGGGGATGTAGTTGTGAATTTCCTGCAGTGTGCAGGGGGTTGGACTAGATGACCCTGGTGGTCCCTTCCAACTCTATGATTCTAGGATAAGCGTATATAAATAAGTAGCCTTTTTCTCTGCACAGCTGAGAACTGACTCATTTCCTGAATCATTCTGGAAAAACACCAGTCCTCTAATAATCAAGCATTGCTTAATGTCACACTGGGTGATGCCCTTAATCCTTGTATATCTAGGCGCGAAATCAGACCAGCTATTACCGCCACTGCAGTCTGGGCTGCAGCCAACGCCTTAAGAAGCTTACAGAGGCCTTGTATTTCCCCATTTCCTTCCAGCCAGAGAAGCTCCTGTCCTTCATGCATGCATACACACACATGAGCTGGAATAGAAGTCACCACTCCAGAATGCGACTGGTGGACCATATTTTGGAAGGCTAACGCATAGTTAAATTGTGGAACTCCCTGAACCAGGATGTGGTGATGGCTGCCAACTTGGAAGGCTTTAAGAGGGGGGTGGACATGTTCATGGAGGAGGGGGCTAGCCATGGCTACTAGTTAACATGAATACTAGTCATGTTACATACCTATCCTCTCCAGGATCAGAGTATGCCTGTTATATTAGGTGCTGTGGAACACAGGCAGGACAATGCTGCTGCAGTTGACTTGTTTGTGGACTTTGTAGAGGTACCTGGTTGGCCCCTTTGTGAACAGACTGCTGGACTTGATGGACCTTGGTCTGATCCAGCATGGCCTTCCTTATGTTCTTATGTGGTGATGGCTATGAACCTGGAAGGCTTTAAGACATTAGGAAGAATTTTCTAACCGTTAGAGCGGTTCCTCGGTGGAACAGGCTTCCTTGGGAGGTGGTCAGCTCTCCTTCCTTGGAGGTTTTTAAGCAGAGGCTACATGGCCATCTGTCAGCAAGGCTGATTCTGTGACCTTAGGCAGATTATGAGAGGAAGGGCTTCTTCTGGGCATTGAGTGGGGTGGGGAGGTAGTTGGGGATTTCCTGCATTGTGCAGGGGGTTGGACTAGATGACCCTGGTGGTCCCTTCCAACTCTATGATTCGAAATCAGGGGTCCCCAACCTTTTAGAGCCTGCGGGCACATCTGGAATTCTGACACAGCCTGGTGGGCGCAGCAACAAAATGGCTGTAATAAAATGGCTTCTGCAGGAGGCAGAGCCAGCCACAAAATGATCGCCACAGGGGAACTTCAGTAACCAGCGTAGATCCTGGTGCTGTGGAGGCTGAAGTAATATTTTGACAAATCTGCACAGCCGATCAGAAGCCTTGCAGGGCAAAATCCCTACCTGGACCCACCCACCTCCTAAAAATGGTGGGTACCAGAAGAGGTGTTGGTGGGCACCATGCCGGCGCTGACGAACACCACGTTGGGGACCCCTGTTTTATACAGTCCCTGTTTCTGTACAACATCTGAGCCTTGCTGAGCTGTGCCGGTGGCTGCAACGTAAGACCCCCCCCCAGCTACTCATAAGAGAGAACAATGGGTTCTACCTGCCTACGAAGAAATATTTCCCCTTGCCCTGTAACTTCAGTTCTCCCTTCCCCTTCTTCCAAGTGCTCTTGAACTCACTCAGCCCCCAATCTGAGAATCATTCTGCTAATTGATATATGGTTTTATACTTAGCTTATCGGCTCGGTAATTAAAAATATCCTTGTACTATGGAATCTATGACAAATGGTAAATTAGACAGCTGATTAGATTAGATACGAGTCTAAATAGCCAGATTGTAATTAATTTCTTTCCAAATCAGCCTACCATGGGTTATAGAGCCGTGACTCAGGAGGAGAGGAAGGTTGGAGAAAAAAGGAGATGAAGAAGAAGAGTTGGTTTTTCATATGCTGACTTTCTCTACCACTTAAGGAAGAATCAAACAGGCTCACAATCTCCTTCCCTTCCCTCTCCACAACAGACACAAGGTGTGAGTCGAAAGCCATCTTATAGGACCCATGGACTAACTATATTTTAACACAAAGTCTACACAGAATAAAAGGCTTTTGTTTTTTTCTTATCTTGAGCAATGTTTGTGTCTATGTCAGGATGTGTATTGTGGAATTGTGTTTGTATGACCACTGAGGAAGGTCTCTAAAAGGCCAAAACACGTCTGGTCAGATTTTGAAGAAGAGTTGGTTTTTATATGCCGACTTTCTCAGCCACTTAAGGGAGAATCAAACCGGCTTACAACCACCTTCCCTTCCCTTCCCCACAACACACACCCAGTGAGGTATGTGGGGCTGAGATAGCTTAAGAGAGCTGTGACTAGCCCAAGGTCACCCAGCTGGCTTCATGTGTACGGCTGGGGAAACCAACCCAGTTCATCAGATTAGAGTCCGCCATTCACGTGGAGGAGTGGGGAATCGAACCCGGTTCTCCAGATCAGAGCCCAAACACTACACCATGCTGGCTCTCAAAAAACATTTGGTGGGTTCCAGGAAAGGTGCCGCTGGGCACCCTGGCGCTCAAAGGAATCACGCTGGGGACCCCTGGATTAAGATCTGAGAAATCCAGGGTTCAAATTCCTGTGCTGGATGACGCTTGTTGGCAGCCTTATAGTGTTGTAATGAGAGATAAGATAAAGGAGAACCATGCAGGCCACTGTGAGATACATGGAAAGAGAACATATAAAAACCCACATTAGATAGAAGAGCGCTTACTGTGTCAGCAAAAATTATTTTGGTCTCCAAAACGGGCGAGATCTCATCACTGTGTAGATCACCATTTGGTAGTTGGCAAGCAAAATCCTGCCTCTTTTCAACTAACCCCCAGTGTGCCAGCTCCGAACATGGCATTTGTATCAACTGGTCAGCAAAGAGCTACTAGCCGATAAGGATATTCAGGTCGTTTATGCATGGGTACTTTCACTCATGTTCGCCCCCCGGTCTGTCTCGGTTGTTCCTTGGAGTTATTCATGAGTTTTCCCTCCATTAGAGATGACCTCGCTGCCAGCTTTCACAAACCTCGGTTCTTTCCATTCCTCTGTTAACCCGATTCTTCCCTCTCCCCTGAGCTCAGCCCGGGTGAAATCCCCATGCATAAGGCAAAGCGCGGGACACGCAAGCTTGGTTTCTCTCACAGCCAATTACAAAGCAGTGTGTAAAGAGGCGGGGATTCAAATGGTTCCTGGAAGTTCTTCCTGAGCAGAAGAATGGATATTTTAAAATGAGGTTTGGGATCCCTCCTCCCCATTCCTTTTTTTTTTTTTTTTGTCTTTTAAAATGCATTTTGGCTGGGCACTTGGATTTCCACTTCTCTCTCAAAGAAAGAACTACAGCCCATCACAAAGTGGCATTTCAAGGGGTGGGCTTCTTGTTTTGAGCTTGGAGACTGCTGGTGCATAGCTTCTAAAGAAGAAAGTGTGGGTCCAGTGAGCAACGAACCTCAGATGAAACTCCCATGCATAAATGACCACAGTCACCACAATGATGCCGGCAAGGGAACAGGTGCTGAAATGAGTGGAGGGGGCCATTGTTATCTCACCGGGTGCAGTTCCAGGAATAAACCATGCTTCTCTTCACTGGGGTGCAGGCCATCCACCGTCTCCAGCAGCTCCGGGTCAGCGTTGTAGAAGTGAGGTTGGGAAAGGAACATTGGTGCATCTTGAAAAAGACAGAAACCCAAATGAAGTTGTTTCTATATTATAGAACCATAGAATCATACAGTTGGCAGGGCCATCTAGTCCAGGGTCTTCTAGTCCAACCCCCTGCACAATGCAGGAAATACACAACTACCTCCCACCCAGTGACCCCTCCTCCATGCCCACAAGATGGCCAAGATGCCCTCCCTCTCATGGCCTGCCTAAGCTCATAGAATCAGCATTGCTGACAGATGGCCAGCTAGCCTCTGCTTAAAAACCTCCAGGGAAGGAGAGCTCACCACCTCCCGATGAAGCCTGTTCCACTGAGGAACCACTCTAACTGTTAGAAAGTTCTTCCTAATGTCTAGATGGAAACTCTTTTGATTTAGTTTCAACCCATTGGTTCTGGTCCGACCTTCTGGGGAAACAGAAAACAACTCTGCACCCTCCTCTATATGACAGCCCTTCAAGTACTTGAAGATGGTTATCATTTTTTGGTATTCTGCTTCCATAGTTCTTTATAGTAGATGAAGATGGGGTGAAGCATGAAGGTCATCACAAGTTTCTCTAGGACTACAAGGACTAGAAGATTGCTTTTAAAAATACAGCTTCCTCTCCCTTGCATGCAAAAGGTATGCAAGGCTATTCTATGGGAAAGCAGACAGCACATGGAATTCCCTACATACAGTGCTTCTAGCACTGGTGAATAAGCAGGCCTCGAAAACAGTATCTTGTGTGCCAAAAGCATCCCTTGTATTGAAGGAAGCCAGAATCTGGCCTAAATCATCTTTGTCTTTGCTCTCTGAATGTAACATTTGCACAGCAGGGCAGGTTGCTTGGAAAGCTAGATTAGAGTCCAGTACCACCTTAGAGACCAACAAAAAAATTCCCTTTGTCAGAAGGAAGATTTGATTCTTGAAAGCTTATACCCTGAATATCTTGTTGGTCTCAAAGAAGCTACTGGACTCAAATCTAGCTCTTCTACTGCAGACCAAAATGGCTATTCTCCTAAAGGTAGCTTGGAAGCTTTCCCACTGTATGCCAAGTGTACTTTGCCATCTCCAAGGCTGAGAACTGGGTGGGTGGGGGGGAAAGCACCTTCTCCAAGTTTGCACAGAAAGCGGGCTGCACAGAAAGCGGGTTGTGGATTTGCTAGCTCCTGTGCAGTTAGAAGAAGAGTTGGTTTTTATATGCCGACATTCTCTACAACTTCAGGAACAATCAAATCGGCTTACAATCACCTTCCCTTCCCCTCCCCACAACAGACACCCTGTGAGGTAGGTGGGGCTGAGAGAGCTCTGTGACTAGCCCAAGGTCACCCAGCTGGCTTCAGTGGGGAAACAAATCCAGTTCACCAGATTAGCCTCCACCGCTCATGTGGAGGAGGCAGGGAATCAAACCCGGTTCTCCAGATCAGAGACCACCGCTCCAAACCACCGCTCTTAACCACTATGTTCAACACTCTGAAACAATCTCAGAAACACTTTTTTTCTTTTTTTTAAAGAGAAGAAGAAACAGAAGTGTGTAATTATTCACCAGGAATGTTTTAAAAACTCAGTAGAGTACCTCAAACAGGAACAAGGGGTAAGATCAGACTGATGTTTGTTGATACCATCCGCTGTGCAATTTGCAAAGCCAGGTAGGACTTCTTTAAAACAGGCCCTCCAACCTTCAACTTTGGTCTCCTAAAATGCCTGATCTTGCTCGGGCCTTAATAGCAGCTTAACCTAGCAGCTTAACCTACTTAACCTCATTCTTGAGAGTAATCCCAAGCAAAATGAAGAATAGAGGGCGTTAAAATGTTCCCCAAGATAATGGCTGTGAATGGGAAACCTCATTAAATCCTCTGCAGCCTAGATGGAACGACATTAAAAGGTTCCTCCAACCCTTATTATTCAATCCCATAAACAGAGATTATAGAGCTTCCTTTTAGGAGCGGACTGGTCTCTTTTCCATGCTGACTTGGTGGTTTGAGTCTTACGGCATGGAAAGGAGCCAACATGGAAAAGCGACCGCTCCCATCTTAAAAAGGGTTTTACATACACAAGGTTCCAGTTTTAATCTCCTGAATTAAGAGACTCTCAGATAGCAAAACTGGGAAAGAGAGCCTCTGCCTAAGATCTTGGAGAGCTGAATTTGGAGGTGGTACTCAGCTAGATGGACCAATGGTCTAACGAAAGGGAAGACAGTTTCATACATCCAGGTAACAACCCCACATGGCAGCTACAACATGCCTTGTTGCAAATACAAGAAGAGTTGGTTTTTATATGCCGACTTTCTCTACCACTTAAGGAAGACTCAAACCGGCTTACAATCGCCTTCCCTTCCCCTCCCCACAACAGACAACCTGTGAACAAATCCAGTTCACTAGATTAGCCTCCGCCGCTCATGTGAAGGGGTGGGTAATCAAATCGGTTCTCCAGATCGGAGTCCACTGCTCCAAACCACCGCTCTTAACCACTACACCATGCTGGCTATCAAGCATCAAAACCATGAGAAGATTTGCTTTCACTAAGACTTTCCCTGACCTGAACAGGCCAGTCTAGCCTGCTTTTGTCAGATCTCCGAAGCTAAGCAGGGTCAGCCCTGGTTAGGAGACCACCACGGAAATCCAGGGTTGCCACATGGAGGCAGGAAATGGAAAACTGTCAAGAAATTGGTTCCCTTAAGCAGGTTCTTGTTCAATTCAAACAACGGTTCAGGCTGAGGCCTAGAGGGCTGTATCAACAGAAGTATAGTGTCCAGATTACGCAAAGTGATGTTATCGCTTTACTCTGCTCTGGTTAGACCTCACCTAGAGTATTGTGTTCAGTTTTGGGCACCACAATTTAAGAACGATGTAGACAAGCTGGAACATGTCCAGAGGAGGGCAACAAAGATGGTGAGGGGTCTGGAGACCAAGTCCTATGAGGAAAGGTTGAAGGAGCTGAGTATGTTCAGCCTGGAGAGGAGACTACTGAGAGGCGTTATGATAACCATCTTCAAGTACTTGAAGGGCTGTTATATAGAGGAGGGTGCCGAGTTGTTTTCTGTTTCCCCAGAAGGTTGGACCAGAACTAACGGGTTGAAATTAAATCAAAAGAGTTTCCGTCTAGACATTAGGAAGAATTTTCTAGCAGTTAGAGTGGTTCCTCAGTGGAACAGGCTTTCTCTGGAGGTGGTAAGTACTCCTTCCCTGGAGGTTTTTAAGCAGAGGCTAGATGACCATCTGTCAGCGATGCTGATTCTATGACCTTCGGCAGATGATGAGAGGGAGGGCATCTTGGCCATCTTCTGGGCATGGAGGAGGGGTCACTGGGAGTGCAGGGGGGAGGTAGTTTGGAATGTCCTGCATTGTGCAGGAGGTTGGACTAGATGACCCTGGTGGTCCCTTCCAACTATGATTCTATGAAGAGATGGAAGTTTCTTTCTGGAAACTTAGGTCAAGCTGCTTGTGGCTTCAGAGACTTAGATGAGGGAAGGAACCCACACCAATACCTTTCCTTTTATCCCTTAGAAGCTCCTTGATCAATTGATCTTGAGCAGCATATATCTAGTGTTGGAGGGATATAAGGACTGAAACAAATCTTGCCACTGACAATGTAGCCTTGGGGTCCCTGTCGCTTAGTAAAAAAGGCATTATGTCAGTCACAGAGGCATTGGATTTGTATATTAAAAGGGGGGAAATATAGTGCGATCGAAGTTCCTCGTAAAAGCGGCATTCCAAAAGGGCATGGGCTAATGTGTCAATAGAGCCAGAAGAGCAAGGGCAGATCCTGTCTGAGTATGGTATATTCAGAATTCTGCCCTGCATTACCATAGAAGGGTTAGCATTCAATCTAGCCAAGCAAAAAGCTCTACAGAGACGAGGAGTTGTCAGATAATATGTATAGGCAGGCAGACCACGTGGAGGGGGTATTCCGAAGAACTGGGATGAACAGACGCGACGAGCACGAAAAGTAGTGCTGTTATAATCGAGCTCTTTAATGCACTTTTTAATTTTGGCAAAAGCTTCAGTTTAACCCACACCAATAGGCATAATAGCTTCAAGGCCACAGATGCATAGGAGGATACATTCCATCTCATTAATTCCTCATGAGCGGGAGGTTTTTGTTAACCGAACCCGACACAGCTGCAGAACATCTGGTTCAATTGGCAAACTCACTGGATTGCTCAGAGAACCTGGCTAGTAGCATGTTTCATTGGTCAAGTTACATCTGATTGGTTTACCGGAATCACGCCAACGCAGGTTGTTGAGCATTTAGCTAAGATCTTTTTCTAGTTTTGCCCTGTGTCAAGACTGCAGTTGACTTTGGGACACCTTGATTTGGGGGGGGGGGTGTCTTACTGACCGGAAACCCTGCCTTGGACTTTGGGACTTTATTGGACTCATTCTTTTTGGTAGCATTTGGATACTGAACCAATGCTTGTAAAAGTGCTTAGATTAAACTTATAGCTTTATTATTTTGTCTTCACTGTTCACTGCTCTTTTCATTGCATATTCTTGCACAATTTTAATAAATCACTCTACTTATCTTTGTGGTGTTTTTGAATTCAGGAGGCTTCAACCTGAATCCAGTACTTTGGCCATCACTGGTTTCAGCTACCAGATTAATTTCTGAAACTTGCCCTGTAAGCGTCCTACCTTGCAAGGGTAACTTCCTTGATTTTAGTCCCAGGAAGGCTAGCGGCTTTGTTCCTTGGTCCCTGGTTGTCTGGGTAGAAAAGGGGCTCGTGGTAGCACTACCTTAAGAATTGTGAGGGTTCACAGTTCTGCCTTTTTGGGTTTTGCTTTGCTGGACCTGCCCCCGCACCCAGGGACCTATGGGTTCAGGGTCCCTCGAGACAAACCACCTCTCTTTGTCTCTTGCCTTGGCCACCCATGGGGTTGCCATAAGTCAGCTGAGACTTGATGGCATTTTCCACCACCAAATTTCCCAGACAAGAACTGCCCCCCAATGGGAAGTCAATTAATAGAATCATAGAGTTGGAAGGGGCTATACAGGCCATCTAGCCCAACCCCCTGCCCAATGTAAGATCAGCCTAGAGCATCCCTGACAAATGTTTATTCAGCCTCCGCTTAAAGCAGGGGTGGGGAACGTCAGGCCCGGGGGCCGTATAAGGCCCGTGAAAGCGTTTGGTCTGGCCCTTCGTGGGTCCTGGCAGATCTCTAGCTCAGAAGGATCTAAGACTGGTGATCCGCCCCCTCCCGCAGACAGGAATAGCCTCTATTCAAGGCGGATGTGTTTGTTTTGCTGAGAAAAGGAACCTTTTTTCTGCCTTGAAGAAGAGTAATTAGCTATGGAGCTGCTAGGACTGCCCAAGAGTATAGCAGGCTAATTTTAAGTTGATAATTTTGTATGGCCCGCGAATGATATTATAAATATCTAAATGGCCCTTGGCAGAAAAAAGGTTCCCCACCCCTGGCTTAAAGACTGCCAGTGAGGGGGAGCTCACCACCTCCCTAGGTAGCTGATTCCACTACTGAACAACTCTTACTGTAAAAACTTTTTCATAATATCCAACTGGTATCTCTCTGCCCGCAACTTAAACCCATCCTTGTGAGTCCTATTCTCTGCTGCAAAAGGGAACAGCTCCCTGCCCTCCTCTAAGCGACAGCCCTTCAAATACTTCAAGAGAGCAATCATGTCCCTGCTCAACCTCTTCTTCTCCAGGCTAAACATTCCCAACTCCCTTAGCTTTTCCTCGCAGGGCTTGGTCTCCAGGCCTCCGGTCATCCTCTGCATGCGCTCCAATCCGCCCACATTCTTTTTGGCCTACAGAACTGCATACAATGCTCCAGGTGCGGCCTGACCAATGCTGTGTACAACGGGATTATGACATCTTGCAATTTGGATGTTATGCCTCTGTTGATGCACCCCAAGATCGCATTAGCCTTTTTAGTCACTGTCGAATTCAAACTGACCTACAACTGACGAGTTGCCTCGTTAAACCTTTAGAATGCACAACGTCTGGCAGACATACTTAGCCGGCAGGAGCTCACGTTCATGATTCCGGACTGCCGGCAGGGACAGAAGCCTTCGTTTGGTGGATAGTCTGTTCCGTTTGCAAACATCGTCTTAGGAGCCACATAACGGTATGTCGGTATTCCTTTGATTTTCCCAGGCGCTTCGAACTGAAGTTTTAAGGATCTGAAAGAAAGATTTCAATAGGAAAGTCACCCCCTTCAATGCCAGAGATGCCCGAAGGATAAAACAGCAGTGAACTGACCAAGTCTCACTGGAGTGTGGCTGTACATTCCCTCCACCCCAAGTCCTTAACACACCAACTGCTCGCTCTTTTCATTCACCTTAACCTCTTCTCCCGCTGTCCATTGTATTCTGACCTTACGGAGAAACTGAGACAGAGAGAACATGGCTACACATTTTAATCTATTTCAGTCTATGCTGTCGTTGGCTTTATTGCTGATTTTGACACTTGTGAATAATTTTTTTTAATGAAAATCCAGAAGACAACCACTGCACAAAACAAGAAAAAAGTAGCAATCAGAAACGGTAAAAACTGTTGCCACAGCAATTAAGACAGCAAAAGCTTTTGTTCATTTTGAGTTTTTGACACTGCTTCAGAGCTTTTACGTTTGATTAGTAATAACTGTATCTCAATCCAGCTCTCTTTAGTTTAAAAACTCTATACGTTAGATACTATAAGATATTACGTTGATCATACTAGAAGATGTGTATAGATATATATATTACCAGACTTAATAACAATAAGTAAACAGTGTTATCTATTGTTTAGATATATTGGTTTAAGAGGCTCAGCAAACAGTGTATTAACACAACACAATATTAAGTTGCATAAGGCAGTTAGATTATATGTAGGAGTAAAAATGTATAGATTTGTGCTATGTTAAAGATTCAGTTACTTTTTTGAAGTGAGGCCTCCAGAACTGCACACAATACTCCAGGTGCGGCCTGACCAATGCAGTGTACAGCAGATAAAAGTCTGGATAAAAATGCTACTCTTCAGTGAAAAATTATCACTCGATGTGAGCTAGAGCCAAACTCAAAAGCACAAAGTAAGGTTTTACAAGGAACTGGCTGAGAATATGGGACACCTTTGGTGTTGATCATGTGGTCAACTTGGCTAGAGCCAGGTTGGGGAGGGGCTGTGGCTCAGTGGAAGAGCCTCTGCTTGGCATGCAGAAGGTCCCAGGTTCAATCCCTGGCACCTCTGCCTGAGACCCTGGAGAGCCGCTGCTGGTCTGAGTAGACAATACTGACTTTGGTGGACCAAGGGTCTGATTCAGCATAAGGCAGCTACATGTGTTTTACTGGCCACTCATAGCCAAGGATACTCAAAACTATGTGACAAGACCTTGCTCATGCTTGAAGCAGAAGACACCAGACAGAAAATGCTCCTCCATACTGCACCATTACCACTTGAGCTAATTTCAGTTGACTTCCAGCACGTGGAGAGATGGAGTGGGGGATATGAATACGTCTTGCTAGTTTATAGACCATCTTATCAGATTTGTGCAGGCTTACCCCACCAGGGACAAACCGTGATGAACAGCAGCTGGCCCAATCAACGATTTCATATTGATGCTTGCATTTCCAAAATCGCATCTTACACAATGAAGGTGGAAAGTTCGGAAACACCTGCCATTTGGCAGATGACGTTAGCACCGCCAAGTAACTGGATCACAAATTTCTCCTTATCACAAGGCTCATCAAAAACTAGGAGGAGATGTTCATGTAGACACTCCCCAAAGAACTCAGAAACCACATAACCACAAGCAAATGGACCCACACTTAACCGTCTTTGACTCTTGTACCAATCCCAAATTCAACTCCTCTGTTAGAAACTCTATTCAAAGCACCAGCTGCAAACTCAAAGACAGAGTAGGGTTTAAAATTAACATAAGGGCTTACTATACATTTGCCAGAATAGCTCAGTTGGGAGAGCTTTAGACTGAAGATCTAAAAGTCCCTGGTTTGATCCTGGGTTTCAGCAAATACTTTGGGGAGGGGCTGTGGCTCAGTGGTAGAGCCTCTGCTTGACATGCAGAAGGTCCCAGGTTCAATCCCCGGCATCTCCAGTTAAAGGGACTGGGCAAGTAGGGGATGCGAAAGACCACAGTCTGAGACCCCGGAGAGCCACTGCCTATCTAAGAAGACAATACTGACTTTGATGGACCAAGGGTCTGATTCAGTATAAGGCAGCTTCATGTGTTTATACAGTTTGGGGAAGGGCTGTGGCTCAGTGGTAGAGCATCTGCTCGACATGCAGAAGGTCCCAGGTTCAATCCCCAGCATCTCCAGTTAAAGGGACTAGGCAAGTAGGTGATGTGAAAGACCTCAGCCTAGGACCCTGGAGAGCCGCTGCCAGTCTGAGCAGACAATACTGACTTCAATGGACCAAGGGTCTGATTCAGTATAAGGCAGCTTCATGTGTTCATGTGTATATAGATGGTACAGAATTTAATTGGATTGGCTATTCCCAATAGGCTATTTCCAAATTTCTCTGCTGGAACCAAATCATTCCACTCAGTGTTAAACTTCTGCTAAGCGATGATTCAAGAATCAAAAGCACCAGTCCTTCAAATCCGCTAATTTGATAGCTCTGCAGTAAGACTTTAAATTGGGTACCCCGCAAGCCCTCTCCACCAGTTGACCATACAAGACCTTTCATTGCTAACCTACAAGGTTAACTTACCCAAACTCTTTGACCAGTTGGAAATATTTTATACCAGAAAGTGAAGGTATAGGGAGGGGATTGCCAGGAAACCCATGTTATGTATCTTTTAAGAGGAAAGTGGAATATAAAAACAAATAATCTAAAGGGGTGTGGGTCAACCACAAAGAAGACTAAAGTGGTAGAGCGCCATGGGTCCATATCCTGCCCCCTCCTGAAGACCTTATTTGGTCTAAAGGTAAAGGTATAGGTCCCCTGTGCAAGCACCGGGTCATTCCTGACCCATGGGGTGACTTCACATCCCGACGTTTACTAAGCAGACTTTGTTTACGGGGTGGTTTGCCAGTGCCTTCCCCCGTCATCTTCCCTTTACCCCCAACAAGCTGGGTACTCATTTGACTGACCTCGGAAGGATGGAAGGCTGAGTCAACCTTGAGCCGGCTACCTGAAACCAACTTCCGTCGGGATCGAACTCAGGTCGTGAGCAGAGCTTGGACTGCAGTACTGCAGCTTACCACTCTGCACCAAGGGGCTCCTAAATTTGGTATTTGGTCTACCCCCATGGAATATATTACAACCAAGATAGTTTCATGGAAGGGTGGATCAGAACTTCATGCTCCTGGTCATGTGTCTGGCACTCCATTTCTGCCCAGCTCACCTGCATGCGTCAGGACTGTAGAACTCTACCGGTGAAGAAGGAGTCATAAAAGGAGGCCACAATTCCCCACTAGTTCCGTTGATCTGGTTGCACTGATCGGACCTCCAATACGACACCTACAAGACACAGATTACAACGGGTGTCTGTCACTAGCAGTAGAAAAGAGCAAGAGTCCAGTAGCATCTTTTCAATATATCTTGATGACTTGAGTACTGTGAAAGGAATACTTCTATAGGAGCCTAAGATTATAAAGTCAGCTTTGGATGAAATATACATAAACAAATTTTAGACTTTACAATTTACAAATGGCAGCTTACTCAGTCTACGGATTGCAATTGTCTTATACGTTCGTCCACTTTCAAAATGGCGTAGATATGATATCCAGTAAGGTACAGAGAAAAGTGTAAGCAGTAGCAACTGTAAAAAGATCTGGGCAAGAAATTGTACGCTGTGATACTGGACCAAGACAATGAAATACAACTGAGGAAGTGTCTCACACGAAACGGCTTGTTGAGCCGTCTTGTTCACTATCTATGGACTTTCCACATAAGACTGTGTCATGCCAATATTGATACTACAAATTGGCACTATATAGGCATATATATTGGCACTATATAGGCATATAGCCATCTAGCGATATTGTTTTTACAAATCATATAAGCATTGTATTGCAAGCTTGAAACATTTTTGTATATTGTTTAGATAGTTCATAGAAGTTTAGTGCACACTGGGGGTGGAGAAACACGGGCATTTTTTTCTTTATACTTAATATTCAGGAATGCATAAGTTGAATGATTAAACTTTATATGTGTTTATATGAAATATAGTAGCTATACTATGCACGTTTTTGTGGATAGAATTGTATTATTCAGACCACTGAAGAAGCTGAAATGCGTATGGTCTGAGCTGTGATATTGTTTGGGTATATTGTCACACTGTTGTGTTTTTATGTGTATTTGTCATGCTCAGCACAGATACATAGAGGCTAGGACTGGGCTGCATACAAGTTGTTCATATTAATATTAATATTGTGCTTGTATTAAATTTATTATGTATTATTCACAAAATCACTTGTATCAATATTAGCCCATGATTTCATGTTGACTCCTTACCTTTTGGGTACCTTATTCTAGGTTTATAGGTTTAAGGTTTTTTTCCCCTTTTTGTTGTGGCTGTACCTTAAAGACTAACAAAATTTCTGGCAGGTATGAGCTTTCGTGAGCCACAGCTCACTTCTTCAGAGTCATGAAGCCGTAAAGAGGTAGAGAATCAGGATGGCTGTTCAAGGGCTAAAAACCCACCTCACCTCATCCAGATTCCCCCATGGTTGTTGCACACTTTCCACCCACCCCAGGAGGAATGCTGCAATGTTTTTGACGTGTCCCTGCTGCCCTGATTTGACTTGTGCGCTTCCACTTGAAGCATAGTACCAAGAAACTCCTCCAAGATTCGGGTGATTTGGACAAAACAAGGGACTTGCCCTTCTCTGCTTGCCAGATAAGAGGGGGCGATCACTAGGACTGACATCTGATTAAAGAAATCTTCATTTCTCAAAGGATGAGCTGTTATCAATTACACTGATGCAACATGCTCATAAATAATAATAGCAGACCTGAAGAGAGGGAGAAAGTATTCTATTTTTAGATGATGCTTGTGTCATAGCAAACCCAGCCTTAATAATGGTACAGGTTGAGTATCCCTTATCCGGACTTCTTGGGACCAGAAGTGGTCTGTATTTCGGATCTTTCTGCATATTGGAATATTGGATCTTTCCGTATATTGTAATATACATGAGCTATCTAGAGGATGGGACCCAAATTCATTTGCGTTTTATATACACTTTATAGACATAGCCTGAATGTAATTTATAATTTTGTGTGCGCTGAACCATTAGAAAGCAAAGGTGTGATTATCTCACCAGAATACCTGTATTACCTGTTCCCCGCAGATTGCTCAACCATGTATTTGAATACATGAAGGTTCCTTATACTGAATTTGACCATTGGTACATCAAGATCAGTATTGCCTAAACAGACTGGCAGCTGCTCTCTAGGATCTCCAGCTGAGGTTTTTCACATCAACTACAACATGGAACGTGTCCAGAAGAGGGCAACAAAGATAGTGAGGGGTCTGGAGACCACACACACGAACACATGAAGCTGCCTTATACCAGTTACTGTTTGGGAGTTCCATTTAATACACATGAAGCCGCCTTCTACTGAATCAGACCCTTGGTCCATCGAAGTCAGTATTGTCTACTCAGACCGGCAGTGGCTTTCCAGGGTCTCAGGCAGAGGTCTTTCACACCACCTACTCACCTAGTCCCTTTAACTGGAGATGCCGGGGATTGAACCTGGGACTTTCTGCATGCTGAGCAGGTGCTCTACCACTGAGCCACAACCCCAGACCAAGTCCTATGAGGAAAGGTTGAAGGAGCTGGGTATGTTTACTCTGGAGAGGAGAAGACTGAGAGGGGATATGATCACCATCTTCAAGTACTTGAAGGGCTGTCATAGAGAGGAGGGTGCCAAGCTGTTTTCTGTTGCCCCAGAAGGTCGGACCAGAACCAAGGGGTTGAAATTAAATCAAAAGAGTTTCCGGCTAAACATTAGGAAGAACTTTCTAACAGTTAGAGCAGTTCCACAGTGGAACAGGCTTCCTTAGGAGGTGGTGAGCTCTCCTTCCCTGGAGGATTTTAAGCAGAGGCTAATCAGCTCAAAGGGTCCAGTTTTCAGATCAGCCCAGATATGGGTTGTCCAGATAAGGGATACTCTACTTTTTCCTGCGAAAAAGAGGAAGAAGGGGAGAGGTGTGTGCCTCTAACTAAGACGATGCCTTCCATCACAGAAGCAGTATTCCAACCTGTCTAGAAGAGAAAGGTAACCAACTGTCCTAAGATGAAACCTGCCACCCATGCATTTCTACATACTGACTTGGAAAAACAAAGTTATGAAACCGGCTGCTTGATTAATCAGGGGCACCTCATCAAAAAAAAAAATCAACCAGACAGAACATTTCAGCCCTGCCAAACCAAACCAAAACCCCAAGCAAACCTGCAGCGCCGAACCCAGGTGCAGAATTTTAGCTTCTCCTTGGTGCAGAGCTTGAGCCAATTTGTTCAAGAACTCTGATGACCTTTTGGGGGTTTGTTGGTTTTTTGCTTTTTTTTTGAAGCAGGGAATGTTTAAAAGTTCTCAGGACATGGAACTGTTCAAAATGAGGCCCTGGTTGATGTGAGAAGAGAGCATTCAAAGCAAAGGAAGGCCCAGTAAGACTGAGAAAGCACCGTGCCTCTTTTGCAAGAACCACTGTGAAAGAACAAAAAAGAACGCCGCATGCTTCAAGTGACATCATTGTGTGGAAAGATTGTTTTTTCTCCCTTCAAAACAGACACGAGTTGGCTGACCATAATAATTTCCCTACCTTTTTTAATCCGTTCCAGGTATCCACCATATGGACTTTGGAAATGTCATCAACACCTGTGTTCACCGTGAACAGGCCCATATCAGTGTTGTTGAGCTGATAGAGAGTACAAAACATCTTCAGTGAGTCATTCTGCAACCCCAGCTCCGCATGATCAAGAACAGAGAGAAGCAAGCAAGATCAATTCACATGCTGTCCTCCTAAACAAAGGAGAACATGGAGATGCCCCCAGGAGAGGGCCACAGCTCAGAAGCAGAAGTTGCTAACAATTACTTAACTAAACATCTGTGGAACATCTGCCTGGAGGACTTATACCAATACTAATTTGAACGCCCTCTATATGTGGAGCCCAGGGCTAAATTTCTTGCCGGGTTGGTTTCTGGCCTAAACACTTGTCCTAGAGCTGAGAAACGAGTATTTTTGTTAAAAGATACCGATGGGTTTGTCTCTCAGAGGACTGCCCTGTATGCTCTGGCAGCAAAGAAAATAAGGGCCAATATGGCTGCTAAGGGAGCTGATCTTTCAAGTTGATTTTAATGGTCGCTAGGTCCCATTGGCCGATTGGGACACCACCACAATTATTTTTTCCTTCCGCTTTCAGCTTTTACGAATTCAACCCTATTTTTGTTTAGAATGCGTGCATGAGATGGAGGGTGGGGCAGAGAGACTAGGATTTTCTACCAGGCATCAGAAATGTAAATCCGAGTTATCTTCCTGCATCCCTGCTCTTCTGGTTTCAACCACATGTCTTAGAGAGCCAGCGTGGTGTAGTGGTTAAGAGCGGTGGTTTGGAGCGGTGGACAGTGATCTGGAGAACCGGGTGTGATTCCCCACTCCTACACATGAGCGGCGGAGGCTAATCTGGTGAACTGGATTTGTTTCCCCACTCCTACACACGAAGCCAGCTGGGTGACCTGGGACTAGTCACAGCTCTCTTTGAGCTCCCTGAGCATCACCTACCTCACTGGGTGTCTGTTGTGGGGAGGGGAAGGGAAGGTGATTGTAAGCTGGTTTGAGTCTCCCTGAAGTGGTAGAGAAAGCCAGCATATAAAAACCAACTCTTCTTCTTCTTAAGAGTCCACCGCCCCTCGCTCCTTCCCCTGGCAGTTTTACTCACCCCGACAAATAAGCCAAACTGGTCACCGAAAGGAAGCAAGCCAGGCTTGATGGTGTTCAGGATCGTGATGAGGGGGTCTTTGTACCCCCACAAGATCTCTCCAACCGTCCGGTTCATGAAGGCTTTCTGCTTGAAGAAGGCGAAAGCAGTGCTGACCGCTACCTGCACAGGAGCTGAGAAATCCGCCATCATCACCGCCGCTCCCTGGGGGGGGGGGGGAGAAAAGGCGGCATGGGTTATAGCATGTTCCTGGATGCCACACACACATTCTGGACAGCCACTGGAAATCCAGCCCCCCGCCCCAATGAGTTCAAGAATATGAAAGGGAAGAAGGTGCAGAAAAGAGCAACCAAAAGGATCAAGGGGTTAGAGCAACTGCCCTATGAGGAGTGGTTAAAGCGCTTAGGGCTGTTTAGCTTGGAAAGAAGGCAGTTAAGGGGAGACATGATCGAGGTCTCTAAAATTATGCATGGTATGGAGAGAGTGGACAGGGAGAAGCTTTTCTCTCTCTCTCATAATACTAGAATCCGGAGTCATCGGCTGAAGGTGGAGGGTGAGAGATTCAAAACTGATAAAAGGAACTCCCTGCCTCAGGGTGTGGTGATGGTGGCCAACTTGGAAGGCTTTAAGAGGGGAGTGGACATGTTCATGGAGGAGAGGGCTATCCATGGCTACTAGTCAAAATGGATACTAGTCATGATGCATACTTATTCTCTCCAGGATCAGAGGAGCATGCCTATTATAATAGGTGCTGTGTAACACAGGCAGGATGATGCTGCTGCAGTCGTCTTGTTTGTGGGCTTCCTAGAAGCACCTGGCTGGCCGCAGTGTGAACAGACTGCTGGACTTGATGGGCCTTGGTCTGATGCAGCAGGGCTTTTCTTATGTTCTTATGGCACTCACAGCCTATTTCATGGATAGTCTTGTTTTGTGCTCAGGGGCAACCCTTTATTAAGACAGTAAGGGCCAAACTAGATGTGGCAGCATCCAAAGGTCTGACCTGCAGACATGGCCGGCATTTCAAAACCGTTTCAAAATGCTGTGAGGGCCCAATCTTGATCAGACCCACAGTGTGGTGGGCTGAGGCACTCTTGCCCCACCCACCTTTTCAAGTGCCTGAACACCCTGTTCAGCTGTTTTGACACTTTAAAAAGTGCGGCAGGTGGGGAAATCAGGATCGGGGGCCCGAAGCGTTTTTAAATCGCTTTAAAATAGCAATGGTGCCCACAAGTCGGACCCACGGGTACTGTCATGACTCGCTGGGCCCTAGCTCAATAACGCTTTTTGAAAAAAATTGCTAGATGCCAAAAATGAAAATCCCTTTTCAGACGTTAGTTGCAATAAGATAAACCTGGGGTTACAGATGTAACAAATCTCAGCTTCCTAATCAGCATGGAAGTAGCTTAATCATTTTGAAGTAGGCCTGGTTTATACACAACAGAGAAGGGGGTGATAAAAAGGAATGCAGTAGTTTGGACTGCGGGTTACGGATTCGAGTCTTCCTTCAATGAAGACTCGATGTCAATGAAGTGAAAGCAGGCGATTTTCAGGAAACTGTATTCTGCCCATCATCGTGCACTTATTTTCTTCCATTGTGCTCCTGTGGAGTAATTTGCACACAGGCTGAAACCAGCTTATCTGTTCTACTAAAGCTCTTACCAGCACCAAGACGTTCGGTATCAAAACATAATCCTCTTCTGTCCCGTTTGACATGTCCGGCTGGAAGTGGAAATGCCGGTACTCCCGGTAGGAGACGGTACCATTTTCGTGGAAGGTGATATTGTTTTTCTCCCTGTATTCCCTGCAAGAGAAACCCAACTTCCATCAGTATCTAATTTATTACCTGCAAGATAGAGAGAAGGACAGTGTAGTTCCGGTAAGAGGGACTTCTTGAAAGCGGAATTTTTAAGGGATATGAAGCCGAGAGGTTTTGTTTGTCTTAAAACAAAGTGTAAGCATAATGTAAGCTCAGTCCCTGCAACATAAATCTTCACAAGACCAAAGAAGATACAGTGTGTGTGTGTGTGTGTGTGTTGTGTGTTAAGTGCCGTCAAGTCGCTTCCGACTCATGGCGACCCTATGAATCAAAGTCCTCCAAAACGTCCTATCTTTGACAGCCTTGCTCAGATCCTGCAAATTGAGGGCCATGGCTTCCTTGATTGAGTCAATCCATCTCTTGTTGGGTCTTCCTCTTTTCCTGCTGCCCTCAACTTTTCCTAGCATGACTGTCTTTTCCAGTGACTCTTGTCGTCTCATGACGTGACCAAAATACGATAGCCTCAGTTTAGTCATTTTAGCTTCTAGGGTCAGTTCAGGCTTGATTTGATCTATAACCCACTGATTTGGTTTTTTTTTGGCAGACCACGGTATTCCTAACACTCCAACACCACATTTCAAAGGAATCTATTTTCTTCCCATCAGCTTTCTTCAAAGATACAGGGACACTGGGCAATTCCAGAACTTCAGTTGACCAAACACTAAAGATGGCCCAACCTTAATTGCTTTCCTAGTCTACTTGTTGCTGTCACCGTCCGCTTCAGACGGCCTCACTTCTGTTGCCCTCCATTATCGTTTGACATCATTTATGGGCATACCCGATGATGCACTGCAGGAGAACAAGAGGAGAACAGTCTGGCAATAGAACCAGACTTGGTGGGTGGTGAGCTCTCCCTCACAAGAAGGAGACGGGCTGTGGCTCAGTAGCAGAGCATCTGCTTGGCATGCAGAAGATCCCAGGTTCAATCCCTGCCATCTCCAGTCATGATCATAGAATGGAATAATTGAATCATGGAGTTGGATGGGACCACAAGGATCATCTAGTCCAACCCCCTACTCAATGAAGGAAATTCCAAACTACCTCCACCCACAAGTGATCCCTACTCCAAGCCCAGAAGATGGCCAAGATGCCCTCCCTCTAATCATCTGACTAAGGCCACAGAATCAACATTGCTGACAGATGGCCATATAGTCTCTGCTTAAAAACCTCCAGGGAAGGAGAGCTGACCACCTCCCGAGGAAGCCTGTTCCACTGAGGAACTGCTCTAACGGTTAGAAATTTTTTCCTAATGTCTAGATGGAAACTCATTTGATTTAATTTCAACCCGTTGGTTCTGGTCTGACCCTCTGAGGCAACAGAAAACAACTCAGCACCATCCTCTATGACAGCTTTTCAAGTACCTGAAGATGGTGATCGTATCACCTCTCAGCTGTATGCAGCTCCGTGGGCTGAGCCCATGATTTTGCCAGCGTAAATTCGCACCGGCAAATGTGGCCCTTCCCAGGGCAAAAGGGCGCAGGGAGCTACTGCCAGCCCCGTCCCCAGGAACACCTCTGGTGCCAGCGCCAGCCCGTGCTAGAGATGTGCTGCCCCGGCTGCCCTGGAATCCAAGCGTGGCGCTGCTGCGCCGTTCCCCAGCGCTGGCGCAAGTGCCTTTTTCACTGGCGCAAGTGGTATTTATGCCGGTGCTACGCCTCCTCCTCGTAACTTTCAGCCCCCCTCCTTTGGACTGAGCTGTTAATTACCTTGGCTGAAGGATCTAAACAGATGTGGAAAGAACAGACGGGGAAGATTGAGCACTACAATTACAGGAATTTCTAGGGCTGAGCACTGTTCCTTCGACCAAGAAGTACTGCAGGTATTTATAATCTGCCTAAGTAGGTTTACAAGAATATGGTGGCATTCTTAAGAGTGTCACAATCTATCAGAGATGTAAGGCAGGTTTCTCTTGCCTTTCTTCCTATCTCAATCCACCCAAAACACGTCTGTGCTGTACACAGACATGACTGCAATCCTTTCATTAGGACCAGGGCAGAACAGTTCACAGATTGTCTGACTTGAACTGGACAGATGTGGATTTACATATTTACTTCAACAATAAGGCTCTCAAGGCAAATTACCAAATAAATGCAACACAAACGAGCAGTGTATGGCATCTAATAAGGAACACCCAAGTTAGTCCTTGGATGGGAGCCCACCAAGGAAGTCCAAGGTTGCTGTGCAGAGGGAGAAGAAGGCAAACCATCCCTGTTACTCTCTTTCCCCGAAAACCCCACAGGGATGCCATAAATTGTTTGGGATTTGACAGCAAAATCAACAACAACTCACGCGAGAGACCAACGGAGAGGATGAGCACAAACCTGTAGACGTAAGGTCCACGTTGCTGTACTGCTGGCTTCATACCCACAAGAACTTTATCCGGATTGAGCACCTCGAACAAATAGATTGAGAAGTAGAAAGGGACTGGGAGGTCTTTCCACAGGTGAAAAAACATGGTGTCGGGCTGTATCCTGACATTCTGTGAAGACAAGGAAGGCAACGGGGGGTTAAGGGCAGGTTGAAGTAAACAGAGGCTGGATTTAATCAGTTGCACCGACCTTCACGCGAGCAACAGTCCGAAGGCACGTCTGGGTGCACCGCTGGCACTTGAGATCCCAGCCAGGGCAGCCCAACAGGTAGAAACCAAGTATTTGAAGGGCTGTCACCGTGTCCTGATTTAATTCCAAGGTTTCAGTCTGTTACAGAAGCATAGTGACCAGATCACGCGAAGTGATGGTCTCGCTTTACTCTGCTCTGATTAGACCTCACCTAGAGTACTGTGTTCAGTTTTGGGCACCACAATTTAAGAAGGATGTAGACAAGCTGGAACATGACCAGAGGAGGGCAACGAAGATGGTGAGGGGTCTGGAGACCACGTCCTATGAGGAAAGGCTGGGTGTGTTTAGCCTGAAGAGAAGAAGACTGAAATATGATAACCATCTTCAAGAACTTGAAGGGCTGTCATTTAGAGGATGGTGCCGAGTTGTTTTCTGTTGCCCCAGAAGGTCGGACCAGAACCAACCGGTTGAAATAAAATCAAGAGAGTTTCCGGCTAAATATTAGGAAGAATTTTCTAAGTTACAGCAGTTCCTTAGTGGAACAGGCTTGCCCCCTCCCGTCCAGACAAATTCCATGGGCTCTGTGGGGCTGACAATCACTTGGATTCCCATAAGGCCAAAATGTATTTATTTACTGACTGCGCTTGTACCTCGCCTTTCTCCCCAGTGAAGATCCAAAGCAGCTTACGCTGTTCTCCAGCGTGGTGTAGTAGTTAAGAGCGGTGGTTTGGAGAGGTGGACTCTAATCTGGAAAACCGGGCTTGATTCCCCACTCCTCCACATGAGTGGCAGATACTAATCTGGTGAACTGGGTTGGTTTCCCCACTCCTCCACACGAAGCCAGCTGGGTGTCCTTGGGCTATTCGCAGCTCTCTTAGAGCTCTCTCACCCCCACCTACCTCACAGGGTGTCTGGAAAATGATTGCAAGCCGGTTTGATTGTTCCTTAAGTGGTAGAAAAAGTCAGCATAAAGAAACCAACTCTTCTTCTTCTTCCTCCATTTTATTCTCACAACCCTGTGAGGTTAGGCTGAGAGTGTGTCACTGGCCCAAAGTCCCCCAAAAGCGAGGATTCCCAAATCCTCTTAACCACTACACCCCACTGGCTCACAAGGATTGAGTCAGAGACACTAATCTATTTCCGCATCAATCTCATGGTGTGCTGTTATCTCCATCTACTCTCTCTGTTCTTTGAATAATTTCACAAATCTCAATTACGTCTCCAAATAGTTCTTGCAGTTTGGTTTAGAAACACAGCTGAAGAGGCAACGCTATCAACGTGCTCTGGGAACCATCAGAAACTCTCCAAGGGACTCCGCAACCCTTTGAGAAACCCGTCCAGCTTTTCCAAAGCTCCTAATCATGGGGACAGAAAGTCAGAGGAACAGTTCCGGGATTTATTTTGAGAGAGCAGAAGAGTAAGAATTACCAGTCCTCTGAGGAACCCGCTGCAGGACAGGCCAGCTCCGTAACAGCAACTCACACAGAGATCAAACAGGCAACCTCCCCCTGTGTGTGTGTGTGGGTGCTTTGGACTCAACAGAACCTGACGTATGGCAACCCTATAGGATTTTCAAGGCAAGAGACATTTGAAGGTGGTTTGCCATTGCCTGCCTCTGAGCCAGACCCCTGGTATTCCTTGGAGGTCTCCCATCCAAATACTTGCCAGGGTCGAAGCGGAGAGTATGGGACTGGCCCGAGGTCACCAAGCAAGCTTCCGTGGAGCAAGTGGGGATTTGAACCTGAGTTTTCCAGGTCCTGGTCTGACCCTTTAACCACTACACCACGCTGGCCCATTTCTAGGGGCACACAATTTGGTATTTATTGAACTATTTATGCCCCACCTTTTCCTTATGACTCAAAGGTGGTTTAAATTCCAAAAATAAAATACAGTAAAACTGCATTTGTCCCCTGACGGTTGCCAACCTCCAGGTACTAGCTGGAGATCTCTTGCTGTTGCAACTAATCTCCAGCCGGCAGAGATCAGTTCCCCTGGAGAAAAGGGCCGCCATGGCAGTTGGACTCTATGGCATTGAAGTCCCTCCCCTCCCCAAACCCCGCCCTCTTGAGGCTCTGCCCCCAAAACCTCCCACCGGTGGCGAAGAGGGACACGGCAACCCTAACACACACACCCAAACACCTGTAGCTTAAACCCCACTAAAAACTCTTGCAAATAAAGAGTTACAGGGCCTCCTAAAAACCTCTAAGCAGTGACCCCCCCATCTTCTCAGGGGGGCTGGTCCCATGAGAAATGGGCTCTAATAGATGCCAAGTGGATGACCTTAAGCAGGGGAACAACCAGAATGTGGCAACCCAAAGACCTTTGCTGGGAACGTGTGGGCCACACAGGGACGGACCATCCTTCCACATTTCAAATATAAAAGAGGGTGTGGAGAGAAACAGCTGGAAACACCGTGTGACATTTACCAACTGTATATAAAAATATGTAAATAATAGCACTCCAAAGAAAGGGCAATACTTAAGAATTAGTGAAGTTATCCAAAAAAAGGATATTGCAGAGCTTGAGAAGGTGCAGAAAAGAGCAACCAAAATGATCAGGGGGCTAGAGCAACGGCCCTATGAGGAGCGGTCAAAACGCTTGGGGTTGTTTAGCTTGGAAAGAAGGCGGTTAAGGGGAGACACGATAAGAGGTCTATAAAATGATGCCTGGTATGGAGAGAGCGGACAGGGGGAAGTTTGTCTCCCTCTCCCATAATACTATAGGCGGGATCATCTGCTGAAGATGGAGGGTGAGAGATTCAAAACAGATAAAAGGAAGTCTTTCTTCACATGACGCATCGTTACATTGTGGAACTCCCTGCACCAGGATGCGGTGATGGCTGCCAACTTGGAAGGCTTTAAAGAGGGGAGTGGACATGCTCATGGAGGAGAGGGCTATTCATGGCTACTAGTCAAAATCATGGCTATTCATGGCTACTAGTCATGATGCATCCCTATTCTCTCCAGGACCAGAGGAGCATGCCTGTTAACTAGATGCTGTGGAACACAGGCAGGACAATGCTGCTGCCGCCGTCTTGTTTGGGGGCTTCCTAGAGGCACCTGGTTGGCCATTGTGTGAACAGACTGCTGGACTTGATGGACCTCGGTCTGATCCAGAGTGGCCTTTCTTATGAAGTTATGAGATATAAGTGGGGCAATTTCCTCTCCCCCACTTCTAGAAGAGTTCCAAAGCTAAAAAAGTAATTAGGCCCCTGTTGCCAACCAGTGGCTGTTTCACCGTTACTGTAACCAAAGAAATGGCTCTCTGTTGGAATTTACAATAAACCGACCTCGCCTATCTATTAACGCCCCTCCAAGAAGCTCAGAGTGGCACATACGAATGCCAGGCTCCAGGTGGGGACCTGGAGGTCCCCCAGAATTACAGCACATCTCCAGACTACAGAGATCAGTTCCCCTGGAGAAAATGGATGTCTTGGAGGGTACACTCTCCTGGTATACCCCCCGAAGGACATTAAGATCATCTGATGAGAACGTGCTGGCGGTCCGCAGGGACTGTAAGACAGAGCTTTTCTACCAGGCCTACAATTGAGCGCAGTTGTGAATATCATCTATACTGACCTCCACACCCCTCAGTGGTAGAGCCTCTGCTTGGCATGCAGAAGGTCCCAGGTTCAATCCCCGGCATCTCCAGTTAAAGGGACCAGGCAGGTAGGGGATGTGAAAGACCTCTGCCTGAGACCCTGGAGAGCAGCTGCCGGTCTGAGCAGACAATACTGACTTTGATGAACCAAGGGTCTGATTCAGTATAAGGCGGCTTCACGTGTTCATGTGTGTTCCCCCTTTAGGTATCTGAAACAGTCTTATCGAGGGGCAGCCGCCTGTGCGGGCTCTCACAGAGGTGCAGGATTCTTCCGCCATCTATGATTAGTGTTTTAATGTTTGGTTTTAATGCTTGATTTTAATGGTAAGTTTTATTATTGTTTTATGGTTGAAGTTATAAAACGATGCTATCCGCCTTGAGCCGGCTTGCTGGGGAGGGCGGACCACAAATATGATCAACCAATAAATAAGACTCTATGGCGTTGCACCCCACTGAGGTCCCTGCCCTCCCAAGGCTCCATCCCCCAAATCTCCAGGAGTTTCCCAGCCTGGATTTGGACACCCTACCCCAGACCTCCCCGCCATTTCCCCTCCCTCCTCCCTAGCACCGAAATACATTTTGCCAGCTTAAAAAAAAAACAGAAGTTGTTATAGCGCTATAGAGTTAACACACTATAGTGATACAGCTACTATCTACTGGGAGGAGAGATTCTGCCCCTGTAAATCAGGGGACTTATAAATGACTGAGCATGCCCTCCTGAATTGTAATTTTTACACATAGTTTATTGAGCCCCTCTTATTGAGAATGGGACCTGACAGGGCAGGAGAAAAGATTGAGAGGCTCCTACAAGGGGATAATTCTTCAATCGCTTCACGGGTTGTGAAATTTTACACGGCAGCAATGAAAATTCATCGCCATAGAACAGTCTCTTAGCCCAATTGGCAGATGTATCTCAGCTGTTATTTCTCTTTTCAAGTGTTATAAGACTAGGACTGTAATTCTTTGTTTGTAAGAATATATTAGTCCGTGTTTCTTCGTTTATTTACGGCCCTTAGCCAGATAAAACATCCATCCATCTATCCATCTATCTATCTTAAAGCAAGCCAGCAAAAAGGCCACAGGTGATTGTGGGGAGGAAGAAGAATGGCGGGCATGATAGGGAGGGGAAACCAGAGAATCCCCCCCCCACGTGGACGCACCATCGTCACTGGATTTGCATCTCCAGCGACAGCACAAGTCCCAATTTTTGCAGCCCCTGCCCAAGAAGAAACCACAAGCTTCAGATGTGGAGCCGTTGCTTGCCATATTCAGAACGGGCAACCCAGGACTAAAGGAAAAAATGGCTTCAAGGAAAGTAAGCCGGGCTCAGGAAGTGCTAACTTGGGGCGTAGGTGAAATTGAGGCAAATTGACTAACTACGTTTAATTAGAGCAGCGGATTAGGATCATCATACCTTTAAATACAGTAATTTCCGAGGAACACCATGAGCTATTCCCATGTTGCCAATGCTAACTTATGCAACCATGCTATCCATACGCCTTTCAGTAACAACGCAACGTGTTTTCGTTTTGGTTCTTGTTACCCCACGGTCTCAGCCTTGGCCTGTCCTATGCCTGATAAATATAATCAAGCATGTTTTGTTTATGTCCTTCATTTTACTCTTCCTTTCATAGAATCATAGAGTTGGAAGGGACCACCAGGGTCATCTAGTCCAACCCCCTGCACAGTGCAGGAAATTCCCAACTACCTCCACCCACATCCCCAGTGACCCCTACTCCATGACCCCTTTCTCTCTAACCAGGACCCAAAGTGGCATACGTTGGTCTCCTCTCCTTGTACAAGGCTGAGAGTGTGGCTGGCCAACGGTCACTCAGTGAGCTCCCGTGGCAGAACCAGGATTCGAACGTGGGTCTCCCAGATCCTAATCTGACACACTAACCCCTACACCGCACTGGCTCTCCAAATACTTCTAGGGGAAAGGGTGGGAGTAGAATACATGGTGTAAACGACGAAGAGGTACAATATATAAAATAGGTGTGTCACACTAACAGGGACTTGGTAGAAATTAAATCAAAAGAGTTTCCGTCTAGACATTAGGAAGAATTTTCTAACCGTTAGAGGGGTTCCTCAGTGGAACCGGCTTCCTCGGGAGGTGGTAAGCTCTCCTTCCCTGGAGGTTTTTAAGCAGAGGCTAGATGGCTATCTGTCAGCAATGCTGATTCTATGACCTTAGGCAGATCATGAGAGGGAGAGCATCTTGGCCATCTTCTGGGCATGGAGTAGAGGTCACTGGGTGTGTGTGTTGGGGGGGGGGTAGGTAGTTGTGAATTTCCTACATTGTGCAAGGGGTTGGACTAGATGACCCTGGTGGCCCCTTCCAACACTATGATTCTATAGCCCAGACAGCTTATTCTTGAGCAGTTTAGAAGTAGCAAGGGACGGGATTATAACCTCCCAAGTGGGCATATACTCCAGTGTAATGAATTGGAAATATTTCTGTCCTATTTTGCAGTCACTGTATGCCCTCCCCAGAATCTTACAAAAAGAGAAAAACGTCAGATCCAAAGCAGCATCAAGAGGAAAGCAGGCACAGCCAAACGCCAAAGGTGTGGCACCACGTTGGAGATCCCTGGCTCTAGTTTCTATCAAGAAAAAAAGCTCGTCTTCACATCTTGTCTGCTTATGCCAGCATAAGCAAACAGGATCCTTGTGGTGCCTTAAAACACCACCACCTTTGCGTTCCTTTGCGCATTGGAGCTCCCATCATTCAGACAACTGATGGTGAAATCTACCTTGTCAGGAAAGCACAGAGACTTAATTTGTCTCTGACAACTGAAGTCACTTGTTCAAGAGACAAATTAAGTTCCTTGCCAAATACCATCAACAAATTATAGTATGCTATGGACCACTTTCAAAGTGCTTTACAACAGAGCCAGCGTGATGTAGTGGTTAAGAGTGGTGGTTTGGAGCGGTGGAATCAAACCCCTCCACATGAGCGGTGGAGGCTAATTTGGTGAACTGGATTTGTTTCCCCACTCCTACACACGAAGCCAGCTGGGTGACCTTGGGCAAGTTACAACTCTGTTAGAGCTCTCTCAGTCCCACCTACCTCACCGGGTGTCTGTTGTGGGGAGGGGGAAGGAAAGGTGATTGTAAGCCGGTTTGCGTCTCCCTGAAGTGGTAGAGAAAGTCAGCATATAAAAACCAACTCTTCTTCTTCTACAGGACCAGAGCTGTCCTTACGTGAGACCAGTATGATGCCCATACCACAGACAGGCAGGCAGAGACCTTGGCCTTGTTATCTCAGCTGTACATGAAAAGTTGGATC
Source organism: Euleptes europaea (assembly GCF_029931775.1). Lineage (NCBI taxonomy): Eukaryota > Metazoa > Chordata > Lepidosauria > Squamata > Sphaerodactylidae > Euleptes > Euleptes europaea. The sequence goes on along the minus strand of NC_079324.1, from coordinate 59,198,642 downwards.
ACAGATTTATGATTTAAATGTTCTTTTTTTCTTCTTTCAGGACTGGCTGGGATAAACAACAGCACACAAGAACTGCACATTGCTAGATAGATAATTTATTTAGGGCGCTTAGCCAGATAAAACAAGATAAAACAGAAAACATGGGCTAATAAATTCTTACAAAGAATTACAGTCCAAGTCTTATAACACTTAAAAAGAAAATTACAGCTGGGACACATCTGTCAATTGCGCTAAGAGGCTGTTCTATGGCATTGAATTTTCATTGCTGCCATACAAAATTTCGCAACCTGAAGAGTGATTGAAGGATTATCCCCTTGTAGGAGCATCTCAATCCTTTCTCCTGCCCTGTCAGGTCCCATTCTCGATAAGAGGGGCTCAATAAACCTCGAACGGGGTAATGTATAAAAATTGCAGTTCAGGAGGGCATGCTCAACAGTATCTAAGTCCCCTTATTTGCATCTTACTGCCCCCATAAACACCTATAGAGGAGTTAGGTAGGGTTGTCTTCTCACCCCCCCAGCTTTTTGCCTACTATATAAACAATCTAGTTAGTTCGTTGAAAGCACTGGATTTTCATCCTCCTAAACTGACGGACAGGCATATACATATACTGCTCTAGGCCGATGACGCGGTAATTCTTTCAAGAACCCCAGTTGGTCTAAGGAGAGCGCTTATGAGAGTGGCAACGTTTTGCGAGAAGGAACGCACATTGCTAGACTCCAACAGAAAAAATAATTCCAAAGAAGATATCGAAATGGTGCCTTAATTAGCCGGCAGACCGTTAATTCACTGGAAAAGACAATAATGCTAGGAAAAGGTGGAGGCAAAGGGAGAAGAGGTGATGAATTGATTCAGTGAAGGAAGCCACGGTCCTCAGTTTACAAGACCTGAGCAAGGCTATTAAAGATAAGACAGGATGTTTGGGAAGTTATTAATTCACAGGCTCACCATAAGTCAGACGGGACTTGATGGCACTTAACACATAAGAACATAAGAAAAGCCCTGCTGGATCAGACCAAGGCCCATCAAGTCCAGCAGTCTCCTCACACAGTGGCCAACCAAGTGCCTTGAGGAAGCTCCCAAGCAAGATGACCGCAGCAGCATTGTCCTGCCTGCACTCCATAGCACCTACCATAATAGGCATGCATCATGACTAGTATCCTTTCTTTGCAACATCTTTCTCCCATCTCGCCACCATTTTGTTGTTAATATACACACACTGGCCTCCCGCAACTTATACTTTGTGCATTTGATGCAGCACACCACCACTCACAGCAGCTGATGCTTGCTAGCCTATCAGGTGCCTCCAGGCTCCTGCTTTATTGGCTGCTACAGACAAATTCAGCTGCCCATCTGGACTTGAAGAAGAAGAGTTGGTTTTTATATACTGACTTTCTCTACCACTTAAGGAAGAATCAAACCAGCTTGCAATCACCTTCCCTTCCCCACAACAGACACCCTGTGCAGTAGGTGGGGCTGAGAGAGTGTGACTAGCCCAAGGTCACCCAGCTGGCTTCATGTGCAGGAGTGGGGAAACAAACTCAGTTCACCAGATTAGCCTCTGCCGCCCATGTGGAGGAGTAGGGAAACAAATCCAGTTCACCAGATTAGCCTCTGCCGCCCATGTGGAGGAGTGGGGAATCAAACCCGGTTCTCCAGATCAGAGTCCACTGCTCCAAACCACTGCTCTTAACCACTACACCACGCTGGCTCTCTCTAATGCTTGCAAAGCCTGTATTCAAATCTCCGCTCAGCTGTGGAGCTCACAAGAGGAGCTCAGGAGCAGGGGGGAAAGGGGGGAAAGAGGGGAAAGGAGGGAGAATAATTCAGTCCATCCTGAGCCCCTCCGAGGAAGGACTGAAACGTGACGGGCCCAGGGAGGCATCTATTTCATTTGACTGTTCCATTCCAGAGGCACTCGGACAAAGGCAGCAGTGTTAAGTGCTGTCAAGGTCGCAGCAGCGTTGTGGTGACCCCGTCGGGTTTTCAAGGCAAGAGCAAACAGACGTGGTTCCCTGTTGCTTGCCTTCGCATGCCCAATCTTGGACTTGTAGCCTCCCATCCAAATACTAACCCGGGCTGACCCTGTTTAGCTTCCCAGATCTGACGAGTTCAGGCGAGCCTGGGCCATCCAGGTCAGGGCAAACAAATGCATATTCTCCAAAGAGAAGGAATTTGACCTCGAGCAAACAAGCCACACATCTCTGAAAGTTTTCACCCACACTTAAAAAGGCTTTTTCTGCATCGCCATCTTCAAAAGGACAATGTTTCACAACAGAGGAGCCACATTATGCGCTTCAGTTCCAGCATCTGGATCCCAACCCAGCAGCCGCCAACCTCCCCATAATCTTCAAATTAAACCGTATCATAAGAACATAAGAAAGGCCACGCTGGATCAGACCGAGGTCCATCAAGTCCAGCAGCCTGTTCACACAGTGGCCAACCAGGTGCCTCTAGGAAGCCCACAAACAAGACGGCTGCAGCAGCATTATCCTGCCGGTGCTCCAAAGCACATAATGTAATAGGCATGCTCCCCTGCTCCTGGAGAGAATAGGTATGCATCATGACCAACATCCATTTCTACTAGTAGCCATGAATAGCCCTCTCCTCCATGAACATGTCCACTCCCTTCTTAAAGCCTTCCAAGTTGGCAGCCTTCACCACATCCTGGGGCAGGGAGTTCCACAATTTAATTGTGTGTTGTATGAATAAATACTTCCTTTCATCTGTTTTGAATCTCTCACGTTCCAGCTTCAACAGATGACGCTGCATTCTGGTATTATGAGAGAGGGAGAAAACTTCTCCCTGTCCACTCTCACCAAACTATGCATAATTTTATAGACCTCTTTCATGTCTCCCCTTAACCGCCTTCTTTCCAAGCTAAACAGCCCTAAGTGTTTTAACCGCTCCTCATAGGAGCGGGTCCATTTGAATTAAACACAGCTGAACAGGGTCCTGGCGTGCCTGGCTGGAGGTTTGCTCCCTCCACAGCTGGGCACTGCAGATGTTGACATACAGACGTGCTGGTCAAAGTATTTTAAAAATCGGGGCCACCATAGTGCCCCCAGGGAACGTTGTCCCTATGGTGAGAGCCAGTCAATCCAATCCAATCCAAGATCCAGTGTAGCCATTATTTCAGGGAGATCTGAGTTCAACTCCTGCCTCTGCCACAAAGCTCACCAAAGGACCTCGGTCAAGTCACTTTAGAGTATTAGGCATCTGACGAAATGAGCTCGGATTCTCAAAAATTTACACCCTGAAATTCATGTTCACCTTCAAGGAGCCAGTGGATTCGGATTTAGCAATACCAGTTTGTAACGTACCCTTTCTACCAGAGCAGCATACCTAACAAACTTTCCTGCAGCAGAGAGCTCTTAAAAAACAGGAAAAAAGAGCAGCAACCTTTCCGAAATTTCCATTTGCACATCCCAAAGGTTGAGGGTTTGTTTTTTGGTTTGCTTGTTTCGCGCATCCCAGTGGGTTGCCCAAATGGAAATTTTGGAAAGGCGGAGTCTTTTTTGGTTCTTGTGGGTTATCCGGGCTGGGTAACCGTGGCCTTGGTATTTTCTTTCCTGACGTTTCACCAGCAGCTGCGGCCGGCATCTCCAGAGGAGTAACCCTGAAGGACAGTGTCTCTCGGTGTCAAGTGTGTAGGAGTCTTTTTTGTTATTGCAACATTGCAAGGACAGGAAAGCGTGGCCGTTCTGGCGGCGCGGCAGCGGCCAGAGCAGGGAGGGCGTAAGAACGTCCGGACGGCCACGCCGGATCAGACCCAGGCCCATCAAGCCCAGCAGGCCATTCCCACCGCGGCCAACCAGGGGCCTCCAGAAAGCCCCCAAACAAGGCGGCGGCGGCGGCACCGTCCTGCCCGTGCTCCACAGCACCTAAGATAACAGGCATGAACATGTCCCCATCCCTCTGAAAGCCTTCCAAGCTGGCAGCCATCCCCATGTCCTGGGGCAGGGAGTTCCACAGTTTCCCTCCTTCCCCTGGGGGACTTGGGGAAAGCGTCCTTGCAGCGGTCCCTTCAAGAGCAGCCGGTGCTGAAAGCAACTAGGCGAGGCAGCGGTGCTCCGGGCCACGCAGCATCTGGATCTTCCCAGGCGCGCAGCCCGCGCCTCCCTCCGCGTCCCAAGGGCGCCAGGCAGACTCATGCCCGGGAGGCTTTGCCTTGGATTCGCCCCTCTGCAGAGGTGCATTTTCCCCATCCCCAAACCTCTGCACAGGGGGCTGATTTGGGGCCATTGACGCCCGGGAGGTTTTGCCACTCAACAGACGCACGTGTTCCCCATCCGCATCCTCCAAACTCAGCCATAAGCCCCCGTGCAGAGTTTCGAGAATCCGCATGAGAAAAAAAAGGTGCATCTGGAGAGCGGCAAGTCCAAGGGGTGGAGATGCAGTTTGCTTGGATGAACGATCAGAAGACGATTTTCTTTTTTTAAAGACGCTTTAGCTAGGCCATCGATGCCTCGGAGGTTTCGCCTCGGACTCGCCCGTCTCTCGACGCGCATTTTCCCTTGTGCAAATTCCCAAAAAACTCCAAAGTCAACCCCCATGCAGAGTTTCGAGAATGCGGGGGGGGGAAACGAGCACCTAGAGAGAGGGGGGGGGGCAAATCCGAAGCCAAACCTCCCGTGCGCGCATGGCACACTTCAGGAGGATCTGGCGTGGAGACGCAGCTGGCTCGGATTCCCGATCACGCCTCCTCTCCGAGGGTCTTTCCCAACGCCGCTTGAGCCAGGCCACTGGGGGCCGGGAGGCTGGACCTCGGCCTTGCCGCCCCCGAGATGCACGCTCCCCCCCGTCAAAAACCCCCTCCCCAAACTCAACAAGCAGCCCCGGTGCCAAGGCGCGAGGCGCCGGGCGCCGGAAAGGCAAAACCCGCCTTGCGCAACTGGCCCTCCTCCTCCTCCTCTTCCTCCTCCTCCTCCCCGCGGCCCTGTCCAGCGGCGCCGCCCACCTTGACCACCTGCTCCTCCACGATGGCGGGCAGGGCGAGCAGCAGCGCCAGCCCCAGGGCCAGCAGGGCCAAGCCCCCCAGCCCGCAGGCCGCCGCCGCCCGGCTCCGCGCGCCCGCCGTCATGGCCAGCCTCTCCGGACGCGCTGCAGCGCCCCGCCGGCCACCCCGGCCCTATATGCGGCCGCCCGCCGCCCCCTCGGACCGCCCCCTCGGAGGAGGGGAGGGGGGCGGCCGGGCCGGGCCGGGGGGAGGCGCTTGGAGGGGAGGGGCGCCCATGGCGACGCCGAGGCGCGGGCGGCGGAGGGCGAGGCGAAGGCGCTCCCGGGAGGCGCGGCGCTGCCCTTGCCACCTCCCGGCTGGGAAAGGCCTGGAGGTTGGGGGGGGGGGCTCCCATGCCCTCGAGTCCAGTGGCCAAAGACTCTATTCTCTCTTTTAAAAAAAAAAAATTTTGTTTTTTTTTTATATCACCATAATTTGCATCATTCAATAACATCGTTATATAATACATATATAATATATAATACATATATAATATATAATTTGCATCATTCAATAACATCGTTATATAATACATATATGATATCTAATACATCGTTATATAATACAAACGTTATTTTTCTTAACCAAATAACTATTTGTGTGTGTGTGTTGTGTGTGAAGTGCCGTCAAGTTGCTTCCGACTCATGGCGACCCTATGAATGAAAGTCCTCCAAAATGTCTTATCTCTGACAGCCTTGCTCAGATCTTGCAAACTGAAGGCTGTGGCTTCCTTTATTGAGTCAATCCAACTATTTAATGCTAGTATTTCATTGACTTCCCCTCCTCTGTCTGTTTGATAACTTAATTGTCCCCTTTGCATTTAAGTTCTAATTCATTATATATTTTTTCTTATATCAATCTAATTACCATTCTTTTAATCTTAATCAATATCCTTAATAATATTTCTACTGCTCTCGTTGGAATTAGATCAAAGTATAATTTTGTCTTCCTTCTTAGTCTTGATTCCAACACATTGCTTCATTTTGGATTGAAAAAAATGGGTTTCAACATTTCGAGAGACAGAATCACTTCTAAGTAGGGTTGCCAACTGTCTGGAGGAGAAAGATGCCCTGCACCTTTAACAGAGGCTTAATGGGATGTTAGAGAGCCAGCGCGGTGTAGTGGTTAAGAGCAGTGGTTTGGAGCGTTGGACTCTAATCTGGAGAACCAGGTTTGATTCCCCACTCCTCCTCCACATGAGCAGCGGAGGCTAATTTGGTGAACTGGATTTGTTTCCCCACTCCTCCAGATGAAGCCAGCTGGGTGACCTTGAGCTAGTCACAGCGCTTAGAGCCCTCAGCCCCACTTTCTTCACAAGGTGTCTGTTGTGGGGAGGGGAAGGGAAGGTGATTGTAAGCCGATTTGATTCTTCCTTAAGTGGTAAGAGAAAGTCAGTATAAAAAAAACCCTTCTTCCTCTTATTTACTTCCGCACCATAAAAAGCATCAGCTGCCTTTCCCCACAAATTAAGCTTCTGCTAAAGGGACATTTCTCCCCCTCCCAGCCTGTTGGTGACCTTATCCGCCACTGCAAAGGCCTGTCCCCTAAAAGCAAAGATTCTTAACAATAACTCTGTAAAAAGAACACGCTTGTGATGAACGCGGCTGGGGCCAAGGCTCACGGCTCCGAGTTTTATAGGTCCCAGACCATGATGGAAGTTAAGAACCACATGCTTGAATTGATTCCTGGAAACATTAGCCGCAAGTACATCTGATAAAGCACGGGCTGGGTTCTGTTCATTGCTCCCTGTTACAAAGGGGCAGGCAAACACTTTTGTGTTTGCTTTGGTCGAAGCTTCTGGGTTGCCTTTGGCTCCGCTCACACTGCCAAGACTAGTGTGATCAACAGTCTCTCTTATCACAACCCAGCAAACTTTGTTGCATGATAAAGCTAATTGGGTCACTTATACCTTAGAAGGCTGCTAAGAGTTTTCAGACTTATTCTGATAAGCTTTGTAAACATCTGTCCCAATAAACACTTATTAACCTAGGAGTTATTGCAACCTATTAAGGTAAAAAGGAAATATCTCAAGACTGCATCTTTGGTCTACGGATACCTTTGGCAGCTATAAAAAGCTCTGTGACCTGAAATATTGCATTGATACTGCTGGAAAGGCAGATCTTTGGGCTGTGTTTTCTGGGTTTCCCCCAAATTTTGTTGCTGAAAAACACAGTGCATTTCTTCAGTTGCTAAGGCCATTTCAGTTGCTAAGGCCATTGTACGTGTGAATAAGCCTCTATCAAATAGGCAAGCCAGCTGAACAGGATAATGCAAGGGGCACTTAGGTTGAAACAGGGCCAGAGAACACATTGAACCAGAGATAGCTAAATATCAAATTACAAGTGGGAACACCCAAGGACTTGTGGGAGGCATCTCATGTCCTCTTCCCCCACTATTTTCTCTTTCCCTTTCATTAAAGTCCCCCCCCCCGTAGCCTCCCCCCTTCTCCTGTTTCTTTATCCTCTTCTCAGCCAATATCCAACCTACATTTATCTACCCCTTTGTTTTAGGCTTCCCTCCCCAAGCATACTACCTTGGAAAACTATGGCGCAATTGTGTGGTGCTGGCCACACGGCCACACCCACTGGCATGCGTGGTGTAGTGGTTAAGAGCAGTGGTTTGGAGCGGCGGACTCTGATCTGGAGAACCGGGTTTGATTCTCCACTCCTCCACATGGGCAGCGGAGGCTAATCTGGGGAACTGGATGTTTTCCCCCACTCCTCCGCATGAAGCCAGCTGGGTGACCTTGGGCTAGTCATACTCTTTCAGCCCCACCTACCTCACAGGGTGTCTGTTGGGGGGGAGGGTGATTGTAAGTGGTTTGAGTCTCCCTTAAGTGGTATCAATCAATCATCATTCCTTTATTGGCATAAAAACACAATGGAATGGAAATATTCAAAGGTGCCCCTTATAGAGTAGTTAAAAGACAGTTACATCGAATAGCGCTGTTTGTTGATACTGCCATCTAATTAAATGATTGGTGGGCTTTTAAAACAAACTTGTGCCACCATCTCCAATATTTGGGGCGAATTGTTAAATAAATAAGAAACCTTAAGTGGTAGAGAAAGTCGAGATATAAAAGCAACTCTTTTTCTTCATGGTACGGAACCCTCAAGGCCTTGTGGGGTGGTACCCCCTTTCCCCCTGTATCCCCCTCCCCACACTATTTCCTCTTCCCCTCCTACTGTCAACCCCCATATCCTCCCCTCTTTCCCGACCTCATTCTCCCTTTCTCAGCCGTTCACCAACCTTCACTGTGATCTTCACATCGTGACTGAAGGTAAGGCCACGGCAGCCCTTTTCTGGCTGGCTTTGCGTCCTGCCGCAGCCATTTTGTGGCAGCGCCCACCATGCTGTGTCACAATTCCAAGGGTGCCCACAGGCTCAAAAAGGTTGGGGACCCCTGATCGAGGCACACTAAGGAAAATAAACAAAAAGACAGGCTCTAACCTAATATATGTTGCATAAGGAAGAAGAAGAGTTGGTTTTCATATGCTGACTTTCTGTACCACTTAAGGCAGAGTCCAACCAGCTTACAATCACCTTCCCTTCTTCTCCCAACAGACACCCTGAGGGGCAGGTGAGGCTGAGAGAGCTCTTAATAGAAGTGTGACTAGCCCAAGGTCACCCAGCTGGCCTTATGTGTGTGTAGGAGCAGGGAAACCAACCTGGTTCGCCAGAGCTACTCATGTGGAAGAGTGGGGAATCAAACCCGGTTCTCCAGATCCGAGTCCACTGCTCCAAAGTTGCTCTTAACCACTACACCACTCTGGCTGGTAGTTAGATTGCATGCACGTTTGAGAACTAATGTATATTTGCTAAGTTAAAGATTTACTTTTAAGATTTAACGATTAATAGCAGATAGTACAGAATGATTCATTTCCACTCCTTTCAGTAGTTGGCGAGGATCTTGCTACAGATATGGAGTTTTGATTGTGTATGAGGAGTATATGTTTTATGTTTGTATGCATGTGTTATAAAAATAAAAATTTAATTAAAAAAAGACAGGTTCTAACCAAAGTACTGGCAACCTACGGTATGTTGCATCTGATCTGGGTAGATGAAGGATGAGCACCTTGGTGCATCTCCTTCCTGTCATCCATGATCCATGGAATTCCCAACCAGTAGGAGCCAAGGAAGGAAGGAACTAGCAACCCCCCCCAAAAAAGGTCCCCTTTTCAGATCCTATTCCCATTTGTGCCCTGGGGTCTTCAAGCCAATCTGGTTGCTAAACCTCGGATCTTCAGCCCACCAAACCTGCACCCGCCAAACAAGGAGTGTTAACACACCAGAAGGCTGGCTTCTCTCTCCCAGCTGGAAAGGCTGGCCTGTTCCGGCAAAGAGCATCTTTCCCCCTTCATCCTAGCCATGAAGACGCCTGGCTCTTTTCCCACCAGTGTTACTCTCTTTTCCCATCAGTGTTCCCCACCCATCTCACTACAGAAGCATGAACAAACCTACCTCAGTTTGGATATAGTGGATTTTGATATAATCTAAATCGTCAAGTTGGAAAATGTTCTAATAAATTTTGCCAGAAAATCCACATCCCTGACTGTACAGTACACACACAGCCATCATCTTTGCAGGTAAATACAGGGGACAGCTGCACATACCTGCTTATTTCCTGGCTGAGCATCAAGGACTTGCCTGAAACTGCAGCATTTGGCTGTGATGCCAATGTGCGTGGGCAGGTTGCTGGTTATCCCAAGCTTGCTGGTGCAGAAACACCCTTGACTGCAACACCTTGGTTTGCCTGCAGCAAAGCCAGCCGACAAAACGCATGGAAGGGTTTACTGAACATTGGCACCGAGCTGTATTAGAACCAACATTCACACTATCAGTTCATAGCCAATTGCTAAATATTTTATTTAGCAGTGTTGTTTGGGAGGCGCTGTCACTCAGCGGCAGAACATTGGCTTTACGCGCCCACAGCCAGGTTCACTCCTCAGCATCTCCATTTACAACTTAGGTAACCAGGCAATGGGAAAGACCTCTCTGCTCATGAGAACACAGGCCCGCTGCCAGTCAGGGAACACAAGACTGACCTGGAGACAAAAAGCTTAATGCTGTATAAAGCAGCTTCATGTGGCCATCTATTTTCAGGCAGACAATGAGTTGGCAGCAACCTATACCACAGTGCCAGGGAATGATTAACCACTGGCTCCCTCCTGCTCAGTGCTGTAGTGCGTCATGTTTTAGCCTGCTTTTTTCTAAAGCAGAATAGTTCAGTAGCAGGACTCCCAGGATGCTTATAAAAAGTATGACCTCTACTGGTTGGGCAAGGGACCTGATACACAGAACTCACTTTGGAGAAGTGTTTTCCCAATACTGGTGCACCACCACCAATCCTTTCTGGTGTTCCACATAAGCCACTAAGAAAGTGGCTTTAACTTCACACATGGCAAAATGTTCCTTGACATTACTGAATCCCATGAAGCACTCATTGACCCTGAGGTTGAAGAGCCAAGTATGACCAAACACATTGGGCACACCTTGCAGAAGATTCACAATTCAGCTAACTCATTTCCACCCATTCCTTTACAAAACCACCTTGCCCTACAGTGATGCAGTCTGGTAAAACCCTTGCGCAACCTCCGCCACCCTCCTCCTTGGTGGGAACCCAGACTTCCAAGCGAGGCCAGCTAAATATTCCCCAGCTTTATATATAGAACTGGCTCTGCTCACTTTCCAGTTTTCTAGAAGCAGGCTACAGGCTGTTTTTTTTTTTTTTTTGCACAAGTGTTTTAACAAATATTTGACTACAAGTGTTAAGATGCAGCAGCTCTTTGGGAACTACAGACTTGGCCCTATTGCATATTTTTATCCTACCCTTCCCTCCATAACATTCTCATTGCCATTTTCTCCAGCCTCGTGTGTGTTTGGGTGCAAGACTAGCACAGTATGACTTCAATGAAATACATGGACATTGGAGCCAGGTCTTCCAGGCACTATCGACATTATGATTTATGGGATAATCTTGCTAGAAGGCCTGAACATAAAGTTCATGAAAACCACCATACATTTCAGCTTGGATAACTGAAACCAAAAAATCACTTCTATGGATGGTTAAGGAAGATGATTCCATTGATAGCTTTTGAGTCCAACTGATTTCTGCCTATACTAGACTCAGGATGCTGAGGACTACAGCAAGCACTTGGGTCAAATAAGCCCCAGAACACTGAATCTCAAGATTGATTTACTTTAGATTATTAGAAGAATGAGAAAACATTGCAGTATTGCTTAGAATTCCCATGTTTTGATGGGCTAAATGTCTTTAAAAACCACTTGGGTATTCAGGATATTCATCACAAGCCTCCTGCATGAGGCATAGTATTTTAGACACAGCTTGGCTTTACAGTAAGGCTAAATTGGCTAAGCAAGCAACTGGGTTTTTTGTTTTCTGAAGGTATAACTTCCTCAAGCCACATCAATTCACTCCCCCCCCCCACTTGCTATGTTTCCATTACTTTGGTTAAATTAGAAACTGGTGGCTGTGGTCTTCAACATATATTACTTTTATTAGACGCAACAATAATAGTATACCACAAAATTTTACCCAGCTAAGTTAAAAGAGACACATATTTGGGAACGCAACAGCTTTATTGAAACAAAGTGCAGTGATATTTCACTTGAGAGGATGGAAGCAAACAGCAACTTAATTAACCACCCCTGAGACGCAGGACAAGATGCAGGGTGGACTCCTTCTGGATGTTGTAGTCGGAGAGGGTGCGGCCATCTTCTAGCTGCTTGCCGGCAAAGATGAGCCTCTGCTGGTCAGGGGGGATGCCCTCTTTGTCTTGGATTTTGGCCTTCACATTCTCAATGGTGTCACTTGGCTCCACCTCCAGAGTAATGGTCTTGCCAGTCAGGGTCTTAACGAAGATTTGCATGCCTCCCCTCAGACGCAGCACAAGATGCAGGGTGGACTCCTTTTGGATGTTGTAGTCAGAGAGGGTGCGGCCATCTTCTAGCTGCTTGCCAGCGAAGATGAGCCTCTGCTGGTCAGGGGGGATGCCCTCTTTGTCCTGGATCTTGGCCTTCACATTCTCAATGGTGTCACTGGGCTCCACCTCCAGGGTTATGGTCTTGCCAGTCAGGGTCTTAACGAAGATTTGCATGCCTCCCCTGAGACGCAGCACAAGATGCAGGGTGGACTCCTTCTGGATGTTATAATCAGAGAGGGTGCGGCCATCTTCTAGCTGCTTGCCGGCAAAGATGAGCCTCTGCTGGTCAGGAGGAATGCCCTCTTTGTCCTGGATCTTGGCCTTCACGTTCTCAATGGTGTCACTGGGCTCCACCTCCAGGGTTATGGTCTTGCCAGTCAGGGTCTTAACAAAGATTTGCATGCCTCCCCTCAGGCGCAGCACAAGATGCAGGGTGGACTCCTTTTGGATGTTGTAGTCAGAGAGGGTGCGGCCATCTTCTAGCTGCTTGCCAGCGAAGATCAGCCTCTGCTGGTCAGGGGGGATGCCCTCTTTGTCCTGGATCTTGGCCTTCACGTTCTCAATGGTGTCACTGGGCTCCACCTCCAGGGTTATGGTCTTGCCAGTCAGGGTCTTAACGAAGATTTGCATGCCTCCCCTCAGGCGAAGCACAAGATGCAGGGTGGACTCTTTTTGGATGTTGTAGTCAGAGAGGGTGCGGCCATCTTCTAGCTGCTTGCCAGCGAAGATCAGCCTCTGCTGGTCAGGGGGGATGCCCTCTTTGTCCTGGATCTTGGCCTTCACATTCTCAATGGTGTCACTGGGCTCCACTTCCAGGGTTATGGTCTTGCCAGTCAGGGTCTTCACAAAAATCTGCATGCCTCCCCTGAGACGCAGGACAAGATGCAGGGTGGACTCCTTCTGGATATTGTAGTCGGAGAGGGTGCGGCCATCTTCTAGCTGCTTGCCGGCAAAGATGAGCCTCTGCTGGTCAGGGGGAATGCCCTCTTTGTCCTGGATCTTGGCCTTCACATTCTCAATGGTGTCACTGGGCTCCACCTCCAGGGTAATGGTCTTGCCAGTCAAGGTCTTCACAAAGATCTGCATCTTCTGTTTAAAAGGGGGAAAGGGGAGAGAGACACACAGGGAATTGCAGGTTAGACGACTCTGTTCCAAGGTCAGCCCGACCAGTTACAACAATCCAGAATTTGGCAAAAGCCTCATCGGGGCATACGGGCAGCGTTGCTTCCGCGCTCCCCTCCCCCCTCAAGCTCCTCCCCCTACGGGGAGTGAAGCGGCCGGAGCCGCGCATGCGCCCTCGCCTCTCACGAAGCCGAACGACGCCACAAAGGCCGAATGCGTCACAGCGCATGCGCACGGACAACCTCCCCGCCCCTCTGCCTGCCTCCGCCATTTTATCTCGCGGGGCGGAAACGACCGGCCGCCACTCCCGAAGAGGGAAGGAAGGCGGCTTCACCGAGCGACCCTACCTTCTCCCCTCACAATCTCCTTTTTCGCCTCGAGAAAACCCCGGCTTAGTTTTACTCGCTCGCCTCCCCCCGTTTCCCCTCACCCGTAAAACCGCCCGCTTTTCTCTCCGTCCGGGCCAACATTAGCTCTTTCCTCACCCCCGCCGCCCAACGTCTTTTAACACTCAATAACTGGCAAAACACGTCCCTTCAAAAAAAAAACACAACCAAATACGTTATAACCGCTACCGCACAAGCACTCACCGCACGGCCCGAGCTGATCCTAGCAGACAACAACGTACCACCGACAACAGACAGCCTGTTCTAACTGCGCCAACCGGACCGGCACTCTCTTATATAGTTCTCGCCGGCCGAGATCACTCCGCCAAGTCGGTTGCCCTAACGCTGAGAGAAACTATAGTCCTCCGCGCGCGCCCGTGCTTTACCAACCGTATGGTAAAGAGCAGAAAGCCACGCCCCTTTTTAAACTGAGGGGACGGCGGAAGGACAACGTTTCTCGGCTACGCTGTCAAAACAATTGACCGTTGAGAACGGGATGGGGGAAGGAGAGGCAGGCGACGAGCTCGCAGGAACACCTGGGCCGGATCCCCATTAATCTGGAACGGGTTCTGGAACTGCTGATAAAAATGGGAGTGTCTTGATTTCGGTTGCCAACTTCCAGGGAGGGACTGGAGCTCTCCCAGCATTACAGCTCATCTCCAGACTACAGAGACCAGTTAAGCACATAAGGAAAGCCTTTTTATATTTACAACGCTTATCCCTTTCCCTTTTTTTCCCCCTGTACCCCTTCAATTATATATATATAAAAAATAAAAATAATAATAAAAAAAGCACATAAGGAAAGCCCTGCTGGATCAGACCCAGGCCCATCAAGTCCAGCAGTCTGTTCACACAGCGGCCAACCAGGCGCCTCTGGGAGCTGGCAACCCTATCCAGATCTCTTGCAAAGGCACATTTTGCTGACAATGTACACAACCAAGGCAGGCTCTCACCAGGCATAGTTAAACGGTGGAACTCCCTGCCCCAGGATGTGGTGATGGCTGCCAGCTTGGAAGGCTTGGAGAGGGGAGTGGACATGTTCATGCAGGAGAGGGCTATCCATGGCTACTAGTCAAAACGAATACTAGTCATGATGCCTACCTATTCTCTCCAGGATCAGAGGAGCATGCCGAATATATTAGGTGCTGTGGAACACAGGCAGGATGGTGCTGCTGCCGTCGCCTTGCTTGTGGGCTTCCTAGAGGCACCTGGTTGGCCACTGTGTGAACAGACTGCTGGACTTGGTGGGCCTTGGTCTGATTCAGCAGGGCTTTTCTGATGTTCTTAATTGATACAATTGATACTATTAAACTCTGGAAATCCCTGCCCCAGGATGTGGGGAAGGCTTAAAGCTTGGAAGGCTTTAAGAGGGGACATGTTCATGGAGGAGGAGTGGGCTAACCATGGCTACTAGTCAAAATGAATACTAGTCATGATGCAGACCTATTCTCTCCAGGATCAGGGGAGCATGCCTATTATATTAGGTGCTGTGGAAGACAGGCAGGACAATGATGCTGCAGTCGTCGTGTTTGGGGGCTTCCTAGAAGCACCTGGTTGGCCACTGTGTGAACAGACTGCTGGACTTGGTGGGCCTCCGTCTGATCCAGCGTGGCCTTTCTTATCTTCTTATGACACAGGGACTGCCAACAGCAGAGCGACTTTCATTTCGGTACACAATCTCAACATGGGCAGGATCCTAGGTGGGTCAGGTCAGATGAAATGCACATCCAACCCCTCATGCAGGAAAACCCTCTCTGACCCTTCTCTGAGAAAGGGCTGCTCCATTCTGGGTGGATCCCCCGGTCCAGAAGAGTCTGGGCCACCATGCCTACGCAAGGCCCTTGGAAGGGATGAATTGCCAACTAGGGCGATGGAGGCAAGTCCGGGTGCCAACCTCCAGCTGGAGCCTGGAGATCTCCCAGAGATCAGTTCCCTTGGAGGAAATGGCTGCTTTGGAGGGTGGGCTCTCCGGAATGGCATCCCAGCAGAGGTCCCCTCCCTAAACCCTGCCCCCTCCCCAAATCTCCAGGCATTTCCCAACCTGAAGTTGGCAACCCTAGATTGGAAGGAGCTTCGATTCTCCAGGATTGGAGGGTTTGTGGAACAGAAAGAGGGGACAGAGCTGCACAATAATGCATGTCAACTCAACCTCCCAAAATCCTGGCCCCTACCAAAACCAGGTATTTACTGCAAAAGCACCATTATTAGCATTCGTTCCCCATTTGGCCACCGTCTCCCTGACTGCTGAGGGATTCCAGACTAGTTTTCTGCAGCTGGTTTTTTTTTTAAAATATTTTTATAAGTGTAAAACAGTTTTCTGCAGCTGCTAACAAGTCGCGCATACATAGGGAAGTGAAACCGCATCGTCTGCGCAAAAGCAAAATGGCAAACGAAACGTTTCCGGAAGAGCAAGGACTTGAAAACTTCCTTTGACGTTTGCAAGTTGCTCCCCCGGGTGGGAGCAACACCTAAGCTTTTCTGTAGCAGACAAAAAAAAAAATGAACATGCACGAGCATTTCTGGGAAACCGAAACCAATAAAATAAAGCCGTTAAAAGAAAAGTGGAGATGCCGGGGATTGAACCCGGGGCCTCATACATGCAAAGCATGCGCTCTACCACTGAGCTACATCCCCCTGTTGAAAAAGTGATTTTTTTGCACGCTTCTATACAAAGGCAATTATACTCCATCGGCGTTGCACTGACTGAAAGCAAAGGCGACCTATGGGGATCAGAAAGGAAGAGATAATAGATATGCATTCAGGGAGACAATAGATATGCATTCAGAATACTAAGCAGTCGAACTTGTGTTTTCAGCCTCCTGCGATTTAGGCCATTTATGCATGGGTTTTTTTTCGCCCTGGATTTGCCACTCTTTAGATCACTGGTTCCCAACCGGGGGTCTGTGGACCCCCAGGGGTCCACGAGAACTAAATTAAGGTCTGCGAAACAAAGTTATAAACCCATAATAAATTAATATTTTCAATTAAAAGTTCTCTATTATAAAATATATATATATATATTCAAATATTATTCTAAGTTTAGTGTTTAACTGACAGTTATGATTAAAGTTTATTTTCAAATTCCCGGAATTTTAATTTTGAACCTTGGGGTCCCTGCACCGAACAAAAAAGTCCTAGTGGTCCCTGGTCAAAAAAAGGTTGGGAACCACTGGTCTAGAGAGTGGAAAATGCAAGGCAAACCCCCCCCCCCCCAAAGCAAGCGAAATACAAAGGGCACAAAGTTGTGCAAAAGGAGCAAGCGCTGGAAAAAGTACGGGGACGCTTCCTCATGGTTTGCAGTTAGCAACGAGTGCAGGGAAAGGTGGAATAGTCCACCCAACACGGTGAAGGAATGCACAGGTAGAGAAACAGGCCTGTCGCTGTATCATAGCAGGAGTGGATTCATAAAATTGAATTCTCCCCGTGGGGGAATCGAACCCCGGTCTCCCGCGTGACAGGCGGGGATACTTACCACTATACTAACGAGGAAGAAGTGGAGAAAATGTGCTGGAAATACGTCACTTGAGACTATGATAGGATCCAGCCCGCCTGTATATACAAGCATATATATGCAAATATATATACATATATATTTGCTTTCAAATTGTATCGGCACAGAATCGTAGAACCTATGTGCAATCAGAGCATCAAGAGCTGTAGTTTCCCAATGGAGGGAAATGAGAAGTGTCGAGGAGAGGGGGGGTGGTATCTGGCCATTCTGCGGATTGCTTTCCTTTGCATTATAGGCTGTAACCTCCTTGGGAGCCCAATACCTGGGTGTGTTTGGTCTTTGCCACCGTCCTTCAGGCTGCTAGGAATACAGGCGTGATTATTCCTTTTTATTCCTCTTATTTTTCTTGACTTTGTTTGTCGCCCGCCTTTCTCACTGGAGAACCCCAGGCGGATCCCTCAGTGTAAAACTATGCATCCGGATAGCATGGGACAACCAGGAAGCCATGCGACAAGGAGTAGGATAACAAAAGCAGAAAGAAAGAAAGAAAGAAAGAAAGAAAGAAAGAAAGAAAGAAAGAAAGAAAGAAAGAAAGAAAGAAAGAAAGAAAGAAAGAAAGAAAGAAATGAAAGGGGGAGCTGTTTGCATTGCAGGGACAGGCCAAGAGGAGCAAATCGGTTGTTCCTGGTCGTTTGCAAGGGTTGCAACGAATTGCATGTCTCATTACCAGTGTTGATTTCTCAAGGCCTACTACCCCACAGCCCTCAATTTGCAAGACTTGAGCAAGGCTGTCAAAGAGAGGACATTTTGGAGGACATTGATTCATAGGGTCGCCATGAGTCGGAAGCGACTTGACGGCGCTTAACACAGGCACGCACCGCCCCTCTGCATATCACACCTAATCCAGCCACGCCTGCTAATGTCATTGACTTGCTTTTGACCTTTACATTGCCATTGTGCGTCTAATTCACTTGTCTCTACTTAGGGATAGATGGACAGATCCCATTCTAGCTGTATCTGAAGAAGCGAGCTGTGGCTCACGAGGGCTCGCACCCTGCCAGAAATGTTGTTAAGGTGCTACTGGGCTCCTGCTCTTTTCTACAACGTGTTGTATGTGTGCGTAATGAGGGCTAGGGTTTTCTACAAGCTAGTGCTCACCCGGCTATGCGGGAGCATGCATAAAAAGAAATAAAGTATACTTTTGAGCAAAGGAATTCCACCATTTGTGTCAGGAAAAGCATCTGCCGAAACCCGGGATCGAACCAGGGACCTTTAGATCTTCAGTCTAACGCTCTCCCAACTGAGCTATTTCGGCGACCGGTGATTTTTTCGTGTTCGACTAGCTGTACTTATCGACTAGATACTTTCCCCCTCCCCAATAAATCAACCAATTTGTTTCTTGCAACCCTAGTTTTAAAGTCCTGGCGCCGGATTACAAGCAATAAACGCGCTGTGACGATGCACCGAGCCTGTCCCTTCGTCGTGGCGGCCTTGGGGCAACTTGGCAAGCGGAGCAGAGCTCCTTCTGGCAGCAAGAGCAATGCTAACCAGCAGCGATGGAAAGAGTGCCTCAGAGCATATGCAGAGTTGCTGATGGGGGCAGACTTGGGCCTTGGGAAAGCTGCTGGGGCCGGGGCCGGGGGCGGGAAGCACAGGGGGAATTGACTGTCTGCCCACCCTGCAGCCTGTCGACTCGGAAGCAAGCCTGCGCTGGCGCCTCTGGCACTCTGCGTGTGCTCAGAGGCACTCCTGCCTAGCTCGCGTTGCTTGTTTCTGCCCCAAAGAGCATCCAGTTCTGAGGGGCACGGGGAGGGGTCGTACACGCGTCTCCCTTTCTATTCTCACAACATCTATGCCAGTAAAGGTTTGAATGAATGAATGAATGAATGAGTATTCTCACAACAACCGTGTGAGGCAGGCTAGGCTGGGGGTGGGAGTGACTGGCCAAAACCCATGCCACGAGCTTGCTCTGCAGCAGGAAAAGAGACTATAGTCCCTAGGGAGGTTGACCCCAGGGTTTTGGGTGCAAATTCAGCTTGTCAGTGGAAGCCCCTCCTGTGGGTTACCTCCCTCCCCCCCTTCTTGATTTTTTTTAAATGTTGCAATTCACTCATTGCTTTTGATGTGGGAAAACCCCCACAAAGACAAATGGTGAGAATTCACGGGAGCAGAATCACCTACATACGAGGCAGAGGAAATGCACTGCAAAGCTTTACCTGGCAAGAGAACCAAAAAAGGACGTTGCAGCCTCCCCGTCGGGGAATCGAACCCCGGTCTCCCGCGTGACAGGCGGGGATACTTACCACTATACTAACGAGGACGGGCTTGGACGCGTCCTCGAAATCACATCTGATAAAGTAAGCACACGTTTGGCGCTCTGCGATTGTTTTGTAAGAATGCAACATTTGCAAGAATGGAATAAGCTAATTAGATCTAAGCAGCAAAAGTTCACAACTGCAAATTGACGCGATTTTTTTTTTAAATTGGGTAAGGGAGGGGGAAAACAGTGCACAGTTTGTAGGGAAACAACATATGGGATTTGAAAGGGGGGGTGCTTTGGAGGAGAACGACTGGGGCAAAGAGTCCTTTGTCCCAAAAGCCAGGAAAAAGCGGCATATGCGAGAGGGGGCTAAGAAGACAGCAAGTGTGAACAGCCCCTGGGGCTCTGCAAAGATTATATGTAATTAGTACCAGATCACAATGTATGGGACCCTATTAGAAAGAGCTGTTCCTCACTTTACAGAAGGCAGCTCATATCGCAGGAGGGGATGTATTTGCCTGGTGGGTTGTTTTTCCCCTGTCCAGTTCTTCAACAACAGTGAACAACTGTTTTTCATTTGGGGTGGAAAAAAAGAGACAAAAAAAATAAAGGGCATGGCAGCAGATCTTTAAGTCGTTTTGGAGATTTTTTCAAATGTAAAGGGGATGTAGCTCAGTGGTAGAGCGCATGCTTTGCATGTATGAGGCCCCGGGTTCAATCCCCGGCATCTCCACTTTTTCCCCCCCTCCCTGAACAACAATTTAGCATTTTAAAAAGTTGAAATCCAGGCAGGACTTTCTGCAACGTGCCAGACGTGTAGGTGTTTCAGCCACCGCGACACCATCTCAGTGCTGCAGAACAGAACCTGAGCAGCAATTTACAGGCCTACTTCAGACTACTGAATTATTATTCTTTGAAACTTTGCAGACACACTGGTGTATCTGTTTTCCAAACCAGCTTTAAAGCTTCAGAGGAAAATGCTTTTCCTCCAAATGCAACATCCTAAACAGCCCATACTTTCTCAAGTACAAAACTGTGCCTGTTGACCTCTTGCGAACTTGATGCGCAGGTAGATGTGCGCTCTCTTGTCTTACGGAAACAGGCAGAGCATGCTACCTGCAATTATTTGCCACGCCTGGAAGATCCAACTTGTGCAAGCAAAATAATATTCCAATCCTGAACAGAAGAAAAGAGTAGGAGTCCGGTAGCACCTTAAAGACTGACAAAATTTCTGGCAGGGGATGAACTTTCGCGAGTCACCGCTCACTTCTTCAGATTCGCAAAAGCTCATCCCCTGCCAGAAATTTTGTCAGTCTTTAAGGTGCTACTGGACTCCTACTCTTTTCTACTGCTAGGGACAGACTAACATGACTACCCATCGTAATCCTAAACAGAGTTACACCATTCTAAGCCTCCCCTCCATGGGATTTGGAAGGTTGCAACTGTGTTTATGATGGCTTTGCAAAACACTTACTTCATGCTCAGATTGAAACTTACTCCTGAGCCCCTGAAATAATTATGTACCAATGCCCTGACCCAGATGGCCCAGGCTAGCCCAATCTTGTCGGATCTTGGAAGCAAAGCAGGGTTGGCCCTGGTTACGACTTGGATGGGAGATAACCAAGGAATACCAGAGTTGCTATGCAGTGCCAGGCAATGGTGAACCACCTTTGAACATCTCCGGCCTTGAAAACCCCACTGGGTTGCCACAAATCGGCTGTTGTCATAGTCTCTGACATGTTACAGCACATAAATTTGTTGTACATGTGCAGAATTGTTCATTATAACATTATAAAACTAACATTACGTATACAGACAGTTATATAACTGAAGGTTTAGTTATTTTCAAACTAAAGGAAGAACAAAAGCCTCTGGCTTCATTTAGCTGGTTTCTAAAATACTCCTGCCATCTGTCAAGAGGACTTTTTCTTTACACTTTTAAGGTCTTTCAGTGTGGAACTTTCTACCCCTTTCAAGGCCTTACAGTAGAGGGATTTTACCCTTTTCAAGGATGCCCTTCAAGATAATCTCTTAGGTGGAGACCACCACTTTAATAGCGGTCTTCATATCTTATCAGTTATAGATTTTCTCCCCCCACAAGGCTATAAGGGATGTTCTTCTCTCACAAGGCTATAGGGGATATTTTCACCCTACAAGGTTAGAAGACATGATTTTTACACTCCAAACTACAAGGCTAGCCAAGGCTAACTTATGCAATGTAAGCATATAATTGTGTTTTATGATTTAAATGTGTTAACATTATACTATTGATTTACAAATGAATGTATTAAATGCATCTTGTGCTAGTAAGGAAAATGGTGTTAAATTTGAGTAATATAGAGTTATTACAAAGCTCAAAAATGATAGTTTATAGTTAAGTAAAATGACAAAGAGCATATGGATGTCCATATATGGTCATATAACTAGAGCAACTTCGCACACTAAGTGATGCAATTTAGAATATGCCTGCTACAGGGTTATAGCACCCTTCTAGATAATAAATGTGCAGTTCTTTTCTACCTCCTTTTCAAGGAGTTTGAAACAGTAAGACACAGTAATACGCACAGATTTTCAGAGCTCAGTCAGAGTCTCTCAGAAGATACTGGTATGTATGGTTTTGACTTATTATTCTAGATATTGTGAATTAGATACTTTAAGCTGAATCAGATTTATTTGACTATTATATTTTAAAGTTGGATTTTAAAGCTGAATAGTATGTAATACTTGCTTGCTTTGATTGCATACATTGTAACTGAATACATTGTCACTGCATACATTGTAACAGAGTGATAAGACTTTGTAATTTGCATTTACACATTTTTACTAGAAGTATATCAATAAAAAGACTTGCTTTTCATAAAGTAGGTAAAGTCGTTGAGTCCTGTTTTGGTGGCTGGCTGAATAAGATAACATCACTTCTTAGGAAGTGGTCCTTTCTAAGAGCCCAGTCACTTCAACAGCATGACCCGCTTCACTGTGACTTGACAGCCCTTTACATTCACGTACACTGGCTGCGGCCTAAAAGCATGGAGTACATTGCTGAAGCCCTCTGCTGCAAAACTGCAGGAAAGCTGCCTGCATTCATTGGTATGAGGAGCCCTTTTGCTGCTGAGAAATGCATAAAGACCCACCCATTAGCATCTTCAGACCCTGGATTTTGGACACTAATAAGGACTGTCCTATGGGGCACAATCAACTAACATGCAAGAGCATAGGAGTTAATTTCATTGGAAGCCACCCAAGTGGATTCTACATCTGTTTCAGGGTGTAGCCAAATTCTGCATCTGTTTCAGGGTGCAGTAGAGGAGCTTGATTCGAGCCAATAGCACCCTTAGAGACCAGCAAGTATCCTGGTCGAGTCAAAGCTCCCTTCGTTAGATATGCCCGTATTAGCCCAAACCAATTCTCCACCTGATTGCAAAATCAATACCACAAAATAGCACTGATTCAACATGAACCTTTCATGTGTTCCAGAGCTCATCATCTGGGGAAGGTTGATATTTTGTAATACTCTGATTGTTTTGGGAATTTTCCCATGGACCAACATGGCTTCTCAACAATCCCTCTCCAACGTAACATTTCCCACATGTTTTGCATGTGTGAAGCAGACCTAAGCGGTTATTTTCCCTGTGTGTATCACACCCCTATATTTCGGTTTCCAAAAAGCATGCACAACTTTCCGGGTTTCAGGCCGTTTTGCAAACTTGTGTAACGAAAACGGGAACGCACAAAGGCGAGTAGGAAAAGAAAAAGACACTTTTATTTCATAAAATTGCAGTGTTATAATACGAAACAAGACGAAGAACAAGTTAGACACAGTGAATTCACATGGTAAAAGTAGCCATTAAAGCTCTTATCAAAAGGATGTGGCACCATATTTTCCAATCACCATGAAGTTGGGTCCCACAAAAGACAACATCAGCTTGGAAAAACACCCTTTTCTATAAAGGATATTTCATTTGCTTGAAGCAGCCCACCCAGTTAACACTGGGCTCTGCCAACCCCTCTCCAGCCCGGAGGCCATCTGGTAGGAAAGAGGCTACACTATCGGCTCTGGTGTGCGGGGCCTTCATTCCAACAGCCCCGAAGCAGCGTACGACAGCCCTTTAGGGAAGGAAGTGCACGAAGAAGGCCTCATATCACTTCATAAGTGTCTTCAAAAGATTTAGGTTTCTCGTTCATAATCACATCTCTGAGAAATGCATTCTTTGTAATGTTTGTTTCCCTCAGTACAGGCCCGAATTGCAAAAATATATATATTTAAATATATCCATGTCTAAAGGAAACACACAAATACACACACACTCCAGGAAATACAAAACATGGCAGAGATTGAACAAACAAAAAATAAACGCAACAGGCTTCCAAGCTGGGGGAAAGAACATGTTTGTTTGTTATCGTAAGTTACGAGGATCCCACATCCTTCTGTTTCTTGACATGGGTATTCAAGGCATCCCCTGACCTCAACGGAGGTCATGATGAACTCAAGGATTTTCCATCCTTCTTGCACACCAAGAAACTAATACAGCCTAAAAGCTTTTTCTTTTCAAAGGGAGAAACAACAAGAACAGCTGGAAATGATCCAGCAAGCAGCCATCAGAATGCCAGGGATGATCTTCTATAGAAATCAAGTTTTGAAGTAGAATGTCTTTATTTCAGTGTTCAACTTGGAATTGAGGCTTGAAGATGGCCCTGAAATTGCTCATTTGGACTAGGATGTATCATGTTGTGGACCGATCCATCTCATTAAAGCTTTTCCCAGAAAAGTTAGCTGCTCTCTCGTTCTGTCGGATGCCACGAAACCAGGGCCAAGACGCCTGGCTCAGACCCCTCATTTTTTCCAAACTAGCTAAGCACTAAAGCACCCCTGCACATGACAGATAAGTTCACCATGCCCTGGTGACGTTGCGCATGTTTTTAAACAAGTGTGGATTAGACCTCCAACAAATGCCCATAACGATATCCTCATTCGTACTGGGGAGGAAGAGCATCTTTGCGCATGTTCTTTTGCGACCGTGGACCTGCTCCTTCTAGAAAAATGCATTGCCAGGAACCCATGGAAGCGCATGAAGACGGCCCGCACCTCTGCGAACAAGCCGGTCTCTTCCTTGCAAATACGGACATCTCTTTTCCAGTTGGATCCTTGCAGCCCAGTTATTTCTAAGGAGTACTTTGTCAAAGGAGACAGTGGAGGACAATTCATGGGGTTACAGGTGGCCAGATTTTAGATACGTTATCATGCGCCGCTTCTGGGATCCACTGGCAATATTCCATCAACAGATCTGAAACAGAACAATAATTTGTGAGCGAGGGTCCTTAACGGAAAGCAGTTTTTATGAAAGGCTAGACAACAGGATCGGATGAAACTATCAAAAGTGTTTCAAAGTCACTCTGTGATCATGATGGCGGACAGAGCAGGTTACAGTCTAACCTTACATCAAGGGATTCACAGCTGACGGGACACAGACAACAGAAACAGGGTGCCCTTTCCACAGGTGAGGCGGGAAAAGCCGGTTTGTAAACTATTTCATCATTCCTTTAAAAATGTTCATCTAGCTGGAATGCCAGGACTCTCAAACTGTTAGGGTTCCATGACAATTACGTCAATTCAACTCTAAACATGGCAAGGCTCCCGTGAGCCCCATGAACCACCTGTAAAAAGCTCCCGCTGAAACTCTGCATGAGTCACTGCTCTGGCAAGCAACTGCTTCCAAATAGCTTCTTCTAGGATGAGTAATTCCACTGCAACTCTCTGCTTTGGGTGTGATCGGATCACCCGACCAATGCAAAGGCGCAGCACAATCACCCGCCTTTCGAGGAGGTTGCCCGTTGAGCCTCTGTATGAAAGACTAGTCAGGATCCACCTACTTCAGATCACACCACAGGGCCATCTCCATACGTGTGTGTGTGTGGGGAGGTCTGTTCAGACCGTTTCACTATTCTTTTTTTTATCAGTGGGTTGTTAGAATGTGATCTACTCCTCATCTACAACCCCTCCAGGAAGGTAATCTTGTGCTTGTCTGTCTTCCAGACAGACAGAAGACCGCTGCAACTTCGCCGGCATGCCCAAGTTCCAAGATGTGTGACTGTCTCCTTCTCAACCATTCGTCACTCAAGTCTCAGCAACCCTAGCATGTGTAATTACACCGATGCTGAGGTCTTCGCAAAGGCTGGGATACGTCATTGTTTTAAAGACGGGAACCCTCCAGGCATCGCTGCTGGGCAGTCAGATGGCTGAAAGAAGGCAGCTGTATTTCCCTGAGCGATGTTCAACTCGGTTCAAAAGCAGAAACACCACAAAATCCATGAGAATGGCGAGCACGTTATCAATGCTTACATTTTGGGTTCCTGTTCCAGGCCGCAAGTAACGCATCCCGGTTATCAGCATTTTCGGACACCAGAGCTTTCAGGAGGGATTCCGTCCTCGGTTGGAGTCTGCAAGGGATTCCGAATAGATAAGCATTATCATGGCGAGCACAGGAAATCAAACAGACGCTCCAAGCTTTGCAGGAAAACGAGCAACCCCCCCTCCCCAACGCACACATAATTGTCAACAACTCACTTGGACCACGTTTTCAGCATTGTGACAGGATTAGACAGCAGGCAGCGGGCAAAGGAACCCAGCTTTTTAAAGACCTAGAAGGAGACACATACATGTGTTTTTAAAAGAAGTAATATACAGGGAATGGCTTTAGAAATGGTTACGAGGCAGAACTTAGCAGGGAGGGGACTGTCTGCCTCGCCAACCTTCCTCCCACACCCTGGGGGCACAGAGAGGCAAGGTGGCGGCGACTAGAGACACGGCTTTTTCAGGGGTGGCACAGTGCTGCTGTAATGCCCTCCTCTCCTGAGGTTTCCTCGACATTCACCTTACTGTCCTTCAGGTGCCCGGACAAAGCTTTAGCCACGCTTTTAAAGTGAGGATTTTTTTTAAAAAATCTTTTTTTAGCTGTTTTATTGTCTGCTTCTAGCCAGAGGGCTGTGCTGCAGATATTCTTAAGGCTGCTCGATGTTTTGTGCTGTTTTCATGCCCTGGTTTATTGTTACTATTGACAATTTATGTTGTTTTGTTGGTCTTCCCCCCCTCCCTTGCAAGCCGCCCTAAGCAGGTCTCTGGGGAGGATTGCAAATCCCCTGAACAGACCAAATAAACAGGTGGAGAAATGCGCACGCACCTTCCCTTCCAGTAAGAACTTGGCAAAGTATTTGTAGCGATCGATGCCTTCAGGGTAATCCACCTCCACGGCTGGCAGCTGCCATCCTATTCGATCTGCAGAGAGAAGGTGGGGTGTCGTGTGTTTGTGTTAGAGAATCTCCTGCTAGCTGGCCAGGCATTCAGCCCTCAAAACCCTCTGGATTCCATCTCCTCCAAAGAGTGAGGGACCATCAAGTGGGGCACCAGCCTGTCCTACTTGAGAGCTTCAAGCACCTTCTACAGATGGAAGCATGAAAACCACAGCTCAAAATGTTCATCCGGGAGCCACAATAGAAGAAGAAGAGTTGGTTTTTATATGCTGACTTTCTTTACCACATAAGGGAGACTCAAACGGGCTTACAATCCCCTTCCCCTCCCCACATCAGACACCCTGTGAGGTAGGTGGGGCTGAGAGATCTGTGACTAGCCCAAGGTCACCCAACTGGCTTCATGTGTTGGAGTGGGGAATCAAACCCGGTTCTCCAGATCTGAGTACACTCCAAACCACCGCTCTTAACCACACCATGCATTTGCAGCACAGATGGTTAGTGATGCTCAGGGATACCCAACATGGTGCCTATGGGCGCCAGGGCACCCAGCAACACCTTTTCTGGTGCCCACCAAGTGTTTCTAGAAAGTGGGCGTGACAACATGGGGCTTTCTCCCAGCAGAGCTTCTGATTGGCTGTGTAGATTTTTCTTTTTTTTAAATTATAATTTTTATTTCATTTTAAACTTCACTTGACGTACACAATAAGACAAAACATACACCCTAACACATATCCTAACAACATAACACAAGGCACAACGTAACAAATGTGCCTTACTTTCTCCAAAATTGACCAACTGTTCAGACAATTTTTATTGCTT
Source organism: Euleptes europaea (assembly GCF_029931775.1). Classification (NCBI taxonomy): domain Eukaryota; kingdom Metazoa; phylum Chordata; class Lepidosauria; order Squamata; family Sphaerodactylidae; genus Euleptes; species Euleptes europaea. The sequence goes on along the minus strand of NC_079324.1, from coordinate 59,171,416 downwards.
CCTTCCTTTCAATCTTATAGCATTATCAATATTATTTCTTATACCCCATTATGCAAGTGTTTAAGACTAACCACTAAGTTTGTATTAAAATCTACCCTGAGTAGCGGAAAAACAAATCTTCTTACTATGCCCTACTTAGCTTTCTTAAAACATCTATAATAAGCTGTTGGAGCTATCAATATTGCTTCTCCACGGTATTACACCCGTATTTTATCCTCTAGTACTTATTGTTTAATACGGCTGTGTAGATTTTTCAAAGTATTGCTTTGGCAGCAGCTGCCATCCCAGCACAAGGATCTTCACTGTCTGCCTGAAGGTCAGCCACGGCAGCCATTTTGTGGCTGGCTCCGCCTCCTGCAGCAGCCATTTTGCGCCTCTCCCCACCATGCTGTGTCATAATTCCAAACGTGCCCATGGGCTGGAAAAGGGTGGGAACACCCCCGATGTAGCTTTTATACCATGGAGCTTTTTCTGCAGTATTCTGGAACAATCAATGGGAATACATTTGCTCCCCCCACCCCAAGAAAGAAGCACGACGTCACGAAACTCACAGAAGACGCTGGGCCTGTGGCATTTGACGCTGCCCGTTTTAGGACAGTAAGAGGGGGGAGGGTTTTCTAGCGGCTTTTCGAAGTGGCAGTACGGAGGCAAGAGGAGGGGAATCCATTCCGGCTCGACTGCTGAAACACCTGCAGAACAGAAACAAGGGGCGAAAGACGAGGGGTTAAAAAAAAAACGGGAGCTTTTCGTCAGCCTGGCCTTTCCAAGCTCAGAAATCGGCACGTTTTGTGCCACAAAACATTGCAAAAGTAGGGTCATTTGCCCTTGATGAAGACCCTCCCCCAATCTATTCCCTGCTATATGGCTTTTTAATTCATGTTTGAGAAATAACATCCAACATAATATCAATTATTTCCAACCTCTTTACCCTCCAAGTGAATCTTTGCCACATCGACTTCGCTGAAGTACCCCTATACGTTGTAAAGGATTCTGGATGTATTCTGAGATGCCTGAGTGGAGGGAGAGACTTGGGCCATGCTTGCTCGGGGAAGGGCCGTGGCTCAGTGGTGGAGCATCTGTTTGGCATGCAGAAGGTCCCAGGTTTAATCCCCGGCATCTCCAGTTAGAGGGACTAGTCAAGTAGGTGGTGTGAAAGACCTCTGCCCGAGACACTGGAGAGCCGCTGCCAGTCTGAGTAGACGATACTGACTTTAATGGACCGATGGCCAGATTCAGTATGAGGCAGCTTCATGTGGTCCACATTAACCAAGGACCTCCTAACAACTGCCCGACTGCAACTACACATTCCAGAGAACGATAGGCTACAGTGTGCCTCTTGATTTTCTTATCCTGGAAAGGATGCTTGTTCAGTGCCGAACCCCCAATGAACTTCTGGAGAACCCAAGTGTCCTTTTCTCTCGTGTTACAGATCACAGGCTGAGAGAGCCTACCATACACACTGAACGGAAGAACACCAACATTATTGCAACCTGCCGTACCAGACTCTATCAGCTCTCGCTAAAACTTGAGAAAGGCCCCCCTCCCCGAAAGGAGCAGCCGGTTACCTTTCATGTACATTTTTGTGGTTTCAACAATTTCCTGATACACCACGAACTCAGGCAGCTGTTTGAAGAGGATGGAGTTTGGGTGGATGAAGACCGGATCGTCCAGAAGGGGAGTCTACGGAAAGCAACAGAGGTGAAAAGACTGAGGCGGGTAAGACGACAAGGCAGAACACCACTAACCCTCACCTGTGTTCAGTTTTTAAATGTTTTAGCCCAGGCTGTGTTTGTGTGACCCACAGCTTCCTCTCTTCCACATTTCTGTGCTAACACATCCGAATTTGGAAAGAAGTCATGAAATGTAAAATGGATGGCCCAGTCCAAGATCCCCCAAGTTTGCAGCTCTTTATCGCCCATGTGCACATGGGTTCTCTGCTCAGAGAAGAGCAGAAACCTCTCAAATAGCAATACCAGGACATTCCAGCTGCTAGTGTGCCATAACATTAATGCAAACAAGACTCTTGTCAGCCTCCAGCCCCACCCAGAGGAGGCTTCTGTTGCATCTCTGCATGATTTACAGCTCTAGCAATCCATCTCTTCCAGGATGACTAAGGGGGTTACCGCACTTTGTATTCCCAGCGATGTATTAAGAGTTTGAAAACGTTATAAAAAACATCGCTTTAAAAGGGTTTTTGGATGCCACGGCTTATAAATGGTTGGAAGACATCTTCACAGCTAAAGGGGCCAAACAAAGTGAGAACAGTATTTTTTATAATGTTTTCAAACTCTTAATACATCGGTGGGAATACATAGAAAGTGCGAGCAGTGGTTTTTATAATGTTTTCAAACTCTTAATACATCGCTGGGAATACAAGTGCGGTAACCCCTTAACTCTCCTGCATCGGGGGAAACTGGATCATTTGATGCAGATGTGCAAACAAAGAAACATTGGGGGTTACCGCACATGTATTCCCAGCGATGTATTAAGAGTTTGAAAACGTTATGAAAAATACTGTTCTCACTTTGTTTGGCCCCTTTGGCTGTGAAGACGTCTTCCAACCATTTATAAGCTGTGGTATCCAAAACCCTTTTAAAGGGATGTTTTTTACAACATTTTCAAACTCTTAATATATCACTGGGAATACAAAGTGCGGTAACCCCCAATATCTGGCTTTAGAGGTCTCATAATCTATGTTGTCTCTCTGTACGAGTTGCTGCTCTGGATCCACCTCCTTCGAACCAAGAAACATACCCAGATCGGCAACTCATACAGAAATGCAGTTCTTCTGTGGGCTGTTTTTTCTGAACTCTTTCATATTTTCAAAGAAAGCCTTTTGGTAGTTCAGCTGTCTTAAACTCAGATAATGCTGCCATAGCACGAGGCTGCAGATTATTAAAAGGAAAGAGGCAAGGGACTAACTGAACTTATGGGACGCCACCACGTTCTACCTTATAACCATTTTTCCACTTCTCATCGAGGAGCTCCTCCGCTTGGATCCTTCGGGCGACGTGGTCTCCAAGACCGGCCAGGACTATCTGCCGCAAGTAGGTCACCTGGGTTTCTGTCGGGGGCTTCATTTTAGGGTCAACAAAGAGGCCGGCATCGGAGCAGACGGCATTCACTTGAAGCACAAGAAAAGAGCACACAAAAAAACACCAGGGAGAGTCTTAGACGGATGGTGGAAGGCGGAACAGATTAAGAAGATCCAGGCGATTGCTATAAAATATCAGCCTCACTACAATCTAGAGAAACAAAAACATCCCAAATGTTCCTCAAGCAAAAGGCATCCCAAGACATCCCAAAAGTTCCTCAAGCAAAAGGCAGGGCCTGCCTTTCTAAAGGCCGCTTTTGTACGGACTAGGCAAACACGGTTATTACAGTAATCAGGCGCTTGACCCGATTCTCAGAATCCCTTTCTTCTCTCTCGCTCTTTCTCTAGCCAACATACATTCTAACTTTTCTTCCCTTTGGTAGGTGGCAGAATGTAACACTTAGGATTCCTGTTCACAAAAATGGGGCTTTTAACATAGATGATGGGCAGTTAATGAAGAGAAGATAATTTGTTAATTTGTGGAACTCCTTGCCCCAGGATGTGGTGATGGCTGCCAACTTGGAAGGCTTTAAGAGGGGAGTGAACATGTTCATGGAGGAGAGGGGTATTCACGGCTACTAGTTAAAATGGCTACTAGTCATGATGCATACCTATTCTCTCCAGGACCAGAGGAGCATGCCTATTATATTAGGTGCTGAGGAACACGGGCAGGATGGTGCTGCTGCAGTCGTCTTGTTTGTGGACTTCCTAGAGGCACCTGGTTGGCCACTGTGTGAACAGACTGCTGGACTTGATGGACCTTGGTCTGATCCAGCATGGCCTTTGTTATGTTCTAAGACTGTTTTGAGGGGCTGTGGCTCAGCGGTAGAGCATCTTCTTGGCATGCAGAAGGTCCCAGGTTCAATCCCTGGCATCTCCAGATAAAGGGACTAGGCAAATAGGTGATGTGAAAGACCTCTCCCCGAGACCCTGGGGAGCTGCTGTCAGTCTGAGTAGACAATACTGACTTTGATGGACTAAAGGTCTGATTCAGTATAAGACAGCTTCATGTGTACCCATGCTGATTATACTGTACATATGAAGCTGCTTATACTGAACCAGACCCTTCTCAGTCCACAAAGGTATGTATTGTCTACTCAAGACTGGCAGTGGCTCTTCAGGTAGAGGTCTTTTACATCACCTGTCATCTGACCTGGGGACTGAACATCTTCTGCATGCCAAGGAGATGTTCTACCACCGAGCTACCACCCCTCCCCAAAGTATACTGCCAAGGCCGAGAATGGTTCCACGGGGGCTTTACCTGCCGTTGTCAGCTGCCCCCGCAAGCGCCTGATTTCCACCATGGCTTTGTAGCGCAGGCCGTTCGCATCGCAGAAGACGGGCGTGCATCCAGCGTACTCACAGGCACCCACGGCTCCTGCCACAGAAGGTCACAACATCAGAGGCCAGGAACGCAACAAAGAAAAGGCAAATCCCAGCAAAGGCGCTACGACGCAGACAAACAACGAGAGCAGAAAGGAGTCCTCATTAGGGAGAAGGTCATTTCTGCACCGGACACTTTTGGCCGAAAAGTGTGTTGATTTCATCTCACAAAGAACCTTTGCAGCTCACAAAACAATATACTGATAGTTACTGTCACCACTCAAGGAATAGGATTTTTTTTAATTAGAGGAGGAGGAGAAGACGATCTGGTTTTTATACGCAGATTTTCTCCACCACTTAAGTATCAAACCGGCTTACAATCGCCTTCCCTTCCCCTCCCCACAACAGACACCCTGTGAGGTAGGTGGGGCTGAGAGTTTGACTAGCCCAAGGTCACCCAGCTGGCTTCATGTGGAGGAGTGGAGAGGGGCTTTCATTTCAACAGCATACCTAGCATTACCATGAGGTCTCCCAGTTTTTGAGAGGGTCCCTGTCCGGCCCAGATCCGCTGCATCTGTACCACCCGTGCCTTTTTCCCCTTGAGCTTCTCTTGCTCTGCTTCACTCATGGCAGGCCTGTAGCAAAGATCACACAAGAGACAGAATCATTTGGGATCTGCAGCTCAGCTACTTTTGCCCGCTCAGGTGGCCACAAACTGCTCTGATAAGCTCACAATCTCAGCTCCAACACAATCCCCCCATTTTAGTTTCCCCCCTACAGACCTGAAGCATTGCTTCCAAACATACCCATTACTAGAAAGCATTAAAAATGCAACAAAATGAAACCACAAACACTTCCCTGCCTGTTCGCCTGCAGCGTATCACTGCTCACCATAGGCGATCAGGCCAGCGGCCATGTCTAAGCTGGGATTTTATGGGCCCCCCGCACCGAGTGCTTTTGGGTGAAAGCTCACCTGTCAAACTCTTCAAAAATTTCACGGACTGTTAAGGCAGACACTAAGGAGATGATGTAAGGCAGGCAATTGTGCTGTTTGCTCAGGGCGAGCATCTTGGCGTAGCGGGGAGCCACGGGAAACGACGCCATCGTGGCCCCCAGGGGGCTGATGGGACAGCTCAGCTTCGCTTCCCGGAGTTTCTTCAGCCTAGAAGAAGAAGAAGATTTCCTGGACATGCCTACGCCATTAGAGCTGCAACTTTAAGCTAGTTCACTCCAACAGAGCCATCCATCAAAAGTATCAGCTGATTACTCAGTGGTGGTAGGTGATTAATTATTCCAGGGGTCCCCAACCTCTTTGAGCCTGGAGGCTGGGTTAGAGGTGAGTTTCTGTGCAGGACCTGCATTTGGTCTCAGTATGTCTTGCCAGAGTGGCGTAGTGGTTAAGAGCAGTGGTTTGGAGCGGTGGACTCTAATCTGGAGTTTGATTCCCCACTTCTCCACATGAGCGGTGGACCCTAATCTGGTGAATGAGGTTGGTTTCCCCACTCTTACACATGAAGCCAGCTGGGTGACCTTGGGCTAGTCACAGCTCCCTTAGAGCTCTCTCTCAGCCCCACCTACCACACAGGATGACTGTTGCGGGAAGAGGAAGGGAAGGTGATTGTAAGTCAGTTTGATTCTTCCTTGAGTGGTACAGAAAGTCGGCATATAAAAACCAACTCTTCTTCTTCAGTTACAGCCTCCCCCCCCACCCACACACACACCTTGTTTCTGCTGGCATACCAACGCAGATTTTTATGGACCTGGGTCAAAGAGACTTGCCTATCCCTGAAACAGGAGACGCATCCACTGCTGTGGAAATATCAAGAACCATGTGTGAACATATACCTTCCAGATTTGGGGGGTTCCTGTAAAGCCCCCAGAGCGATGAGCAACTCCTCAGCAGCTACAAGCGCATCCGTTGGCGGGGGTGTCGGGAAAGGGAAGTTGACCACCTACAAACGCAAGGGGACCGCCACTGTTAACGGGGTTGGGGGGACACGTAACTTCCAAAACAACAGAATGAGGAGCGTTCCAGTTCAGCTCCAGGCATGCAATAGTGAGCAACCCATACTTAAGCGAACCCCAGTGCCGAGACCACAACGAAAAATCCTCCAGTTGGAAGATGCCCTTCATTAGCAACTTTTACACATAGAACTCAGCGACCATTCAGGAGGGCAGTTGGTCTGCAGTAGAAGTACAAGATTCGAGTGTAGTAGCATCTTAAAGACCAACAAGATTTCTGGGGTATGAGCTTTTGAGAGTCAAAGCAGACGAAGGGAGCTTTAAATCTCAAAAGCTCGTACCCTGGAAATCTTGTTAGTCTTTAAGGTGCCACTGGACACGAATCTTGCTCTTCGGCCATTCAGAGTGGCTTTCCTGCAGCAGAAAAAAATTGCCGGGCCGTGTTAGGGATTGGATAAGTCTGTACAGACTTATACAAGGTTGAGCTACTATCCCTCTTCTCAGGGAACCCCGGGAACTGTAGTTCTGGGGAAAGTGGTAGAGGTCTCAACAGAGAACATTCAGCACTTTACTAAGCACAATTTTTAGGCATTTTTGCAGGAAGCCACAACAGCAAGAGCGGCATGAAGCAGAGACAAACATTTTCTGGGTAGGCAGAGTTGGCAGTGGCTACTGGCTAGGAGCAGATCTCACCCTCTCTGAATTGTGGATTCCTTAGTGAACGAGCTGGAAATACAACGTACCGCTGCTATTCTCTTTCTTACATAAACAACACATCCCAACAAATGACAGCCAGGAAGTGTAGTGGTTACAGGGCTAAGACTTGGAAGATCCTGTGTCAAATCTCCACTCGGCCATGAAGCTCACTTAGATGGCCAGTGACCACCTCTCCAGGAGAAAATGAAGGAGCGGAGAATCACATATGTAGAACAAGACTTTAGGTGTTCACCAATGCATGCATTGGCCTTTGAAGCGTCTGTTCTTTTTTGCCGTGATGAGCCAGAACAAAATCAGCCACAGAAGAGCCCAAGCGAAGAAGCTGGGAGGGAGATCTGCCTTGCGCTTGGGAGATCCGTGGCATCTCAACTGGCTGGGGAAGGCAGCTCCCCAAAGCAAGAAAGACGGACCACAAGAATGCCTCAGTCCCCACCTTTTCAATGTTCAGTGCTTTCATCTGCAGAATTAAATCTTCGACGGGTCGCCTGGTAATTTCCGGAGGGGTGAACTTCTCAAAGTCACTGAAGACGGCCGAAGAGTAGAGCCTACCACAAAGGGGGGGGGGGGGAGAAGCAGCTGCCGATAACGTTCCAGTGGAAAGGGGGGAATCGATAGCTCTTCTCAGCTGGAGTCTGACAGACCCCTGCCCTTTAGATAGCACAGCACAGACATCTTCGGCCTTTCTCCAGTCTGAGCATGGCACCACCCCCACCATGGGTTCCTCATGGAATCAGAGTTGGAAGGTACCACCAGGGGTCATCTAGTCCAACCCCCTGCACAATGCAGGAAATTCTGAACTACCCCCCCCACACCCCCAGTGACTCATACTTCACGCCCAGACCAGAGCAGCAATGTCACATAACTGGTCGCACACACACCCATTATTAGGGTTGCCAGGTCCCTCTTTGCCACTGGCGGGAGATTTTTGGGGCGGAGCCTGAGGAGGGCAGGGTTTGGGGAGGGGCTTCAATGCCATAGAGTCCAATGGCCAAAGAAGCCGTTATCTTCAGGTGAACCGATCTCTATCGGCTGGAGCTTTCCCCAGAATTATTTTACTCCAGAGTATCCACCCACAAAACAGCGGCTCACCTGTAACAGTGGCCTGGTTCCGTGCGGCCGGCTCGGCCGGCCCGCTGGTTGGCGGAAGCCTGAGACGTCCAGGTGACTTTGAAAGACGAAACCCCGGTTATTTTGTCATAGAAACGTTTCTTGACCTTGCCGCAGTCCACCACGTACTTGACGCCGGGGATGGTCAGAGACGTTTCAGCGACATTGGTGGCTGCAACGCACAACCGTGTCCCAGGAGGAGGGGGTCTGAAAACCTGGGAGAAAACACGGAGGGTTAGAGTCAGCAAAAAACGGCCATGGAGAATACAGCTGAAGCACCCATCCGGCACCTGTCCCACAGTCATATTTCACTGCAGTGACACATTTTCTACTGATATTGAAAGGAGAAAAAGGAGGTTTTTACCTTCGCTTGTTTTTCTGGTGCCAACAAGGAGTAGAGTGGAAGAACGTACAGCGGAAGGGAAGAGTCTGGTTTCTCATCTGTGTCCACATTAAACAAAGACACACACAATTGTAAATTCAAGCAGTCTTCTGATCGATTGACCGTTTATTTGTCCTTCCCATCAGAATACAAGAGAAATTCCTGCCCCAAAGAGCTTGCAAATCGAAGTTCAACAATGGGGAGAAAACAGAAGGAGGGGAAGGAGCCAAATAATAAGGGAAGCACATTTACGGAGCAATATTAACAACAGTAAAACATAAGCAACAGTGATCTTCAGGGAAGAGGTTCGGGACTTGGGGAGGGTCTGTGACTCAGCAGTAGAGCATCTGCTCAGTATGCAGAAGGTGCCAGGTTCAATCCCCGGCATCTCCAGTTAAAAAGGACCAGGCAGTAGGTGATGCGAAAGACCTTTGCCTGAGACCCTGGAGAGCCGCTGTCAGTCTGAGTAGATAGTTACTAGCCTTGATGGACCAAGGGTCTCACTCAGCATAAAACAGCTTCATGTAAGGTAGGGGCTGTGGCTCAATGGTAGATGCAGAATGACCTGCTAATTGTCACAGTACAGGCAATGCAGTAATTCCCAGCACGGGTCCTATGGACACCACAGCATCTGTTGATGTATTTCCCAGTGCCCCCTTATACTTCTTCCCAAAGCAAAGAGCCAACCCTGGCTTTGTTCCACTTCACTAGAACAGGAACTGTTTTAGAGGACCCTTGGAAGCATCAGCTTTGGGTCTGCAGAGAGGACCTGTTCAGAAACATCTACCTCCATTGTAGGAAGGAGCATGGCTTGTAACTTCCCAACATTTTGTGGACTCCTCCAATGTTTTGTGTCTGAACTGAGAGCCCCCATGGTGGCTATTTTGCTGTGGCACTCACTACCTGTTCTCAAAATGTCAAAAGTGGCCACAGGTTCAATAAAGTTGGAGCATCGCTAGCTTCGAGTGTCCAAACAGGGCTGAGAAGCCCCAGGTTCAAATCTACAGTCAGCCATGAAGTTCATTGTGAACATCAAATGGAAAAGAAGAGAACAATGTATCAAGCTCTTTACGGAAAAGGTAAGAAAAATATATAAAGTTTGGTCTCAGCCATTGAGTATCTTATATTTCCAAGAGGCAACAAACCACCTTCCAAGCCATCGTCTCCCAAGTCAAGGTCAAGATCTGAGCCCATGACGTCAGCATCTTCATCCTCCTCAGCTCCAGCATCTCTGTCCTCATCTCCTTCATCAACTGGCATAACAGAGTAGTTATCCATATCAATTTTAGGTAGTGTCTAGAAAAAGCAGAGGGGAAATGAAGGCTGCAGAGGGTCTGGGTAAAATTTAAGTTCCAGAGGAAGATTAGCCCATCACCAACACAACAATCTTTTCTAGAACACGTCTGAAAACGGTCATACTCCTGGTCGCCTATGGAGAGCAAAGAGCCATCTCCAGGCGACCAGACACTGAAGCTTCGCTCCAATTAGTCCTTTTCTTCTTTTAGAAAAGGATCATGCATGGCAGACTTAGGATAGAATTTGTGATATTAAAAGGCCATCTGGGGCTGTTTAATAAAAGGGAAATGGCACAGACTACCTAGAGCTTAACAAGGCAATTGCTTGTGAAACTTAACACATTAAAAGTAGCAGAAACGAAAAAAGTTGTTGAAAAGAAGGTCACATTCTTTGCGTTTTCACTATGTGCATGGCAAATGGTTTCTAAGGTAGTTCTTTAAGCAGGGAGGCTCATTTGCACGTGGAACAACACCCGCCTTCCACTGGAAATTTCGGCTGTTGTACGTACCACTTTTTTGCTGCGTTTGGCTTTCTTAAATTTTCTGGTTTCTTCAACTGAGTCCTCCTTGTCTTCACCACCTGAAAAGAAGCACCTTGCTTAGCATGGTGGATACACCCTTGGCAAACAAAAAACGCATGGCGGATTCTGCCAAAGATACAGGACTCTGCTGCAGCCAAAGCTTTGTGCCAAGATGTTCAAGGACATGAAGAACTTTGAACCGAGAGCAACGGCTGGGCGCGGCACATTTGGGGCCCGCCACAAGATGCCGGGGGCGCAACCTGGACTATCCAGATCTGTGCTCAGCTGAAGCGAGCTCCCCAAAGCCTGAAACTAGGACGTTATCATATTGTCAACCAGCTAGCACCCCACTAATTTCCCCTGACCTGGAAAGGTTATAAACCCTTCTGGGTTAAGTTTGGGCAATTGAGGCTGCTATAGCTGGTTTTTGCTCATGTGACGGCAAGCCATTGGGGCAAAACTACTTGACAGGGAAGAGCAGTGACTAGAAGATGGAAACATTTGTCCCCCTCCCCCCCCAAAAAAGAACTGAACCAAGCTCCCTGTAAAGATGTGGGGGCTTCTTCTTTCTAGGAAGATTTACAAAACTGCATTTAGTGCACCCAGCGCTTTACAACTTCTACCATGCCTGTCTTTCACACAAAAGTTCCGATCTCGCTTTCAAGAACACGAGGGTGAGGGTTTTTTGTTTACCTTGGGCCACATTTTTGCGGAAAGGAAAAGTCTTCCTCAGCCTCCTACAGAGAGAATGCACTTCGGCCTGGCCAGTGAGGAACACCAAGATGCCTCCTGCAAGAAGAGAAAGAGCCTTCGATCGCAGCACACACAGCCAGTGCAAAGAAGCGCTGCCGGAAGCACCAGCATTATTTCTCAAAAAAATAAATTGTAGGCACAGTTCCCCTTGAGCAAAAACTCATTTCTCACCACTCTGGTCCTATGTGAATTCTCACCTAGGACATCCTACCCTCAAGGAAGGGGCTGTGGCTCAGTGGCAGAGCATCTGCATGGCATGCAGAAGGCCCCAGGTTCAATCCCCCACGTCACCAGCTTAAACAACAGATGATGGGAAAGAACTCTAGGACCCTGGAGGTTTTTAAGCAGAGGCTAGATGGCCATCTGTCAGCAATGCTGACTCTATGACCTTAGGCAGATGATGAGAGGGAGGGCATCTTGGCCATCATCTGGGTGTGGAGTACGGGTCACTGGGTGTGTGTGTGTGTGGGGGGGAGGTAGTTGTGAATTTCCTGCATTGTGCAGGGGGTTGGACTAGATGACCCTGGTGGTCCCTTCCAACTCTGGTTCTATGGCCCTGGATAGCCACTGCGAGTCTGAGTAGACAATACCGACTGCGATGGATTAATGTTCTGATTCAGTATAAGACAGCTTCATGCATGTAGCAAGTAAGTCAGCTATGACTTGACTGCACTTTACCACTCACAATCCTCGTTTCATTCCCTTCTTTCGAGGGAGCCATAATGATTAGTGCAAACTGGAATCAAGATGGCTGTATTGCCAACCTCCCCCCACTCCAGATACCATTCTCTTTGCATTCCAGATAATGCTTTGCAGAAAAGCATTCCAATGGACAGACTCAGCCAGCATCCCAGTCCATCCTTTGCCCTTGCAGGCAGCATCCAAAGGGCACCGAGCCAGTTGCAAAGTGCAGCCCATAACCCTACCACCCAATGGCTATTGCTCACATGAAGCTGCCTTATACCGAATCGGACCCTTGGTCCATCAAAGTCAGGATTGTCTACTCAGACCAGCAGCGGCTCTCCAGGGTCTCAGGCAGGGGTCGCTCACATCACCTGCTGCATTTAGATGCAAAGCTCAGCCACAGTTAAGTCAAAACATGCGTGAACTTGGCTCAGTTCTGTCACTTCTCTCAGGCACAACACAGCAAAGGAATCCCAGTTAGATAATCCCTCTGGCTACAAGCAACATATGAATGCAGGCATGCAGGGGAGCCAGAGTTGTTTCTCTCCTGCCACCCCTGATTTAGCTCCTAAGAATTGACACAATACTGGAATGGACAGATTTCTAAATAGTCCCCACTTCCTACAAGTCCTAACTCAGATTGTTCCCTCAGCTTATAGTATAAGAAGAAAAGTTGGGTTTTATATGCCGACTTTCTCTACCACTTAAGGAAGAATCAAACCGGCTTACAATTGCCTTCTCCCCGTCCACAACAGACACCCTGTGAGGTAGGTGGGGCTGAGAGAGTGTGACTAGCCCACGGTCACCCAGCTGGCTTCACGTGCAGGAGAGGGGAGCCCAACCCAGTTCACCAGATTAGCCTCCGCTGCTCATGTGGAGGAGTGGGGAATCAAATCCGGTTCTGCAGATCAGACTCCACCGCTCCAAACCACCGCTCTTAACCACTACACCATGCTGGCTCCCAGATAATCCAGTTGGTCCCTTTTGGCATAATTCTGCTATTATACATCACAGATCACATACTACTGAATAAGAACAAACTCTTGTACGAGCATCCTGGGCTGCAGTTTGCAAAGGTAAATACATTAACTTTTATTACGGGACGGGCCACCGTGTGACCAGCTGACCTGGAGGTAACATTCGGTGAATTTTGCAGACCTTCCGGAAACATTCCCCAGCGTAGTCGTCCAGCGGGGTTCTCTTGTTAAAGTGAACCGCCACGGGAAACTGCCGTGCGTCCACCTACAGGGAAGAGACCAGTTTCAGAGTGTGTCCGTGTTGGTCCGCAGTAGAAGAGCTAGAGTCGAGTCCAGCGGCACCGTAGAGACCAACAGGATTTTTGGGGTGTGAGCTTTCAGGAGTCCAAGCGCCTCTCATTAGATATGCCCCTGTCCTAGCCCAAATGTGGACTCTCCATCTCGGATTGCAAAATCTTTGCAACTGCCTCTGAACATTACAAGTACACCCTTTGTCAGATACCAGGGGAAAATACCAGTGGCTGAGATGGAGAGATTTGCCCAAGGCCTCCCACAAGGTCCAAATGGGCATACTGTTATTATTATTTTATTACTATTAATTCAATTTCTAACTCACCCTTTCCCAACACAGTCAGGCTTGGGGCGGCTAATAGTCATAACAATCATATAATTCAGTGTGATGTAGTGGTTAGGAGTGCTGGATTCTGATCTGGAGAACCGGGTTTGAATCAAACCGTCTTTCAATCACCTTCCCTTCCCCTCCCCACAACAGACACCCTGTGAGGTAGGTGGGCCTGAGAGCGCTCCAAGAGAGCTGTGGCTAGCCCAAGGACACCCAGCTGGCTTCATGTGTAGGAATGAGGAAACAAACCTGGTTCACCAGATTAGTGTCTGCTGCACATGTGGAGGAGTGGGGAATCAAACCTGGTTCTCCAGATCAGAGTCCACCGCTCCAAACCACCACTCTTAACCACTACACCACGCTGGTAGAATGCCTACACGGGCTGAAGCCAGCACTTATTTCAGAAGTGAGCTAAAGTTGATTAGAGTCTTCATCTCACACAACCTACAAGGAGTTCAGGAAGTCGTGCCTGGGGATCCCCTTTATTTTACCCTCACGTAAACCCTATGAGGTAGGTCAGGCTGAGCACATGCGACTGGGCCCAAGGCCAACCAGCGAGTTTTGTGGTAGAGGATGTAACTGAACCTGGGGCTCAACACCCGGCCTGCTGCACCACCTGGGTCCTTAACGTTACCTGTATAACAGGAGGAGGCGCAGGGAACAGCTTCGTGTTGCTGGTGAAGTCTTCCACGCGCAGGGTGGCGGACATGACGATCAGCTTCAGCGGATGCCCCTTCTGTAAAGGCACAAGTGTGAGCTCTTCTTACAGGAGAGGGGAACCGCCGAAAGGCTCTGGCTAGATCATACCAAGGGTCCGGCACCCTGCCCCCCACATGGCCAACCAGTCGAATGGCCTGCAACCAGGGCACAGTAGCAGCAGCCTTCCTCTGCTGTCTTCCTCTTAACAATTGCTAATCAGAGGTAGACTGCACCTGAATAGGGATATTCCATTCTGCCTGGCAGTGGCCAGCCTCAGGGTGCTGTCTTAACAGCTCCTGTATTACTTCAGAAGCACAACTATCTTGCTATAAGAGATTGGGGGGGGGGGAGGAGAGCGTACACAAACAGAATTGTCATGTTTGAAGTGGTTTGGACCCAGCAGTGTTTTCTGCTGAAAGGCGGCAATTTCTGTTAGGCAGGATTTTTTTTTTTTGCCTTTCCCATCACAATGCAGTAAAAAACTTTCCCCAAAAAGCTGCTCTGGGGGCGGGACAGGGAACACGAAGGAAAAACAAGAGTCAGGGTGCCATGACAGAGAAGGCTCCAACTTTGTAGCCACCCACTTATTCTTTCCCCCTTTCACATGGTGTTTGGTGCCCACCATAGGGGGTCTGTGATTCCTTCCACCCTAGAAAGCAGAAGAATATTTTCCATCTCCTCACATGATGTCTTCCTTTGCAGAAAAATAATTTGCATAAACACTGAAATGAGAGGTAAGGCAGGCCTTGCTGTGCGACCCTCAGGAGCGCACAATGCCGCTTCTGTATGTTCACACCAGTGCAAGGTAGTCTGCCACTGAACACGGAGGTTCCACACTGCCTATAAGGTCCCGGGCAAAAGGCACTTGTCCAACCTGCGAGCAAACTTTTTCGATTCTCCTTACTTTGGTCCGAAGGGGCACGATGCGAGACAAGAGACCAATCAGGATATCCGTGTACACGCTTCTTTCGTGAGCTTCATCAAGAATTACGACTCGGTACTTGGACAGCAAGAAATCCTGAGGAGAAGGAAAGGCGGAAATGAGAAATTCCACTCCCACCTCTCAAAGCTGGACCAGGTCCATTGACCAATCCAACCTTCAGGGGTGAAAATTAGTATCTGGACTACCACAAAAAGCCTGAGCGTGCTTCATTTCAGTTGCTCCCTGAGTAGGAACAGCAGAGGAGAGGACTCGCAAGAATGGTTTTAAATTGCGGGTGGAAAGGTACCATCTGGATATTAGGAAAAAATCTTTTACAGAAAGAGTTGTTCGACTGTGGAACCAGCTGCCTAGGGAGGTGGCGAGCTCCCCCTCACTGGCAGTCTTCAAGCAGAGGCTGGACAAGCACTTGTCAGGGATGCTCTAGGCCAGGGGTGTTGAACTCATTTGTTACAAGGGCCGGACAGGACATGTCACTTGGTTGGGCAGGGCTATGCCTCGCCAGCCCAGATCGGGACGGGGGCAGGGGGTTGCTGCCTTGGCTGGCTTGCAGGCCGGATAGGGCTCTCAAGGGGCCAGATCCGGCCCCCGGGGTGTATGTTTGACACCCATGCTCTAGGCTGCATTAAGCAGGGGGTTGGACTAGATGGCCTGTATGGCCATGGCGCCTACAGACACCTTTCCTAGCACCTGCTATATGGTTTTAGAAAGGGGGCGAGGCCAAATGAGGCTTCTGCGCAGCCTTGGAGATTTGATTGGCTGTACAATGTTGCTTTGGCAACAGCTGCCACAATGGCACAGGGATCTTTACTGTGTGATTGAAGGTAAGCCTGTAGCAGCCATTTTGCGGCTGCTCCATTTCCTGCGGCAGCCATTTTTGTGACGGTGCCTATCACATGGTGTCAGAATTGCAAATGGGCTTGTACGATCAAAAAGGCTGGGAACCCCTAAGCTAAGCAATAAAGAAAGGTGAGCTTTGCAAGAGGTAAATTGCTTCCTAAGTTTTCAGTATGCCCTTCTGCAGTGGACCTAGCCATTGGTAATCCAGCCGACCCGTCTGCATCACTTCATCCTGAATTCTGTTTGAGTCACACTACAGTGTGACAGAATGTGGATTCCCCCCCCCCAAGATAATTTCAGTCTTGATGGGAAAACCCTTACCTTCTGGATTTCTTTTAACAGCACCCCATCCGTCATGAACTTGATTCTGGTGTCGGCAGTCACGTTCCCTTCGTAACGGATTTGGTATGAAACCACCCTGGGCATGGGAGATCAAGGAAATTCAGCACCATTCTGGTAGCAAACCAAACACCACCCTGGGCCCAAAGACATTCCTTGGAAGTGTTTCAGGCTGTGTTGCCAATGTGGGACAGAAAAATTATTTCAAATTTGACACTAAGGCCACATTTGTTTTTTTTAAAGGGGCTTTGAAGGACCCCCACACACATACACACACAACCACTCCCCCAAGCCTCCAAGCCCAAGACAGATGTGATATCCATGCAGAGCCTCCACATGAGCACACATGAAGCTGCCTTCTACTGAATCAGACCCTTGGCCCATCAAAGTCAGGATTGTCTACTCGGATCGGCAGTGGCTCTCCAGGGTCTCAGGCAGAGGTCTTTCACATCACATACTTGCCTAGTCCCTTTAACTGGAGAGGCCGGGGATTGAACCTGGGATCTTCTGCATGACAAGCAGATGCTCTACCACTGAGCCACGGCCCCTCTGCAAGGCTCTCGAGGGTCTCAGGCTGAGGTCTTTCACATCACCTACTTGCCTGGTCTCTTTAACTGGAGATGCCGGGGATTGAACCTGGGACCTTCTGCATGCCAAGCAGATGCTTTACCACTGAGCCACGGCCCCTCCCGGTTTGATATAGTGGTAGAGAAAGTTGGCATATAAAAACCAACTCTTCTTCTGTTGCTAGGTCCCTCCCTCTCTGCAATAAGAAAAGCAAGCTTGCGGGGTGTTTTACCGATGCGACAAATTCATCTCCTTCGCGACACGCTGGGACATGGACACAGCCGCGACACGCCGAGGTTCTGTGATGCCAATTATGCCGCTGGAGCTGTAAGCAAAATTAAGAAAAGTTTGAAGTTGTGAAAGGTGGAAAAAAGAGAGAGAGAGGGTATCCGTAATGTAATATACTTCCCTCTGGTTTTGCAGGGAAGAGATCAGAATTCATGTGGCTTTAGGGAGCAGAAGGCCATTGCATTACTAGAAACCCAGCCCTGAAGAACCGTCTGGCTAGTCCAAACCAAGATGTGAAATTCAGGTCCATCATTACTGCCACCCCACCATTATTATTTATGGTTGGCAGGTAAACATGCTGCCATGACAGTAAAAGGTGTGTGCAAAGTGCCGTCAAATCGCAGCCGACTTACGGCAACCCTGCAGGGTTTTTAAGACAACAGACGTTCAACACAACCAAACATTCCACGCCATCACACCCAACGCAGCCAATCGGCATCCGAGGAGTCACTTATGACAAGCCCAAAAACAGTCCAGGTTTGAAATTACTGCTTTTGGGGAGGAAATGCTCTAGAAGCTAAGACTGGAATGAAGGAAGCGTCACTGGAATGAAGGAAGCTGCTGCTGTAGGAAACAAAACGGGGTGAGCAGCGATATTGTATTTCCGAAGTGTGTGTGTGTGTGTTGGGGAGGAACGACAAACCTATAATGCATACCTGGCATATCCTGCTTCATAAAGAAATTGGGGTACTTGAGTCGTTTTGCCGCTGCCGGTTTCTCCGCATATGATGACCATGGGATTCTCGTTAACGGCTTCCATGATGACTTGCTCTTCGGCAAGAATTGGAAGCTTCAGCCTGGCTTCCTTTTGGAACAAAGAAACACTTTCCGGTCACGTTTTACAGAAAGCCAGAGAAGAAGAAGAATTACTGGGCTGTTGTGAAGGCCGAGGGAAGAGAACCATGTAACATGGCCTTGAGCTTTTTCAGAGAAAAGGCAGGACAAGAATGTTATCATTAAACTGGGAGCGAGGGAATATGCCATTCCGAGCTTCTCAGAGGAAGAATATTTAATATTTTTAAAATATTAAAAAGTCAACATGGGTTGGATTCTACAGGCATGTCACAATACCAGTGGTCCCTTCCCCAGCACAGAGGACTGACCGCGAACATCGTTAAAGGAATAACGATTTAACCCATTATAGCCACAACCGCCCCTAGGTGCTTTATCTGTTAAAATCCCTCCTGCTCAGCTTTTCCATCGCAAAAGACCACCCCAATGCTATATTTAAAAACTATACCAGATCATTAGAACAGCCATATCTAACTCTCCAGCCACTCACACATGCTCAAAAAGACAGCAAAATTCAGCAGCGATTGGGCACGACACCCCAACTAGCTAGCAACAGAATCCCCCCCCCCAAAAAAAACACCAGGGACACAATAGCACAGGTTGGCAACACTGCAAGGTACATCAAATCCCATTGCAACAGCTCAAGTGGGGCATAGCGGCACTGGGAAGAGAAGGGGGAAAGGGGGATTCCAATGAGAAAGCAGCAGGTATCCCCCTACCCCACTTCAAATGGAACCCTTCCCTTACCCCCCAAAATCCCTAAGCAGAAAACAACCATTTCAGTGGGGTGCAGAAAAGTATTTTAAAGTATGCTGCTAAAGTGTCAAAATGTTTCACTAGCAGCCGCGCTGGGTAGAGTTACCAGATAAAAACAGCACCTTTGTCTTTTGTCAAGGATTAGGAATAGAAGAAGAGTTGGTTTTTATATGACGACTTTCTCTACCACTTAAGGAAGAATCAAACCGGCTTACAACCACCTTCCCTTCCCCTCCCCACAACAGATACCCTTTGAGGTAGGTGGGGCTGAGAGAGTGACTAGCCCAAGGTCACCCAGCTGGCTTTGTGTGTAGGAGTGGGGAAACAAACCCAGTTCACCAGATTAGTCTCCGCCGCCTATGTGGAGGAGTGGGGAATCAAACCTGGTTCTCCAGATCAGCGTCCACCGCTCCAAACCACCGCTCTTAACCACTACACCACGCAGGCTCTTGCGTTCCAAACTGACCTGAATCTCGGGAGATCTATCCACAGGAATGAAAACCGCAGGCTCTGAAGAGGGCTTGGAAGCCGGGCCACATTGCTTGGGCATGCTGGGCGAATCCGTGATGGCATATGTCGGCTCCTGGAGCTGCACCGGAGCAACATCTGGGATCACCGGGGTGGTTTTTTCCATCTGGTCTTCCGGCTCTCTTTCCTGCTCACTTGAACTTTCCTCCTCCTCCTCAGACTCGACATCTGGTTCAAGCCTGCTTCTTTTCCTGTTAGTACCACCGACGCTCCTAATCTTTTCTGGACCGGAGGCGCCTGCTTCTTGGATTGTCCTGAAAGAGCAAGGATACGTTTACATACGAGGCAACCTTGTGAAATGCACTCAAGATTCTCACCGAATCAGACAGCCTCAACACACCTCCAGGTTTTGCAGTATGCTTGTGACTGAAAATTTTTGTGGGGAAGTAGGCAAGACTGTCCAGTGCCATGACCCCGTTTGGGGCATCAATCATGGTACCGGTTTCAAAGCAAGTTGTGTAGAGATGAATACGGGGCCTGGTTTTTATGATGCAACAAAAAGGCACTCTGCGCACACTCACAGACCCTCTCAGTATTTCACTGCTCTTACTCCCTATGATGAGCCCCATGGCACAGAGTGGGAAGCTGCAGTGCTGCAGTACAAGCTCTGCTCACGACCTGAGTTAGATCCCAACAGAAGTCGGTTTCAAGTAGTCAGCTCAAGGTTGACTCAGCCTTCCATCCTTCCGAGGTCGGTCAAATGAGTACCCAGCTTGCTGGGGGTAAAGAGAAGCTGACTAGGGAAGGCACTGGCAAACCACCCCGTAAACAAAGTCTGCCTAGTAAACATCAGGATGTGATGCCACCCCATGGGTCAGGAATGCCCTGGTGCTTGCACAGGGGACCTTTACGTTTTTACTCCATACCTGAACCTGAGAAAAGCACTGAGAGTCCACGTAATTGTCTCTGGGATCCTTCAGCTCAGTTCAGCCACCACACAAAACCAGAGTTTAATTAAACTAATTACCGGGATCTGTTCTTTACCTTCACCGATCATTCCAGATCAGTGTTGAAGGTAAATTGGTGGAGCACAAAAAGGCAGTGAAGGGAAGGGAAGACAGTGGCTATAACGCAGCCATGACCAAACACAGGTGAGCATCATGCGCCATATCTCACCTCTTCTGCTGGAACATGCGCTTCCCCATTCCCAGCTTCGATGTGGTGTACAATAGCTTCATTTCAGATTCAGGAGCTTGGACTTCACTCAGCTTTCTCAGTAACTCGGCTCGCTAAGATTAAAACACACAGACAAGAATGGTGGGACCAGTGATACTCTAGTGAGGGCTTCTTAAACATTTTCACTTGCGACCCCTTTTCACCCAAGAAATTTTTACACGACCCTGGGTATATAGGTATATAAACCAGGTATACAAATCAAACATTTACTAATAATAAATCATAAAGAAATTTACTGTTACCAAATTTTTCACGACACCCACATTCAGTAACGTGACCCACAGTTAAAGAAGCTTTGCTCTAGCATTCTGCCGGCCCCAGAGAACAAGCACTGCCTTCAAGATGATCAGCTCCCTCCACACAGTGAGTACTTTGCGAAGGCGGCTCTCAAGGCTGGGAGCAATGAGTGCCCAATGGAGGAACGAAACTCTGCTTCCTAAAAATCTTGGCTCTTGTTAAAAACAAAAAAGCAAGTTCCTAGACCTCATGATCACAACAGTTAAAATGTTGGAGGCAACACCGACTGAAGAGACAAAGGTGGATGAATGGAAGTTTCTAGCAGATGGGCTTGCCCTATTTCTAGAAATGTAAAATTTCAAAGCCAAGGGGGGACAGGGACTTTTTCCACGTGTTTTTTTTTTTGGGGGGGGGGGGAATCATGAATAGCATTCACCCTTCATCGATCATTGCTTCACCCTGCTGGATGCCCATGTCGCATACATGCACTGAAAAAGGCCCAGGTATGATTGGAAGACACACGATACAGATAGTACCCTAGCTGATGTTAAGGTGATCTTGGCAGGGGCTGAATGTGCTATTATCTCAACTAATAATTTTCTGTTTAAAACATTTATACAATGCTTCTACAGAGAGGTGCACAAGGCAGGTAACACAAACACACAATTAAAAATCCAAATTACCATAACAGCTCAATTAAAACTAACCTCCTACCAGTAAATAAATTATCCTGAATAGCGACTCAGCAGCTTAAAATAACAGAAGAGCAGGTGAATTAAACAGGTGGGATAAAAGGCCATAAGATCAGAGAGAAATGTTAAAACAGCCAGCGAGAAAGCAAAACAAAACTTCAGTTAAAAGCTTGGGCAAACAGAAATGGCTTAGCTTTGTGCTTAAATGGCAGCTAGGTAGGCACCAGGTGAGCCTTGAGGGAAGATCATTTTCAAGAGAGGGTGCCCGCACCAAAAAAGCCCTGCCTGTAGTCAACACCTTATTTTACTGGGGGAGAAAGCCAAGAGCAAGGTCAGAGATGATCTTACACGGCAAGCTGGATCATAAAGGAGGAGGCAGGAATCTGCCCCAAGCGTTTCACGTTATTTCCTGCACAGAGGTGCTTTCTGCATAGGAAGGACGTTTCTCGCACCAAGCGATTCTGAGCTATTCACACGTAAGTAGAGTTTGGTCTTGTTTGCTTAGATGAAAACCACACAATCCTCCTCCATGGTTTCTAAACGCACACATACCTTTTCCTTCTTTTCCTTCTGCTCCAAAACTTTCTGCAGCAGCTTCTTCCTCTTCTTACTCAGGGGCGTCTTTTCCGGGTGCTTCTCAGGTGCTCTTTTCGGCCCTTTGGTTTTCCGCGACGGAAGGACCAGGGCGTTGCTTCCATCCACCCCTTTCAAGGTGGCTTCATCTGGACACGGGAGAGACTCGGTTAGGTCACTGAACAGACTCGTTCGCAGGGCTCAGCAGGACGCTGCCAGCGATTCCTCGCTCTGACCGGCCAGGCTGAATTCGGGGTGCACTGAGCCAAATGCAGCCCATCAACAATATACGGAGGTCCAGCAGAGCCTCAATACACCTCCAGGTTTTGCAATATGCTTGTGACTTTAAAATATGGGGGGAAGCAGGCACATGAACACACACGAAGCTGCCTTCTACTGAATCAGACCCTTGGCCCATCAAAGTCAGGATTGTCTACTCAGATTGGCAGTGGCTCTCCAGGGTCTCAGGCAGGTCTTTCACATCACCTATTTGCCTAGTCCCTTTAACTGGAGATGCTGGGGATTGAACCTGGGGCCTTCTGCATGCCAAGCAGATGCTCTACAAACTGAGCCACAGCACCTCCCACAGCAAGACTGTCCCATGCCATGATCCCGTTTGGGGCATCATTCATGGTGCCAGTTTCAAAGCAAGTTGCGTGGAGATGAGTACAGGGGCTGGTTTTTATGTCACAATGAAAAGGCACTCTGCACATGCTCACAGACCCTCACAATATTTCACTGGTCTTACTCCCTGGCACAAATTAAGCCCTATACTTGCACCTGAACAAAGCACTGTGAGTCCACACAACCGTCCCTGGGATCCTTCAGCTCTATTCAGCCACCACATAAAACCATGGTTTAATTAAACTAATTGTGGTTGCTGCAACCATCTAATTAATCTAACTAAGGTTGCCACTACACTATCTGCTTCACTACACTAGCAACGCAAGCCTTACACTAGTCCTGCAAGGTAGACCAGTGCTATCATCCCCATATTGCAGAAGGTGAACTGAGTTTGAGGGAGGATGTCATGGTCTAGGGCCACCAAGCAAGATCGTGTCAGACAGAAGATTTGAACCAGGGACAACCCAGCTCACTCTGCTGGCTACTGCATGACATCAGTTCCCAAATGAATGGATCGGCAAGATCAGAGCATGTAAGCGGGTGGGGGGGACATATAATTTTAACTTATCACTTCTGCATCACACCCTCTAAGAAGCATAGAACAATATGCACAGGGCATACCTTATATCATCCCTACAACAACCCTGTGAGGTAGGTTAACTTGAGAGAAACAGTGGATCCGTCCTCAAGCCACCCAGCTTGGCTTCAAGGCTGAGCAGGGATTCAAACCCAGATCAAGATTCCATGTATGGCATTCTATGTGATACATTTTCAAACAGACGCTCACAAGCCAAGCAGCTGATGCCTTCCTCTGATAACTGCCCCCAGCATCTGGTATCTCAAAACCTCCACATGTCAATGGGGTGGCACAACCCTCTCATTACTACCCCCCAAACTCCAGGGCACCCAATGAAAGCAAAAGGACCTCACAGCCCCAAGGTCAAGGGATGCCCATTCAACCATTTTGAAACAGGGCTGCCTGCCATCTTTTGAACCAACATCAGTCTGACCTGTACCAATTGATCTTGAGTCATACCTGTGCTAGGGTAAACCCCACCTGTCGATTTCTGCACATCACTCTTTGGTTATGGGGGAGAGGGGCGGGGAAAGGAGCAGAGCAGATCAGTCAGGATTTGGATGCCCCTTTACTAACTGGCAGCCTTCTTTGTTTTAAGCGTCAGGGGAGTCAAACGGGGGGAGGTCTGGATCTAGCAACTGCTGCTCGCTGCAGAAGCTGGACAGAACCTCCATGGTAAGAGGCAGTGTATCGCCAAATACCAAGTGTAAGGTTACGGTGTAGGGTTTCTGCCTTCTTGCTTTGCTGGAAAACTGCAATAAAAAATAAGACAACTCAGGCTGAGAGAAATAACAAGCTAAATTCTAATTTGTTAATCACAGCAACTGAACCTATACAATGACTTATAGAAACTACCCATATGCATAGTTACTATATTTTTGTCACATGTGATTTTGATAATTACATGTATGTAAATTATATTGATGGAATGTGAATGAATATAAGTCATTGCATAGGTTCAGTTGCTGTGGTTAACAAATTAGAATTTAGCTTCTTATTTATATCAGCCTGAGTTGCCTTATTTTTGATTGTACTATACATTGGGCAACTAGAACGTAGTTCTATGAACTTAGGCAGTTGATGAGAGGGAGGGCATCTTGCCCATCTTCTGGGCATGGAGCTGGGGGGGTCACTGGGGGTGTGGGGCAGGGAGGTAGTTGTGAATATCCTGCATTGTGCAGAGGGTTGGACTAGATGACCCTGGTGGTCCCTTCCAACTCTAGGATTCTAGAGTTCCACTCCTGTTTTTCGAGCTGGTGGAAAACTGGCCCAGACCTTAAGCCTACTGCCGCAGGGCTCCTTCCCCGCTAACGTTTGCACGCGCATGGGAACGCATCTCATGAAGTTTAATTGCGTGCAAAGGGGGAAAAACCTCCCACGAAACTATATAAATATTGTCGAAGGCTTTCACGGTCAGAGTTCATTGGTTCTTGTAGGTTATCCGGGCTGTGTAATACCAAGAAAATACTGATGTGGTAAACAAGGGTTCGTGGGGGAGAGAGAGACCTGAGATCGTTATTTCAAGAAAACAGTTTATTTGCAGCTGCTGACTCAGAGGCCCTAATGGGCAGAAATCTCTGAGCCCCGATTGTACTGAGGGAGAGATATTTATCCAAATTCAAGATATGACAACCCATCAACATTCAGGGTAGGCTGATAGCACTACAGACATAGAGGCGGCGCAGTACAGTTCAGTTCTATCCAGTTTCTCCTATCATTGGTTCTTGTAGGTTATCCGGGCTGTGTAACCGTGGTCTTGGAATTTTCTTTCCTGACGTTTTCGCCAGCAACTGTGGCAGGCATCTTCAGAGGAGTAACACTGAAGGTTTGATTCCCCACTCCTCTACATGAGGAGTGGAGGCTAATCGGGAGAGCCAGATTTGTTTCCCCACTCCTCCACACGAAGCCAGCTGGGTGACCTTGGGCTAGTCACATTCTCTCAGTCCCACCAACCTCGCGGGGTGTCTGTTGTGGGGAAGGGAAGGTGATTGTAAGCCATTGGTTCTTGTAGGTTATCCGGGCTGTGTAACCATGGTCTTGGTATTTTCTTTCCTGACGTTTCGCCAGCAGCTGTGGCAGGCATCTTCAGACACTGTCCTTCAGTGTTCCTCCTCTGAAGATGCCGGCCACAGCTGCTGGCGAAACGTCAGGAAAGAAAATACCAAGACCACGGTCACACAGCCCGGATAACCCACAAGAACCAATGAACTCTGACCGTGAAAGCCTTCGACAATATCGCCTATCATTGTTTATAGTTCACTCTGACTCTCCATGACTCTTAACCCACTTCCTTAGCACACAGACATACAGAGATATTCTGCCCAGCAACAAGCTATTCCCTGGCTGCCCTAATACATTTTACAGAAAGGAAAAGAGATTATTACAAATTGCTAAATCAGTGGATCTTCCATAGTCAGGGGAAATCTACCTGCTGTCACACTCTCCATGACTCTTAACCCACATACAGAGATATTCTGCCCAGCAACAAGCTATTCCCTGGCTGCCCAAATACATTTCAATACATTTTACAGAAAGGAAAAGGGATTATTACCAATTGCTAAATCAGTGGATCTTCCATAATCAGGGGAAGTCTACCTTGCTGTCTCAATACCAAGACCACGGTTACACAGCCCGGATGACCTACAAGAACCACGTAACTATATCTCTTAAATAATTAAAAAGGGGGTGGCCTAATCTAGCAGCCCGCCCGAACAAAAATGCTAAACAGGACCCAAGCTTACCCCCCAGTTCCAGCTGCACGGCCTCCTGGACCGGGACATCCCGCTGCCCGGGTTCGCCCGGCAAACGCGCCTTCCAGTTGTGCCTCTTGCGAGCTTTACCCATCGGGGCCAAACGGAACGCGGCGGCCCACGTGGAGCCCCCAGGAGCAGGACCGCGCTTCCGCTTCCGCCTTCCTGCCAGCAGCGGGGAGGCCACGTGTCTGAAGACGCCCACGCGGCGGGAGGGGTCGGATGGAGGAAGGCAAGGAAAGTTTGCAAAGGATGCGAAAGCGCGAAGCATGCAAACGGGATTCTCTTGGCAACCGTGCAGGTTTCTCCCGTTCATTGCCTTATTGGGAATGCATGCCATTTACTGGCTCAGTTGAGAACTTATTTGACATTCTCAAAAAAAGAATACACACCGAGAAGACTCCACTACTTTCTTGCATAGAGACTGCTGCATCATACTTGTTTTGTGCATATTGTATATAGCAGTTCATGTATTGTATTGTTGATTCCGTGGACTGCCCAAACAACAAATCAGTGGGTTATAGATCAAATCAAGCCTGAACTGATCCTAGAATCTAAAATGACTAAACTGAGGCTGTCGTATTTTGGTCACGTCATGAGATGAAAAGACAATCATGCTAGGAAAAGTGGAAGGCAGCAGGAAAAGAGGAAGACCCAACAAGAGATGGATTGACTCAATAAAGGAAGCCACAGCCTTCAATTTGCAAGACCTGAACAAGGCTGTCAATCCATCTCTTGTTGGGTCTTCCTCTTTTCTTGCTGCCCTCAACATTCCCTAGCATGATTGTCTTTTCCAGTGACTCTCGTCTTTTCATGTGACCAAAGTACAACAGCCTGTTTAGTCATTTTAGCTTTTAGGGTCAGTTCAGGCTTGATTTGATCTAGAACCCACTGATTTGTATTTTTGGCAGTCCAGGATATCCATAACACTCCTCCAACACATTTCAAAGTAATCTACTTTCTTCCTATCAGCTTTCTTCATTGTCCAGCTTTCACACCCATACATAGTAATAGGGAATACTATGGCATGAATTAACTTGATCTTGGTTGACTCTGCTTCGCTTCCAGGATCTGACGGAATCAGGCTAGCCTGGGTAAAGCGGATCAAGGCATTTTGCAGAACGCCCTCTCCTCCTTTGTGGTTAAGAATATATACTTCTGCTACCTGCATCTGAGACTTCATGCATCTGTAAAGTTTACAGATTTTAATGAATTGTTTTGAGTTATTGTTAATTGTCTTGGAAACCATTAGTCTGAGAGGCAGGATATAATCCTTTCTTCCAAAAGAGTTTCATGTGCAGAGAGAGGGCTGGTTTCAGTGTTAAGCCAGGGGAACTTTAAGTGTGCACTACCATGTGAGCAGCACATTACAGAGGCAGACGGATCAGTTATGGTGGGCCAGACTCAAACTTCCTCTTGGGAACCCTTTCCACCATTAATGGTCTTGTCCAATAAGGAAACACAGATGAACTGAGGAGGACCAGAATCCTCCTGAATATAAAGTGAAAGAGCCAATGGATTAAAGAAGAGCTGGTTTGTATACCTCGATTTTCTTTACCTTCAAGGGTTCTCAAACTGGCTTACCATCACCTTACCTTCCTCTCCCCATAACAGACACCCTATGAGGTAGGTGGGGCTGAGAGAGCTCTAAGAGAACTGTAACTAGCCCAAGATCACTCAGCAGACTTCATATGGAAGAGTGGGGAAACAAACACGGTTCATCAGATTAGAGTCTGCTGCTCATGTGGAGAAGTGGGGAATCATACCCAGTCCACCCACTGCTTTTAACCACTACACCATGCTGGTACAAGACAACCACATAATTACAAGGTTACAGTAAAACATTTAAGCTTTAATTGTCATAACATCATAATTCAGATGTGAAATTGGCCTACAAATATTCCACTATATAGAAGTACATTGATCTGGCGGCCAGATAATAAATAAAGACATGAATAGCAGAAGTAAACAAAAAAGAGATTTGAGATCTTCATGGCTACAATTACACCAGTAGAATTTGTTTAAGGTTCACAGGTTAAAACGATACATACACCATTTTCTTCTGAGCATATCATAATTTTAACAGAAATACACAATTTTGGTATACAGACTTGTAAAAAACTACCTAATACTTGAGATCAGATGTCCAAGACATTATACAAAGTCACTATATTCAGTGCAGATAGACAGTGTTACGATCAATATGTTTTTTTCTGCTTGACAACAGAAAAGACTGGTTTCTAATTGGCATCGTAGCTTAGTGGAATTATTTAAAAAAAAGATTAAAGTCACATGCGGAATACAGTAAAACTTCATGTTCTCCAAAACGAAAGGGGGGAAAAGACCAATGGTCAAGATCAATCATTAGCTGCCGAATACATAGGATCAGAATGGCTCCCAAGTCACAAGAAAGCTAAATTTACTTAATCAAAAAAAGCTACAGCAGGAATGGAGGAACCTTCCATATTAACTATACGAAGAAGCTTTTAGAAAAGCAGACTACGCCCGGAGGACAATTGCGGTGTCAGCTACACCGGGTTTGGTACACTGTGCTTGAATATCCAATGTTTTTTTCAAAAAAGAAGCATTATATTCAGAAAACGGCAACTCTCACCAGACAAGGCTGATGGCGTTCTCGCTATTTGTAATGATGGACCACGAGACGGTGAGCAGCCATCAGATCTTAGCTTAAAAAAGTGATAAACAGATTTCCGATTAAGCTGCTGCCTTAGCAACTACCGCAAACCACTGGAAATATCAAACAGCAGGTTCTCTCATGGAGCAGTGTTAGATGGCTTAGAAACTCAAGTCAGCTCATTTATGAAATCACAAAGAAAGAATGGTAGTACATGAGAATTCCTTCCTCACTGGTGTGAAGAGTTGTGCGTGTGCTCACACAATCCAGAACAGGCGTAATGTTCCTGAATTCCTGACTATAGTTAAAAGGGAGTGTGTTTTGTTTGCTTGCATGCATTCCACTCTGAAGAACCAATCTCCTGCTTCCTTTTATGGTTTGCTTTAAATCATTATGATTACACTACAACTAACCAGGGTTAATGCTAACCACAGTTATAAGGACAGCCTTGGTTAGTGTAAACCATGGTTGGCACCAATGCACACATACTGCACCAGGGGTAAACTAAACACTGACAGGAGGAAACGTGCTAGCTGCACCCTCCTTATCTGCTGACTCTGGCTGGGAAATGAAGAGCGTCGTGCATACACTGTCCCGATACAAATAACACACGCGTTGCCACACTGAACTTTCTGACTTTGCTTCTGGTTCCTTCCTCAAGGCGAATGCAGAAAGACACCTTGCAAATAAGATTGTGCAGTGAGATCGGGAGTTGCAAACTCTTCCTTGGTCAGGGACGAACTGCAGCGACCCTAGCCAAGTAATTTTTATTTTGCCTTCCAAGGCGTGATAAAATAGGGTGAAAATGTCCTCTCCTCTGAAGCGCCTCCAGACATTCAAATAAAAGCAGCTGCACGAAGCGGAGAGGCACGGATTGCTGCCGAAGTTATGAAGACCACAACAGAGGAGTCAAACCAATGGCCAGTTATAACTTTTGGGGGGGGGGGAGGCGCAGAGAGAAAGAGATACATATTGCGCTTCAGCAATTTTAATACATCACATTTACTTTCAAAAACATCATGGCTGCTCTCTGCAATAATGGCCACAGCAATTTTTTTTCAAGTACGTTGGACAATTGTTTGTGCTCCTGTCTAATTTTAAACAGTCCATACAGATATGGGGTTGGGGAAGGGGGGAAATACCAAGGATGCATCTAATTAGCCAATTTTGCACATGCTGTCAAGTTTAGTGCATGCACAAACTATTTACAGTTTCCTTCACCATCACTACTACCTTATATAGTGAAATGCTTTGTGTATAAAAATATATATACTTTCTTCTCACATTGCTCCCGTGGCAAGAAGGGTAGATCCGACGATGCTTCTCAGTCTAAAGGAAATCCAATGCCTCACCTATTCTTTTCCCCAACAACAGAGATTCCACCTGGAATATCTGATTTGGGGGGGGGAGAAGAGAGAAGGTACACTCGTAAGCCAAGTTTTGCCAAATGCTGAAACAAGTAAGATACCTACTGTTTCCTTTAAATATATTTTGAAATGCCAGTAGTGTCAAACAAGCAATTTAAAAAACAACAACCCTCCTTTCTATTAAGCGTCAATATGGAAATCTGGTTTCATCCAGAAGCAGCAAGGCAGCTGACGAAATCCTGCCCATGAGGAAGATTGGGCCTGGCAGACAGAATTAGGTCAAGTGTTGAGTCCACCGTACTTTCCTCTGTTTTCTCCAAGAGAGCACATGCTTTTTAATGTCATGATTTTAAGAAATATATATTTAAAAGGGGGAGGGTAAGAAGAGTAATTGGATCAGTAGCCATAGAGAGCCGATCCCCCCCCCCGGCTGAGAACTTTACCCCGCCGCTATTTCAAGGGCACCTTTTGTAGTGCCAATTCTGTATGATCCTGGCAACCATTGTCTCGTAAAGGCTGAAAGGCTTCTCACTCCCCCCCTCCAAAGATTCTTCTGTCTTGAGGCGTGCCAACAAAATGCACCGTTTAGTCCTTGAATGAACGAAATTGCAAAGGCAAACACATTATACTTATGTGACCAGTTGCCAAAATAATACAGCTGCTTCCATGATCTCGGATACTCTGAACACTGATCAGCAACAAGTTTTACTGGTGGGTCTCTCTTGGGGGGGGGTGCTAATGCTGATAACCAGTCAAGCCCCCCCCCCCCGCCCAACTCCCGAAGTAGACTGCTAGCAAAGGCCTGGTACAACTGCTGTTCCCTCCACGTCCCTTCCCTGGCCTCTGGCTGGCAAAATGGAGGGCCGGATGGTGTCCCTTGGGGAGCAGTCTGGGCCCGGCTGGCTCCTCTTTTTCAGCTTGGCAGGTTGAACGTGATGGGCCTCTCTTTGGAGAGGACACAGACCTTAAAGCAAGAAAGCACCACATCTTCCTAAATGTAAGATATATTATTATTGTTTTTACTTATTGCCCCTTATTGGTCCTGAGAAAGATTTCAGCAGCAACCACTTTGCGAGTTATTTTATCTGCTGCTTAAAAAAACCCAAAAAATACTGAGCCGCCCATGGGTCCTGAGGTTTATCTTCTTTTGCGTTTTCTAAAGATAATGCATAATTGATCTTTAAAATGATTTCTGCTTGGAGAATGACTTTATTGCCAAGGCCAGCCGTACGCTACCCATCTTTCAAGACTGTACCACTAATAACGTTCTCAGCCATTTTCATTTAATCAGGCTAAAGGGTGGTATTTGTTTTTGGGGTGTTTTTTTTGGGTGGTGGTGGTGATGAAATAGGCCCTTGTGCGTGTCCAGAGCAATCTCCACATCAGAAGTGGAGAAAACTCTGCAATTGAACTGTACTCAGTCAAGGCTCGTCTCCACTAAGTTAAGGGTTGTTTTTTTTTGGGGTGGGGGGGAGGTTAGAGAAGACACAAGAAATTCAAGTTCTTTTTGGCATTAAAGGTTTTAGTGTCCAGAGGGTGGGCCCCCTTTGACATTAAAAGCCACGGTGATTTCCCCCGCCCCCTAATCTGACCAGAAGAAACATCTTCCTCTGTAATTGTATGAAAAGGCAACTTTGAGGCAACGGGGTAAGTCTCCAGTGAAAGAAAAAATGGTCACAATTTCCTGACAGCAAATGGAAAGAAAACAAAACGAAACACACAATGAAAAGCTGAGCACTCCCTCCCCTCCCCAAAACAACATTTCCTAGCAGAAGCTTTTGGTACACTTCCTTTAAGCTTTCCTCCTCCTTTTAAAACATCACACCTGCACAAAGCTCGGCTGTATTTCTAGTCATTTTAAACAGACTACTCAATGTGCCTTTGTATAAAAAACATTTTTACAAAAGATGTCTTAAATGCTCGGAGAAAAGTAAGCGGATAAAATTCTACTCGTGGAGGAAAAAATCTCTGAATATACAGCTAAAGACTCTTACAAGTATAATTTTTTTTGTTTTTCTTCCAGTGTATAAACTACTCTTAACACCTAATACCTTAAATGTTTGCACATGGTTTACTCTGCTGTCAGCTTGCTGCTTTGTTAACGCTTTTGCAAACGAGAGACAGTGCTTAGCAACTTCCTAAAGAGCTGGTGTGAAAATGAGCTGGACCTGGCGTTTTCACTGGTCACCGCCTCTGTCCATGTTCTCAATCACCCTCGAAAGACGGATGTTCAGGAGCCTGATCTGACTGTCCAGGTGGTCGATCTTCTCCTCCAGGGTGCTGTGACCGCTCCGCCTCCAGTAGAAGCCCACCGGCCCAGTCATGAAGTAGACCGCCACCACGAAGCACAGGGGGAGGACCGCGTACTCCGGCTCGCCTTCGTACTTCTGGAGGATGTACACACAGGAGAGGGCGAAGAGGGCGACCCTCACAAGCCAGAAGAATCGGCCACACAGCACATGCAGCAGGTAGAAGAAGAACCCGAGGAAGAGAGAAAGGAACCAGTAGGCCAGCAAGATGGCACCGACCAGCAGGAGGGCGCGTGTGGGGTTGTTGGTGACGGCTCCGGGGCTGAAGTAATGGGTCAAGTTGGAGGCTGAAAAATCGACAGAGAAATAAATGCTGAATCAGATACGGTCGACACCCAGAACTTTAAGACCGGTAATATTCAAAACAAAATAAACATGGGATTTACGTGCAACGAGATGCAAAAGATGTCCACAGTGTGTAATGTAGCTAAGAACATAAGAGTCCTGCTGGATCAGACCAGTGTAGGGTTGCCAACTCTGGGTTGGGAAATTCCTGGAGATTTTTGGGGTGGAGCATGGGGAGGGTGGGGCTAGCGGAGGGGCTTTGGAGGGGTATAATGCCTCACCTGGTATCTGTTGTGGGGAGAGGAAGGGAAGGAGATTGTAAAGTTTTCATTCTCCTTATAATTTTATTTTATCCTTTTTTAAAAAAATTATTTTATCCTTATAAATGTAAAGGTTTTATTCTCCTTACAATAGGTAGAGAAACATCGGAATATAAAAGCCAACTCTTCTTTTTAAAGGACACGGTAAATATTCATAAGAACATAAGAAAGACCCTGCTGGATCAGACTAAGGCCCATCAAGTCCAGCAGTCTGTTCACACAGTGGCCATCCAGGTGCCTCTAGGAAGCCCACAAACAAGACGGCTGCAGCAACATTAACATGCCTGGTCCAAAGCACCTCATATATTCGGCATGCTCCTCTGATCCTGGAGATAATAGGTATGCATCCTGACTAGTATCCAAATTCCACACTATCTGAGCTGTTTAAAAATAACCCCCCTCCCGTTGGGCCCAGTTTCTAAATGGCCATCGGCTCCATTCCTCACACCTACCATCAATCCCAAGAACGTCCAGCAGGTCTGTCCATATTCTCCAGAATGTATCTACTAGAACATCCACACCGTAGACAAATCGCTCAGTCAGTCTGGAGAAGAACTGCAAAAGCAAAGCCACAGAGTTGAACAGTTTTATTCTCGGGGTGATCTCTGAAGAACTTTTTGCACCAGGTCTTATATACTGTTCTTGCTAAACCTCGAATCAGAAGAGCAGAAGCCCACAGTGCTGACAGATCTCCATGGCCTCTCAGTCGACTCTTCTTCAAATGACCAGCTTCAGTGGGCGGTGGGGGGGGGGGAGGAAGGACTTCAGGCTGCCAGCCAGTGTTGTGCAATGATTAGGACGTCTGCCAAGGGCATTGGCGACGGGGGTGTAAAGCCCCACTCAGCCGTACAGCTCACTAAGGAGCCAGAGATTCAGTCTCAGCCTAACCAGGCCTCCAGGGTTGTTGTGGCGGCAACATGAAGGAAGGGAGAACCGCACAAACCCTGAGCTCATAAGCAAAATGTGTGTGTGTAAAGTCAAGCCGCAGCCGACTTACGGCAACCCAGTAGGGTATTCAAGGCAAGAGACTAACAGAGGTGGTTTGCCAGTGCCTGCCTCTGCGTAGCGACCCTGGACTTCCTGGGTGGTCTCACATCCAAGTACTAGCCAGGGCTGACCCTGCTTAGCTTCTGAGATCTGACGAGATCAGGCTAGCCTGGGCCCTTACGCAAAACAGAAAGAACAAAACCTGGGATTGGAGCTCCTCACTGAACTGATCAGTAGCAGGAAAACCTTAAATGTAAGACAGTTTGCCAGATGCTATTGGTCCTCCTCTACAATGCACAGCAACTCAGGAGGATTCGATGCATTCTTTGCCCCTGGTCATTCATGCGAGTTCATGTAACTCAATTATATCAGGTTTCCTGTTTTGAAATGCATGTCTTTCCTCATCTAGGAAATACAGTAATAACCTCCTATGCAGCTGGTTTTGCTACCACCCTGTTTGCCCTGAGCGTTATTTTTAAATAAACTGAGGGTGGGGTCTTGGCCAGCTTCTCCACAGCATTGATCACTCCAGCCAGAAGTAAATACAGCCAGGCCAGAAAGTGACATGGTGTTGCTAGGAGTGGAACGCACACCTCCCAACTATGTTGGAGATCTCCCAAAGGCCTGCACAGCTGGGAACAGAGCTCAAGAGGAGATGAAGGACTGATGGAGAAGGCCGCTATAGTCCTCCTCCTCCTCAGAGGTCTCACATGAACCTTGTACTGAAAGACCCTTGGTGTATCTAGGGCCTTTTATGCATGGCTGTTTCCTTTGAGGTCACCCCTCCGATGACTTCGGGTCTTTGTGTTGCTTATGCATGCCGTTCCCGACCGTCAGAGGTCGCCTTGCTCTCCCCCTGCGTTTCCCTGTGTTTTCAAATTTGAGATAAAACAGATTACTGAGAACTCGGGCAAAACGCAGGGAAACATGGGGGAGAGCGAGGTGACCTCTGACGGTCAGGAACGGCAGGCATAATCAACACAAAGACCAGAAGTTGTCAGAGGGGTGACCACCAAGGAAACAGCCATGCATAAAAGGCCCTAGGTACACCAAGGGTCTTTCAAGGGCATGCATAATCAAAACAAAGACCCAAAGTCGTGGGAGGGGTGACGGCCAGGGAAACAGCCATGCATAAAAGGCCTAGGTCAGTATTGTCTATTCAGAATGGCATTGGGTCTCCAGAGTCTCAGGCTGAGGTCTTTTATATAACCTAGTCTGCAGATGATACGAGAGTGAGATATTTCCCTGTGCTGCTAATTGCTCTGTTAAGGAAGCTGTAGTCAGAAATCTCTGGAAAACCTAGAACTGTGCCTAATTTAACTTGGCTTATTTATTTCTCTATGGGAAAAGGGCTGTGGCTCAGTGGTACAGCATCTGCTTGGCATGCAGAAGGTCCCATGTTCGATCCCCGGTATCTCCAGTTAAAGGGACTAGGCAAGTAGGTGATGTGAAAGACCTCTGCCTGAGACCCTGGAGAGCCGCTGCCGGTCGGAGTAGACAATACTGACTCTGATGAACCAAGGGTCTGATTCAGTATAAGGCAGCTTCATGTGTTCCTGAGTCTCTCTCCCCCCTCACAATCACTCTGATGAGGTCTCAGTTTGAGCTGCTTCTTTCTGCAGTTGGTTCCCATGATCTACACTTTGAAAAGATGCCCAGAGAACTGCTTGTGATGAAGAGGAAAGAGAGGGCACATTTCCCTTCTCTCCAAAGACGAAAATAATAAGTGCGCTCTCCCCCCTCACCATTAACGATAAGCATTCTTTAATTCAAATGTATCGTTTATCAGCTCGTTGGCACCAATTTGTCAAACGGTCCACCCCCTCCCACTTCCTTTTCCTACAGTGTAGCTTTATTTTTGGAAATATGACCTTTCAGCAGAACTTTCAGGGGACAAGAGAAGGAGTGAGAAGGTTGCAGTATCTCTAGAAAGAATGCCAGTGCCAGGCTTTGCAGTCAAATAATACTTTCCGGAGTACATGGAAAAGCATCGATTTAAGTACTTCATTGGCAGGATGCAATAAACAAGTTCTGCCAAAGGATGCTTCGTGCCAAAGGATAGACAGA
The DNA here is from genome assembly GCF_029931775.1 of Euleptes europaea. Taxonomy (NCBI): domain Eukaryota; kingdom Metazoa; phylum Chordata; class Lepidosauria; order Squamata; family Sphaerodactylidae; genus Euleptes; species Euleptes europaea. Next base: position 59,135,631 of record NC_079324.1, on the reverse strand, counting down.
AAAGTTATCTGTCAAAGGTACAGCTGCCACCTGGGTTGAGGTAAGGTCACCGTTTGGGATTTATTCTTCCTATACCTCAGGGGTGGGGAAATCAGGCCCCGGGGCCATTTAAGGCCCGAAATCATTTGGTCTGGCCCTTCGTGGGTCCAGGCAGATCTCCAGCTCAGAAGGATCTAAGACTGGTGATCCGCCCCCTCCGGAAGAGTCATTAGCTATGGAGCTGCTAGGACCGCCTAAGAAACTGTGTAACCCTTTCCCACCCGGGCCATGGCGAAACATATTCCCTCTGTACTACAAGAGGGTGTGGGCAGAAGTGGTGACAATGGAGGGGTTAAAGGGAGCAGGGCCAGAATGGGCGGGGGGGGGGAGTTCTTAGCCAGTGTGTCCTCATTTCACCCCTGCAGGCGGAGGTAGCAGGAGCCGGCTGTAGAATCTGGCCCCGACCATGCGGAGCAGGAGCAACTCCGGCATGCGGCTGGACGGCTACACCCGGCTGGTGCAACAGACCATCCTGTGCCACCAGGTGGGCGAGTGCACCACCGGTTGGAGGCCTGCCTGCTTGCCCGTGTGTGTCATCTGGGGCAGCTGCCTGCTTGGGGCTTGGTCGGCTAATTTCTAAGTTGATAATTTTGTATGGCCCGCGAATGATGTTATAAATATCCAAATGGACCTTGGCGGGAAAAAGGTTCCCCACCCCTGCTATACCTCTTCAGGGCAATGGCAAACCATCTCTGCTTCTTTTGCCTTGAAAGCCCTGTGCTGGGGTTGCATAAGGTGCCTGCAGCTTGGTAGCACTACACACACACACCCCCCCTCAGAGCCCACAAACTCTGCAAACCTTCCCCAGGGTCAGTATGCTAGGCCAGGTCGTCTCAGGTTACTGCCGGCTACTGGTCTTGAAAGCAGGCTGTTATCTCAGGAATGCAGGAATCCGGGGGAGTCCCGCCAGGAGCTGGAAACCAAAATAAAGTCGGCGTGCAGAGGCGAAGTCAAAAGTCCGGTCCAAGGGTCAGAAGTCCGTTTATCAAAGTCTAGGAGCGTCAGCAACAAAAGTCAGAGATCCTTTTGCAACAATTGCTTTCGCAACGTCTGTCTGTTCCAAGCTTGGGTTTAAGCTGTTTCTCTTTGCCTTAGTCTCATCCTCAGACAACTCACAGTCTTGGAGCCATCTCCTTAGCGCCTGTAGACGCGCACTTCTCTTTTTACTTTGCAACTCCATTCTCCCCTTTTGCCTGTGCTGTTGAGTGGCTTCAGGTGAGCTGGGTGGGTCCTGCTTCCGTGGAGTTACAGCTGCATCTGGTTGTGTCGAAGGAGGTGATTCTGCGTTCACTTCCAATTCCTCAGCAGGGCTGGTGTTTACTCCTACCTGTTGGCCTTCACCCTGCCCTGCATTCTCAGCTGCCTGAGGTGCAATGCCCATTATTTCTCCCTGCTCAGGCTCTTCCTCTGATGATGCTTCGCCTGTTGAAGTCTGGGCCATGACAGTCAGCTATCTCCAAAGCCCACCTTTGCTTCTAACTACAAAAATCCTCTCAACCTCACAGGTTCAATGTTCAGTGCCTCCACCTAGACACGCTACCTCCCAACAAGTGATACAAACCGCCTTTCAGACCTTCTGAGAACATCCTTCTTCCTCTTTCTTCCTTAAGGCATGTAGCAATGCCTCCCAAACACAGAGATTCCCTATATGAGTGGAGGGTAGTTCAGCTAGGGCAAAAACGCATGGGAGAATTTGCCTTGGATTTGCTGCTCTCTAGATGCACATTTCCCCCATCCAAATTCAATACAAAAGATTGCAACACAAAAGATGCATGGATGCAAGTGCGGAGAAACTAGTACTGGAAATGAGAAAGGAACCCCGAGTCTCTATTAAGTCCCGGAGAACCTTTTTGGAATTGCAATGCAAAAGATGTGCGCATGCAAGGATGCATGGGAAAAACTAGCATTGGCAATGAGACAGGAACCCCAAGTCTCTATTAAGTCCCGGAGAACCTTTTTGGGATTGCAATACAAAAGATGCATGGATGAAGGTGCAGAGAAACTAGTACTGGTAATGAGAAAGGAACCCCAAGTCTCTATTAAGTCCCGGAGAACCTTTTTGGGATTGCAATACAAAAGATGCATGGATACAGGTGCGGAGAAACTAGTACTGGCAACGAGAAAGGAACCCCGAGTCTCTATTAAGTCCCGGAGAACCTTTTTTGGGATTGCAATGCAAAAGATGCATGTAAGCAGGTGCGGAGACACTAGTACTGGCAATGAGAAAGGAACCCCAAGTCTCTATTAAGTCCTGGAGAACCTTTTTGGGATTGCAATGCAAAAGATGTGAGCTTACACGGATGCACGGGAAAAACTAGCATTGGCAATGAGACAGGAACCCCAAGTCTCTATTAAGTCCCGGAGAACCTTTTCGGGATTGCAATACAAAAGATGCATGGATGCAGGTGTGGAGAAACTAGTACTGGCAATGAGAAAGGAATCCCGAGTCTCTATTAAGTCCCGGAGAACCTTTTTGGGATTGCAATACAAAAGATGCATTGATACAGGTGCGGAGACACTAGTACTGGCAACGAGAAAGGAACCCCGAATCTCTATTAAGTCCCGGGGAACCTTTTTGGGCTTGCAATGCAAAAGATGCGAGCGCGCACGGATGCACGGGCGAGCGCCCAAGGGCAAGCCCGTCCTCGCCCCGCGGCCTCCCCGCGCCCCTCTCCCGCCAGGCTTCCTCCTCCTCCTCCTCCTCCTCCTCCTGGGCCGCGCGGGCCTCACCTTCTGCAGGGCGCGCACGTTCTCCTCGCCGAAGAGGCCGCTGACGCCCAGGTAGACGCCGTTGGCCGCCCGCCGCAGGCTGTTCTGCTTGTCGGCGCCGCCGCGGCCCCGCGCCGAGCGCGCCCCGGGGCCGGCCAGCAGGAGCAGGCCCAGCAGCAGGAGGCCGAGGGGCGGCAGGCCCCGCCGAGTAGGCCGCCGCAGCAGCAGCAGCCCGTCCCGCGCGCCCGCCATGGCTCGCCGGCGCCGTTGCTAGGGGCAACCGGGCGGCGGCTTCCGCCTCCTCCGGGCGCTCCTCGTAGCGGCCTCCGCCCTAGAGCGGCCTCCTTCCCTCCGCCCTAGAGCGGCCCCGCGGCCGCGCCTTCCCCGGGGAGACAGCGCCCCCTCATGGCCGCCCGGCCTCTCGCCGCCTTCCCCGAGCGCCGCCGGAAGGGCCCCGCCTCCCCTCGCCTCCGCGCCAAGGTCAGAGGGCTCCACGTGTATGCTCGGTCGTGTGCACGCCGTTACGGCGGACCAATGAGTGTGTCCTTTTGATATGCCTGTGTCATTGTATCAATTCCCAATGACAACAACACAGTAGGAGGTTGAGAGTTCAAAGCGGCTTGCTTATTAGGCCCAATGTACACACACCGGGTGAAAATTGCCCAAATGCGCAGGACAACATCAAAGGAGTGCAAGCACGGATGTAATCTTTGGTAATGGGAGGTACCAAAGACGAAATGCATGGGGTCAATACATAGAACCAATAATAGATAATTAAGGATTTGAATACCCTATTAGAGATTCGGAGGCGTTACATAGAAATGGTGATCTCATTCTCACTAATGAGCAGTGAAGACCCTCATGGTCAGGCGCTTCTCTATTTGATCCTAAATTACTGCAGTTCTTCTTATCTTGGTCCCTGGCAGCTGCCAAGGCTAACGAAGAGGGTTCCCAGCTGGTTCTTATCTCTGGAAAACCAGCTTATGCAAGCATACTACGGCCACCTATGAATTCTTTAATTAGCTTCTAACTAAGGAGCAACAGTGGGCCTCTTATACTTGAGGCCTGTAACATATGCAAGTGCTTGGTGCAACTATACAAGCCACCTCTCATATGCTGAGTGTGGCATGTTCATGAGTGCAGATATACTTTATTGAGTACAAAGAATATATTTCAAATCAAAGAATACATTTCCAATACATTTTCCATAGCATAGAATGATTTCAGGCATTACACTTTCCTTGCCTTTATTCCATTCTTTAAGCTTAGGGTTGCCAGCTCCAGGTTGGGGATTGCCTGGAGATTTGGGGGGTGGAGCCTGAGGAGGGCGGGGTTTGGGGAGGGGAGGGACTTCCATGCCATAGAGTCCAATGGCCAAAGCGGCCATTTTCTCCAGGGGAACTGATCTCTATCGGCTGGAGATCGGCTGTAATAGCGGGAGATCTCCAGCCACCACCTGGAGGTTGGCAACCCTATTTATGCTTGTGGACCAACTGGTCATAAGCAAAACAATTTAATACATTCCATAATACGTAAATAACCATACATGCAAAAATATAATATCTAAATCGGAATGCGTGTGTAGTGCGCACTTTATGCCATTTATGCATGGGAGGTTTGGGCCATTTATGTAGGTGATGTGAAAGACCTCTGCCTGAGGCCCTGGAGAGCCGCTGCCGGTCTGAGTAGACAATACTGATTTTGATGGACCAAGGGTCAGATTCAGTAGAAGGCGGCTTCATGTGTGTACATGCATGGGAGGTTTTTTGGCCATTTATGCACTGGAGGTTTTGTCTTGGATTTGCCGCTCTCCAGATGTGCATTTCCCCCATCCGAATTCTCAAAACTCGACAATAAGCCCCCCATGCAGAGTTTTGAGAATTCAGATGGGGGAATGCACATCTGGAGAGTGGCAAATCCAAGGCTATAGCCATTTATGCATGGGGGGTTTTCCCTTGGACTTGCCGCTCTCTAGATGCACATTTTCCCTCATCCGAATTATCAAAACTCTGCATGGGGGCTTATTGTCGAGTTTTGAGAAATTGGGATGGGAAAAATGTGCATCTAGAGAGCGGCAAATCCAAGGCAAAACCTCTCGTGCATAAATGGCTATAGCCTTGGATTTGCCATGTCTCTCCTCGCCTCAGCGTCAAGGTGAGGTATCTTCATGTGTATGCTCAGTCGTGTACACGCTGTTACAGCGGACAAATGCGTGTGTAGCGCACACTTAGGCCATTTATTATGCATGGGAAGTTTTTTGGTCATTTATGTGTGGGAGGTTTTGCCTCGCATTTGCCGCTCTCTAGATGCACATTTCACCCCATCCGAATTCTCAGAACTCTACATGGGGGCTTATTGTCAAGTTCTGAGAAATTGGGATGGGAAAAGTGTGCATCTAGAGAGTGGCAAATCCAAGGCAAAACCTCTTGTGCATAAATAGCCTTGGATTTGCCGCTCTCTAGATGCACATTTTCCCCCATCCAAATTCTCAAAACTCTGCATGGGGTGGGGTGGGGTGGGGGCTTATTGTTGAGTTTTGAGAATTTGGATGAAATGTGCACCTAGATAGTGACAAACCCAAGGCAAAACCTCCCATGCATAAATGGCCTTAGGATCCCTTCTTACACGCTACGCAGCGAATGTAGGTGCATTCACACGACCGCACACTGAAGCGGCCTTATGCTGAATCAGACCCTTGGTCCATCCAGGCTGGTATTGCCTACTCAGGCTGGCAGCGGCTCTCCAAGGTCTCAGGCAGGCATTCCCCCATGTTCACACACGTTACAGAGAAGTTATATTAATGTATTTAAAGATCCAGACCCAGCCTTCTTCCCTGATGGTGACCTGAATTATTTACTTATTTATTCATGTTATTTATAGCCCAACTTTATTATTATTTATAGCCCGGCCAATGTAGGTACATTCACATGAACACACACTGGAGCGCCTTATGCTGGATCAGACCCTTGGTCCATCCAGGCCAGTATTGTCTACTCAGGCTGGCAGCGGCTCTCCAGGGTCTCAAGCAGCCATGAAGTTCATTTGACAATTATGGAACAGCCTCCTCAGGGGGGTGCACCTGGCCCCTCCCTTTCGATCTCTACGAGGCTATTGAAGATGTTTGTGTATATTGAACACGTTTGATTAAGTTACTAGCAGTCCTAAATTGCGATTTTAAATTTTGGATTTTATGTATTTTGTCTGAACATAAGAAAATAATGAAAGGCCATGCTGGATCAGACCAAGGTCCATCAAGTCCAGCAGTCTGTTCACACAGGGGCCAACCAGGGGCTTCCAGGAAGCCCACAAGCAAGACAACGGCAGTAGCAGCATTATCCTGCCTGTGCTCCAAAGCACCTAATATAATTGGCATGCTCCTCTGATCCTGGAGAGAATAGGTATGCATCTTGACTAGTATCCATTTGGACTAGTAGCCGTAGACAGCCCTCTCCTCCATGGCCATGTCCACTTCCCTCTTAAAGCCTTCCAAGTTGGCAGCCATCACCACATCCTGGGGCAGGGAGTTCCACAATTTAACTATGCTGTCATGTGAAGAAAGACTTCCTTTTATCAGTTTTGAATCTCTCACCCTCCAGCTTCAGCACATGACCCCGGGTTCTAGTATTATGAGAGAGGGAGAAAAGCTTCTCCCAGTCCACTCTCTCCATACCATGCATAATTTTATAGACCTCTATCATGTCTACCCTTGACCGTCTTCTTTCCAAACTAAACAGCCCTAAGAATTTTAACTGCTCCTCATAGGGCAGTTTGGATTGTAAGCCCACCATGAGCTTAGTGAGGAAGAAGGGCAGCTAATAAATGTTTTACATAGGAATTGCTCCTAATAGTAGCTTCTAGCAGCTCTTTGTTAAATCTTGTGGGAGACACCACAGGTCCTTTCCTTATTTGCTCTGCACAACCGGGGTGGTGGTGGTGGTGGTGGTGATTCCATTCTTGTTTTAAAATAAAATGGCTCCGGAAGCCAGATTTGATGGCTTTCTTTCCTTCTTCTGTTGGCCTGTTTTGAAACAGGCCCTTCTAGGTCCAGAGGAAAATCTAGCCACGCTTCCTGATGCTGTATTTAGCTTCATTTTGCAACCAGCTGCAGCTCCTGGTGTGTGGCTGCCCCACTGATCCCATGCGTGACTGTCTCGAAACCCAAGCCCCACTGATGTCGGCCGTGTTTGCAACGGGAGGCCGATTGCACGCGGACACCTCGTCTTACATCAGGCTGCGCTGGCGTGAAAACAAATAAATGCTCGCCTCCACATGAGCAGGGAGCCGCCGCCTCCGATTGGTCGCACCCCTCTGCAGCACAGCAGCTGATTGGCCTTCCCTGGGCGAGCTCCTGGAACGTCTGGGGCAATTGGCCAGGCCTGATGTCGCCTCGTTAGATGTTGCACGCTGCAGGCGCTGGGCTGATGTGGGACCAGTGGCGCCACAGCCAATCGCTGCTCCACCTAGCCATGGTGTGCTAGCACCAGGGATTCATCCGCCCTTTCCCTAGAATAAGGGAGCTTTTTGTTTGGGCTCTTCCAGAGCAGGCAGCGATTCCAGAAACGTTGACACCCCGATCCATCATTCGAAGGAAATCAAACTCTTACAGTGTATTCCAAAGGAGAGTTACTCCAGTCTAAGCTCATTCATTTCAATGGGTTTAGACTGGAGTAACTCTCCTTAGGGAATGCACTGTTATTTTAGTCGTCCGCTCACCTGCGCCACAGACGACGTTGCGAGAAACAGCCACATTTCCAAAGTTTTTAAAAAGCTACACAATCAGGACCCCAAATGACATCACAGAATATTTAACAAATTTCAGATTATGCTCTTTGGCACTTTCTCTGTTGGCTTGGGTGCGTGTGTGAAAAACGTTCTGCTATAGTGGAAAGGAACTCTGTACATGTTTGGAATTGCTAAGGTGGCAGAATTTACAGTGCAATCTTAAGGAGAGTTACTCCCGTCTAAGCCCATTCATTTCAATGGGTTTAGACCGGAGTAACTGTGCATAGGATGGCACTGTAAATCAGAGGTGTATGTGAGTCTGGGAACTGAACCTACATTGATACCTGGAGTACAGGTTGCTCTTGAAATGAAGAGTACAATCCCCATCACTTTCACTGGGACTTAAATCAGTGGTTTGCTCCTTAAGACCTACAGCCTATAGACAGTCATTTATTTAAAATACTCACCTCTCCGCAACTATGCTGTCAAGACAGCTTCCAAATAATTTGAAAAACAGGATCATAATTAGAGTCAAAAGTGGGCAGCACTAAACAGTAAAATATCTAGCAGTGATCAAAACCATCCATAAATAACAGCCAACAGCATAACAGCAGCGTAGTTGTTAGAGCGTTAGCCTAGAACACATGAAGCTGCCTTATCCTGAGACCCTGAGTCCATCAAAGTCAGTATTGCCTACTCAGACCGGCTAAGGCTCTCCAGGGTCTCAGGCAGAAGTCTTTCACATCACCTACTTGCCTGATCCCTTTAAATGGAGATGGGGGGGGGGGCGCTGTGATGCAAAGGGGTGTATGACCCCCCCCCCCGCCATTTTCCTATCTTCAAAGGACACCCCCTACCCACCCCTCTGCTGTTTGACCTGGTGTAGGAAACATAATGCTTATGTATTTAGTTCTTAAAATATTTATGCCTCACCTTTCTTGGGGAGGGGCTGTGGCTCAGTAGGGTTTCAGTGTATGGTTAACCATTTTATTTTAGAATTGTAAGCTGCTTTGAGACACAAAGAACATATGAAGCTGCCTTATAGTGAGTCAGACCCTTGGTCCATTGAAGTCAGTATTGTCTGCTCAGACTGGCAGCAGCGGCTCTTCAGGGTCTCAGGTGGAGGTCTTTCCCATCACCTACTTGCCTAGTCCCTTTAACTGGAGATGCCGGGGATTGAACCTGGGACCTTCTGCATTCCAAGCAGATGCTCTACCACTCCACCACAGCCCCTCTAAAATCTTGGGAACTTTAGATGGGGGGAAGGGAGTAAGAGACCAGGGGAACTCCCCTGAGCAATCTTATTTCTTTTGGGGAGGGGCTGTGGCTCAGTGGTAGAGCCTCTGCTTGGTCATGCAGAAGGCCCCAGGTTCGATCCCCGGCATCTCCAGTTAAAGGGACTAGGCCAGTAGGTGATGTGAAAAACCCCTGCCTGAGACCCTGGAGATCCTCTGCCGGTCTGAGTGGACAATACTGACTTTGATGGACCAAGGGTCTGATTCAGTATAATTCACAGTGGGTAGCCATGTTAGTCTGTCTGCAGTAGTAGAAAAGGGCAGGTTCAATCCCCGGCATCTCCAGTTAAAGGGACTGGGCCAGTAGGTGATGTGAAAAGACCTCAGCCTGAGACCCTGGAGATCCTCTGCCAGTCTGAGTAGACAATACTGACTTTGATGGACCAAGGGTCTGATTCAGTACAATTCACAGTGGGTAGCCGTGCTAGTCTGTCTGCAGTAGTAGAAAAGGGCAAGAGTCCAGTAGCACCTTAAAGACTAACAAAAATATTTTCCGGTAGGGTATGAGCTTTTGTGAGCCACAGGCCACTGTTGCTCTACATCGAGGCGGCAGTAGAGTAACAGTTGAATAACAATTCACAGTGGGTAGCCGTGTTAGTCTGTTTGCAGTAGTCAAAAAGGGCAAGAGTCCAGTAGCACCTTAAAGACTAACAAAAACATTTTCTGGTAGGGTATGAGCTTTCGTGAGCCACAGCTCACTTCTTCAGATACAGCTAGAATGTAGCTGTATCTTCTAGCTGTATCTGAAGAAGTGAGCTGTGGCTCACGAAAGCTCATACCCTACCAGAAAATATTTTTGTTAATCTTTAAGGTGCTACTGGACTCTTGCCCTTTTTGACTACAGTTGAATAACAGTTTCACCCAGTTCTTGTTATGGTTTACTGTAACCCTCCTCGATGTTTGCCCCAATTCCTTAGCGCACAGACAGACACACGCAGAGATATCCTGCCCCGCAACAAGCTATTCCCTTGCTGTCCTAACACATTTACAGAAAGGAAAAGGGATTATTACCAATTGCTAAATCAGTGGATCTTCCCTAGTCAGGGGAAGTCTACCTTCCTGCCTCACCCCTTCCTACTGACCCAGTATAAAAGACAGCTCCGTGTGTTCTCCTAACTACAATTCCCAGAATCCTTTGGGCGGGCGCTCAGTGGACAGCGCGGATACGCCCAGAGAATGAATGAATGAATGAATGAATGAATAAATAAGAGAATGAATGAGTTCCCCTACGCCAGTTCAGGCGCGGTAAAAACCTGCCCCGTGAGCTTCCCTTGCTACTCAACCGAATAAACCGGGGGGGGGGCCGAATAAACCGGGGGGGGCGAAAATAAAAACTATCTTTCCCCCCCCCGCCCCCTTACGCCCACCCTTATTTCCATCCAGCAGGGCGAGACCCGGCGCACTCTTTGGCGGTCGCGGAGGGCTACCGCGAGAGCCGGAGGGGCGGCGGTGAAGCGTCCCACAAAAGCGGCTCCCGGGAGGCGGAGCCCCGCAGTCGCGCCTGGGCCGTGGGAGCTGCCGGTTGTGCCGCGCGCTCCGCCCTCGCCATGTCCCGGGAGCCGGAGATCATGGAGGCGCAGGTGATGTGGGAGCCCGACTCCAAGCGCAACACCCACATGGACCAGTTCCGCGCCGCGGTGGCCGCCGCTTACGGCGTCCCCCTGGGTGAGTCTGAGGTGGGGGAGAGGTGGGGAAATAGAGATGCTCCGGGAGGAAGGGATCTCCTGGGGGGTGGGTGGAAGGGGGTCAGCCTTTATCTGCAGCCTGGCAGATAAAGGCGTGCTTTTGCATGCACCGGTGCATTTTTGCATGAGGATCTGGCTCGCTGCGTGCCAGGCTGGGAGGATGCAGCGTTACCTGGTTGGGGGGGGGGGGGAAGGTGCAATGCTCGCATCCAAGGAGGGTGGGGTGATGGTGGTGGTGGGAAAACCTCGTTCAGGCCCCTCGCCTTAAGGCGTGGCCGCTCAAAATAATAATGAGGTGGAGGGGCGAGTCAATGTGGTGGCAGAGTCGAGCCTCTCTGTTCAGAGGCAGTGTACCTGCTAGGGTCCAGGCCGCGGGGGTGGGGAATCTCGGTCATGTCCCTTGCCTTAAGGCATGGCCGCTAAAAATAATAATGAGGTGGAGGGGCGAGTCAGTGTGGTGGCAGAGTCGAGCCTCTCCGTTCAGAGGCAGTGTACCTGCTAGGGTCCAGGCCGCGGGGGTGGGGAAATCTCTTCCAGGTTCCTCGGCTTAAGGCTAAAAGCAATAGTGAGGTAGGGTGGTGAGTCAATGTGGTGGCAAAGTTGAGCCTCTCTGTTCAGAGGCAGTGTACCAGCTAGGGTCCAGGCTGTGGGGGTGGGGAATCTCGGTCATGTCCCTCGCCTTAAGGCATGGCCGCTAAAAATAATAATGAGATGGAGGGGCGAGTCATTGTGGTGGGCAAGTCAAGCCTCTCTGTTCAGAGGCAGTGTACCAGCTAGAGTCCAGGCCTTGGGGTGGGGTGGAAATCTCGTTCAGGTTTCTCGGCTTAAGGCATGGCCACTAAAAATAATGAGATTGGGGGGGGGAGTCAATGGGGTAGGTAAGTCAAGCCTCTCTGTTCAGAGGCAGTATACCAGCTAGGGTCCAGACCATGGCGGTGGGGGGAAAATCTCATTCAGGTCGCTCGCCTTAAGGTGTGGCCACTAAAAATAATGAGTTGGGAGGGCAAGTCAATGGGGTAGGTAAGTCAAGCCTCTCTGTTCAGAGGCAGTGTACCTGCTAGGGCAGTATACCTGCTAGGCCTTGGAGGTGGGGGAAAATCTTGTTCATGTCCCTTGCCTTAAGGCGTGGCCGCTAAAAATAATGAGGAGGTAGAGGGGTGAGTCAATGTGGTAAGTAAGTCAAGCCTCTCTGTTCAGAGGCAGTGTGCCTGCTAAGGTCCAGGCCTTGTGGGTGGGGGGGGGGAAGTCTCCTTCAGGTTCTTTGGCTTAAGGCTAAAAATAATAATGAGGTGGACGGGCAAGTCAATGTGGTAGCTAAGTCAAGCCTCTCTGTTCAGAGGCAGTGTACCTGCTAGGGTCCAGGCCACGGGAGAAGGCTGTTGGTTTCTTCTCTCCTTCTAGTGAGCATTTTGCTGTCCACTGCTGGATGCTAGACTTCGTTCTTGTCCGTCTTATCCAGTGGGGCTCTTCTTGCATTCTTGCTGTTAATTTTATAGCTTCCTCTGTTCCTCCTTTAATGGCGATGCTTTATTTTTGCCACTTGTCTCTCCTGTTAAACCCGACCACGTGTAGAGCATATGCTAATAAAGGTGTTGAATAGATTATTTCTGTGCATGTACAGTGTGTCTCTTTCCCTCAGCTCGATACTATGCCCCATATGTTTGAAAAGAGGAACAGAGCTTCTTTCCTGTGCAGATGGGAGAGCCCTGAAGCTTAAAGCATACTAATGTTCAGATTTATGTGCACTATTTGTGTTCACGTCATTACTGGGTGTGGTACTGAAAAGACGGGAATTCAGTGTCTAAGAAGGTATTACTATACAACACAGCAAGCGTCAGATGCTCAGAGGGTTTTGTTTGTGTTTCGCCTCTGCAATCCTTCCAAGTACCCTGTAAGGTAGGCCTGTCTTGCATTGCTGATATTGTCGCTGAGTGCGGGATTGTGTGGCCTGGGTGAAGCCCCCCTGGTGACTTCGTGGTTGAGATGTCCCTGGCTCAGTTTCTTAAATAGTATTTATTCTGTGCTAGCTCTCCAGAGGAGTGCAGCAGGAATGTTTCTCAGATTGCAAATATCAGTAAAGTGGGGGATAGATTTAGTGAGGGATGGGAGGCGTCACGTTGAGAGAGACTCGGCAGCTTTTGGAGAAGATGTGGCGTTGCACAAGCATCTGGAGTGTGATGCAGAGAAAGGGAGGTGGTGTGTGAAATAGACTGAGCGCAGACGATAGTGCGGAACGAGAGGACGCACGGGGCGAGAGAATCCAGTGTCAAAGATCGTTCTGCCGGAAGTACTCCCTAAATGAAAGGATGGCGGCGTACGAGCTCCCCGTAGCTCAAAAGGAGTACCCGCAGAGCTGGGAAAAGCACAGAAGAGGACAACCAAGACAGTTAAAGGGTTGGTGCACTATTCTTAATCTGGGGCTCTTCAGTTTACAGAAAAGTCTTAAGGGGAGGGAACAAATGATGAAGGTTTGTAAAATCACTCATGGGGTGGAGAAAGTAGGGGAGGGGCCGTGACTGAGTGGTAGAGCATCTGCTTGGCATGCAGAAGGTCCCTGGTTCAGTCCCTGGCATCTCCATCTAAAGGGACTTGGCAAGTAGGTGATGTGAAAGACCCCTACCTGAGACCCTGGAGAGCTGCTGCCGGTCTGAGTAGACCAGTGGTTCCCAACCTTTTTTTGACCAGGGACCACTAGGACTTTTTTGTTCGGTGCAGGGACCCCAAGGTTCAAGATAAAAATTCAGAGAATTTGAAAATAAACTTTAATCATAACTGTTAGTTAAACATTAAACTTAGAATAATATTTGAATATATTTTTATAATAGAGAACTTTTAATTGAAAATATTAATTTATTAAGGGTTTATAACTTTGTTTCGCGGACCTTAATTTAGTTCTCGCGGACCCCTGGGGGTCCATGGACACCTGGTTGGGAACCAGTGGAGTAGACCATACTGACTTGGATGGACCAAGGGTCTGGTTCAGTATAAGTCAGCTTCATGTGTTCTTCCTCTCCCATAATTATTGGCAGTTCTCAAGCCCTTTCCCCTATGCCCAAGGCAGTGGTGTCTGCCTTTATTTGTCACGTGTATGGCTCTCCAGCCCTGTGAGGTAGGCCAAGCACACAGCGTGACTGGCCCCAGGCTGGGAGAAGAATCAAAGGCGATGTATAATAACAGCTGGCTCCATAATGGGTCCCATGTGCTTCTTCTGGTCCAGGTGCTGGGGGAATGGAGCAGGCGGGTTGCTTGCCTGACCATCAGAGCTTGGAGTGGCCGTTGCTGGCCAGGAGGACAGAATAAGCTTTATAACACATGAGAACATAAGAAAGGCCCTGCTGGATCAGACCAAGGTCCATCAAGTCCAGCAGTCTGTTCACACAGTGGCCAACCAGGTGCCCCCAGGAAGCTCACAAACAAGACGGCTGCAGCAGCATTATCCTGCCTGTGTTAAGAACATAAGAAAAGCCTTGCTGGATCAGACCAAGGTCCATCATGTCCAGCAGTCTGTTCACACAGTGGCCAACCAGGGGCCTCTAGGAAGCCCAAAAACAAGATGATTGCAGCAGCATTTATCCTGCCTGTGTTCCACAGCACCCAATATAATAGGCGTGCTCCTCTGATCCTGTACAGAATAGTTATGCATCATGAGTAGCATTCATTTTTACTAGTAGCCATGGATAGCCCTCTCCTCCATGAACATGTCCACTCCCCTCTTAAAGCCTTCTAAGTTGGCAGCCATCACCACATCCTGGGGCAGGGAGAGTGGGGATTTGAATCTGGCTCTCCCGGGTTCTAGTCCCTAACCCTTATACTACACTGCTGTTGGCTCCTCGCGTGGCCTTTGGGTAGGACAGGGCTTCAGAGCCAGAGTAATGTAGTGGTTAAGAGCGGTGGACTCTAATCTGGTGCACTGGGTTTGTTTCCCCACTCCATATGAAGCCTGCTGGGCGACCTTGGGCTAGTTACAGTTCTCTCTGAACCCTCTCGGTCCCACCTACCTCAAAAGGTAAAAACCAACTCTTCTTCTTGAAGCTAGAGTCATCCTAATGTGCATGGGACGTGGGCAAGGTTTCCTCTTTGTAGCTGCGCAAAAGCTTTTAAAGCAGCTGTTGTTTGGCACATGGCATGGCCATACGTGTAGCTGTTGGTCATGATGATTTCGAACTATGTCTGTCCTTCAGGGAGACGTTCCCCCTCCATTTCACTGAGGAAATTAGGCCGTCGTGTTTGCTGTTGGTAATTTAGCGGCTTCCATGTCCCTGGCACCTTCAGGACAGGCACCATAATGGGTCCCACGTGCTTCTTCCGGTCCATCAGAGCCCGAGATTGATGGAGTTTGTCTCTGCTGGGGTTACAGAGCTAGGAGGGCTTTACCTGACCATCAACGCTTAGAGTGGCCATTTCTAGCCAGGAGGACATTTGCTTCTGCTTGTCTTCTGGAGGGTTCCTTAATAGGGGAGGCAGGTGCAAATGGCTAATCTCAACAAACAAATTTGAGAAGTAATGACCTAAAAGGACAAATAGGAACAGGTGGCTTTTTTGACGGATGCAAACTGTTCGTAGGCTTGCCTCATAAGGAGCTTGACTGAACACGGTAACCAGTCGGTAAGGTCAGCGCAGCAGTTTGATCTGTCAAAGGACTATCTTGTGTATCCCTTTCAGTAGGCATCCAGCTAATTTTCCTGAATTTGTTCACCGGTGGTACCTCGATTTCTTTAATCACAACCCTCTCGCTGTTTCCAGTAGTGAACTTTAAGGGCAAAGTGCCTTTCCAGCAAAATGGGGGTCACCCCTAGACCAGGTTGGGCGTTGGGCATACCTGAGCAGGAAAAGGAGAGAACCCCTTTCCAGGACCTGGTATTAACCCATGATTGAAGCTGCCTTACATTGAATCAGACCCTTGGCCCTTCGAAGTACTGTCTCCTCAGACTGGCACTGGCTCTCCAGGGTCTCAGGTGCAGGTCTTTCCCATCCCCCTACTATCGGATGCTTTTAAATGGAGTCACTGGGGATTGAACCTGGGACCTTCTGCATGCCGAGCGGATGCTTTACCCCTGAGCCACGACCCCTCCCCAAAACTGGACTGAGCGTACTCCAGGAGGCACGGCCTGCTGAGGGCAGTTGACAGGGAGCTCATGGGTGTAGTTGAGGGCTGCTGAGACTAGCCCAAGGTCACCCAGGGAGCACTGCCCATGGGCGTTGCAGGTTGATAGGAAAAGGCCCAACGAATCCTTAGCCCACTGGCATCTTGTGCATGGTGTTCCTAGTGGCTGACCTTAATATGGATGTGTGCTTAACTTGCAGCCAACTACAATGAACTGTACCAGTGGTCAGTGGAACACTACCCAGATTTCTGGGCTGAATTCGGGAAGTTCAGTGGTCTTACCTTCTCCCGCCTGTATACTGAGGTAAGCGGTCGCCAACCTAACCCGTCAGCTTTGTGTCGAAGTCTCCTGGGGGAAGTGCCATGTTTGTTTTGTAAAATGAGCGTGCCCTGTAACCTCCCGCCTGGGAGTTGGAGAAGTGCGGACCTGCTTTCTGCGAACCTGGTGATGCTTCACACATGTGGACTCATCGCTGGTTACTTCGTGACTTTTGGCTAAATGTGTGGAGCGCATTTTCCACATGTTAAATAACCCTTTGAAGTTCGGGTCACTAAGTGATGAACCTGTGAGCCGTAAGAGTTCTCACAACTGGTAGATGTGTATTTTCGTAGTTTGAGTTTAGTGGGTGGGATTTTTTTAAATGGTCTTCCAGTTCTGACATGGATGGGGTTAGAGCAGTGGTCGGCAAACTCATTAGTCAACAGAGCCAATTATCAACAGTACAACGATTGAGATTTCTTTTGAGAGCCAAAATGCCTTTTAACAACCATTCATGCACGGGAGGTTTTGCCTTGGATTTGCCGCTCTCTAGATGCACATTTTCCCCATCTGCCTTCTCAAAACTCTGCAGGGGGGCTTATTGTTGAGTTTTGAGAATCTGGATGGGGAAAATGTGCATCTGAGTGTCAAATCCAAGGCAAAACCTCCCATTCATAAATGGCCAATAACCCCCCATGCAGAGTTTTGAGAATCTGGATGGGGAAAATGTGCATCTGAGTGTCAAATCCAAGGCAAAACCTCCCATTCATAAATGGCCAATAACCCCCCATGCAGAGTTTTGATAATCTGGATGGGGAAAATGTGCATCTGAGTGGCAAATCCAAGGCGAAACCTCCCATTCATAAATGGCCAATAACCCCCCCATGCAGAGTTTTGATAATCTGGATGGGGAAAATGTGCATCTGAGTGGCAAATCCAAGGCGAAACCTCCCATTCATAAATGGCCAATAACCCCCCCCATGCAGAGTTTTGAGAGTACAAATCCCAAAAAGAGAGTACAAATGAATCAAACATGGCTTCGGGCCCCGGCGTCGTCCTCCTCTCTGCCGCCGCCTGGGCTCCTTCCTTCCTTCCCTCCCCGGCCGGCGTGCCGTCCGCCCATCCTCAGCGCCTCAGCCTCCTCCGCCAGCCAAAACCAGCGTGAAAAATCCCGCCAGTAGTTGAATTGTGGCGCTTTGGATCTGTGGAAGAGCTCAGCAGTGCAACAAACGCTCTGCGTGTGCCAGGATCAGACTCCTTCTGAAAGGGTTGCCGTTGGCAGCTCTCAGACCGGCCTAAGGCTTGAAATGTAAAATTTCTGGTATATTTGAATCAGTGGGAAAAAAATCTGGTTGCCCCAGATGCTGGGGCTAGGGTTGCCAGCCTCCAGATGGTTGTTGTAGTTACAAAACAGTGCAGGCTCAGTAATATCAAGTTGTATATTCAAATTAATGCAAAAAAGTGCAACAAGAAGACATTACAAGTGAAACAAAAATCTATACAACAATTGTTCACAGATGGTGGCTGGGGATCTCCTGCTATTACAGCTGATCTCCAGGTGACAGAGATCAGTACACCTAGAGAAAATGGAATGTGGACTATGGCGTTCTACCCCATTGAAGTCCCTGCCCTCCCCAAACCCTGCCTTCCTCAGACACCATCCCTAAAATCTCCAGGTATTTCCCAACCTGGAGCTGGCAACCCTAAGACTCCCCATCCCCAAACTCCCCCCTCCCCCCAAACCTCCAGGAATTTCCCAACCTGGAGCTGGCCACCTTCCCAGCTTGACCATAGTTAGGGTTGCCAACCTCTAGATACTTGCAGTATTCCACTTTCCTAAAGCTCCAACGTGGAGTTGTGGTTAGAGCGTCAGACTTGGATGTGGGAGACACAGGTTCAAATCCTCACTCTACCATGTTAGATCACTGGGTGATTTTGGGCCTCTTGCGTGCTCTCAGCCAAACTACCTTGCAGAGTGGTGGTTCTGAGGATAAAACGGATCAGCAGAGAAGGATGTTTTAAGCCACTTTGAGCCCAGTCAGGAGGAAGTGGGGCGTGGAGCAGCGAAATCCATCACCTCTGTGGCGGTTCCAACAGGTGGTCGACTCTTCGAAAGGCATTGCGGATGTTCCCGAGTGGTTTAAAGACAGCCGGCTCAACTATGCTGAAAACCTCCTCAAACACAAGGAGAACGATAAAATTGCCCTGTACGCTGCACGTGAGTAGCCCTGGCGGATCTTCGTTTATTTGGTTTCCGCCCTGCCTTAGAATGCCTGAGTCAGACAGCAAACATAAAATCCTGCGCAGGACAAATAAAATAGATTCCGTAAAACCTTAACTAACGGCAGGAAGAATACTAGCTCATATTAACATTTAATTAAAACGTTAACGGTAACGCAAGCACAACAGTAAAAGACAGCTATTCTTTTATAAGTTGAAATAATAATAATAATAATAAAGTTGTAGCTCTGGTTGAAACATGATGCTCTTTCGCCTTTTCGTTTGCAGCGTTTAATCATAATAGTCCTAAGCAGCGACCAGCAGACTGGAGCATAAAAGCAAAGCAGTTAACTTGAAGATCTTTTTATTTCAATCATTGTAATCTGGTTTGGAACAATGGTGAAGATTGTTCCAGGCAAGCTTCTTGCATCTCCAGGCTCCCCCCCCCCCAATCTCCAGGTATTTCCCAATCCAGAGTTGGCAGCCCTATTCATAGGTGAGCTAGTGGTCCTTCAGGTATGCATCCTATTGAGCAGGCACACATGTCCAATTTGGCTTCTGGAGGGCTTCTCCTAGGAACTTGCATTTGCTGGGCTCCCATCCCTTCCGTTTTTTAAAAAACTCTCCTTACTTGGGCTACAAGTAAGAGCAGGAGCCATTCTTCGTCTGCTCTCCGCTTCCTTACTGTCAAAGTTTCCCTGCTGCCTTCGGGCTTCATTTTATCTTGCGAGGTTCAGATTGTCATCGTTTTCCCCGAACCAGTTTGGGTGTCTTCCCACCAGCCCTTTGCCAAACCTGCTGTTCTGGCCTCAGGATTCGCTTTGGCCTCACGGAGGCGTCTCTGGCGTCACCCGCCCACCCGAAGAACTCCGGGTTCTGCCCTATCCTTTTCCTGTCGCCTCAGTGCGATAACAGATGTTCTGACAAGCCTGACTTCTTATTATAAGTGTTTAAATAAACCCGCAGAAGTCCCCTGCCTGCTTGTGTGTGTCTGTATCAGCCTTCTTAGTGTCTTGTAAGGCCGAAGAACCAGTTTTCAAAAGTTTCTGTGCCAGGTTGCACAGAGGCAATTCCAGTGGTTTCAAAGGATAATCCCCACCTCCTTAGAAGTTAAATGGATCAGGTGGCCTTTCTAGGACCTCCCGACTCTGTGTTTAATGCTGTAGAGCAGGGGTGACGGAGCTGTGCTTGATGGAGGCTGTAGAGCAGTTCCAAAAAGTGAATAGGAGTGAGATTCAAAGAAGCTTTTTTTTGGGGGGGGGAATCCTCATCACAGCAGGGCTTCAGCCCTCCCACCAAGTCCTGCATTTCCCCCAAAGCCAGTTCCCACTTTTGGGGGAGGCTCTGGGCAGAGAATGCCCGGTGCCTTTCGTCTCCTCTGCCCACCACCAGCCCTCCCACTCATGTCTCCCTTCCCGCCTAGTGACCCACGTGCTTGTACATCCTTCCCCAACCCCCGTGGCGATCTTTTCTCTCCTCCTGTGCTCAGAGATGCCAGGGCCATGTGTGCGGCATTTTCCTGATGATACTGGGTAGTGAAAGTGGCTGTGAGCTTGGGAGACAGAGGGGGGAAAGGGCAGGTGTGCGGGCAGCGAGGGAGGCACATGGGCAGGCAGGGTAGCAGCGGTGCCCCCAGCAGTGCCCGCCCCTGAGTATGTTGATGCTGCCCCTGAGTTTCCCTCTCCTCTCCCCCTACTGCCAAAGGGAGGGAAGTGGGGAAAACAGCGATCATAGAGATAAGAAGAGTTGTTTTTTATGTGGCGACTTTCTCTCCCACTTAAGGAAGAATCTACCCGGCTTACAATCGCCTTCCCTTCCCCTCCCCACAACAGACACCCTATGAGGTAGGTGGGGGCTGAGAGAGCTCTGAGAGCTGCAACTAGCCCAAGGTGGCTTCATGTGGAGGAGTGGGGGAAACCAACCCGGTTCACCAGATTGTGTTTAGGAGTGGGGGAAACAAATCGAGTTCACCAGATTAGCCTCCGCCGCTCATGTGGCTAAAGTAACACAGCCTGAGTTTCTAATACGGACGCAGCAATCATATTCTCTGCAGATGAATTGAGGGGTGTCTCTCTGCCCCCGCATCTCCGTGGTGGAAATTCCACATTCCTTGTGTGGGCCATTAGGGGCAGCCAGGAGAGTTCACTCCCGGAAGCGCTAGTCGGGAGCACACTGGGATTTGTACCCCCCGGGTGTTAACCTAGGCACACAGCCCTGTTAGGGGTTTGATACAGAAACTCCAGGAGAAGGGATGGAGTTGACGTGGGCTGGAGAAGGGTGGCAGAAGGCTAGGGGAGCCGGAGATGGTCAGATTGCATCACCGCAGGCGACAGAGTTTGGGGTTTCCCAGCTTTGGAGCCTGTTGCCAAGTTGTCCCTTCTTCTGTAAGAGCTAAAGAGGCCAGGGGAGGGCAAGGGCAGGAACGCATCAGTGTCTCGGGTCATTGCCTTCCACACCCCCAATCTCCGTTCTTTATAGAACTTAAGGAGATTAAGGACTGAGTCAGCGCAGGGCTTTGTAAGCTCCTGGTTCAGTGCTGGAGCAAAGCTTAAAGACCCGAATGCGAAGCGTCACCTATGAGAGGTGTTGCCAAGCATCAGAGAGCCCGTTGGAGGCTTAGAGGCAATCTCCACCTTTTCTCAGCCAAGACCCAGCACACTTTTATCCCGCCTTTTCTCCAGGGAGCTCAGGGCAGCAGATGTGAGGATGAACTGGAGGAAGGGAGAAGCACAACAACCCTGTGAGGTAGGCTAGGCTCAGAGGGAGCGGCTGTTCCAAAGTCACCTGGGCGCATCCACGGATTATTGGCTATTAAGCCACCATTGGGAAATAGCAGTAATTGAGAACTGGATTTTCTGGTTCGGACAAGACTGTCCAGGAGAGGAATGACTGCTAGAGCATGAATGATGATGAAGAAAGAGAGGGGCTGTGGCTCAGTGGTAGAGCATCTGCTTGGCATGCAGAAGGTCCCAGGTTCAATCCCCGGCATGAAAAGGGCCCAGATCAATCCCCGGCATCTCCAGTTAAAGGGACTAGGCAACTAGGTGATGTGAAAGACCTCAGCCTGAGACCCTGGAGAGCCGCTGCCGGTCTGAGTAGACAATACTGACTTTGATGGACCAAGGGTCTGATTCAGTAGAAGGCAGCTTCATGTTTTCATGTTTTTCAAGAGAGTTGGTTTTTATATGCCGACTTGCTCTCCCACTTAAGGAAGACTGGCTTACAATCACCTTCCCTTCCCCTCCCCACAGCAGACACCCTGTGAGGTGGGTGGGGCTGAGAGAGCTTTAAGAGAGCTGTGACTAGCCCAAGGTCATCCAGATGGCTTCACGTGTAGTAGCGGGGAAACCAGCTTGGTTCATCAGATTAGCTTCTGCCACTCATGCGGAGGAGTGGGGAACACATGAAGCTGCCTTATCCAGAATCAGACCCTTGGTCCATCAAAGTCAGTATTGTCTACTCAGACCGGCAGCGGCTCTCCAGGGTCTCAGGCAGAGGTCTTTCACATCACCTGCTTGCCTGGTTCCTTTAAGTGGAGATGCCGGGGATTGAACCTGGGCCCTTTTCATGCCAAGTAGATGCTCTACCACTGAGCCACAGCCCTTCCCCAAACCTGAATCTCCAGATCAGAGGGTGGTATTTATTTCTAATTCGCCTTTCTCGCTAAGACTCAAGGTGGATTCCAGCATATCGCAATAGGAACACTAAGATGTTAAAAAAAAGCATACAACCCATGAAATGCAAAAACTGGATTACAGAAAATTGCAAACAATGCAGTAAATATAAGAACTGCCATACAACAAACAGTGCCTTAAGCTACAGCCCTTGTCCCTTTGTAAATGTGTATTCCAGTTCGGAGCAGCGTGGTGTAGTGGTTAAGGTGTTGGACTAGGATCTGGGAAACCCAGGTTTGAATCCCCACTTCGCTGTGGAAACTTGCTGGATGACCTTGGGCCCGTCACACACTCTCATCCTCAACCCTGGCAAGTATTTGGATGGGAGACCTCCAAGGGATATCAGGGGCGTGATGTGGAGGCAGGCAGTGGCAAACCACACTCAACTTCTCTTGCCTTGAAAACCCTATGGAATAGCCATAAGGCAGCTGTGGCTTGATGGCAACCCCCCACCCTCCCAACACTATTCCCTTTATAAAAAAATCTTCCCGGACAACACTGTTTTACCTGGCTTGAGGAATGGGAGTTGTGAGGGAGCCCTCCTGACCTCAGGCAGGGTCATTCCACAAGGTGGGAGCCACCTACCTCACAAGGTGCCTGTTGTGGGGGAGAGGAAGGGAAGGAGATTGTAAGCTGCTTTGAGACACCTTAAGGTAGAGAAAAGCGGGATATAAAAACCAACTCTTCTTTTTCTAGGTGGCAGGGCAGGAATCCCCCCCCCCCTTATGTAATGATACACGCAGACATAAATTTCCAGAAAACGCTAGCAGTTCCTTGCCACACCTGGAGCAAGTAAAAGCTTTCACCCTAAATAGCCTCCTTGCGTCCTTCCCTGCCTCTGCCCCCATTAACAAGGCCTGTCTCCATCTACTTTTTTCCACAGAGGAAGGCAAAGAAGAGATCCTGAAAGTGACTTTCGAAGAGCTCCGGCAACATGTCGCTCTCTACGCCGCTGCCATGAGGAAGATGGGAGTGCAGACGGGAGACAGGGTTGTCGGTGAGCCAGCTCTCCTTCTCCAGCTCCAGGCAAAGGGGGAGCCACAACTAGGGAGTGGACGGGTAAACCTTGGGCCCGAGGGACACATCTGGGCCTGTGACCACTTCAGAGTGTTCTGATTTAGGTTCTAGTTCTTCCAGGCTTCATTTCATTTACAGGCCCTGGAAACGGGAAGAGCCAACTACAGCACGGGTCCCTCCAGTCCTAGGGGAGACCCTTAGGGAGCCCCCTTTTCAGCTCTGCCCTCAAGCAGCTTATGGGCCCGGTGGAAATCCAGGCCGTAGTCTGCCTGCCACTATGAGGAGCAGTTAAAACGCTTTGGGGCTGTTTAGCTTGGAAAGAAGGCGGTTAAGGGGACACATGGTAGAGGTCTATAAAATTATGTATGCTCTTGACAGAGTGGACAGGGAGAAGCTTTTCTCCCTCTCTCATAATACTAGAATGTGGGGTCATCTGCTGAAGCTGGAGGATGAGAGATTCAAAACAGATAAAAGGAAGTGTTTCTTCACACAACGCATAATGAAACTGTGGAACTCCCTGCCCCAGGATGTAGTGATAGCTGCCAACTTGGAAGGCTTTCAGAGGGGAGTGGACGTATTCATGGAGGAGAGGGCTATCCATGGCTACTAGTAAAAAGGGATACTAGTCATGATGTGTCCCTATTCTCTCCAGGATCAGAGGGCATGCCTATTATATTAGGTGCTATGGTACACAGGCAGGATGGTGCTGCTGCAGTTGTCTTGTTGGTGGGCTTCCTAGAGGCCCCTGGTTGGCCCATGTGTGAACGGACTTGATGGGCCTTGGTCTGATCCAGCAGGGCTTTTCTTATGTTCTTATCCAAGGAGCTTGCCTATTATATTAGGTGCTGTGAAACACAGGCAGGATAATGCTGCTGCAGTTGTCTTGTTTGGGGGCTTCCTAGAGGCACCTGGTTGGCCACTGTGTGAACAAACTGCTGGACTTGATGGGCCCTGGTCTGATCCAGCGCGGCTTTTCTTATGTTTTTATGTTGATTTCACGGGATGATCCACACAAGTTGCCCAGTTTCGCCACCACCTTTTTGATTAAGTAGTCCCTACAGTTTATCTTGGCGTGAAGTGGACTTCTGGCACTGGTAGTCTTGAGAGCAGACCCAGATTTCCATCTTTAGAGAAAAAGAGGAACCCTCACAGTTGCAGTTTTCGCCGTAGCTGTGTTCCTCGTGTCCTGGTGTTGCCGCCTAGTTGTGCAAACTAGTTTCTGCTTCTCCGGGCTGCCAATCTAGTCCTTACAAAAAAAAAAAAAAGAGTTGATTTTCAGCTGGTGCATGGCATGTTAGCGCAGGAGTGGGTAGTTTTAGTTTCAGTTTATTTATTTACTGTCATTTGACCAGCAGATAAACATCGTTAAAATGGATCAATACAGAGCCAGAGTTACAATTTTGATACGCTAACCAGAGCTCTCCGCCCTCTAGTGGCGAGGTATCAAAACTTTGCCACTCCATAGGAAACGTTGGCCTCTTTATCCTCGAGTAAATATTTAATAATAAAATCATCCAAATATCTAAAAACTCTGGTCAACAAGGGCAAAATCAGCCTATTTCTGATATCCTGATAAAATTCACAATACAATAAAATATGGGTAATTGTCTCAACGTCAGAGTTATAGGGGGCGCAACCTGGTATAATGTTAAATGCTGGAATCTCCCACCAAGCAAGGCCGGCAGAATTTGCATTTCATATTCAGAAGCTACCCTTCCTTTACTAAGAAGCTACCCTTCCTTTACTAAGAAGAGGAAGAGGCCATTCTCTTTCTCAACAGCACAAATACTCCAGAACCGAATTGGTCCAACAATCCAGCATGCCTGAAATTGATTTGTATCAAATAAAAATTGACCTGCCTGTTGCCAAAACCTTCAGAGATTAAATGTAATTGGCCGTGTTGCATAATTAGGCTTAGACTAATTTTCATGCCACGGTCAATGCCTATATTAATAATAATAATGTTGTGTGTCGCTTCCGACTCATGGCGACCCTATGAATCAATGTCCTCCAAAACGTCCTCTCCTTAATAGCCTTGCTCAGGTCTTGCAAACTGAGGGCCGTGGCTTCCTTTATTGAGTCAGCCCATCTCTTGTTGGGTCTTCCTCTTTTCCTGCTGCCTTCCACTTTTCCTAGCATGATTGTCTCTTCCAGTGACTCTTGCCTTCTCATCACGGGACCAAAATACGATAGCCTCAGTTTAGCTTCCAGGGAGAATTCAGACTTGATTCGATCTAGACACCCCCCCCCCCCACTATTGTCTTTTTGGTGGTCCATGGTGTCTGTAAAACTCCCTTCCAACACCACAGTTCAAATGAAGATGCGGAGACCTCTTCCCTTGTTCATCGCTGATCCTATTTCCAATTGTTCCAGGTTATTTGCCCAACGGGATCCACGCAGTGGAAGCCATGCTGGCGGCGGCGAGCATCGGCGCCATTTGGAGCGCAACGTCTCCCGACTTCGGTGTCAACGTAAGTAGCAGTTGCGGCGGACCGTCCAGGGAGGAAGGTGAGGGGGACTGTCCTAGTGCGCACGTACCTTGATACCTCGCAGCAAATTACCCTATATACATTCTAGCTTTCCTATTCCTCGTTTCCATTGTTCTGTAGTTTTTCCATATGGACAGCAGAGGGCAGCGAAGCTCTGCTTTAATCAGTTTAAGATGTAATTTTTCAAGCAGCCGTAACCAGCTAGTTAAAGTGATTCTTCCCCTCTTTCTGGCACTCCTTCTGCCATGTGAATTTATTCTCTCTCCCCGCTGCCTCAGCAAGAGAACTGTATTATTTGTTCAGCACACTTATTTTTTAGCTCACACCCACTCTTTGAAGAAGAGGAGTTGGTTTTTATACCCTGCTTTCCTCTACCTTTAAGTAGTCTCAGAGCAGCTTACAATCTCCTTCCCTTCCTCTCCCCACAGCAGGCACCCTGTGAGGTAGGAGGGACTGAGAGAGCTGTGACTAGCTTAAGGTCACCCAGCTGGCTTCGTGCGGAGGAGTGGGGAAACGAATCCAGTTCACCAGATTGGCCTCCGCTGCTCATGTGGAGGAGTGGGGATTCAAACCCGGTTCTCCTGATTAGAGAGTCCACCAACCCAAACCACCACTCTTAACCACTACACCACGCTAGCCATCACAAACATATGCAAAGTTAGGCAGAGGGGCAATAATATTAAAGACAACCAGTACGGCATGGCGGTTAGTGTCAGACTACGACTGGGGAAAGACCCGAGTTCAAATCCCCTCTGAGTGAAACTTACTGGGGGACCTTGGGCTGGTCACTCCCTCTCCCAGACTAACCTACCTCATGTGGTGGTTGTGAGGATAAAAAGGGACGAGGGGTGCTGTGAGGTTCAGGTGCGCCCAAGCCACTGGTTCTGGTGAGGCTCAAAGGAGCACATGAAAACTGAACTCATTGGGTTAGTCACAGTTCTCTTAGAGCTCTCCGCCCCACCTACCTCACAAGGTGTCTGTTGTGGGGAGGGGAAAGAAAGGAGATTGTGAGCCGGTTTGATTCTTCCTTAAGTGGTAGATTCTTCCTTAAAGTCAGCATATAAAAACCAACTCTTCTTCTTCATCTT
This sequence comes from Euleptes europaea, assembly GCF_029931775.1. NCBI lineage: Eukaryota > Metazoa > Chordata > Lepidosauria > Squamata > Sphaerodactylidae > Euleptes > Euleptes europaea. Next base: position 59,109,330 of record NC_079324.1, on the reverse strand, counting down.
GATCTCAATGGACCAAGGGTCTGATTCAGTATAGGGCAGCTTCACAAGTCGGACAAATGACTTATGCGCAGCTTGCTACCAAAGTCCCAGAGTCCAATTAATCATTGCTTCCACCACCACCCCTGCCCCCCTCATTCCTCACCAGTTAATGGTCACGATTTCAGCGTTGGTCTCTTTCTTTCAGGGTGTGTTGGACAGGTTTTCTCAAATTCAGCCCAAGCTGATCTTTTCCGTCGAAGCTGTCATTTACAACGGGAAGAAGCACAATCACCTGGAGAAGCTTCAGAGCGTCGTCAAGGGTATCGGCTGCCTTGTTTGCCCTCCCCCCCTCACAAGAAAGCAATGACTCAACGCTTCCTTTAATCCCTGGCAATGCCAGTGTGGTGTTGTGGTTAGGAGCGGTGGTTTGGAGCAGTGGACTCTAATCTGGAGAAACCGGGTTTGATTCCCCACTCCCTCACATGAATGGTGGACACTAATCTGGTGAACCGGGTTGGTTTCCCCACTCCTCCACATGAAGCCAGCTTTGTGACCTTGGGCCAGTCACAGTTCTATTAAGAGCCCCACCTACCTCACAGGGTGTCTGTTGTAGGGAGGGGAAGATGATTGTAAGCCGGTTTGATTCTTCCTTAAGTGGTAGAGAAAGTCGGCATATAAAAACCAACTCTCCTCCTCCCGGTTCTCCAGATCAGAGTCCTACTCCAAACCACCACTCTTAACCACTGCACCATGCTTGGCTTGGAGAAGATGCATGAACCATCATTTGCTGGTTTGGAGGTGGTGCCAGATCAGGAATTCCTAACCGGCTTGTTCTGTGCACAGAAGGGAAAGGGGAAAGAGCGTCCGAATCAGGCCTTGTTCCTGAGGTTCTGGAACGTAGTGTGATCTTGTATCTAAATGCAGAGGCGTTGTTGAATGACTTGTCCCCACAACAACTGTGTGTGTTTCTCTTCTTTTTCATGCTGGGGTTTTGTATCTCCCCCCGCCTTTTCAGGTCTACCTGATCTAAAGAAAGTTGTGGTGATTCCATACGTGTCCTCCAAAGAATCCATAGACATTTCCAAAATTTCAAACAGGTGAGAGTGGCCAGCCCAAACTCTCATTTCTTACCTTTTTGTCTAGAGCTGTTGTTGGCACTTGAATTTTTGGCTTTTTAATGTCCTTTGAGTAGTGATGGTCTGCATAGACTTTGTGCTTGAGTAAAAAAAAAAAAGTTGGGTGTAGTGGTTAAGAGTGGTGGTTTGGAGCGGTGGACTCTTACCTGGAAAACCGGGTTTGATTCCCCGCCTCCTCCACATGAGCGGCGGAGGCTAATCTGGTGAACTGGATTTGTTTCCCCACTCCTACACGTGAAGCCAGGTGGATGACCTCAGGCTAGTCACTCTCTCTCAGCCCCACCCACCTCATAGGGTGTCTGTTGTGGGGGGAGGGGAAGGGAAGATGATTGTAAGCTGGTTTGAGTCTTCCTTAACTGGCAGAGAAAGTTGGCAAATAAAAACCAACTCCTTCTTGTATTCTGGTGGTCTGTATTCTGCCCCCTGGGAAATAAAATTCTGCCAACTGAATAAATTAATAACCAACAAACAAAACCCTATGCTGAAAACAACTATGTTGTGCAAATGAAAGGATCAGCACGCAGGCTCACGAACACTATTCCGCCAGTCAAAAATAATTCAAACACGCAGCAGAACTAGTACAATAAGCTCTATGTTCCACTATACAACATATAAGGCACTGTACAGATCACTGTACTCCAGCTCAGTAAAGCCCAAATATTTGTGTCCCAGTCATCTTACATCCAAATTCTTCTGCCCTACCCTGATTGCAATCTGGGGGATTTCCTCGATCTTAAAAATGGGCCACACATGAAGCCTCCATATAACAAATTAGGTCATTGGCCCATCAAGATCAGTATTATCTAGCTTACTTGTCTCATGCATAAATCCAGCTCTGCAGAGAGCGCCGGTTACGAGAAGGGGGCCAGGTTGTTTTCTCTGTTTGTTTCTTCGGAATTTGTGCAGTGAATAACTAGCAGCAGCTTTCCAAGGTCTCAGGCTAGAGGTCTTTCACATCCACCTACTGCCTGGTCCTCTTAGCTGGAAGTGCCAGGGATTGAACCCCGGACCTTCCGTATGCCAAGCAGATACTCTGCCAAGGAGCCACATACCTGCCTTGTCTTGTGCAAAATGAGATACTGGAGAACTGGGGAGGGGCCGTGGCTCAGTGGTAGAGCATCTGCTTGGCATGCAGAAGGGCCCAGGTTCAGTCCCTGGCATTTCCTGTTAAAGGGATTGGGCAAGTAGGTGATGTGAAAGACCCCTGCCTGAGACCCTGGAGAGCCGCTGCCAGTCTGAGTAGACAATACTGACTTTGGTGGACCAAGATTCTGATTCAGTAGAAGGCAGCTTCATGTGTTCATGCATGTTGAGGCCGTAAGCTATGTCAAGTTTAAGAGGTCCTCCCAGAACAAGACCCCCGCAATAGTAATTTACTTTTGCTCACATTTGTTGTACTCACAACCGGAGGCCCTAAACTGCAGCTTGTCTCGCGCATAAATCCAGCTCTGCAGAGAGCGCCGGTGACAAGAAGGGGGGCCAGTTTGTTTTCTCCGTTTGTTTCTTCGGAATTTGCGCGATGAATAATTTAGAAGCGCTATTTTGAGCGGCCCGGCCTTGTTTGGGCTTATTTACTCCTCGGGGCTGCAGTGCTTAATGGGGTTCCGTCGCCAGCGAGCGACGCGTTTTAATGGGTCAAGTGCCTGGCTGTGCCTCCAACGGCTCCCTCGAGCTCGGGAGCGAGGCCGTAGTTTGCGAATCCGCGCTGCGTTCATGACTCGGTCGCAGTGCCGCTTTATTTATTTTAGTTATACCCCACCCTTTGCCAACCAGGTCAGGCTCAGGGTGGCTTCCAGCAAGAGTACAGTGTGGTGTAGTGGTTAAGAATGGTGGACTCTAATCTTACTGTCAGGATTTTTAAAAGCAGTAGTAGCTATAACCCTATAGCAAAATTAGGCTGTAGTGATAAAACTACCACCATTTTTTTAAAAGGCAGAAAGGCCATTGGCCAGGGGAGGTGGGGGGTAAAATAACAGGCACAATAGGAAACTATCCTTACTCCTCAGTGTTCTCTTCAGCGTGGTGTAGCGGTTAAGAGCAGTGGTTTGGAGCGGTGGACTCTGGAGAACCGGGTTTGTTCCCCCAGTCCTCCACATGGGCAGCAGACTCTAATCTGGTGAACCGGGTTGGTTTCCCCACTCCTCCACTTGAAGCCAGCTGGGTGACCTTGGGCTAGTCACAGCTCTCTTAGAGCTTTGTCAGCCCGCCTACCTCACAGGGTGTCTGTTGTGGGGAGGGGAAGAGACGGTGATTGTAAACTGGTTTGAATCTTCTTTAGAAGGTAGAGAAAGTTTGCATCTAAAAACCAACTCTTCTTCTAAATACAAGCTTGGTAACGGGTTCCATGATACAACCTTGATGGCCAGGTGGGTTTTCGGGGATTCTCCGCACTGAACATTGGCCTGTAAGGCCCCTTTTCCACTCCACGATTCTATGAACACCAGTTTGGGAATAACCAGCCGACCGTGCATTTAGTGAGCTTTTGCAAAACTCGATGAGCAGTGAAGAATTGCCCTGACCGTGTCTTGTCTGTCGTTGTCCAGCATCTTCCTCGAAGACTTCCTCGGCGCAGGGAAAGGGGACCAACCCCCGCAGCTGGAGTTTGAGCAGCTTCCCTTCAGCCACCCCCTTTTCATCATGTACTCCTCTGGCACGACCGGCGCTCCCAAATGCATGGTCCACTCCGCAGGGGTAGGTCTTTCCCACTGGGGTTCCCGGTGTTTTTTGATGACAGTCTGTGAGTTGGCAATCACAGAGGGGCGGGAGGCACCTTTTTCACCTTGCAAGAGAGACCGAATTGGCTCCGCGGAACTTGGTTAAGTTGTTTCGGCCGGTCTGCCACGTCTAGAGGAAGCGAGAGATAGAGTGGACCATACCACTGCAGGTGGAGAATTTTCCCAGGCTCCAAAGGGTAGCCCCTCTGCACGTAGAAAGCTTGGACAGCAAGGAAGAGCGCTGGGCTATAATCTTTGTTGCCTTGCTGGGCTGGGTTTCTGCCTTCAGGGAAGGTCCCCCCCTTTTAATTAACATGGAGGAATATTCAAAATGTCATCCTCCATTTGTCAGTTTGTCAGATTATGTATCATTTTGGACAAATAAGATTCATGTGAAGTTGTGATGAAGATTTTTACGAAACGGGATCAGGAGCCTGCAACCCGTCTAGTACTGAAGAGATTATTTATAGCCATTTTTCTACCGATACTGAAGAGAGGATTTATAACTGTGGAAGCTCCCTGAATGACCTTTGGCTCAAGCAGACACGCTCCGTATAGCCTACCTCCCAGGGTTGTTGTGAGGATAAATTGGAGGAGAGGAGAATGATGTATGCTGCTTTGGGTTCCCGCTGGGGAGGAAGATGGGTCTAAATGAACAAAATTACATCACGTTTCCTGTTGGCAAAATGGGATGTGGGGAAGGCTGAAGACCTCTCTCCCAGCATGTCTTGCTGGCCCGGGAACTGGTAGGCCCATCTGATCAGAAGTCCTCATTGCCAAGCTGGGTATGTGTGTGTGTGTGAGGATAACGTGCCATGTAGTGAGGGCCTCTGAATACCAGTTGCTGCAGGAGGGGCCACTGCAAGGGAGGCCTGTCGGCCGGGGGTCCGGCTTGAGCATTTTTCTGAAGCATGTGGCTGTCCACTGTTGGAAACAGGATACTGGGCGGGCCCTTGGCATGATCGAGGGGAGGCTCACATTCCAAACAAGCTGTTGCTGATGAATTCGTTCCCGAGTGTCTCCTCTCTTAGACAGACAGCGTTTGGGGTCTGTCCTCCCGAGTTAAAGTCTGAATTGTTTCGTGAGCTCTCTCGAGCCGCAGGGGAGGATGCAACGTTTATGATCCAAATGAAATAAGCACAGGAAAAATACCGCTTTTGCATGGGAACGAGTTCGGTGATAAGAGGAAAATTCCTGCTGCTTCAATACCTTGATTTAAAAACGACAGCGGCGCATGAGACGAAATGGGGTGAATAGCATGAAATTACTGTTGATTGCAGTGGGAGGTTTGATGTCGCTTGATTATTCTATTGATGTTTGCCGACGCCGTACCTGGATGTGCGTTCCCCCACTTTTAAAACGCTGGCTTTCTAACGTAATTCGAGCCTTCTCCGGGAGACGGCGTCGCGCACCTGGATGCGTGCTGAGCTACCCTTCCCGACGTCCCCGTTTGGTATGTTAAAGCCCTCCCTTGGAAAGCTTTACAGGAGGGGAATTCCCCCCCCCCCCACGTAAGACTTCGTCGCAGGGTTTCTGCACCACGAGCTGAGCTAAAAGCAAAGCGTGTAGCCTGCTCTTTTCAAAGTCAGCATTTGGGGACAGCAATTTGCACAGCACATTATTTGTTTGTTTATTTTATTTTCTTGGATTTCTATCCTGCCCTTGGCTGGGTCCGGTAGAGCTGTACTGGCCGGGCAGGCTGGCGGGGCTGCTATTGCAGCACGGTGCAGAGGGAGCTGAAAGCGGGCGTGGCAGGGAGCGGTGGAGGGCACAGAAGCCGAGGCTTCTGCAGCCTGGAGGCTGCACCGAAACAGTGGGGCCAGCAGGGGTAAGGCAAAGTCCTAAGAAGCATTCCAGAAATCAGGCCGGGGTCTCTTGCGTCTCACAGCAAGGGTCATCGTTAATCAGTCCAAGGTCTGGGTCACAGGCAAGGCGGTAGGTGTCGTCTTTAAACAGTCCAAGGCCGTTCTCAGGCAAGACAGCAAACGGTACGTTTCTTCCACGCCGAGGCCGATCTTCGCTGCTCCTTAAATCTGGCCAGCTATCGGAGTGAGGTCGGTCCTGTCATTGCTCACTGTCATTCTCTACAGCTGGAATGCATCTCCGGCCCTGCAGCCGTGCCGAACATCGTCTTTCACTCAGCAGAGCGCGGAGTTTCTGCCTTCGGTGAACCATGGGGGAGGATTCTTCTTCTGAGCCTCTGGCTGGCTCTGGCAATCTGACCCCCGAGGGGGGCTGGAATTCCTCAGCCTGGCTAGACGTGGAAGCCTCTGACGTCTGACCTTTAATCCAGCATCTGGTTCAGAAGGCTCGTCAGTTGCATTCCCAGGAGGGATGGCCAACTGCTCCCGGCTCTGCATCTGAGGCCTCAGACTCAGCCATGGGGAGGGGGGGGCATGACAAGAGCAGAAACCCCCCCCCCCATAATTTAACAGATGGATAGGGTGGGGGAAGGAAGGTTGGGGGGCCAGCGTAGATGATAACCTCAGCCGCCCGACTTACAGGCCTCGTGTGCAACTCACACACCTGATGGCGGCCATTCTTACAACAGCCCTGTAAGGGAGACTAGTGTGAGCTATATTGCAGGTGAGATGCTACCAGAGGAGGGCTCATCTCAGGCTCGCCAGAAGACATTTGAACTGGAGTCCGCCCGTTCTGTGTCTCTCACACCTGACGTTACACTGTCTTGTATTCTCTGCTTTGGGTAATAGTGCAAATGCGGCCGTGCTAGTCTTTTTATGGATGCTAAGCAAGTCTGAGTTGCCCCCTTACACCGAATAATTTGACAGCCCAGAACTACCTTTATGAGACTCCAGTGGGGCTTGGGAATTGGTTGGTGGAAAGCTGATGCAAGAACAACGGCAAGTTACAAATAAGGGTTGGAAGGGGGGGACCTGCAAAGACTCTTGGGGTGGAGAAATGGCATCCCTTCCTCCGGCCCCTGCATAGTTAAATTGTGGAACTCCCTGCCCCAGGATGTGGTGGTGGCTTCCAATTTGGAAGGCTTTAAGAGTAGTGTTGACATGTTCATGGAGAAGAGGGCTATCCATGGCTACTAGTCAAAATTAATAGTCATGGTGCATACCTATTCTCTACAGTATCTGATGAGCATGCCGAATATATTGGGTTCGTTGGAACGCAGGCAGGATGGTGCTGCTGCATTCGTCTTGTTTGTGGGCTTCGTAGAGGTACCTGGTTGGCCCCTGTGTGAACAGACTGCTGGACTTGATGGGCCTTGGTCTGATCCAGCAGCAGGGCCATCTTAACGCATGGGCACGCTGGGCAGTTGCCCGGGGGCCCCACGAGCATAGGGGCCCCATGCTAATCTATGTATGTTGGGACTTGCTGTCAATGAATAAATGAATACTATACTAAACTATAAATACTGGTTATTGGAAAATGCATATTTAGCAAGTGTTTTACTAAAGATAATGAACAATGTTAATGTTAATTTGGGTTTGGATTAAGAATAAATACTGAAGCATAATGTAAGAAAGGACTTGTTCATTAGGGAAGCACCAATAAATATAGCTTTAATTTTATCGACCATTTTTATTCCTATGTGTGGTTGTTGGTAGCGGCCCCAGTGCACTGCTGTACCCGGGGGCCTATAATGCTGTTAAGACGGCCCTGTCCAGCAGGGCTTCTCTTGTTCCCTCTCCCCAGTTCAGCCTTCACTTCAGGTTCCAGCTCTGTATCATTCCTATCGCTTATTTCTCCTCCTCCTCCTACTTGTTCCACCTGCCGACACAATGCGAGGTGCCATATCGGGTTGCTATGGGAACATGGTGCGCTGCCTGAACTTGGGTTTGTTTTTTTAACGCAATGTCTGTGCATGTGCTAACCCCACTGGAAACGTTATTTGGGTTTTTGCCACCAACACCCAGTGTTGTTTTTTTTTAAAGTCATTTTGGGGGGGGTGTTTGTGTGCAAGCCAAGGGTTTCCCGGGTGTTTTGCAGATGTATAAATTGTTGCGGTGCTGAAACTGTTGCATGGATTAAAATTTTTTTGTGTGTGTGGGCCAGTCTCTGGCACTAGAGAGTAGGATGCAGGAAGGTGGAGAAATGTATGTTACGCTCAGATTGTATAGGGTGCAAAGAAAGGAGCCCCCCTGTTTCAGGCCTTGATTGACACATGCCAGTCTCTGAACAATTTCCTGTTCCACCCTTTGCATTCTGCTCACCTGCCCAAATATGGAGGTGTTTGAAGACGTCTCTTCAAAGTCTACGGGAGGGGTGTTGTTCAGTGGTAGAGCATCTGCTTGGCATGCAGAAGGTTCCAGGTTCAATCTCCAGTTCAAGGGACTAGGCAAGTAGGTGATGTGCCTGAGACCCTGGAGAGCAGATGCTGGTTTGAGCAGACAATACTGACTTTGATGGACCGAGGGTCTGATTCAGTATAAGGCAGCATCATGTGTTCATGTGTTAACCTTCCTTGTTCCCAAGCAGTGACCAGTACCCTCCCCAGTTGCTCTTAAATATAATTAAAGACATCAGGATCTCTGAGCAACAGACTCCCCTCAGTGGTAGAGCATCTTGGCATGCAGAAGGTCCCAGGTTCAATTCCTGGCATCTCCAGTTAAAGGGACTAGGCAAGTAGGTGATGTGAAAGACCTCTCTACCTGGAGAGCCGCTGCCGGTCTGAGTAGACAATACTGACTTTGATGGACCAAGGGTCTGTTTCAATATAAGGCAGCTTTATGTGCTCATGTGTGGTGTGGTGGTTAAGAACGGTGGAGTCTGATCTGGAGAACCAGGTTTGATTCCCCACTCCTCCACATGAGCAGCGGAGGCTAATCTGGTGAACTGGATTTGTTTCCCCACTCCTACACACGAAGCCAGCTGGGTGACCTTGGGCTAGTCACAGCTCTCTTGGAGCGCTCTCAGCCCCACCTACCTCACAGGGTGTCTGTTGAGGGGAAGGGAAGGTGATTGTAAGTCGGGTTGAGTCTCCCTTAAGTGGTAGAGAAAGTCGGCATATAAAAACCAACTCTTCTCTTATGGGATGACCACGGAATTAGGATGCCAGCTTGGTTAAGAGCAGTGGTTTGGAGTGCTGGAGATTCCCCACTCCTCATGAGCGGCAGAGGCTAATCTGGTGAACTGGATTTGCTTTCCCACTCCTACACATGAAGCCAGCTGGGTGACCTTGAGCAAGTCACAGCTCTCTCAGCCCCACCTACCTCACAGTGTGTCTGTTGTGGGGAAGGGAAGGTGATTGTAAGCTGGTTTGATTCTCCCTTAGGTGGTAGAGAAAGTCTGTATATAAAAACGAACTCTTCTTCTTCTGCCCAGGATTTTTGCTAGCTAGGTTTTTTGTTTCTGAGGTCGTATTTATGTCCATTTAATCTTCTTCTCGAGCCCCGTCTCTTCAACCTGGACTACTGAAATGTTTGGGCAGTGAAAAAATAAGTGTCTAAATGATGCAAGTAGTTTTTTTAGGGGGGGGTCATATCCTGTTCCTCCCTTGAATCTTTGTTTTATTTCATTTGGGGGTCTTTTTTGTCCTTCACAGTGCTTGATGCCCCCTTCCAGATGCCCCCTTCCAGATCCTTGCACAGAGGTCAGGTGTAAGTAAAGTAGGGCAAGTTGTACCAAGATCAACATCTTGGACTAAAAACACACTTAAGCTGAGTTAGCACCGCCGGACTCCATGGCCGATGCTCTGGAGTAAATGTGCTTGGTTAGGATTGTGGCCAAAGTTAGGGGGAAAAGATCGTCCACTAGATGGCAGCACCGGGACACTAAAGAGCCCCAGATAGCAGAGTCACTTTGCAGTGTGGCTAAAAACAGGAGCACAGTATATTAAAAAAAAATTCTCCCCAGTGTGCAAAATTAGCATTTAAAAAAAAAAAAGCCAACCCTCTTATCTGTATAGGTTTTTCTTCCTGCATTTATTTGGATTTGCAACAAATCCCTCAGTACTTCCATCAGAGGCGATACATATTAGGAAAAACAAATGCAGAGCTCGGATACAATCCGCCGCCGCCGTCTCCGGAGTGAAGTCTTTTGAATTGCGCTTGGAGCGGTGTGGGCCCCCCCCCCAACTGAATTTTGGGGGCTGCATCCGCGCCGCCGTCTTAAACTGTCTTTTAACGGTCATTCTCTCTCCTGGGAGAACCTGGGGAATGATTCTGCAGGAGTCCTAGGCATCTTAAAACAGAGAAGTTTCCAAATTCTTCCCCCATAATTCCATGGGGGAAAGCCATGACAGTTAACGCTGGTATAAAGCTGATAATGGGTTGGAAAGCATGGGGTATTTCTTTAGTATTGGGGCTCCGGCTGTCGCTTCTCCTGGTATGCCCCCCAGAGAGCTTTCTGATCTGCAAACCGTAATCCCTGGCCCGAAAAATGTGTGGCTGTCCTCAACAAGGGCCAGGGCTTTTTTGGCCCCAGCCTGGTGGAATAGTCTTTCTGGTAACATCAGGGACCTTAAGGAGTTCCGCAGGGCCTGTAAAATGGAGCTATTCCGCCAGGCCTATAACCGAGGACAGCTGCAAGAAGATCCATCTTTACTGGCCTCCCCATCCCGTTCCCATCTTGAAATCTGGGGGGCTGAGATGCTATTTGTTGCTGTGGCACCTAGGTTTAGTTACGGCCATCTGAGTGGGGTTTTAATGATTATGGTTTCAAGGATGCATGGGATTTATATACTGGATGCATTTATGTTTTAATTATTGTTATCCGCCCTGAGCCTGGCTTGCTAGGGATGAGGGCGGGTTATAAATTTGAAAATTAAAAAAATATGAATAAAAGAATATCAGAAAGGCCCTGCTGGATCAGACCCAGGCCCACCAAGTCCAGCAGTCTGTTCACACAGTGGCCAACCAGGGGCTTGGCAGCGTGCCTGTCTAGTGGACTTGTACCCCTCATGGCCGATCTTATCTCTTCGGGCACTTCTGAAAACAAAGGGTCATTCTAAACATGATAAGGGTTCCATGGTCAGACATCACCATGTATTTTTGGGGGGCTCTGTAAAATTGAAGCCAGAAATACCTTGGCAACAAATGTGTATACCTTCCTCACCCTCTTCCATATTAGTTTTTGTTGTGTTTTTCCCTCCTAGGGTACCTTAATCCAGCACCTGAAGGAGCACCTTCTTCACGGCAACATGACGAGCAGTGACATCATCATGTACTACACAACGGCAAGTGTGGTTTCGGTTGGAAAAATCCATTGGTGTTGCTTAAACAAATCAGGGTGCTGATCCAGTACCGCCCTTAGTTTCTGTGACTTTGCAGCTGGTTTTATTTATTGGTGGGATGGATGGAAATCTGTCTCGATTATCCCCATGGGGAAGGGCCGTAGCTTAGTGGTGGAGCCTCTGTTTGGCATGCAGACGGTCCCAGGTTCAATCCCCGGCCTCTCCAGTTAAAGGGATCAGGCAAGTAGGTGATGTGAAAGACCTCTGCCTGAGACCCTGGAGAGCCATGGGGAGGGGCCGTAGCTCAGTGGTAGAGCATCCACTTGGCATGCAGAAGGTCCCAGGTTCAGTTTCAGTCCCCGGCATCTCCAGTTAACGGGAGTAGGCAAGTAGGTGATGTGAAAGACTCCTGCCTGAGATCCTGGAGAGCCTTGGAGAGGGGCTCAGTGGTAGAGCCTCTGCTTGGCATGTAGAAGGTCCCAGGTTCAATCCCCGGCATCTCCAGTTCAAGGGACTAGGCAAGTAGGTAATGTTTAAGACCTCTTCCTGAGACCCTGGAGAGCCGCTGCCGGTCTGAGTAGACAATACTGACTTGGATGGACCCAAGGGTCTGATTCAGTATAAGGCAGCTTCATATGTTCATGTGTGTTCATCTTTGAAATAAAACCCCCTATTGTATGATTCAGCAGTCTGAATAGCCCAGGCTAGATCTCATCAGATCTCGGAAGCTAAGCAGGGGTTGGCATAGGTTAGTTCTTGGATGGGAGACCACCAAGGAAGTCCAGGGGTTGCTACACAGAGGCAGGCAATGTCAAACCACCTTGGCTTGTCTCTTGCCTTGAAAACCCCATGAAGTGCTGCCGTGAGCGGACTATGACTAGATAGTATCAAATTATTATTAATTATTGAATGATTCAGTTGCCCCTCCCTGCTAGAAAAGATACATTCCATTTTTCAACTACGAGTTGGTCCTGAACCATCTTTCTGCACTTTGAAAGCTATTTGGGGCTTGCCCGTGCCCAGGGTAAAAAAACCCAACCCTACCGGTTGTGGTCATGTGACAGCACTTGATAAATCTTTGTGCTGTCCTTAAGAGGAAGTGGGGAAATTGCTTCGCAGGTCTGTTGTTAGGTGAGGCTGGAGTTGGCCTGTTAGCAGAAGGAAAACAAGCTAATACCTTGTGCTATCTTTTTCTTCCCATCTAGACCGGTTGGATGATGTGGAATTGGCTGGTGTCTGCTCTGGCTGTTGGCGCTTCCGTGGTTCTGTATGACGGGTCGCCACTTGTGCCGTCCCCCAACGTCCTCTGGGATCTGGTGGACCGGCTAGGGTAGGTAAATGTGCCTTGCGGAAGCCAGGGCGACGATAGGTTGTCCTGACGCAGCCCCCTGTTAATGTTCTCTGGTGTCCTAACGCTTTACGAGCTCAAGGGGCTGATCGAGATGCTACGGAAGCGTGAGCCCCGGAATCGTCCTCGCCTGAATTTACACTTTGGGTAACTGGTTTTGAGTAGCAGGGGTAGATGGAATTGAGGTACTGCAGTTACAAAACACTGCTAGAAGAACGTTGGGCTGGAATCCTCAGTGCCCTGGGGATGATTTTGAAGGCACCTGCAGCCTCCACATGCAATTTGGGCAAAGACTCTATGGTAGAAGCTGTTCTCACTGTAGCGTGTTGCCCACATGATATCACTTGGGAAGTGTACTTGGGAGGGACACATGAAGCTGCCTTATACTGAATCAGACTGTTAGTCCATCAGTCAGTATCATCTACTCAGACTGGCAGCGGCTCTCCAGGGTCTTGACTGTAAAGGCCTATGCGCAGTAAACTGACTGACTGAGGAGGGATTTGAACCCACACCTCCCCAGCCCAGCAGTCTATGAAACTGGCCCCAAGAGGGATGCTCTTAAAGTACTCACACACGTAAGCCATGCGCGTTTTAATACTTGCCACGTGCTCAGAGACAACGGCTGCATCTGCTACCCTCAGCAAACAAAGCCGCTTTTCCCCATTGTGCCGGGAACACATCCTAATCACTTAACTGCTGTTTACACAGAGCACACTCCAGCGGAGGAAGGGTTAGCCTTGAATTCAGATGAATGGTTTCCAGCGAGAGAAAGGAAGGGGAATTTGGCTGTCCCCTAAATGGCTGCGTGGGAACATCCGCCTGTCCCGTTTTCCCTTCACCCCACTCCAAAAGAACCAGATACTGCAAGTGATTTCAAAAAAACCCGTTGCCCCTTCCACCCTGCTTAAGCAAACAGTCGGCAGGGTGTTAGGTGGGAGAAGCATTCCTGCCACCCGTGTGAGGTTTTAGCAACGCCTGAGGATGTGGGTGGTTTACTGCAGAGCTGGCATAACTGGAGACACAACCCTGGGGTCAAATCTCACCTTGCCTTGAGCCCGCGCCATCTGGGGTGCCAAAATCGGGTTGCCTTCCCTCACAGATTTGTCATGAGAATGGCTCAGCTACTCTTTGCCCTGCGCCCTCTATTTCGAAATACATTCTGAATGTCACAGCATCCTTCCTTCTGGAGGTAAAAGACCATTCTTGGTTGTAGGCGTGGGGGAGAGGACAGGGAAGGGTTTGTATTGAAATGGCACCAGCGTAGTGTAGTGGTTAAGAGCGGCAGACTCTTAATCTGGAGAACCGTGTTTAATTCCCCGCTCCTACCAGCGTGGTGTAGTGGTTAAGAGTGGTGGTTTGGAGTGGTGGACTCTAAATCTGGAGAACCAGTTTGATTCCCCACTCCACCTGAGCGGCGGAGGCTTATCTGGTGAACTGGATTTGTTTCCCCGCTCCCACACCTGAAGCCAGCTGGGTGACCTTGGGCTAGTCACAGCTCTTTTAGAGCTCTCTCAGCTCCACCTGCCTCACAGGGTGTCTGTTGAGGGGAGGGGAAGGTGGTTGTAAGCTGGTTTGAGCCTTCCTTAAGTGGCAGCGAAAGTCGGCATATAAAAGCCATCTCTTCTTCTACATATGTAGTCAGCTGGGAGACCTTGGGCCAGTCACAGTTCTCTCTGAACTCTCTCAGCCCCATCTACCTCACAAGGTGTCTGTTGCGGGGAGAGGAAGGGAAGGCGCTTGTAAGCCAGTTTGAGGCTCCTTAAAGGTAGAGAAAATAGAAGTATTAAAAACCAACTCTTCTTCTTTCTCTCCTTTGTTCCATTTGGTTGCAGAATCACCATCCTTGGCACAGGGGCCAAATGGCTGGCTGTTCTAGAAGAGAAGAACCTGAAGCCCTGTAAGTGTTGAGCGTCCCTGGACTCCCTCTGGTTCTGGGATCCACGGTCTATCTCACCGTCTCTCCTCTGTTCATTTTAGTTTGTGCAGGAGAGCTGGGTCCAATGAATATATTCCATGGATGGAGGTGCTTCCCCTGGTTCTTATGAGGGCAGGGTTTGGAGAGGGGAGGGACTTCAATGCCGTAGAGACCAATTGCCAAAGTGACCATTTTCTCCAGTGGAACTGATCTCTTATCACTTGGAGATCAGTTGTAATAGTGGGAGATCTCCAGCTAGTACCTGAAGGTTGGCAACCCTATCCATTACGTAGATGTGGTATAAAGGTAGTCCCCTGTGCAAGCACCGGGTCACTCTTGACCCATGGGGTGACGTCACATCCCGACGTTTACTAGGCAGACTTCGTTTACAGGGTGGTTTGCCAGTGCCTTCCCCAGTCATCTTTCCTTTACCCCCAGCAAGCTGGGTACTCATTTTACCAACCTCGGAAGGACGGAAGGCTGAGTCAACCTCGAGCCGGCTACCTGAAACCGACTTCTGTCAGGATCGAACTCAGGTCGTGAGCAGAACTTTTGACTGCAGTACTGCAGCTTACCCCTCTGAGCCACAGGGCTCCTCAGAACAGCTTAGAGGTGGCTTTTTCCAGAGAGACAGAAGCAGGGGAGGGGAAAGGGTTACAGTTTCCCCTTTCCTCTGCCATTCTCCCTGTCGATAAAGCAATCCTGGCAGCTAAATTTGCAAAAGGGGGGAGAAAGTTCCTTTTCATAGAGGAAATGTCTGCCTCCTCAGATTTAATGGGAAGTGAAAAGAGTGCTTGAAGCCTCTAGATTAAGTGCCGAATGGAAAGTAAAAATATAGTAGCGTTATAATACCGGTTCATGCCTTTGTGTTCCCCCTTTTCCCTGCAAGGTGAAACTCATAACCTCCAGACGCTCCACACCATCCTGTCGACCGGCTCGCCTCTCAAGCCGCAGAGTTACGAGTACGTCTACGAGTGCATTAAAAGCAGCGTCCTGCTGGGATCCATTTCGGGTAGGTGATTGCACAGTCCGAGCCTTGGCTCAGGCAGTCTGGGGGGGGGGTACCAGCGGAGGGATGAGGATGCTGCGGTTGCCAAGCCACAACCTAGTTGCGCCTCTTTGACCCCCCCGCTGTCTTGTATTGAGCTGGGATCACCGGTCCCCTCAACCCCCCCCGCTGTCTTGTATTGAGCTGGGATCACCGGTCCCCTCGTACCCATCTTTCTCAGCCCTGCTGTCTGAAATGCTCTGTCTCTTTGAAAATTGGAAGTGCCAAGGACTGTACTTAAGAGCATAAGAATGTGCTGGATCAGACCAAGGCCCATCAAGTCCAGCAGTCTGTTCACACAGTGGCCAACCAGGTGCCTCTAGGAAGCCACAAACAAGACGACTGCAGCAGCACCATCCTGCCTGCGTTCCAACGAACCCAATATATTCGGCATGCTCCTCTGATCCTGGAGAAAATAGGTATGCATCATGACTAGTATCCATTTTGGCTAGTAGCCATGGATAGCTGTCTCCTCCATGAACATGTCCGCTCCCCTCTTCAAGCCTTCCAAGTTGTTCATGGAGGATAGGGCTATCCATGGTTTATAGTCAAAATGGATGCTAGTCATGATGCATACCTATTCTCTCCAGGATCAGAGGAGCATGCCTATTATAGTAGGTGTTTTGGAACACAGGCAGGATAAATGCTGCTGCCGTTGTCTCGTTTGTGGGCTTCCTAGAGGCACCTGGTTGGCCACTGTGTGAACAGTCAATACTGACTTTGATGGACCAAGGGTCTGATTCAGTGTAAGGCAGCTTCATGTGTTCATGTGTTCACCATGGTGACTGTGGGTACCATGAACACTGAATTAGAACAGACTGCTGGACTTGATGAGCCTTGGTTTGATCCAGCAGGGCTTTTTATGTTCTTAATCTAGTCCCAGGTGGAACAAAGAAACTCTTTGTGGACACCAGAGCAGCATCTCAGTCCTTCAGACCTTCTCTTTCCCTCAGATCAAATTTTGGAGCAGGAAATGGGAGTCTGTGATTATTCGTGTTTCATTCTAGACTATTGGATGTCTCTCAGAAGGATCCTAAGCAATGCTGAATTACTGGCAAGCCATTTTTGGAATTTGAAATGGCACTAAACGGGGTTTCTCTCTTGTTGCAGGGGGTACCGATATAGTTTCATGCTTCATGGGCCAGAACGTGACCATTCCAGTTTACAAAGGGGAAATCCAGGCACGGAATCTTGCAATGGCTGTAGAAGCGTGGGATGACGAAGGTAACCATTCCTGTATACAATCTTGGCCCTGACCTGGACAGTTTAGGCTAGCCAGATCTTGGCAGCTAAGTGGGGTCGGTCCTGGCTAGTATTTGGATGGGAGACCTCCAGGGTCGTGACGCAGAGGCAGGCAATGGCAAACTGCCTCTGTTCGTCTCTTGCCTTGCAAACCCTACAGTGTTGCCATGAGTCAGCTGCGACCTGGCAACAAAACGGAACAAAAACCCCACCAGCTTGGCCGGAATTCTCGTCTGACGTGAGACCATGATGAGAAAAGACAGAGAACCTCATGGCTTCAGGATGAACTGGGGACCCTCTCTTTTTTTCCAAGTCGAGCCTCTCCCTTTTGCAATTCCCACGTAAACTTTTGGCATTTCCCCGGTTCTGATTAAAAGAAAGTTTGTAATTTGCCTTCCCTGCTTCCTTCCATATTTATCTACCCCCACCCTATTGCAACAAATTAACCCATGCCTAACCTAGTCTCTGGCCATGTCAGCTAGGGGTGGTCATCTGCTGAAATGTCTGGGAGGAGGTGAAAAGGAATCATAAAGTTGGAAGGGATCACCAGGGTCATCTAGTCCAACCCCCTGCACAATGCAGGAAAGTCACAACTACCTCCCCCCACACCCCCTGTGATCCCTACTCCATGCCTAGAAGATGGCCAATATGCCCTCTCTCTCATGAACTGCCTAAGGTTATAGAATCAGCATTGCTGACAGATGGCCATCTAGCCTCTGCTTACAAACCTCCAGGGAAGGAGAGCTCACCACCTCCTGAAGAAGCCTGTTCCACTGAGGAACCGCTCTAACTGTTAGAAAATTCTTCCTAATGTCTAGACGGAAACTCTTTTGATTTAATTTCAACCTGTTGGTTCCGGTCCGACCTTCTGGGGCAACAGAAAACAACTCGGCACCCTCCTCTATATGACAGCCCTTCAAGTACTTGAAGATGGTGATCATATCCCCTCTCAGCCTTCTCCTCTTCAGGCTAAACATAGCCAGCTCCTTCAACCTTTCCTCATAGGACTTGGTCTCCAGACCCCTCACCATCTTTGTTGCCCTCCTCTGGACACGTTCCAGAAGACTGCCATGTTCCCCTCTTCCAAACACTTCACTCTGGGGTGAGGGGTCCAGCACCCTCCAAAAGCAGCTTCATCACTGCCCAGCTTCAGGGAGCAAACCTTGTTGGTCTTAAAAGGTACAGCTGGACCCGAATCTTGACCTTCTGGTGCAGACCAGCATGGCTGCCCATCGGAAACTGTATCATGACTACTATGCTGTGCTTATTCAGATTTCCGTAATCCTAGTTCAAGTTCACGGGTTATTGGATGTCTCAAAGTGCTGTATTAACTCGCAGTGCGTAAATCGACTTCGATCATCAGCAAGGGGGAGGGGCCGTGGCTCAGTGGCAGAGCATCTGCTTGGCATGCAGAAGGTCCCAGGTTCAGTCCCCAGCATCTCCTGTTAAAGGGACTAGGCAAGGAGGTGATGAGAAGGACCTCTGCCTGAGAGCCTGGAGAACCACTGCCGGTCAGAGTAGACAATGCTGACTTTGATGGACATAAGAACATAAGAAAGGCCCTGCTGGATCAGATCCAGGCCCATCAGGTCCAGCAGTCTGTTCACACAGTGGCCAACCAGGTGCCTCTAGGAAGCCACAAATAAGACGACTGCAGTAGCACCATCCTGCCTGTGTTCCACATCACCTAATATGATAGGCATGCTCCTCTGATACTAGAGAGAATAGGTATGCAGCATGACTAGGTCTGATTCAGTATAAGGCAGCTTCATGTGTTCATAAAAGGCAGATTTATAAGTTATAGCAATAAATTATTCTATCTTCAACCAGGGAAACCAGTTTGGGGGGAAAGCGGTGAGCTGGTGTGCACCAAGCCCATTCCCTGCCAGCCAACGCATTTCTGGAATGACGAGAACGGTACCAAATACAGGAAGGCGTATTTTTCAAAATTCCCAGGTACGTGGGTGGCCGGGGTGTGTGTTCCTTTGGTTTGGAGGGTTTTTTGTTGAGGGGGGCATTTGCTCATCGTGCACTGAGAGCCTACCAGACTGATTTGAACATGCCTTGCTCTGAGCTAATCTTGGCTTGTGAAACTACAAGCTGGACAACATTAGCTGTCTGGCAATTCCTGCTTGCCTGAAGGGAGGTCGACAGCCATCTCCCGCCCTTCCCGTCAGGAGTGAAGCTGTCAGAGGCTGTGGGGTCCCCCCCCCTCCCGTTTTTGGTGTTCCTTCTCAGCTGAAGCACTGCCTAATGTCGGGAGCTAACTTGAAGAAGAAGAAGAGGAGTTGGTTTTTAAATGCCAACTTTCTCTGCCACTTAAGGGAGAATCCAACCGGCTTACAATCACCTTCCCTTCCCCTCCCCACAACAGACACCCTGTGAGGTAGGTGGGGCTGAGAGAGCTCTGTCGGAGCTGTGACTAGCCCACAGTCACCCAGTTGGCTTCATGTGTAGGAGTGGGGAAACTAATCCAGTCGACCAGATTAGCCTCCGCCAGTGTGGTGTAGTGGTTAAGAGTGGTGGTTTGGAGCGGTGGACTCTAATCTGGAGTACCGGGTTCGATTCCCTGCTCCGCCCCATGAAGCCAGCTGGGTGACATCGCTTAGAGCTCTCTCAGCCCCACCTGCCTCACAAGGTGTCGGTTGTGAGGAGGGGAAGGGAAGGTGATTGTAAGCCAGTTTGATTCTTCCTTAAATGGTAGAGGAAGTTGGCATATAAAACCAACTCTTCTTTCATTGACAAGTCTGCAGATCAGGAGCAGAGACATCCATTGCCTTTAAACTTGGTTTGTTTCTGGGGTATTGCTGCCAGGGGAACGAAGGCAAAGATACCCAAGGCAGCCTTTCTTTGCAAAAATGAAATGCGGCTCGTATAATCTGTAGGCTTTTCTTGCGTTTTTTAACTTGACGTGTCGGACAAGCACCTGCTTCTAGGTTTGGATGGGTTCAAACGCAGACGATTAAAAGAGACTCTTTGCTCACTTGACAGCCATAATCAAAAGGAGACTCCTAGTACAGTAAAGACTAGCAGGTTTATTGTAGCATAAAGTTTCCATGGGCTAGTACACTTCAGTCTGTGAAAGCTTATGGCATCGTAAGAATGTCAGTCTTTAAGGCGCCAGGCATCTGGGTTTTTTTTGTATACACATGGCTGTAACACGGCTGCCCCTATGGAGTTTGACTGCACTGCTAATTCCTGCATCGTCTTAAACTGCAACCTGCCGTGTTTCATGTGCTTTGTAAAATTGCTTCAGGTGCTTTCAGTAGAGGGAGAATTCGTAACTGTCCAAGAGTACATGCGTGAGCCAGGCTTGGATCACTGGTAAATGAACTGGCTGACCTCTTGCGTCTCTTCTCTTTTGGGGTGGGGGGACACAGGCATTTGGTCCCACGGCGACTATTGCAAAATCAACCCCAAGACGGGAGGCATCGTCATGCTTGGGCGCAGGTAAGCCGTCACTTTGGCGCGACCCTTATGCGAGGTACTCTCTCTGGAAGGCAGGAGACCGTTTTGCTCCAAGCACGTGGCAAGTATTAAAACGCGCATGGCCTATGTGTGCGAGTACTTTAAGAGCATCCCTCTTGGGGCCAGTTTCATTGACTTCTGGGCTGGGGAGGTGCGGGTTCAAATCCCTCCTCAGTCAGTCAGTTTATTGCGCATGGCCATAGGCCTTTACAGTCATGAAGTTTGCTGGCTGACCTTGGGACACTCCTGTTCTGGGCCTAGCCTACCTCGCTAGGTTGTTGGGAAAATGAAAATAGGACAATTATCCTGGGGCGGGGGTCTTCTTCAGGGAAGGGGTTGTGGCTCAGTTGGCAGAGCCTCTGCTTGGCATGAAGAAGGTCCCAGGTTCAATCCCCGGCATCTCCACTTAAAGGGACTAGACAAGTAGAAGATGTGAAAGACCCCTGCCTGAGAGCCTTGGAGAGGGGCCGTGGCTCAGTGGTAAAGCATCTGCTTGGCATGCAGAAGGTCCCAGATTCAATCCCCGGAATCTCCAGTTAAAGGGACTAAGCAAGTAAGTGATGCAAAAGATCTCAGCCTGAGGCCCTGGAGAGCCGCTGCTGGTCTGAGTAGACAGTATTGGCTTTGATGGACCAAGGGTCTGATTCAGTAGAAGGCAGCTTCATGTGTTCACATTTGATTGGAATGGGTACTCCAAAACCAGTGCGAGAAACCCTGGAAATGTCGTTCTGGGATTGGGCATGAGCATATGCTGCTTGGGTCTCCAAGGATGCTGAACAATCCCAAAATTATATTCCATGGTTTCTTGTGCTGGTACTGGGCTTGAACACATAAAGCTGCCTTATACCGAATCAGACTGCTGGTCTGTCAAGTCTTTGAAAGCTTCCTTGCATGAGTGGAAAGCTCCTTGGGCCAGAGGAAAGCATAGCATTAGAGGAACCAGGACCCAACCCTTAGTCTTTCCACTGAATTGCTGTTCCTGTGATCTGGTTTGCAAACCATACCCAAATCAACCCATTTATGCCTGCAGCAATGCTATGATCCCCCCCCCTTTTGTTTAAATATGTATAATACTTTCTAACAGAATGGAATCTTGAAGGAGTACAAAAAAATCCATTGTAACTTGGGCCCCATCTGAGGGATTGCTTTTCTTTCTTGCATATTTAACCAAGGTGGCTTATTGAGAACCAAGATAAATTACATCTGTTTGCTGCTTTTCATCAAACCTTGATTATATTTTAATGATTTTTTTCTCCCTCTCTGCTCTTCGGGTTGTTTTCAGCGACGGCACGTTGAATCCGAGCGGGGTGAGGTTTGGGAGTTCTGAGATCTACAACATAGGTATGAAAGCTTTATGCTCTGTCCTGAGCACGTACTCTCGTTTCTGTCTGGCTTTTATGTGTCAGGTTGGTGTCTTGAAGGAGTTGAGGGCTTGAGAATACAAGGTTCTCCCTTTTTTTTTTTGTCTGCACAACAACCCTGTGAGGTAGATGAGACAGAAAGGGGGGCTGGGGGCTTACGAAGGGCTGCACCGAACTTAATTCTAGCAAAGTTGAGGTTGCCTGGCAACCAGTGGGAGGGCTGTAGGCGGGGATGTGGGGGGGCTGGAACGCTGGCTGCGGCATTACGTCACTTTAGTAAAAAACCAGAAATGGCATAAGGTAGCTTTAGGAATTGCTGGAAGCCCTATGGTTTCTACCATAGAGTTTCCAGCAATTCCTAGAGCTCTACCCTATATCACATCTGATTTTATTTCTTTTTACCAGAAGGGACTTGATGCTGCAGGCACCGGCATGGAGAGAGTTACTTATTTTTCTCCTGCCGCTGCTCAGAGTAGTGTTGGTCAATGGAGGGGGGGGGTTGGGCAGGGCCCCCCCCTAAGCAAGGTTGTTTGCAAAATTCCATCAGACAACGCTTGCCTTTGGCCGGGAAAGAAGCCCAAGTCTCCAAATGGCAGAGATGGGAGAAGATGCAGCCTTGAGTTTGAAGGACTCGCCTCATATCTGGCCTTTTGGTCCATGGTTTCCAAAAGGGTCTCCGTACAGCCGGAAGACGTATTTATGAACCCTCATTCAAAAAGGGAGGAGTGGCAATTTTTTTCAAAAAAAGAAAAGGGCTCGCCTTCTGCAAGCGTGGCATTTGTGTAATGAGGCCTATGGCACAAGGATTGTGTTGAGCCACCTGGCGTGAACAATCCCCTGGCTTTGGTGAGAGAGACACGCACAAGGGCCTGGTTGTCTTGAGAGGAGCATTGTTCATAGATTCCCTTGACTGTTCATAGATTCTCTTGACTGCTCTCTGTTCATAGATTCTCTTGACTGCTCTCTGCTGCCATAACTCTTGTGTGCACACAAAGACGTTGCCAGCAAAGCAGTGGAGAATCTGCAGCAAGAAAGGGAGGGCTGAGTGACAGTGGCGTAAAATCGGGGGCCCAGTAAGCCGGATTAGCATGGAGTAGTGGTTTGGAGTGGTGGACTCTGATCTGGAGAACTGGGTTTGATTCCCCAGTCCTCCACGTGAAGCCAGCTGGGTGACCTTGGGCTAGTCACACTTTCTCAGTCCCACCTACTTCACAATGTGTCTGTTGTGGGGAGGGGACGGCATATAAAAGTTGGCATATAAAAACCAACTCTTCTCCTTCTCCTCCTCGAAACAATTTTATGTTTCTTACAAGTGAAATTCTGATCTGACAAGCTGGTTAAAAATCATGAGGGCCCTCCAGGGAGGCTGAATGGTCATTTCTAAGTAGAGTTGCCAACTCCTGGTTGGGAAATACTTGGAGGTTTTGGGGGTCGAGCCTGGGGAGGGGACCTCAGCAGGGTATAGTGCCGTAGAACCCACCCTCCAAAGCAGCTGCTTTCTCTCTGTAGTCTGGAGATCAGTTGTAATCCCAGGAGAATTCCAGGCTCCCCCGGAGGTTGGCAACCCTATTCCCAAGGTTGGGTTTGGCCCAGAAACACGGTCACCCCTTCTTTGCACTGGAAGGGCATCGTCCTGTCCCTGTCGATGCATACTTAGTAGGACCGGGAAACCTAAGCCAATGTTTTGTTTCCTCAGTGGAAGCTTTTGAAGAGGTCTCAGACAGCCTGTGCATCCCTCAGTACAGCAAGGACGGGGAAGAGAGAGTCATCCTGTTCCTGAAAATGGCCTCCAACCAGGTGTTCAGCCTGGATCTTGTGCAACGGATAAAGGAAGCCATTCGCCTGGCGCTCTCTGCCAGGCACGTCCCTAGTCTTATTCTGGAAACTGAAGGCATTCCGGTATGTCAAGGCGCCAATTTCTTATTTCTTTCTCCTTTCTCTCTCTTTCTCTCCCCCCCACCCTTGTCACCTTGGAATAGTAATTAGGGAGCAAGTTGTCATCTCTCTTCAAAGCCCACACACGCCTGGAAATTTTAGCCTCGCCGTTTTGAAAAAGTGGATTGGAGTTTTATAAATAGTTTGGCTGGGTTGCTTAGCAACTTGTGTGTGTGTTTCTGCCTTTCTTCTGGAAGAAGTCTTTTTCTTTTTAAACCCCTTCCCCATTTCCTAACAAAACATTTCTCTCTGGTTTATAAATATACGTGTTTTCTGTTGATGTATCAAGTATTCTTGGGAGTTTTCAATTAAATATAAATGGGATGATTAATTTTGGCTTTTTTGGTGTTCAAAAAAAAGCTGTCTTCATCCGAGGGCTCTGTTCTTGAAAACCAGGGGGGAGAAATTCTTTCAGAAGGGAGTTGCCTCCTTTAAACGTTCTCAGCACATTTGGGGAAGGATCTTGAAGAAATTCTGGCCGGTTTGTGTGTGTGTGTGTGTGTGTGTGTGTGTTGTGCCATCAAGTCTCTTCCGACTCATGGCGACGCTGTGAGTGAAAGTCCTCCAAAATGTCTTATCTTTGACAGCCTTGCTCAGATCTTGCAAATTGAAGGCTGTGGCTTCCTTCATTGAGTCAATCCATCTCTTGTTGGGTCTTCCTCTTTTCCTGCTGCCCTCAACTTTTCCTAGCATGACTGTCTTTTCCAGTGACTCTTGTCGTCTCATGGCGTGACCAAAATACGATAGCCTCAGTTTAGTCATTTTAGCTTCTAGGGTCAGTTCAGGCTTGATTTGATCTAGAACCCACTGATTTGTTTTTTGGCAGTCCACGGAATCCGTAACACTCTCCTTCAACACCACATTTCAAAGGAATCTATCTTCTTCCTATCAGCTTTCTTCAATGGCCAACTTTCACACCCATACATAGTAGTAGGGAATACGATGGCATGAATTAAACTGGCCAGTTTACAGTCCTGGTAAATTTTAACTGGGATGAAAGGAATTGCTTGTGCTTTCTACCCATGAAGAGAAAAATCCCGGTTTGAAAAATTCTGTATAAGAGACTTTCACTACTTCATGTTGTATCTTGAGGGCATGTCTATACCATGACTTGAGCCGTCTTGCCCCAGAGAATCTTGGGAACTGTAGTTCTGTGAGGTATATTAGGTATATTGTCGAAGGCTTTCACGGTCAGAGTTCATTGGTTCTTGTAGGTTATCCGGGCTGTGTAACCGTGGTCTTGGTATTTTCTTTCCTGACGTTTTGCCAGCAGCTGTGGCAGGCATCTTCAGAGGAGTAACACTGAAGGACAGTGTCTCGTGAAGGACAGTGTCTCACAGTGTCTGTGAGACACTGTCCTTCAGTGTGACTCCTCTGAAGATGCCTGCCACAGCTGCTGGCGAAACGTCAGGAAAGAAAATACCAAGACCACGGTCACACAGTCCTGATAACCTACAAGAACCTATGTTAGGTATATCTACCAGAACTCTTAGCACTGTTGCTAAACAGCAGTTCCCTAGGGTCATTATTTTTTTGTTGGGGAAATTGAGTGGAGATACAGAGTGGTGTACTGGTTAAGAATGGCAAACTCTAATCTGGAGAGCCGGGGTTGATTCCCTGCTCCTTCACATGAAGCCTGCTGGGCTACCCTGAGCCAGTCACGGTTTTTCTCCGAACTCTCTCAGCCCCACCTACCTCCCAAGGTGTCTGTTGTGGGGAGAAGAAGGGAAGGCAATTGTAAGCCACTTTGAGATGCCTTAAAGAGCCAGCATGGTGTAGTGGTTAAGAGCGGTCGCTTGGAGCAGTGGACTCTGATCTGGAGTACTGGGTTTGATTCCCAGCTCCTCCACATGAGTGGTGGAGGCTAATCTGGTGAACTGGATTTGTTTCCTCACTCCTCCACATGAAGCTAGTTGGGTGACCTTGGGCTAGTCACAGCTCTCTTAGAGCTCTCTCAGCCCCACCCTACCTCAGAGGGTGTCTGTTGTAGGGAAGGGAAGGTGATTGTAAGCCAGTTTGATTCTGCCTTAAGTGGTAGAGGAAGTCGGCACATAAAAACCAGCTCTTTTTCTTCTTCTAAGGTAGAGAAAAGTGGGGTATAAAAACCAGCTCTTCGCCTTATTCTTAATATTGCTTGGATCCAGGGAAGGTTTCGGAAGGAGAGCGCTCATGACCGTTTCGTTCAAGGCAGTTTTAAGACTTCCCTTAACAGAAGCGTGAACCGACTTCTGATTCCAGCCGGTTGCTCCCTTCCCTCCCTTGGGTTGATGGGCCTGGAGAAGGCCCGGGAGGTGGTTGGACTGTCAGCTGCTTGATGCTGCAGGAGATATTTTTTCCTCCGGGCATCTCCGTGAGGAGAACACACCGAAGAATGGTTTTGAGCTTGTACACGACAGCTGGTAGCTTCAGGAACCCTCATTTGGATCATTAATTAGTTCACACACTCAGACGGTAGAGCTGAATTTTAATTAAGCTGGAGGCATAGGTGCGCCGACCAAAGTGATCTACGCTGTGTGCTTGCCTTTGTGAGAGCCAGCAGGGGGTCGTGCTTAAGAGCAGCGGACTCTAAGCTGCTGAACCGGGTTGGTTTCCCCATTCCCGTGGCTCAATGGTAGAGCCTCTGCTTGGCATGCAGAAGGTCCCAGGTTCAATCCCCGGCATCTCCAGTTAAAGGGACTAGGCAAGTAGGTGATGTGAAAGACCTCTGCCTGAGACACCGGATAGCTGCTGCCGGTCTGAGTAGATGATACTGACTTTGATGGACCAAGGGTCTGATTCAGTAGAAGGCAGCTTCATGTGTGTTCATGTGAAGCCAGCTGGGTGACCTTGGGCTAGTCGCAGTTCTCTTAGAGCTCTCTCACACGCACCTACCTCTCGGGGTGTCTGTTGTGGGGAGGGGAAGGGAAGGTGATTGTAAGCCGGTTTGATTCTCCCTTAAGTGGTAGAGGAAGTCAGCATATAAAAAGCAACACTTCTTCTCCTTCTCCTCCTCTTTGCCCCCTTAAACTAAACCTTTACCTGGAATAGAAGAAAAAATGACGATGTTTCGCTTCTGCTAAAAAGGCAGTTTCAGGTGGGTAGCCGTGTTGGTTTGCAGTAGAACCAGCGAGATTCGAGGCCAAAAGGGTTTCCCGGGTGCTCATATGAGTGAACACCGGCATTTCCTACGCACCTGGACCAGGGAAGGGGTTTAAGGCTAGAGAAATGTTGTTTCTGAAGGGCCTACAGGCTCCTGCCACAGTAACGTGCGCTTAGTGCAAGAATTTGGGGCTCACCCAGCAAAACCTGCCTGGAAGGTAGATTGTTTCTCTTGCGGGGGGAGGGGGTTTGCAGCTTCAAGCCCTGGATGCGTAATATGTGGGGCTCGTTGTTGCCAGAGGTGGCAACAGACACAAGTCTCTGTCAGGAGGGTCGGTCTGTCCACTGTCAGCTGTAGAGACTCAGTGGAACCTCCAGCGACAGGAGCAGTGTACCCCCAAACAACAGCTACCATAAATCATACAGTTAAAGTGGCACTTTAGTCTGTTACGAATGTGAAGGTAGAATGCAGCAAATGCAAGCTTTTTTCCTCCCCTGGGTTAATGGATTTTGAGTGGAAGCGGCTGATCGGGTGTTGGCAGGGTTGCCAGGTCCCTCTTTGCTACCGGCGGGAGGTTTTTGTGGTCAAAGTCTGAGGGAGGGAGGGGTTTGGGGAGGGACTTAAATGCCATAGAGTCCAATGGCCAACAGCCATTTTCTCCAGGTGAACTGATCGCTATCGGCTGGAGATCAGTTGTAATAGTGGGAGATCCTCCAACTAGGACCTGGAGGTTGGCAACCCCTAGGTGTCGGCCTGCAGGTTACCGCGGCTTTGTTCTTGTATTCACAGTATACAATAAACGGGAAGAAAGTCGAAGTGGCCGTCAAGCAGATCATCGCCGGCAAAGAAGTCGAGCAGCGGGGCATCTTCTCCAATCCGGAGACGCTGGGCCTCTACCGAGATATCCCCGAGCTACGTGGCTACTGAAGCAGTCGGCCTTCCCATCTCCGTGTGTTTGTGTGCGTGAGCGTGCGTGGGGTTTTGTACTTATGTGTATATATGTACATGAATTCTGTATCTAAAGGAGAGCCTCTTATTTAAGCGGCGGCGTTTCCTTTTTGCAAGAGGAAGTGCCGTTCCTTGGCCAAGTGTTACATGTCAAGGCTTTTGGGCTGGAAGTTGCAAACCTCCCATTGTTTTCGGTGCTCTTCCGCCCGCCGGGAAGTGTTTACTTGCCTCGACTCACTTACCGGGCACCGGGGCCTTTTATAATACTCTTAAACTCCTCTCCCTCCCTCTGCCACATTCTTTTCTGGTTTTTTTTTTAAATGAAACCGAGCGGGTTAAACTCACAGGATGGCCGTATCCCGTTTGGAGTAAAGCGGTTTTGAAGGCGCGTTCTGGCAAACTGCCAAGTTTCTGGGGGAAGTCCCTCCCTCCTTGGTCGGATGATGGTGCGCCCTTCCCCCCTGAGCTTGCGCTGCAGCGCATAGCCATGTGGTACTTTGCGCGTGTGAGAAAGCGTTCTTGGTTCCTGTAGAGCTGGCCGGGACCCCAAGAGACCCGGCTGGTATCCCATGCGAATTGAAAGCACGTTGCGGACTGTGTCCCAGAATGCTTTTCTTTTCTTTTTCTTTTAATTTTTTTTTTAAAAAAGTTTTATTTCTACTTGAGAATGCTTTTCAGCACGCAAGCCTGCTGTTAAGTAGGCAGCTTGTAGAAATTGCGTCCCGAGTAAACAAAATTAAGTGGATTAATGGGTCTCCTCTTTCTCTGCAGCGTTTACTTGGCTTTTCTTTTTAACAGACACTTTCGGTTAGTTCTAACCTTTCTTAAGTAAAGTTTTTTTATTTAAATAAAAATATTATTAAAAAAAACCTTTCAGATCTGAGCGCAAGTGTTCTTGCCGATATTCCAAAGAACGCTTTCTGCTACAGCGTGAAGATTTTTGCCCTTGCCTAGAGACGGGTCATGTGCTAAGCCCCGGCGCACTCACTGAGACAGGTTATAGAGAGCAGTGACTTTTGAAGTCCTACCAGTGTTGACAGGACTTCAGTGCAGCCAAGTTTCCTTGAAGTGGCTTTGATCTCTCTCCCCCTCTCACCCCTAATTCCAAATGACCCCTTGCAAAAAGAGGGAGATGGTGGCATTGAAGCACACACAGTATTCAGCCAGCTTAAAATCTGGCGAGAATGTCAGCACTTAAGAAAGGTAAGAGATGCCGGATTCCTTCACGTGTACACAAAGGCAGTGCGGGAACACCAAAAGTCAGCCGCTGAGGCTCTCTGCTCGAACATCTGCTTGAACACCCATGACTTGGTTGTTTTTTTTTAAATAGTGGGATCTTTCCAGCGGCTCACAGCAGGCAAAGGCCTCACTAACCCCTTCTTTTCCAGAGCGAACAGTGGAGGCTTTGGCCTCGGCTACCTAAAACAATTTGTTTGTGGCTTGGCTTCCACACATGGGAATTGGCAGCTGAGGTGTATCAGCAGAAAATTCCGACTTCTCTTCCTGCTGCCGCTACGTGTGTGTTTTTGGAAACCTGCCCAAGAGCCCTTTGCCTAGGATCTTGGCCGGTGTGGGGAGAAATCAGGTGGGAATAATGGAGGAGGGCAGACTTCATAGGATTAAGGGCTAGGCTGGAGCCAATAGGGAAGCCCTCTTTGGGGCGGAATTGACTCTGCAGGCTGCCGATCGCTTACCCCCCACACCAGAACCCCACGGAGCTCGAAGTTTGTGACCGATGTATGTAACTTTTTTTAAAAAAACAACAATGACAACTGTGCAATCTTGGAAAAAGGACCTAAAATGATTTTCTTGGTGCTTTGATCTTTCTTGCGTTGCAAAGGGATCTGTTTGTAAAAAATAAAATGCGCTCTTACAACGGTGAAAACCAGTCGATGGCAGCAACTACAATCTGTGTTTTTATAAAGAGTTGTAGCTACCGTACGGGGAAAAACGCCTGGCGCTCGCCAGTTCCTTCACCACTTTGAATATGTTGTGGGTAAATTCTGTATTTTGGGACTTTTCCAAACAAATCATGCTGTCGAGGGAGCCCCAACACTGTTATAAGACATTTAAACAATAAAATAGCAGAAGAAGTGGACATTTTTTAATAGACTGAATGCCTTGCACCGAGCATGGATTTGCAAAGGGCCTGGCAGTTGCCAGATGTCACAGTTTGGGGCAGTTGGTGACCCACCAGAGGAGCAAGGCTTGAAAAAATGAAGCTGCTAGTTGGATTTATCACTCCTCTGTGTCCCCTAGCAGGGGAGGGGCTTCATTGGTTGCTTTCCCTCTACCAGTATTTGGGTGTCGGGTTGCACTGGGATTCCTGCCCTCTTTGGAAGGGCGGGGGGGAAGCATTGTTATAGCCCGGAAAGCAGCAGACAGACCTGGAGAATACTATAAGCCAGGCTGATACTGCAAAGAACCTGATGGAGAGAATGCAAATGCATCTGAGCGAGGAGACCTCTGCTTGTAATCCGGAAATAAGCTGCTCCTTAAAATCAAAGACTGCCCTGAGAGATCTGCTGGGAAACAGAAGCTGTTTCATTGAGGGTTTGCGGCAGGATTGGGAAATGCCTGGAGATTTGGGGGGGGGGGCGCCTGAAGAGGGCAGGGTTTGGAGAGGGGAGGGACTTCAGTGGCGTAGAGTCCAATTGCCAAAACAGCCATTTTCTCCAGGGCAACTGATGTCTATCAGCTGGAGATCAGCTGTAATGGTAGGAGACCTCCAGCCACCACCTGGAGGATTGCAGCCTATGTGGAGGGCATTTTCCATGCCATAACCTGTTGACCCATTTGTAGCATATCGAGCCTTTCTCTTAACCCTCCCCCACGTTCATTGATCAATGTGTGCATTTGCCCTGGGATGGAACCCAGATCCTCCTTGTCCCTTGAAGGTGTGTGTGGGTGCTATAGTGGAAGGGGTGGGAGGCCTGTGGTGGTCTCCAGCAGGTGGGATAGATCAACCAGAGGAAAGCTGGAAGCAACCGTATTGGATCTGACTGGTTTAGGACAGTGCTTTCCAACCTTTTGGGTATGGTAACCCACAAGCCCAAAGTTTCTTGGAATGGTTGGTGACCCTCTTCAGAAAACAGCATGCACAAATCACAAACCCGGGACCTGTTTTTTCAGGCTTTGTGGGGGAGCACAGGATGGGAAACGCTTGTTTAAGATTTCAGGTCTCTGGGTTAGGACTATCAGTGAACTCGATTCTGCACATTATAGAATCAGAGTTGGAAGGGACCACCGGGGTCATCTAGTCCGACCCCCTGCACAATGTAGGAAATTCCAAATGATCTCCCCCCACACACCCCCAGTGACCCCTACCCATTCCCAGAAGATGGCCAAGGTGCCCTCCCTCTCATGATCTGCTTAAGGTCATAGAATGACTGACAGATGGCCATCTAGCCTCATAGAATCATAAGAGTTGGAAGGAACCACCAGGGTCATCTAGTCCAACCCCCTGCACAATACAGGAAACTCACAACTACCTCCCACACACACACCCAGTGCCCAGAAGAAGGTGGTCTTAAAAACCTCCAGGGAAGGAGAGCACCAGCCTGTTCCACCGAGGAACCGCTGTGTTAGAAAATTCTTCCTAATGTCTAGACGGAAACTCTTGATTTTAACCTGTTGGTTCTGGTCTGAACCTAATCATCATCGAAACCTATTTTGATAACAAAATCAGCTCCAGAAGATTAACACGTGGTTAAAATCAAAGTAAACGTGTAATATGGCAAGTATGAGACCGTAAACATATGTTGAGAGGGAAACGGAGAATAAAGCCCCCCCCCTCCATCAACCAGGCAGAGCTGCTAAGACTTTGTCAACGGCTTCCGTATCCTTCATGCCCGCAGGCAAAATTTCGCAGCGCCAATATCATAGCTAATGAGATTCTGCACTTTTAAAACCTCTTCAGCGTATGGGTTGGTAAATAAGCTGTTTACAGCGAGGACACAAACCTGTGAAGTGCTTCCTCCTTCAAATTGACAGGGTCAGATACCCACGGCACCTCCGCATTTTGGGGTTCTGCCTAGCAGCATGCTTTTCAACTTTACGCAGTGAAGGATCTCTCTCCGGGTCTGCTTTCCAGGGATACAACTGGGAGATACCAGAGATTGATGTATGTATTTATTTAATTTCTATCCTGCCTTTTCCCGATGAGGGTCAAGCTAACAACCATGCATTTATCCCATCAAATACATCTAATCCTAAAACCTGTGTACGACAATAATAACGTTAAACCTAAATTAACCAGAATTATCTAAAAGCTTATTAAAAGATGGCATCCTAATAGGGATGAAGAGTTGGTTTTTATATGCCGACTTGCTCCGCCACTTAAGGAAGAATCAAACCAGCTTGCAATCACCTTCCCTTTCCCTCAACAGACGCCCGGTGAGGTAGGCGGGGCTTAGAGAGCTCTAAGAGAGCTGTGACTAGCCCCAGGTCACCCAGCTGGCTTCATGTGGAGGAGTGGGGAAACCAACCCGGTTCACCAGATCAGAGTCCGCCGCTCAGCTCACGTGGAGGAGAGGGGAATCAAATTCCCTTTGTATTATTATCACCCTGCTAGGTGGGGGAAACCTCATGCGGATGAGCAAAAAACAACAGAGGGACACAGACTGAATCGGGGAACTTCATGTAAACGGATCTGTCCATGGCTAGAAGAGAAAGGGTGCAGAAGAGAACATAGTGCAGGGGTCCCCGGTGTGGTGCCTGTGGGCGCTATGGTGCCTAACAACATTTTTCCTGGTGCCTACCAAGTGTTTTTTTGAAAATGTTTGGGGGCCAAGCAGGGCTTTTGCCCAGCAAGGCTTCTGTTTGACCATTGGGAATTTGACCGGCTGTGCAGATTTTAAAGAAAATGTTGTTTTGGCAGCAGCTGCCACCTCCCACCACAAAGATCTTCACCGTGTGACTGAAGAGCGGCAGTAGCCGTTTTGTGGTTGGCGGGGTTTGGGGAGGGGAGGGACTTCAATGCCATAGAGTCCAATGGCCAAAGTGGCCATTTTCTCCAGGGGAACTGATCTCTGTCGGCTGGAGATCAGTTGTAATGGTAGGAGGTCTCCAGCTGGTACCAGGAGGTTGGCAACCCCATTGGGAATCCCGATGTACTGCTTCATGGGTAGTAGAAATGCTCAGGCATTGGGATAGAGGCTTGTGCGGGGGGATGGCGGTTTCGGTGTGCGAAAACAGATGCATAATATCCAAGTTGGAAGGGATTCCTTCCCCAAGACACAAAACCCCTTGCCTCTGATTAAAAGTTCTTCTAGAGTCTAGCGGTGCCAGCTCCCTCTTTGGTATTCTAAATATAAACGCTGTTTTAGCTTGCCTCCACGTATTCATTAAAAGTTCATTACCCGTTCTTTAACTCGTGCAAAATATCTGGAGTTTACAAAGCACTCTGATCATTATTAATAAGTAAATCTGGAACAGTTCGTTAATTGATGGCAGATGGTTCAGAGAGGCACCGATAAACTACGGAAGAATGTGAAGGGTTTAGCCAAAACGGGTTTCTTTTTTTTGAGCGCTGGCTTATAACAAATGCATTTTAGCATTGGCGGCAGATGGAATTTAATCTTTTGCTCCTGTTTCCTGTATCGTTTGGAAGCCGCTTTGTAAGGCACACACCCACAAAGGACAGATGGGGTTTCCTGTGTCTCTAGTAGTTACAGAAGAACGGTGGAATAATCCTTTTGAGAGTCACCCTGGGGCAAAGAGTTCTGATGTTCTCCCAAATGAACAGATGAGTCATGATTGCTGGTTAGGCCTGGTCTATGCCTGTAGCTGAATGAGGTGGTAGATCTGAAACCATGGTATGAAGTTGGTCTACTAACCTTGGTTATTCTTAAATTATTGTTTTATGGGCTTGTCCGGTACCGCCCTCACTGGGCCAGGTCATGTCTCTGTAGAGGAAAGACTGACACTGTTGAGATCACCATTTGAAGCAAACCGTGATTTGAATGATTGGTTACAAGCTGGATTTACAAGTTAGCCGTAGTTAACTGATGGTTTTGTACTATGTCTGAGCAGAACCAGAATATCCTACTCAGCCATTTATTGGAAGTAATGGGCTGTCCTCTGTTGGAAACAGGGATGTTGGACTAGATGGACATATAGTTTGTTCCAACAGGGTTGCTCACCTGGTTGATCGTTGCTATTTTGCTTCTTTTCAAATTGTTTTGTACTAATGGAGAATCAGTACTGTTATGTTGATGTTATTTAAAATGTCCTAAATTTATGGAACTTTTGAATATTTGTATACTGCTTTTAAAAAGTGACCTATAAATTAATAAAATTTTGAAACCTCCCTCCCTCCCCTTGGATCAACTGAAAATGGTGTCCACGATTAAGCGGCAGATTTCTTTACAAAGTGTTAATTATGTTTAAAATGGAATATACATGACTGACCAGCACTGACAAAAAGACCAAGTCCTATGAGGAAAGGTTGGGTATGTTTAGCCTGGAGAAGACCAAGAGGGGATATGATCACCATCTTCAAGTACTTGAAAGGCTGTCATAGAGAGGAGGGTGCCGAGTTGTTTTCTGTTGCCCCAGAAGGTTGGACCAGAACCAACGGGTTGAAATAAAATCACAAGAGTTTCCGTCTAGACATTAGGAAGAATTTTCTAACAGTTAGAGCGGTTCCTCAGTGGAACAGGCTTCCTCGGGAGGTGGTGGTCTCTCCTTCCCTGGAGGTTTTGAAATAGAGGTTAGATGGCCTTTTGTCAGCAATGCTGATTCTAGGCAGATCATGAGAGAGGGGGCACCTTGGGCATCTTCTGGGCAAGGAGTAGGGGTCACGGGGTGTTGGGGGAAGGTAGTTGTGAATTTCCTGCATTGCGCAGGGGGTTGGACTAGATGACCCTGGTGGTCCCTTCCGACTCTATGATTCTATGATATCCCTTGTACACATTGGTGGGAATTCTAAAAGAGCTGGCTCCCAGTACCTGTTCTCTTGTCCCTTCCCCCATGCTTCCAGAGAATCACAACACACAGCTCTACATAAAACAAAATAACATGATAAATTTTGTCGGGCCAACGAGGTGGCACCTGGTGGTTACGGCATCCCTCGGGGCGGACTGAGCAGCTGTTGCAAACTGCAGCAAGGATTCCTTGCCAACCTGCTTGCTCCTTTTAATTGCAAAAAAACCCCCCAAAAACTCTGGCCATTCTAATAACCGTTTCAGCATCTCTGGGGAAGCACTTCAGCGCTTTATCTCTGTTTTAAGAGTAGAGGATTTAATCTGTGGGAAAGGAGCCATTTCTCCCACCCACCCCCTACTAGGGATAACTTTATTGTTTAAAATCCGAAAATTAGAACAGTATGAATATGTGTGCTTATTGCTTTTTTTTTTTTTAAGAAAAAGAAACTGCATCATATGCAAATCCAGCCCACCCTGGAGTTGCGCGTTGGAACAATATGGCAGCCATTGGGCTTTGGAGAGCGCTCCGATTTATGCCTTCCTGGGATTCAGGGGCCTCGTTTAGATTCCAATCATGAGATAATCAACAGCCG
Source organism: Euleptes europaea (assembly GCF_029931775.1). Classification (NCBI taxonomy): domain Eukaryota; kingdom Metazoa; phylum Chordata; class Lepidosauria; order Squamata; family Sphaerodactylidae; genus Euleptes; species Euleptes europaea. The sequence continues at coordinate 59,074,494 of NC_079324.1, read as the reverse complement.
TCGGAGCGTTTTGTTCGACATGATCTGAGTGCAAATGGGAAGAGGTCTGCTATGCATAAGAGGCTCCAGAAATCCAGCCGATGGAACGTTTTCCAGCCAACACAAACAAGTACTCCCCCAAATATGAAGTCAGTGAGCAACAGCCTTTATGCAATTTCTCATCGTTGTTTCTGATGTCCAAAGGGTTGTTGTTGATTTGCCCCCTCCTGAACAGCCGTCAGACTAGGGTTGCCAAGCTCCAGGTACTGGTAAACAAAAGTTAGCCTGCTGTACAAGTATTGTGCTATTACAACTGATCTCCAGCCGATAGAGATAAGTTCCCCTGGAGAAAATGGCTGCTTTGGCAATTGGACTCGATGGCGTTGAAGTCCCCCCTTCCCCAAACCCCGCCCTTCTCAGACTCTGCCTCTAAAACCTCCCACCGATAGCGACCCTACGTCAGACAGAGAAGCACTTCATAGGGGTGGAGAAGGTAAGACCCAGTAAAGGATAGTGGTCAGAATGCTGGAGTAAGATCTGGGAGACCCAGGTTCAAATCCCCCACTCTGTCATAGAAACTTTCTGGGTGATCTTAGGCTAGTCATTCACTTTCAGCTTAACCTACCTTACAGGGTTGGTGTTGTGGGTCAGTCTCAGTCCTGGGCTGATAACAGAGGAGCCGTCGCAGGCAGAAGCTAGGACAGAGAAACAGTTGCAGCCAGAAGCTGCTGCTCCTGGCCTTCAGCCTTCCAGTTCAGGAACTCAAGCCCTTCCTGGAACCCAGCAACAGGCAGCCTCACCTTTAGGGTTGCCAGAACCTTCAGAACAACGAAGCAGGCATCTACGAAGAGAACCGCAGAAGAGAATTGCAGGAAAGACGACAAAATGAACACACATGAAGCTGCCTTCTACTGAATCAGACCCTCAGTCCATCGAAGTCTGTATTGTCTACTCAGACTGGCAGCGGCTCTCCAGGGTCTTAAGTAGAGCCCTTTCACGTCATCTCCTTGCCTAGTCCCTTTAACTGGAGATACCAGGGATTGAACCTGGGACCTTCTGCATGCCAAGCAGATGCTCTACCACTGAGCCACAGCCCCTCCCCTTGGTGGCTCAGCACAGATCAATTACTGGCAGCAAGGCGTGGCGGCAGTGCAGGGCTGATGAATGACACCTGGCTTGCAATGCCGGAATAGCCTCATTATTAACTACAGCTGGCTCATCCATCCCAGCAAGTCAGTTTCCTATTTAAGTAACTAGCAAAGAAAAGCTAGTGTGGCTACTAGTCAAAATAGATACTAGTCGTGATGCACATTCTCTCTAGGTGCTGTGGAACATGCCTATTATATTAGGTGCTGTGGAACCCAGGCAGGATGGTGCTGCTGCAGTCGTCTTGTTTGGGGGCTTCCTAGAGGCACCTGGTTGGCCACTTTATGAACAGACTGCTGGACTTGATGGGCCTTGGTCTGATCCAGCAGGGCTTTTCTTAGGTTCTTATGTTTTGGTTGTCTGTCAATCCATTTTTCTCCTGCCCTTCTCCTAAGGGGTTCAGGAAGGACCCCCGTAGTAGTTGTATCAGCCAGGTAACAGAGCCATAGTGTTTTGCCTCTAGATCTGATGCAAATAGATCCGTATCGCCTCTGGGCCATCCCAACCTTCTCTTGATCCAGATCACAAACGAGGCCAAACATGCTACCACCTCGTCCTCCGCAAAATGATGTGCCGCCAGAAATTTGCATCTGCCTCCTTTCTTGCCATGCGTACTTGATACTTGACGGTTCAGGAATTAATGGAAGACTGTGGTGAGCGCAAAGCGAACTTGTTGTACAAGGTTAATTTTCCCACTACAAACACCCTGCGTTTTGAAGTGACCCGTCTCTTTGAGAGCTCCAAATCTATTTCATGCTTCGTTCGCTTCAGAGGTTTCTGCCTTTGTGTCGGAACTATTTTCCTGCCCTGTTGGGGCATAAAGAGGGATGAGATAAGTGTGCGTGAGTGAGTATGTGTGGAATACATCAAACTTTGAATACATCTGGGAGTTGGGGGAAATAATTACCTAGTGTGGGGATTCTTGGAAAGTGGTTCGGAGAGGCATCAATGTGTTAGATTGCCATCCGCTGTCTTCTGTAAATGTGTCGGTGAAAGGCATTATTTAAGTCCACTGGTGAGAACTAGATTAAAAGACCTGGGGACGTTTGCGTGTGTGTATTCAGAGGGGAGAGATTCAATAGCTCATCTCTGCGCCTGTCCACCGCCCATGAAAGACGAGCATGCGGGGAGAGAGAACATGATTTCGCAAGAGAACGGGCGAGGCAGTCGCCTACCCATGACTTAATTATGCGTTTGGAAAGTTCTGTTCCGAAAAGGTGGCAGGCGATCTAATTTAATCATTATGGTCCTGAGGCTAGAGGTGCTCCATCTCAGAACTTAGTCCCAGGCCCGGAGAGAGAACGTTTTTGAACATTTTCACCATGCTTGAAGGTAATAACTTGGTCGAAAAGTTATATATTGGCAAGGCAGCCTCGATTATTGATATATCAAGAGGACGGCGACGAAAAAGGTCAGGGGGTTGGAAAATGAAGTTGATGAAGGAAGGCCAAAGGGACATGTTTAGCTTAGAGAAGAGGGTGGTGGGGTCGTGCTCTTGAGGTACGTGAAAGGCTCTGGGCTGGGGCAGACTCGCCCTTTGACTTAGAATAATAGAAACATAGAGTTGGAAGGGATCGCCAGGGTCATCTAGTCCAACCCCCTGCACAATGCAGAAAATTCACTGCTACCTCCCCCCCCCCCCAGTGACCCCTACTCCATGCCTAGAAGATGGGGAAAAACACTCCAGGATCCCTGGCCAGTTTGGCCTGGAGGAAAATTGCTTCCTGACCCCAAAGTGGTGATCAGCATTACCCTGGGCATGTAAGAAAGGGCCACGGGAGCCAACATTGACACAACCCTTCCTGCCGTCTCATGATCTGCCCAACTTCACAGAATCAGCATTGCTGACAGATGGCCATCTAGCCTCTGCTTAAAAACCTCTTAAGAAGGAGAGCCCACCACCTCTCAAGGAAGCCTGCTTCACTGAGGAACCGCTCCAACTGTTAGAAAATTCTTCCCAATGTTTAGCCGGAAACTCCTGATTTTATTTCAACCCGTTGGTTCTGGTCTGACCTTCTGGGGCAACAGAAAACAACTCGGCACCATCCTCTATATGACACCCCTTCAAGTACTTGAAGATGGTTATTATATCACCCCTAAGTCTTCTCCTCTTCAGGCTAAACATATTCAGCTTCTTCAACCTTTCCACGCAGGACGTGGTCTCCAGCCCCCTCACCATCTTCATTGCCCTCCTCTGGACACATTCCAGACTTAATGGGAAAGAAGCCTTGGGCAACGGTTTTCTGACATTGAGGAATGCCCCGACATTGTCCGACATGGAATCCCTGTTCATTAATTGGGGTTGCCAACTCCTGTGTTGGGAAATTCCTGGAAACTTGGGGGATGGAAACTGGAGAGGGCAGAATTTTGGGAGCAGTCGGAGCTTCACTGGGATGTGATGTCGTAGAGCCCACCTTACAAAGCAGCCATTTTCCCAAGGGGAACAGATGTCTGGAAATCAGTTGTAATTCAGGAGGATCTTCAGAGTCCCCCGCCCTGGAGGTTGGCAATCCTTATTGATGGTGCCTTCTCCTGGTGCCTTTCAGCCTCTTGCAACAGAGAGGGCTCCTTACATCGAGGGAAAGCATGACCATTTAGGGGAATGGAGCTACAGTAACATCTTACCGGGCTTTTGCTGAAGCCTGGCTTTTCCTTTCCTGCTTCAATAATTGTACAGAGCTTGGACAGGGCCAGAGGCATCAGCTGGAGAGTAAGGGCAAAGGGCTTTTGGCCCTTGGGCACTTAGCCAATGGCTTGCAACTTATGCCTTCAAACAAGCCAGCCAATGAGTCCAGCAGCTCTGTCTTGAGCAGTTTCCTTGTTTACTGGTGTGTTTATGGAGTATTTGCTCTATTGTAAAATGCTTTGGGCTCCTCCAGGAAGAAAAGCAAGGTAAAAATAAAACAAACCCCTCTGTAGAACCAACATTACCTCTTTCTCAGCCAAGTCTCTTCTCAAGTTGACAGGGTTGCCAACCTCCAGGTGGGGCCAGTAGATCTCCCAGCATTACAGCTGAGCTCCAGGCTGCGGAAATCAGTTCCCTTGGAGAATATGGCAGCTTTGGAAGGTGGGTCCAATGGCATTAAAACCCACTGAGATCTCTCCCCTTCTCAAATCCCACCTTCCCTAGCATCCATCTCCAAATCTCCAAAAATTTCCAGCGTTGGCAACCTTAAGTCAACAGTTGCCTAAACTTGGGCTTATTCACACCCGCAGAAGGGGGTGGGGAAAACCTGCCTCTCTGCTTCTACCTTTAGCAACTTCAAGATGACAGATTGATTTAAAAGCGGGGGCGGGGGGAGGAAAGACAAATCAAATCCCACAGTCTGCTAGATGATGAAATGTATTGATTGCCACATACAGTTTCAAATCTGTATTGATGGCTGCCGCATTCTCAGCTCTGCCTGGCGAAACCTGTAATTAGATTTAGGGGGAGACCAGTCGATTCCCATGCCATCAAAATATTAAAAGGCTTTGTCGCGAGAATCCAGCCTTCTAGGACTGGGGCCTGATTGAATTTCCAGGGAAGTATTATTTATAAACCCTTAAGACAGCAGTTTCGGAAATGGCAGGAGGACTTGGCCCTTTTAAGAATAATAGGGGCAACGGAGAAACTGGGGAGAGCAGGAAGAGAAGGGAGAGGCTGTCTGGTCTCTTGGTCAGGGCTGCTGCTTCTATCCTACCTCAAGTCTGCAAGTAACCTGATGTTTTATAGGGTTGCCGATTCCAGATTGGAAAATTCCTGGAGATTTGGGGGTGGAGCCCTAGGAGGGGCAGGGTTTAGGGAGAGGAAGGACCTCATCAGTAGGGCTGCCAGCTCCAGGTTGGGAAGTAGCTGGAGGTTTGGGGTGTGGAGCCTGAGGAGGGCAGTGTTTGGGAAGGGGAGAGACGTCAACGGGGTATAATGCCATAGAGTCCACCTTCCATAGCGGCCATTTTCTCCAGGTCAACTAATCTCTGTAGTCTGGAGACCAGTTGTAATAGTGGGAGATCTCCAGCCACCACCTGGAGGTTGGCAACCCTGTTCAAGAGGGGTGCCATACAGTCCACCCCTCCGAAACAGCCATTTACTCCAGGGGAACTGAACTCCATCATCTGGAGATCAGTTGCAATTTTGGGGAATCTCCAGGCCTCACCGGGAGGTTGGCAACCCTAATAAGAAGATGGGAGGCGGATCAGCCATGGCGGTGAGCTGTCCCTTGACAAGTCTGACATCATTGGGCAACAACCTCAGGTGGGCTGAGCACCAGCCTTTGACCTGCTGCGATGAAGTAATAGAACTTGCTCCTATCTTGTGCTTTGCTGCAAACACAGGGTTGGAGAGCCAGCGTGGTGTAGTGGTTAAGAGCAGCCGGACTTTAATCTGGAGAACAGGGTTTGATTTCCTGCTCCTCCACTTGAGCGGTGGGCTCTAATCTGGAGAACCGGGTTTGATTTCCCACTCCTACACATGAAGCCTGCTGGGTAACCTTGGGCTAGTCACAGTTCCCTCGGAACTCTCTCAGCCTGTGCTAGTCTCGGGTTACTGCCGGCTACTGGTCTTGAGAGCAGGCTGTTATCTCAGGAATGCAGGAATCCGGGGGAGTCCCGCCAGGAGCTGGAAACCAAAATAAAGTCGGCGTGCAGAGGCGAAGTCAAAAGTCCGGTCCAAGGGTCAGAAGTCCGTTTAACAAAGTCTAGGAGCGTCAGCAACAAAAGTCACAGATCCTTTTGCAACAATTGCTTTTGCAACATCTGTCTGTTCCAAGCCTGGGTTTAAGCTCTTTCTCTTTGCCTTAGTCTCATCCTCAGACAACTCACAGTCTTGGAGCCATCTCCTTAGCTCCTGTAGACGCGCACTTCTCCTTTTACTTTGCAACTCCATTCTCCCCTTTTGCCTGTGCTGTTGAGTGGCTTCAGGTGAGCTGGGTGGGTCCTGCTTCCGTGGAGTTACAGCTGCATCTGGTTGTGTCGAAGGAGGTGATTCTGCGTTCACTTCCAATTCCTCAGCAGGGCTGGTGTTTCCTCCTACCTGTTGTCCTTCACCCTGCCCTGCATTCTCAGCTGCCTGAGGTGCAATGCCCGTTATTTCTCCCTGCTCAGGCTCTTCCTCTGATGATGCTTCGCCTGTTGAAGTCTGGGCCATGCCACAGCCCCACCTACCTCACAAGGTGTCCGTTGTGGGGAAAGGAAGGAAAGGTGATTGTAAACCAGCTTGATCGGGTTCTGCAGATTAGAGCCTATTGCTCCTAACCACCGCTCTTAACCACTACACCACGCCGGCTGTTTGGCCTCTCCTTTCTTTTTCAAAAGCTGTTCCCTGCCGCTGCAGACAGGAATCCGAGTTCCCCGGGCCTAATTGGCTAAGGGCAGCAGGAAAAGAGGAAGACCCAACAAGAGATGGGTGGACTCAATAAAGGAAGCCACAGCCTTCAATTTGCAGGATCTGAACAAGGCTGTCAAAGATAGGACATTTTGGAGGACTTTCATTCATAGGGTCGCCATGAGTCGGAAGCGACTTGACGGCACTTAACACACACACACACACACACACACACACAAAATGAGGTGAAGATGGAGCCTCTCATTCCATCCATAAAATGCAAAGCAGGAAGATCAAGAAGCCTCAATTTGACTCAGGGCCATCCGGGGAAGGGAAAGGGCCAGCAGGCAACCTCCGCCAGGTGTTGCTGTTCAAAACCAGCCTGCCTGTTTCCCTCTTAGCATTTTAAATGGGAAAAGACAAGCCCTGTACCAACGTGCCTTTCCCGCTTTAAAAGACTAATGCCCTAGTGCGGGGCTCGGTTTTGAATCGCAAAACCCGGGGTGGTGGTGGTGGTTGAAGGGTTAAACACCCTCTCCCTTCCTGGCATGACCCCGACGCAAATTGAGGCCACATAAGCCTCAAGCTCGAATTTTATGGATGGAACAAGCCCCAACCCAAACTGATCTTTGTCACCTGGAGATAGGATTGCCAACCTCCAGTTGGTGGAAAAGATCCAAACAGCACTACAAGGTAATATAAACACAAGATAAATTTATAAAGGTGCAGGTATATGCTTTGGAGACCTATATAGAAATCCTCTCGGTCCCTCTTTGAAATTGATATGATTGTTATAAACTTTTCTGATATGTGTAGCTGATGAAGCCATGTGCGAAACGTGTGCATGATCTAGACGACATGTCCGGGCACCTCTTCTGGCACCTCCTCGCTGTGGTCCTCATTTTTGACATTTTGTGTCCAGCTACCGAGAAGTACAGGAAAGTCTTTCATGGACAGCTATATTGTTTTTATGTGATCCATTGGACAATTTCTTTTGTCATATTGCATATCTTGCTGGACTATTTATGCTAATTGTTTAAAAATAACCCTGATTGTGTTTCCCTTAATTTTTGTACATATGTTCACTCCTTGCACTTACCTGTACCTTTATAAATTTATCTTGTGTTTATATTACCTTGTAGTGCTGTTTGGATCTTTTCCATCATCTATACAGCACTGAGCCTTCATTCTCTCCAACCTCCAGTTGGTGGCTGGAGATCTCCCACTATTACAATTGATCTTGAGGCAACAAAGATCAGTTCCCTTGGAGAAAATGGCTGCTTTGGAAGGTGTACTCTATGACATTATACCCTGCTGGGGTCCCTCCCTTCCCCTCCCCAAACCCCACCCTACTCAGGCTGCCCCCCCACAAATCTCCAGTTAATTCCCAACCCAGAGCTGGCAACCTACCTGGAGATCGGTTGCAATCCAGGGAGGTCTCCAGCCACCACCTGGAGGTTGGCAAACCCGATGTCTGGACAGAACACGCTTTTGCTGGTTGGGCCTGTAAAAAGGTGGCGGAGCATGCGTCGGATCCTGTCCCTCCTCTTCTAGTCTGCAGCGCTGGCTTTTATTTCCGTTTGCGGAGTTCTGAATCCTGCCTGGTTCAGGAACACATAATTACTCTTTTGTAGAAAGGATTCTGAACTTGGGCAACTGTTCAGATTCTGATGTGACAATTCTATTAGGTTACCTGCTTGACCCTGTAAATTGAAACCCCGAGAGGTCATTACGTCTGTCTGATCCCCTGTATTCAATTTACTTCTCTAGGCTGGGGAGGGGGGGGGGAGAGACACCGGATCAAAGCATCATTTAAATCCGCCCAGGGAGTCGTAACTTTAATTTTTCTGGCTAGACATACGTCCTTTTCTTCTTCGTTTGCAACATACCTAATTCTATTGCAAAATAGTTCTTTTAAAAAAAGGACGCTTAAGGCTCTCACTTCTGAAAGTAAAATACAATATTTGGCAGTGTAGTGATAGATTGGCTTGTCAGGATTTTGTGAGCTGTTCCATCGACGTGGCAATGTTGTTTATCGTCCTTTTTTTTATCAAAGAACTGGGTTGAGGCGTACCATACCCCGAACACTGGGATTTCTGACTGGGAAGGTACTAAGAGTTGGTAGGCGTAGCCCCTGAACTAGAAAGCTGCCTTCAGGCCCCAGATAGGTGTGTGCGGGTGGTAGCAAGCATTCTCTGGAAAGGAAGAAGCACTCTGTGCATGCTCAGATGCTTTCTATTACCACTTCTCAAGCTTTTTAAAAAAAACTGTGGCTCTTTTTATTCCACATTTCCTCCAAAGAAGTTGAGGGTAGTGTGCATGCCCCCCCCTTTATGCTCACAACAATCCTGTGAGGAAGGTTAGATCCCAGATCTGTGAAACAAATGAGGATTCAGCTGAATGTGTATACCTCTTCCCTTAAAAGGGTAGCGTCTGTTGGTATCAGATCCGCAGCAGATTCTGTCCGCTGATTCATCAGCATGTAGGGTTGTCAACCTCCAGGTAGTAGCTGGAGATCTCCTGATATTGCAACTGATCTCCAGCTGATAGAGAAAATGGTCGCTGTGGCAATTGGACTCTATGGCATTGAACTCCCTCCTCTCTCCAAACCCCGCCCTCCTCAGGCTCTGCACCAAAAACCTCCCGCTGGTGGCAAAGAGGGACCTGGCAACCCTATCAGCAATGTCTCAGAGAGCTAGCGTGGTGTCATGGTTAGGAGCGGTGGACTCTTATCTGGTGAACCAGGTTGGTTTCCCCACTCCTACACATGAAGCCACCTGGGTGACCTTGAGCTAGTCACAGTTCGCTCCAAACTCTCTCAGCCCCACCTACCTCACAGGGTGTCTGTTGTGGGGAGTGGGAGGGAAGGTGATTGTAAGCCGGTTTGAGACTCCTTGAAAGGTAGAGAAAATCGGCATATAAAAACCAACTCTTCTTCTTCTTCGTTCATGCATGCAAAACCATCAGCTGGTTATGAGCAATGGTCAGGCATGCACAATCCATGCCCAGGCCTCCGGGAAGCTGTTTGGACCGGCAAAAACCATCCCTTTCGCTCTCGGGGTCAGATCTGTGCACTTGCTTGAGTTACTAATTCCAGCGCTTGTTCTGCTGCATGACAGTAATAATAACATTTTTTAAAATAAACAACACCATTAGTATGCCTTTGCAGTCCTTGCTTGCTGTTTGTTCTAATTTCTGGGAGCTTGAACTTTTCAGAGTTGCGTTAATCCTCCTTCTTTACATTTCCCCTGTTTGCTCTTCACGAACCTGCGAAGTAGTAAAGGATAATCGTTTGTGAAACTTGATTTCGTCACGCAAACGCAGGGAATGTGCTGTTTGTTTCTATACTGAGCGGGGTGGGAGTGGGGGTGCGTTGGGGGGGTCTTATTCAATAAAAATGCTGACCCTTTTGCCTTCTGCAAGTCTCTCCACATTTGACCCCCCCCCAGATCCTACACTGGATCCCTATCTAGTCCTGTATTCAGCAGTATGCTCCTGGCCTAGGGTTGCCAACCTCAAGGTGGTGTAGGGTTGCCAGGTCCCTTTTTACCATCGGTGGGAGGTTTTGGGATGGAGCCTGAGGAGGGCGGGGTTTGGGGTGGGGAGGGGACTTCAATGCCATAGAGTCCAATTGCCAAAGCGGCCATTTTCTCCAGGTGATCTGATCTCTATCGGCTGGAGATCAGTTGTAATAGCGTGAGATCTCATACCTTTAGCCCCAATCTAAAAAAATCCCAAACCTTCTTTAAGCCATTTTCAGATGCACTGGAGTTTCTCAATTGGGGAGGGACACTCTATGCATGCTCAGAAGCACTTCTGCCTAGGCACTGGAAATCGGCAGAGGGTCAGAGCCCTAGTTGGAATAAAGCCACCCCTTTTGTGCAATCAATTGCTCCCCCCACCCTAAAAAAACCCAAAATCTCCTCTCCCCCAGTAATTTCTCACACCGCGAAACGCAACGGGATCTTCTTGAAGAGGTGATCGAGGCAAGGCACTTAAAGAAGGGTGTGGCAGGTGTGTTTCCACTGGAGAAGACCCAGTGCAACATCTCCTTAGCCGAAGCACGGGGTTTGCCCATGGGTTTGCCCGCAGCGCCCCAAACCCGGCCACCCTCTCCCCCATTCACAACTCCTCCTTCATTTGTTGCCATATAGAGGCCATGAGGCTGTGATAAGATGCAAATCCAGGCACCAAACAGTTTTAGTCAATATTTGATTTATTATTCTTTTTTGGAAACAGAAAATTACAACCTTCAAGCCATTGAAAGGAATAAGCGAGGAACTTTAGAAAAATAGAAACGTTGCTACGCTGGCTGGTGCCAGGTATAAATCAAGGCAGGATCCCAAAAACCTGCTCACAGGCACATGCCTTGGTCTTATTAAGCATTTTCCAAGATGACCTTGGCCAAGGGTGCTTCTTTCAAATGGAGAATAAACAGGGAATTCAATCATGTTGGCTAAACTCCACGCAGGGCTCTTGTAAGCTAGCAGAACAGTTCTAAACACCTTTCTAAACACCAGGAAACGTCTTTTCCTAAATATGGGGTTAGATCCTCCTAGTTTTTTTTCCATGTGGTGGAGGGAAGAGGGACTTTTTTTTTGACCACCAGCTTTATTATTGTCAAGGTGAGCCATGAAGCTCATGAGGGGACCTTGGGCTTTGTCTCAGCTTAATCCACCTCACATGGTTGTTGTGCCGGGCAGGGGAGAACACATGAAGCTGCCTTATACTAAATCAATCAGACCCTTGGTCCATCAAAGTCAGTATTGTCTACTCAGACTGGCAGCAGCTCTCCAGGGTCTCAGACGGAGGTCTTTCATGTCACCTACTTGCCTGGTCCATTTAACTGGAGATGCTGGGGACTGAACCTGGGACCTTCTGCATGCAAAGCAGAGGCTCTACCATTGAGCCACAGCAAGCAGAGCCTGGAGTTCCTTGAAGGAAAGGCAGGAGAAAAATGTGATAGGTTATTGAGTAAGCTCTGTGCCTAGGACTGACGACAAAGGATTCTCGGCCTTTTGGCTAAGATCAAGCGTAGACAAAGGATTTGAACCCGTTCTCCCCAGTCCAAGGTGACATAATTTTCTCAGTTTCCCGCCCCTCCTTCTTTTGCTCCAGCAGCCTGTAATATATTTTGCATCTTAAATATTTTCGTGCCGGGTTCCTTTCCAGGCAGCTAATTATAAACTTCATTATTATTGTTCATTATATTCTTCTATCGTTCAATTAGTTTAACAAGTTGCCAAGTGGAATACAAGGCAGGCAATTAGCTTGATCTAATGGCAACGAATCCCTGAAACTGGGTTACCAAAAATATCCCTTTAGATATTTGCTCTTGCAAATTTTTTTTTTTTTTACCAGTCAAGGGCTGAATAGCAGAGAAATGTGCTGAGCGCCTCCCAAATTTCATCATGAGTGGAATTTTCCCTCTCACTTTCACTAAAATGCAGAATGTGAATACTGAGGAGGAGAAAGGCACAGCTGACCACCAGAATAAGTCCTCTTGTCAGACACGGCGGGTTTCTCCTTTCCTGCCTTCCTTTTTTATTTAAAGGTTGGGAGCTCATGATGGTTTGTTATGTAGAATAGGTGACATAATAGTAGTAGTAGTAGTAGTAGTAGAAGAAGAAGAGTTGGTTTTTATATGCCGACTTTCTCTACCACTTAAGGCAGAATCAAACCGGCTTACAATCACCTTCCCTTACCCTCCCCACAACAGACACCCTGTGAGGTAGGTGGGGCTGAGAGAGCTGTGACTAGCCCCAGGTCACCCAGCTGGCTTCATGTGGAGGAGTGGGGAAACAAATCCAGTTCACCAGATTAGCCTCCGCTGCTCATGTGGAGGAGAGGGGAATCAAACCCGATTCTCCAGGTCAGAGTTCACTGCTCCAAACCACTGCTCTTAACCACTACACCACCCTGGCTCACTTTGATCATATTGACTATCAAAAATGGGGAGAACATTGTCTTTCGAGACCCCTTCCTTCCCAGCCAGCATTCCCTCTGTCTTTTCTGGGTGACCTTGGGCTAGTCACACTCTCTCAGCCCCACCCACTTCACAGGGTGTCTGTTGTGGGGAGGGGAAGTGAAAGTGATTGTAAGCCCATTGGAGTCTCCCTTAAGTGGTAGAGAAAGTCGGCATATAAAAACCAACTCTTCTTCTTCTTTTCAGGGTTTAGTTTTAATTTGTTCACTTTTAGCCAGTTAACCACCACAGCCAGGCAGGGATTTAGGACTTCTACCACATCACCAGGAGATTTGGCAACCCTAAGACTGATCTCCAGATGACAGAGATCACTTCTCCTGGAGAAAATGGCTGTGTTGGAAGGTGGGTTGTATGGCATTATACCTTCTGAAGTCTCTCCCCTCCCCAAAACCCACCCTCCGCAGGCTCCACCACCAAATCTCCAAGAATTTCCCTAAGTACAAGAGTCTTTGACATTATGAAAAACCATTATTAAGCTGGAGGTTTTACATCAGCGCCAAACAAAAGCCATGGGATGCCTTTTATTGACCAAGCAAAATAGCATCAATATTATGCAAGCGCTCGAATTCTCCAGAGTTCTTAATCAGGCTGGTGTTAAACAGAATTAAAAATTGGAGCGGGGCGGGCGGAAATATGCTTCAGGGCCTGGCCTTAAGGCCTCTGTCCGTATCCTCCGTAGAAGGTCACAGGATCTGAATTGACAAAGTGGCGCCTTGGGCTTTCTGGGAAGAGCAATGGCTGCATCCTTCCCAAGATCCCAGGCCGAGCACTTTGCAAAGACTGCACTACGCACCATTCCCTTCCACGTCAACACTTTTAATTTCAAATTTGGGGAATCCGATTGAATGCCACCCGCGTGCAATTTTCCGACTGAGCACCGCGCCGCTTCCCCTTCAGTCCCGAGCATTGCGGCCTGACAAAGCCATCGCTTTGACTGATGGATGGGTTTGGATGGGCCCTCCTCTCAACGTGTTCCCTCAACTGCGCCGGCAAAAAAAAATTCCTCGCTGGGATCTGGTTCCTCTGCCGAAAGGGAGAGGCAAATGGCTCGCCGCGTCGAAAAGATGAATGGCCACACCCAGGATGCCTCCGATGCTGTTCCTCTCTCCCGCTCATCGTTCTCATTTCTACCCACTCCTCCACTTGAAGCCAGCTGGGTGACCTTGGGCTAGTCACAGTTCTCTCCGAACTCTCTCAGCCCCACCTACCTCACAAGGTATCTGTTGTGGGGAGATTGTAAACTCCCTTTAAAAAGGGAGAGAAAGTTGACATATAAAAACCAACTCTTCTTCTTCTAAACTGCTGTAGCCCTGCACAGAGCTGTACTGTTTGTCTGAAACACGGACAAACATCCCTCTCCAATGATTCTGAGGAGAGGCAACATTTGCCTACAGAGAGGCGACTTTATTCCTTACAACTGAGGGAAGTATAAGCGCATGGGCCAACTATACTTGGGACATGCATCCTTGAATTTGCTGAGGGTCCGGAAGGGGGAGATTCATGAAGAAGGTGGACACGAAGGAATTCACTGCTCTTTTTGGACAGCAACTGCAGCAGTTATGACAGTGGTTCCCAACCTTTTTTTGACCAGGGACCACTAGGACTTTTTTGTTCGGTGCAGGGACCCCAAGGTTCAAAATAAAAATTCTGAGAATTTGAAAATAAACTTTAATCATAACTGTTAGTTAAACATTAAACTTAGAATAATATTTGAATACATATATTTTTATAATAGAGAACTTTTAATTGAAAATGTTAATTTATTATGGGTTTATAACTTTGTTTCGCGGACCTTAATTTAGTTCTCACGGACCCCTGGGGGTCCACGGACCCCTGGTTGGGAACCAGTGAGTTATGAGAACCTTAGTACTGATAAGTGTGCTCCCTTGTCTTACGTCTAGGGTTGCCACCCTCCAGGTACCGCATCGAAATTTAACACAGGCTACACAATAAGTATAGCTGCACCAAGGACTATATTACAAACATATAAAACCGCATACACATCAAAGATATACAACCATTGCTATAATAAGTAAAATTTCAGAAGAAGGAAGACCAGCGAGTGACAAGGAAGACAGCCGTTTCAGGTTTCCTCGTCAGTTCCACTTCATGAACCTAATGTTTCTCGTCCATTATTTCACCATAAAGTATACATTCATTCCAGCCTTTCCAGAGTTCCCTGCAGGGATACTGTTTGTGATACAGGTAAGTAATCATACCTGAGATAAAGACCAAGAAGATTATAGACTGAGAATCCGAAGTAACTTGAAGTTACCTGTAATGAGAACTGATAGCTTATTATAGCAATGGTTTTGCATCTTTGATGTGTATGCTGTTTTACATGTTTGCAATATAGTTCTTTGTGCAGCTATACTTATTGTGCAGCCTCTCTGTGTTAAATTTTGCTTAACTACATTTTGTACACAGAGGTGTCATAATTTTGTCACCCTCCAGGTACTAGCTGGAGATCTCCTGCTATTACAACTGATCTCCAGGCCGATAGAGATCAGCTCACCTGGAGAAGAGGGCCGCTTTGGCCATTGGACTCTTAGGGCATTGAAGTCCCTCCCCAAACCCCGCCCTCCTCAGACCCTGCCCCAAAACCCGCCGAAGGCAAAGAGGGACCTGGCAACCCTACTTAACGTCACACATTGTGCGCGCGCATGTGTGCGCATGTGTATTTCTGGAATGTTCTGACAGAGTTCTCCTCTCCCTTTGTTGGCAGAATCCCCTCGCAAAAGGGGGGATGATCACTGCTGGAGAGAGGAAGACATTTTGTCGGCTTGACATATTTTAAGCAGAGAAGTATGGCTGGGCTTTTCCAAACACCCGGCTGCCATTGCAGATGCCTTGACCCATTTTTTATGTGAAAGGGCTTATTTATTTGTTTAAAGCATTTCTGTGCCACCTTTCCACCCAAATAAGGTCCCCAAGGCAGCAAACATCAAAACATTAAACATTTAAAATATTTAAACCCCAATTTAAAAGTTTATGTAAAATATTTAATGGTACGTTAAAACATGTAGACGTATGAAGACAATACAGTCAGCTAGATTGGATTCCAGTAGCACCTTAGAGACCAAGAAGATTTTTGGGGGGTATAAGCTTTCTAGAGCCTAAGCTTCCTTCGTCAGATATCTGATGATATCCAGTAGGTGTTACCATGAAAGCAAAACACCCACAGGCCTTGCTAGTACAGATCCAATATGCGCACATGTGTGCCTTTGTGCACAATGCTTTTCTGTGCTGAGCAACCTGTACATTCCAAGGGTCTCTGCAATTTCCAATTCGTCCCTCCGCAACCTCCCTGCCTTGTGCTAGGTAGCATTACCCACCTTGAGAACAGCCCCATCAGCTCTGCCTAATCTACGCTCTGTGACCCCAGTTGGCTGTGTCGCTTTCCAGATTTAATGCAGAAGTCTTTTCCCTGCGGGGTAATTCATAGAATCATAGAGTTGGAAGGGACCACCAGGGTCATCTAGTCCAACCCCCTGCACAATGCAGGAAATTCACAACTACCCCCCCACACCCCCAGTGACCCCTACTCCATGCCCAGAAGATGGCCAAGGTGCCCTCCCTCTCATGATCAGCCTAAAGTCATAGAATCAGCACTGCTGACAGATGGCCATCCAGCCTCTGTTTAAAAGCCTCCAGGGAAGGAGAGCTTACCACCTCCCGAGGAAGCCTGTTCCACTGAGGAACCGCTCTAACTGTTAGAAAATTCTTTCTAACGTCTAGATGGAAACTCTTTTGATTTAATTTCAACCCGTTGGTTCCGGTCCGACCTTCTGGGGCAACAGAAAACAACTCGGCACCCTCCTCTATATGACAGCCCTTCAAGTACTTATTCACATGTTTACGACTGAGATTGTGCCGTCCCATGGTGAGGGCAGGACATGGCGTAGCCTGTGGTAGCTGTCACGCTTGCCTTCAAATTGTGATAAATGTACAACCCTCTAACACAGCAGGGAAGGCTCATGCGATCATAATTAATATGCAACTTTCCTGTTTGGGTATATTCCCCCTCCCCAGCAAAAGTGGAATCCTATAGTTCAGGCTTCCCAACCAGACTCCATCTGCCTGCTACGCTGTGGAAAGGGAGCTTCCAGATGGCATTTGGCAGTCCTGCTGAGGGCTCGGAGTGTTAATGACTCCCGGCTAATTCTTAATAAAGAGGAAGAATACAGCTGGATTGGATCAGGCGGTCTTGTTAGGCTGGCCTTGAGTGCAGAAAACGCGATGACGTCCTGTCGTCTCGGCAGCTGCTGGA
Source organism: Euleptes europaea (assembly GCF_029931775.1). NCBI lineage: Eukaryota > Metazoa > Chordata > Lepidosauria > Squamata > Sphaerodactylidae > Euleptes > Euleptes europaea. The sequence goes on along the minus strand of NC_079324.1, from coordinate 59,057,811 downwards.
GTATTAGAACTGATTGTGCCATTCGGAGAAGGGCTACCCTCCTTTTAGAGTTGGGTTGCCAAGTCCCTCTTCACCACCGGCGGGAGGTTTTTGGGGCAGAGCCTGAGGAGGGCGGGGTTTGGGGAGGGACTTCAATGTCATAGAGTCCAATTGCCAAAGGCGGCTGTTTTCTCCAGGTGAACTGATCTCTGTCAGCTGAAGATTAGTTGTCATAGCAGGAGATCTCCTGCTACTACCTGGAGGTTAAGCAACAAAAAATAGGGCACCTCCGTGCCTGTACCAATAGGTTTGGAAATTAGCACGGGATTATGGTACACAAATGCACATAAACAGGTAGTAAATAACAAATGTGTAATAAGTGCTGAAAAACAAGACAAGTGCAGAACATGAAAAATAAGCAACTAAGTATATACAAATTCAATATTGGTATAAATCCAAAGATATGGGGGACGGCCGTTTCACATAAGTTTCTTCAGCCCCAAAATACATCATCCATGTTATGGTAAATCAATTACATAGAAAACTAATCCAATCCAATCCGACAGTCTGCAGCAGTATTGTCAGCAAGTTCCCAACAGGATACAAGTATCTTTGGATTTATACCAATAATGGATATCCTGTGGAATTGATTATCTTGAAATCCAGAAGAGGACAGTTACCTTCAGATACATATCAAGGACTGTTTCATACTTACCTGTGAATTTGTATAAACTTAGTTGATTATTTTTCATGTTCTGCACTTGTCTTGTTTTTCAGCACTTACTACACATTTGTTATTTACTACCTGTTTATGTGCATTTGTGTACCATAATCCCGTGCTAACTACCTGGAGGTTGGCAACCCTATTTCAGAGGGCGATCCTGAAAAAAAGGGCAATCTGGTTTCCTTCTGTCCATAATAAAACGAAGAAGAGTTGGTTTTTATATGCTGGCTTTCTCCACCACTTAAGGAAGACTCAAACCGGCTTACAATCACCTTCCCTTCCCTTCCCCACAACAGACACCCCGTGAGGTAGGTGAGGCTGAGAGAGCTGTGACTAGCCCTAGATCACCCAGCTGGCTTCATGTGTAGGAGCGAGGAAACAAATCCAGTTCACCAGATTAGCATCCGCCACTCGTGGAGGAGTGGGGAATCAAACCCGGTTCTCCAGATCAGACTCCACCGCTCCAAACCACCGCTCTTAACCACTACACCACGCTGGCTCTCCAGATGGAACTCACAACCTTTGTTTTGCCCAAACTCTTGACAACGTCTGGTGATGGATCCACCACTGGATATGGATAATGTAGATGGTTAGGGGCAGACCTATGGCCAGAAAATCCATATTGAAGGGACATTTGGGAACCAAAGGAGAGCTTTCTTGGAAGTGGCTGTTAGACTGGCATGCCCTCTTCTCCCAAATGCATTTATCCTGTTTTCTAAATCCTCCCGGAGAAACATGATGCCTCATTTATTTCAGAAAGCGTTTGCAAATATTTAATTGGTGTTCCGTCTCCCTGGAGTCTTAAAGTTCCAGTGGGATTTCTCTTGCTGGTTGTTGATGTTTTAATTCTTACTGTTTCCAAACTGTTGTTTGCTGCTTGGGTCTGTTGCACTGGTCATTTGAGTGGAAAAGCAGGATATAATTGTCTAAAATAAAATAACAGGACTGGAGGTTTGTGGTAGATCAATGCAAGCAGCCCCCCCCCCCCAATGCAAGAAGTTTAACAGGTTTCAGTTCAAGTTTTAAATCATTTTAATAAAACTAATAAAAGGAGCCCCGTGGTTCAGAGTGGTAAGCTGCAGTACTGCAGTCCAAGCTCTGCTCATGACCTGAGTTCGATCCTGACAGATGCTGGATTCAGGTAGCTGGCTCAAGGTTGACTCAGCCGTCCATCCTTCTGAGGTCGGTAAAATGAGTACCCAGCTTGGTGGGGGTAAAAGGAAGATGACTGTGGAAGGCACTGGCAAACCACCCCATAAACAAAGTCGGGATCGAAACGGGGACCTTCTGCATGCCAAGCAGATACTCTACAAACTGAGGCGCAGCCCCTTCCTGACATTATTGGAGAAGGGCAAACATCTGTTTAGGACTGGCTTCTAGTAATTCAGGTGAAGCTGCAGGCAAAGAGAGTTTATTTGATGCATGATTATGTTCACATGCATTGCCTGGGAGCTTATTTTTATTTTTTTTACGGTTTCACATGGGTTTGATTTGAGCTGATTTCAACACTTCCTCCTGCTTCCCTGCCTCTGTATGACAGGGGCTGCCTCAGCTGCAACCCTTTAAACTCAGGGCCGAAGGAAGACGGACACATCTTCCAGCCCCTCTATGCTTTTTCAAGCCTGTTGGCCAAACTTGTCACTCGATTCCCTGGGAAATGTTCCCCGCTCGCTGAAACTTTGCTGGCCACCTGCTGAGATCTCTTCTACAAATAGAGCTTTGATGGATTCCTTCTTTCATGGGGCTGCTTGCTGCTGGAAAGGGCATTATCTGAAAAGATTCATCTTCCATGGAAAAGCTGGGACACAGTCTTGCAACGTCCATTCTGACAGTGCCTTTCCAGCTTAGCAGAGACAGTCAAACATCTAAGTTCTCTGGGAGGAGTAAAAGTTTGTGCATGAGCCAAGGTGTTCTGGAATCCATAGACAGGACTATGCATACACTAGGATTCTGGAGGAGCATAAGTTCAGCTCTGGAGAACCTCCACTGGCTTAAATTGACCAGTTAACAAACAAACAAACAAACAAACAAACAAAAACAAACTCTCTCTCTCTCTGAACCTAGTCCACACTGCAGCATTATTAGCATTAAAACAGGACAATTCCCTAGTCAGTTGTCCTATTTGCCTAAATGAGCACCTGTCTAAGCCAATGAGGAAGCTGGGATTCTAAGAGAGCCAGTGTCTTCAAAGGATCCCAAAGCAACTAGTGAAAAGGATTTTCGGAATGCAGAGGAACAGAAGCTCTCAAGCAGCTGATGCCTGAAGGAAATGGGGACACATTAACACATAGTCCATTAAAGTCAGTATTGTCTACTCTGACTGGCAGCAGCTCTCCAAGATCTCAGGCAGAGATCTTTCCCATCACCTACTCTCCTAGTCCCTTCAACTGGTGATGCTGGCGATTGAACGTGGGACCTTCTGCATGCCGAACAGATGCTCTACCACTGAGCCACAGCTCCTCCCCAGTAGCCAGTAAGGGATCCTGTCGCGATGTTACCTTTACAGGTAACAATTCTAAGTGTTGTTATTTGGGGTGTCAAGTGGCTAAACAACTTTTAGCTGATTAACTACTTACCCTTTAGCAAATTGATTAATTGATTGGGAATAAAATTGCAAATCACTAAAGCTGGAACCGATGAAAGCTACCGATTACACCAATTAAAGTTTACACTCATTATTTCTATTATTATAATTGCTTGGAAAGGTTGCTTCCTCTCATGTGAGCTGTAGACTGCTGCCGAGGGCTGAAGGGGAAAGGAAATTGTTCCATCACCTCTCCTAAGAGTGTCGCTAACTTAGAGTTGCCAACCTCCAGGTACTAGCTGGAGATCTGCTATTACAACTGATCTCCAGCCGATAAAGATCAGTTCACCTGGAGAAAAGGGCTGCTTTGGCAATTGGTCTCTATGGCATTGAAGTCCCTCCCCTTTCCAAACCCCGCCCTCCTCAGACTCCGCCCCCAAAAATCTCCTGGTCTTTCCCAACTTGGAGCTGGCAACCCTAGGCTTACTGCTGATTTGTATGGAGCTTCCGATAGCAATAATTTTACAGTTATCCTTGTCTGTTGTGGTTGCAGTTTGTCTCGTGCCTTCATTGTGTTCATTCAGTCTCTGGAATCTAGAGATTATTTGGATTCCTTGTGTGTCCTTTTGTTGAGAAGATCTGGAACAATCGCCAGTGGTTCTTACTTTAGAAGTAGTGTCTCCACCGCAAGTTGCTTTGTGTACAGAAAGGCCAGTAGTAAAGTAGATGTTTCATGCCAATCCCCAAAAATAGCCAAACCAGGCCACCGCAAAGGGAAGGGGCTCTGTGTGTATGTGTGTGCGTTAAATGTCATCAAGTCACTTCCAACTCCTGGTGACCCTATGAATCAATGTCCTCCAAAATGTCCTATCATTAACAGCCTTGCTCAGGTCTTGCAAACGGAGGGTCGTGGCTTCCTTTCTAGAGTCAATCCATCCCATCTTGGGTCTTTCTCTTTTCCTGCTGCCTTTAGCTTTTCCTAGCATTATTGTCTTTTCCAGTGAGTCCTGTCTTCTCATATAATATAAATATGGTTTTGTAGATCAGGGCTCGACAAATCCCAGGCACCTGGTTGCCATGGCACCTAGAAATTTAATTGTTGTGCCTAGTGGTTTCAGCAATGATTTTATTACAACAGCAGCTCTCAGCAATTCTAAGTGGAAAGATCAAGAATAATTATCATTTTGTGTAACAATGTGTATGATGTAAACACAAGTATGCATGAAGCTATTATTGTTTGTTTATATGTAAACTTAGCTTTATACCATTCATTGGCGGTGGACAAATTCATTTCTTAGCCAGTTGCCTCCTGTGCTGGCCACAGTATTTAATTAAGTGGAGGTTTTAAAAGCAATAATGGAATTACGAGAGAGGAGGCAGAAGCTGGGTTAGCCTTAGAGGTTAGCTTTTTGTTGTGGTGTCGACAGCCAGGGAGGCTTCCGACGACAATAAATGCAATGTAACGTGAACATGAAAATACATAACTGAAAACTTTAAAACTGTAAACCGATTCCAAAAACACAGCTGTCGCACCCAAACTATGCAACTAGCTCATATAAACAAGCTGGGGTTACTCTTATATTTATTAGTATGCGCCGGGAGGTAAGGATTGTGGAGAGCCAGTCTTTTAAAAAACAAAATCATACAGGAGGAGACAAGGAAATTGCCCAACTCAGTCCTGCAATCCTGGAGATACAGATACGTGTGGAGAATTTTCAAGATCTTTTCTCCCGTCCTTTCTCTTGGGTAACACTTTTGGCATCCTCTATTTTATACTAATATGTCTGCCGGTCTATTTCAGTACCTCTGGTGACAGGTTAGAAAAACCTGAGTGATATTTTTTAATATTTCCTTTTTTGGGGGGGTAACACAATTCATGGGGGCAGGCTACGGTTGCCACCAGGTCCTTCATCGCTACCGGCGGGAGGTTTTTGGGGCAGAGACTGAGGAAGGTGGGGCTTGAGGAGGGGAGAGATTATGGTTGCCAGGTCCCTCTTCACCACTGGCGGGAGGTTTTTGGGGTGGAGCTTGAGGAGGGTGGGGTTTGGGGAGGGACTTCAATGCCATAGAGTCCAACTGCCAAAGCGGCCATTTTCTCCAGGTGAACTGATCTCTATCAGCTGGAGATCAGTTGTAATAGCAGGAGATCTCCAGTTGCTACCTGGAGGCTGGCAACCCTAGGATAGGCCCATAAGAGACCAGGATGGTGGGGCAGAAAGGGAGAGACCCAAACTTGCTGTTCTCCCCCCCAAAAGTTGATTGGTGGGATGTGAGGTTTTTTTTTTTTTTTAAATGAGACTATGCACACCCAGCCTGAGAGATGTTGGATCACCTTGGTGGAAATCCTGCATAAAGCAGCATTTTAAATGCAAGATTTCCCGTCCCGAAAGGAGCAATTTGCTTCTGTGTATGTTACGCCCCATGTTGGGTCCCTGCAAAATGCTTTACATCCTAAAACGGTTAACTTTTAACTTTCCTGATCACTGTTTGCTTCATTGTTAGCAGCGACTCTTTTCCTTAGCTGCTGAACGGCGTGTATCATAGCTAATTAAACTGACTTTTTTGCTCATTAAAGCCGAGTTAGCTGCTAAATGCGCCGTGACGTTATTTTAGTGTAGCAAGTACAAAAGATGTGTGTGTGTGTGGGGGGGAGAAGCACAAGGTGATCTTGATTATTATTACAGCAGTTTCTCTTTAATTAAGCTTACTGTTTCCTTAAGGAAATGTAAGCAGAATTCCCCACCTTCTCCTCCTTGTCGCTTTCATTCCCCTTGAATGAATGCTGCGGAAATATATCACCCACGATCGGATAATGTTACATCTTCCCCTTCAGGAAAGAAGATGAGCATTCGTGTGTGTTGTGCGTGTCTCTCCACTGGTGGCGGAGATGTAAGATTTAAATTTTTTATGACAATCATAGGAGCGGTTAAGCAGACAAACAAGATTACCCCCAAAGCTAGGGGGAAAGCTGGTTCAGAAGAATGGAAGAACAGAGAAACCTGTGTTCGCAAAGCCATAGAAAAACCCCACGAGGATGTGTGGCGCATTAAAACTTTTCTCTCTCCTTCTTCTTTACCCCAGTTGCAATCACATTAGAGATGTAAGAATCCTTAAAAAAAAACGACCTTTATTTTTAGGCGAATTTTAAGAGTCCGGCAAGGATTTTGTTTTGTTTTGTTGGTGTATGAGAGACAGTGTACAGGGGGAAATTTGAACCACAGGGAACAAGGCATTGAATACGCAAGTTTGACCAAATGCTTATATTCCCAATCAGAAGAAGAGCCCTACTGAACTTAGGGTTGCCAACCTCCAGGTACTTGCTGGAGATCTCCTGCTATTACAACTGATCTCCAGCTGATAGAGATCAGTTCCCCTGGAGAAAACGGCCGCTTTGGCCATTGAACTCTATGGCATTGAAGTCCCTCCCCTCCCCAAACTCCACCCTTCTCACGCTCCGTCCCAAAAACTTCCCGTCGGTGGCAAAGAGGGACCTGGCAACCCTAACTGAACTACACCAAAGGTCTGCCTATTCTGACATGCTGTTCCTAACGCTCGATGACCAAATGACCCCAAACAGAGACCAGAGGTCACCCCCCCCCCCCAAGATCTACCAGCAGAGAACAGAGGTCAAAACCCCACCCAGCATCTTGGTGTTCAGATCATCTCCCCTTCTCCCTATAAAATCATATTTGCATTGATGCAGAATGCTAGATTGGCAGTCCGGAGTCACAGGCACACAGAGTTCAGTTCCCAGGTACAAAAGCAGTCCGAAAAAATAGTCAGGGTTCAGTCCGGGGTCATAGGCAAGCAGAGCTCCAAGGTAACGTCACAGTTTAGCACAAGGTGGTCGCACCAGTTGTTTCCATGCCCACCTGGATGCAAGCCTCTGCTTAAATACTGCCAGACCCACAAAGTATGGTTTTCTGTTGTGTTGTCTTGCCTTGTGGAAGTTTTTCCTGCTGCGGCTGAAAGAACCGGCACCAGGGGGCAGTCTTGTTATTTTTTTCATCCAGGTGGTGGTTTGGAGAAGGGAGGAACAAAATGCGGGCTTAACTGAAACAGAAGTGATGGATGATGCGAAACGAAATAAAACAACACAAAAAAGGCAAATTTCCTGTTTAAGTCGCAGAAGACCTTTTAAAGAAAAAATCTAGTTAATTGAATAAAATAATTGTAAACGCAGACGCACAAAAGGAACGAATCTCTGCCCCTTCGGCAGTGGGCCAAGGGTATTATTATTTGAGTACGGGGAGGGGGGAATCCATGAAGAAGTGGCTTTGGGTTATCTTGCCATGCTGGCTGGCATAGATTCCGGGTCAATTCCCACATTACCTCTTTTCCGTGTACACCTGTGTTTTTAAATGTACACCTAAACGTGTAATGTGAGAACATGTTTGTTTAGAAACCTGTGTGTCATACAGGTGTGCCTGTGAGCAGCTTCTGTCACGTATATACTGGGAATGACCTGGGAGCCAGCGTGGTGTAGTGGTTAAGAGCAGTGGTTTGGAGTGGGGGAGTCTGATCTGGAGAACCAGGTTCGATTCCTCACTCCTCCACATGAGCGGAAGAGGCTAATCTGGTGAACTGGATTTGTTTCCCCACTCTTACACACGAAGCCAGCTGGGTGACCTTGGGCTAGTCACAGCTCTCTTAGAGCTCTCTCAGCCCCACCTACCTCACAGGGTATCTGCTGTGGGGAGGGGGAGGGATTGTAAGCCGGTTTGATGATGATGGTGGAGAAAGTCGGGATATAAAAACCAGATCATCGTCTCTTCTTCTTCTTCTTCTTCTTCTTCTTCTTCTTCTTCTTCTTCTTCTTCTTCTTCTTCTTCTTCTTCTTCTTCTTCTTCTTCCTCTTCTTCCTCTTCCTCTTCCTCTTCCTCTTCCTCTTCCTCTTCCTCTTCCTCTTCCTCTTCCTCTTCCTCCAATTGCCTTGCACTTCTAACTTTGTTGTTCTGCTTTGTCCCCTTTGAGTTTAAAGCTGAAACCCTAAATATACTTATTTAGGGAGTAAGATCGCAGAACTCAGTGGGACTTCGTTGTTTTATTTAATGGATGTCTATCCTGCCAATCTACTAAGGAGGTCTTCCGAAGAAATTAAAAGAGGGAAAAATGCAAAATGCTGCATGAAAATTTATTCCAGCAGGCCCAGAACCATGCAGCCTCAAACAATAAAATCCAAAATGCTGAGCAGCAACACAAACAGCATAAGCATCTATAAATAATCCCCATTAATAAAAAATGAGAGTAAAGTCAGGCAAATTGCAGCATTAGCATTAAAGGCAGCAGAAGGAAATGAAAAAACCAACAGCAGTGAGCAGTAAACGTCAGCAGCATGGCACCGTTTCGATTTGACCATCACCAAAAGCCTTCTAGAAAACTATAGGCAGCATTCAGACGTCCCGGCAAACTGACATTTAATAGAGATCGCTACTGTGCTCTGGAGAGCAAGATTTGTGTCCAGTAGCGCCTTAGAGACCAACAAGATTTCTAGGGCATAAGCTTTCGAGAGGCAAACTTTGACTGCAGACGAACACGGCTACCAATGTAAACTACCGTGCTCTGAGAATCCCAGTAGGAGTGTGGGTTCTCCAAGCTGCCTGCATTTCAGACATCAAGGCGAAAGGAAGCTGGATCATCCCATGAAGTTCTGAATCCAGCTCTACGCACAAGCAGCGGAGGGAGGCGGGAGGAGTCAAAGGTGCAGGTGAGCACAGAGATAAGCTGCCTTCATACCTGATCCCAGTTTATTCTAACCTCTGAGTCTGTGGCCTTTTCTGCAGGGACGTTTCCCCGTGGTCACCCCCGCCGACTGCTTTGGGGCTGCCTTTTGATTATGCATGCCTTTTCTGACCGATTTATTTATTTATTTAGTTGGTTTGTGATTTATAGCCCGCCCACACCGGCCAAAGCTGGCTCAGGGCGGGTAACATCATACAAGATACATCAATAATTAAATTAACCACAAAATCTATATATAAAACAATAAAATCCCAATTAAAAACTTAAAAACTACACAACTACAGATGGCGCCTAAACACTACTCATGTTGCCGGATATATGCAGCAGGTTACTCCTCCTTTGACATCAATAATATAACAGAATTTTCCAGATTCCCTCTTAAAACACATGAAGCTGCCTTATACTGAATCAAACCCTTGATCCATCAAAGTCAGTATTGTCTACTCAGATCGGCAGTCCAGGATCTCAGGCAGAGGTCTTTCACATCACCTTCTTGCCTCGTCCCTTTATTGGAGATGCCGGGGACTGAACCTGGGATCTTCTGCTTGCCAAACAGATGTTCTACCATTGAGCCATGGCCCCTCCCATCAGTATTGTCTACTCAGACCGGCAGCGGCTCTCCAGGGTCTTGGGCAGAGGTCTTTCACATTACCTACTTGCCTAGTCCCTTTAACTGGAGATGCCGGTCATTGAAGCTGGAACCTTCTGCATGCCAAGCAGAGGCTCTGCCACTGAGCCACAGCCCCCTCTCCATGGCTCTCCAGGGTCTCAGGCAGAGGTCTTTCACATCACCTCCTTGCCTGGTCCCTTTAACTGGAGATGCCAGGGATTGAACCTGGGACCTTCTGCATGCCAAGTAGATGCTCTGCCACTGAGCCACAGAACTTGGGCAAAACGTGCGGAGAGAGCAAGGCAACCTCTGACGGTTGGAAAAGGTGTGCATAATCAAAAGGAAGCCCCGAAGTAGTTGGTGGGGGTAGCTGCGGGGAAACGTCCCTGCATAAAAGGCCTGTCACAACGGATCTCCGGAAGGCCAACTGTAAGGGGATGAGGTGGGGAGTTCCCAGGATAGGGAGTGCCAAAGCCAGTTGGCCACCCCCCACACACCAGTTAATTCATTGGAGGCAAATGGAACAAGGCATGGTGATTGATTTCCGATTGCAAGTGGGTTCCTAGAAAGGCTGATGCTCAAAACGAGTATGTTGAAGAGCACCGCGAGCGTCTTAACAACTGAAAAGCCAACCTAATGGTTTCTTTTTCTTGCGTGCCTTCTCCTCAACATCACACGATTGAGGAAGCTGCCATGAACGCCCCCCTCTCAGCTTGCTTTGGCATTCTCTGAGCGTACCATAGATAGAAAGAGCAGGTAGATAGACGAGCCACACTGTTTGGAACTCTCTGCCCTTGGAGGACTCACTCTTTCATTTGCAAATTACTCCTGTTCGATTCTTACTTAGGGAAACTGATTCATGCAACATCAGTCACCACTATTGTATTCTTGAGTGTCATGTGGAAGAAACATACTTATGGGAGGTGTGGTAGAAATTGTGGCCAGTGGGGGTTTTCACATTCCCCAGAGAATACTGTGCTCACAGAAGTCATGACTTCTGAATCAAACCCTTGACTTCTGTGAATGTTCATGCTGTATATTGCTCTTTCTGGCGGGCCATTCCAAAGAACTGGACCTACCATAGAAAAAGTCTACAACCTGACTGTTGCCACCACAGATGGTCCTAAGAGAGGGCAACTCTAGAAGGGGCCGTGGCTCAGGGGTAGAGCATCTGCTTGGCATGCAGAAGGTCCCAGGTTCAATCCCCAGCATCTCCAGTTAAAGGGACAAGGCAAGTAAGGTGATGTGAAAGACCTCTGCCTGAGACCCTGGGGAGCCACTGCTGGTCTGAGTAGACAATACTGACTTTGATGGACCAAGGGTCTGATTCAGTAGAAGGAAGCTTCATGTGTTCATGTGTTTATAGGGGAGGGGCTGTGGCTCAGCGGTAGAACATCTGCTTGGCATGCAGAAGGGCCCAGGTTCAATCCCTGGCATCTCTAGTTAAAGAGACTAGGCAAGTAGGTGATGAGACCTTGGAGAGCTGCTGCCAATCTGAGTAGACAATACTGACTCTGATGGACCAAGGGTCTGATTCGGTAGAAGGCAGCTTCATGTGTTCATGAAGGCTGTCTGAAGAGAACAATTGGCACATTTGAGTGTACCAGGAGATGCATTTCAATAAATGTCAGGGCCAATCTGTTGGTAGCCGCTGCAACTGATACAGCAGCGGCGCTGACCCTAGATATCAGTCCTGCTGCCACATTTTGTACCAGTCAAAGCTTCGGAGACATCTTCAAAGGCAACCCCACAAGGCAGTGGGAATCAGCATGCCTAGGACAGCAGTGTAGATAAGAGGTAGGCTTACAAGTCAGATGTGATTGAAAGAAGGCGCTTTTAGCAACCACATTCACCTCTTTATCCATCGACAAGGCTTGGGTCCATACAGCCCCAAGCTCTTAACTTGATCTGCTAAAGAGAGCTTAATCCCATCTAAAGCTGGTCAAACGAATTTACTGCTCCCTTACTCTCCCAAAACCGGGGTTTTAAAACAGCCTCTTTTCAGGTAGCCACATAGATTTGCCTGCTTTCCGCATTGCCGAGGATTCTGGGACGTATTCTAGGGCACATGAGAGCTGGCGTGGCGTAGAGGATAGAGTGTTAGATTAGGATTATGTGAGACCTGGGATTGAATCTACTTCTATAGGGTTGCCAATCTCCAGGTACTAGTTGGAGATCTCCTGCTATTACAACTGATCTCCAGCTGATAGAGATAAGTTCACCTGGAGAAAAGGGCTGCTTGGGCAATTGGACTCTATGGCGTTGAAGTCCCTCCCCTCCCCAAACCCCACCCTCCTTAGACTCTGCCCCAAAAACCTCCCGTTGGTAGTGAAGAGGGACCTGGCAACCCTACCACCCATCCCCTGCTGGTGGCCACGGGGGACCTGGCAATCCTATTTCAGTTCCCTTTTCTTATTGTTAAGAGCATTCCAGTAGAAACTCTCAAAAAAACATTGTGACAGAGACTGAACCGCGTTGTGGGGGAGATGCTGCCCAACCGTAAAAAGAATCACTTGTTCCAGAATTTTATGACCCCAACACTTCCCATCTCCAGTTTTACAGTGGCATCTGCCTTGCATGTTCATAATGCATATCTTTCACAGGTGTTATAATTCCTGCATAGGGAATGGTGCTGCTCCGGTTAACAAACTCTCCTTTCCTTCCATTTTTGTTTTTTTGGGTGTGTGTGTTAAGTTTTCCTCTCCTCTTTCTCCGACGGAGACAAGAGCGATTGTTTGCGAAGTGAACAGAGACGAGGCGGAGAGGTCATTGCTTTCTTCCAGGGACGGCTGGCTACAGCTGAGTTTTATATTCCCAGGTCCAGCTTTGCTGGAGATTCAACCGGAGCGCTAATCCATTCTCTCTCCAGCACAGTGTCTGTCCCAGTTTTTAATTTCGCAGGCGAGCAGGTGGTTTAGGCAACCCGATGGGCCAAATCGCATGAAAAACAGCTTTAAATTCCCAGCGCCCCAGCTGGGGCAAAAGCAGCGGTCTCCGCATAATCTCTCAATCCAACCATTTGGTTGCCCCCTCCCACCAATTGGGCCCAGTTGAGCATAATTGGGGGGTTCTGTAAGCAGAGATTGGATGGGAAATCGGAAACGTGTGCCCTGCTATGGAAGGGGACTCAGAGGTGAATATCTTTCAGCACAAAGACCCTCAAACAAAACTTTGGATCCAGTAAAAAAAAAGTTTGTTGGCAGTGCTTTGGATGAAATGATACACACAGGGATTTTGCTGTATTTCTTCAGGCCACTGTTGAACATATGAAGCCACCTTCTACTGAATCAGACCCTTGGTCCACCAAAGTCAGTATTGTCTGCTCAGACCAGCAGCGGCTCTCCAGAGTCTCAGGCAGAGAAAGTCTTTCACATCAACTACTTGCCTAGTCCCTTTAACTGGAGATGCTGGGGATTGAACCTGGGACCTTCTGCATGCCAAGGAGATGCTCTGCCAATGAGCCACAGCCACTCCCCTGTGTTGTGGGGACTCAGCCAGAACCATCACCCTGGCGGAGAAAGGAGAGCCCCCCCAGGCTGCCTGCAGCAAGAAGCCTGTGGGAAGGACTTCCAAGATAGGCTGCTTCCAGATTCCAGGAACGCCTAGGCCTTGTACCCGGGGTAACCAAGAGAGGAAGCAGAGCAGCAAGGCATTGGATTGATGGAGCACCCAGGGCTTGCTGTTAGAAAGACATTGTTGAGGGTGGCAGAGGGTAGGGTTGCCGGGTCCCCCATGGGCACTGGTGGAGGATAGGGGGGTAGGGTTGCCAGATCCAGGTTGAGAAACGCCTGGAGATTTGGGGATGGAGCCTGGGGAGGGACCTCAGTGGGGTATAAGAACATAAGAACACAACAAAGGCCCTGCTGGATCAGACCAAGGTCCATCAAGTCCAGCAGTCTGTTCACACAGTGGCCAACCAGGTGCCTCTAGGAAACCCACAAACAAGACGACTGCAGCAGCATTGGTTTTTATATGCCAACTTTCTCTACCTTTTAAGGAGTCTCAAATTGGTTTACAATCTCCTTTCCTTCCTCTTCCCACAACAGATACCTTATGAGAAAGTTTGGAGAGAGTTTGGAGAAAACTGTGACTAGCCCAATGTCACCCAGCTGGCTTCATGTGGAGGAGTGGGGAAACCAACCTGGCCCACCAGATTAGAGTCCGCCGCTCATATGGAGGAGCGAGGAATCAAACCCGGTTCTCCAGATTAGAGTCCACCGCTCCTAACCACTAAACCACACTGCTCTCTTACATTGCATTCCTAAGAAGAGTTACTCCAGTCTAAGCCCACTCATTTCAATGGGTTTAGACTGGTGTAACTCTCTTTAGGAATGCACTGTTAATCTTAGTCTAGAGTACCTCTGAATATAGGGTTGCACTTTGGAGGAGGAAGAGGAGGAGGAGGAAGTAGAAGAGTTGGTTTTTATATGCCGACTTTCTCTACCACTTAAGGAAGGATCAAACCGGCTTACAATCACCTTCCCCACAACAGACACCCCGTGAGGTAGGTGGGGCTTCATGTGGAGGAGTGGGGAAACCAACCCGGTTCACCAGATCAGCGTCCACTGCTCACATGGAGGAGTGGGGAATCAAACTCAGTTCTCCAGATCAGAGTCCACCACTCCAAACCACCGCTCTTAACCACTACACCACACTGGGTCATGTGTCTGTTGTGACATGGGAAGGGTCAATCTCAATCAATCTTTATTAAAAAACAGTGAAAGACCAGCACAGCTCATGGGAAGGGTCCCTGCTGTGGGGACGGTGCCATTATTAGAAAAAGTGATCACCAGGAGCCATCCCATTGTTTAGTGGTTTGGGGACCTCAAGGTAGTGGGATTCTGAAAGAAAAAGAAACGGATCATTTCATATATTGACACAGTTTGTCAGTGTGGACATGACTCCTCCATGTAAAATTCATCAGAATCCTAGTGGCATCTTAAAGATTAATTAGGTTTTATTTCAGGGCAATCTTCTGTCCAATGAGCTGTGGACTCCACAGACGTTCTGCTAGACCCTTGTTTCTTTTTCTGTGATTAACTCAGCTGTCTCTCTAGAACTGTGATCGTGGAAAGTTATGCCCTATGTAAGGCCCAGGGCAGACAAGAGTCAATGGAAAAGACAATGATGCTAGGAAAAGTTGAAGGCAGCAGGAAAAGAGGAAGACCCAACATGGGATGGACTGACTCTACAAAGGAAGCCACGACCCTCCGTTTGCAAGACCTGAACAAGGCTGTTAATGTTAGGATGTTTTGGAGGACATTAATTCATAGGGTTGCCATGAGTCGGAAGTGACTTGGCACTTTTTTATGTGGCAATTGGTTTTTTTTTTGGGGGGGGGAATCTTCTCTCACAGTGAGCACTGCGAAGTAAGCCAATTACAAAGCAGCATTTAAAGGAGCGGGGACTCAAATGTTTCTTGGTTTGAGCTTGGGGACTGCTGGTGCAGAGATTCCCAACAGGAAAGTGTGGGTCCAGCCAGCAACGAACCTCAGGTAAAACTCCCGTGCATAAATGACCTTAGTCATCATGGTTAGTAGCCACTGGTGGACCCTCTTGCCTATTTGGGCGGGAACATTTGCTCTTCCATTTTCTTTACAGGGAGCACTTAAACATTGGCTCTCACCTGCCATCTGAAGTGGTGCAGAATTCTGCGTCATGCATACAAAGGCTGTCTGTCCTCTTGCTCCTGTCCTGGTTCTGAATTGCAGCAATGAGAGAAAAGGCCCCCAAAGATCCCCATGCCTCCATGATTCTGAATGTCACACAGTGACACGCTGCCGAGACTATTAAGAATGCATGAAAGGGAGCACGGGCTGATGGATGAAGCTTACTCACTCTCCAGATCTCTGGGATACGGCTTCGAAACGGAGCAATTTGGCCGACGGAGATGATGCGGAGAAGCCCAGTGCGGCTCCAAGAATAGCATTAGCAGCAGCAGAAAAAAAAATTTGCCCGGTATCTGGTCATTTCTCTTGGAAAGTGGCAGGAGCGGCAGCTAAGCAACGAGGCTGGCCCGTGCAACTTTGGTTCGACCACGTTGAACGCAAGCCCACTAACCGTGGATTGTGGTCTCCTCCTGGATATGCAGGGCTGAGCATCATTTCTCTGGACTTCTGTAACACACCTCACCCCCATGCTCCCAAGAGTGGGGAAATCTACGTAATTTCTGAAATGATATATGAGAGCCAGTGTAGTGTGGTGGTTAAGATAGGTGGTCTGGAGCAGTGGAATCTAATCTGGAGTACCAGGTTTGATTCCCCACTCCTCCACATGAACTCTAATCTGGAGGACTGGGTTGGTTTCCCCACATCTCCACATGAAGCCAGGTGGGTGATCTTGGGCAAGTCACAGTTCTTTCTCAATGCTCTCAGCCCCACCTACCTCACAGGGTGTCTGTTGTGGGGAGGGGAAGGGAAGGTGATTGTAAGCTCGTTTGATTTTCCCTTAAGTGGCAGAGAAAGTTGGCATATAAAAACTGACTTCATCATAGTCATGTGCTTGGGCCGGGCCCCAGTAACATCTATTTATTTATTTACTTTATTTATATCCCACCTTTCTCCCCAGTGGGGACCCAAAGTGGTTACATAGTGGTTTAGTGGTTAAGTGTGGTGGTTTGGAGCAGTGGAGTCTGATCTGGAGAACCGGGTTTGGTTCCCCACTTCTCCACATGAGTGGCGGAGGCTAATCTGATGAACTGGATTTGTCTCCCCACTCCTACACATGGGTAACCAGAAAAAAACCCACATGAAAAAAGCCCACAAGAAAATTGCTCACAAAAAAACCCCCATGGTCATAAATGCACACAAGAAAAAAGCCCACATAGAAAAAAGCCCACACAGAAAAAACCTCACAGGGTGTCTGTTGTGGGGAGGGGAAGGGAAGGTGATTGTAAGCCGGCTTGAGTCTCCCTTAAGTGGTAGAGAAAGTCGGCATATAAAAACCAACTCTTCTTCTTCTTCTTCTCTCCTCTCTTTCATCCTCGCAACAATCCTATGAGGCAGGTTAGGCTAAGAATGTATGACTGGCCCAAGGTTACCCAGCGAGCTTCTATGGCAGAGCTGGGATTCAAACCTGAGTTTCCTGGATCCGAGGCCAAGACTTTAACCACTATGCCATGCTGGTTCCAGTATACCTATTCCTGTGCCCCCATAACGCTTGGGCCTTACAGATGCTTGGAAAACAGTGGAGCTTGCTTCTAAGTAAACAGGGACAGGTTTGTCCAGCATGAGAGTCGCTGTGAACCACGAAGACCTCAGTTCATAAGAACGCAGATGACCCCGCGTTCTAGTACGAGAGGGAGAAAAGCTTCTCCCTGTCCACTCTCTCCAGACCGTACATAATTTGATAGACCTCTATCATGTCTCCCCTTAACCACCTTCTTTCCAAAATAAACAGCCTAAGCATTTTAACCGCTCCCCATAGGACAGTAGCTCTAGTCCCCTGATCATTTTGGTTGCTCTTTTCTGCACCTTCTCAAGCTTTGAAATATCCTTTTTTGTGTGTGGTGACCAGAACTGTACACAGTATTCCAGATGTGGCCTCACCATAGATTTGTACAAGGGAAGTATGACAGCAGCAGTTCCAATCTTGTCTCTGTCCTAAACTTAGCAGGCGGCCTCGGGCAACTCTCTCCCCCTTCCCCTCTGCAAATCAATAGGGGGATAATGAAACCGATCTACCTCACAGGGTTGTTGTCAGAGCTGAGATAAATACGCACAATGGCTTTGAACGTCATGCACACGATGCCCACCGTGAGTACCTTTATTGTGTGTGTGTCGACTCGGACGTAAGTGCCCACAGGGCTCCCTCCCAAGAAAGCGTGCCTAGCTAGACTCCACCGAGTATCTTCGTAAGCAAAATCCGAGTGATACCCAAGCTTGAACCTTTTTGGAGTCAGTCCTGTATGCATTATGCACAGGAGGTTTTGCTTCGGATTCGCCGCTATGTAGATGCCCATTTTCCCCATCCAAGTTCTCAAAACTCAAAAATAAGCCCCCGTGCAGGTTCAAGCTTAGGTGTGTGTGTGATAAGTGCCGTCAAGTCGCTTCCGACTCATGGTGACCTTATGAATCAAAGTCCTCCAGAATGTCCTATCTTTGGCCATTTATGTATGGAAGGTTTTGCCTTGGATTTGCCACTCTTTAGATTCACATTTTCCCCATCTAAATTCTCCATACTCAACAATAAGCCCCCATGCAGAGTTTTGAGAATTTGGATGGGGCAAACGTGCATCTAGAGAGCGGCAAACCCAAGGCAAAACCTCCAGTGCATAAATGGCCTTTGACAGCCTTGCTCAGGTCTTGCAACTTGAGGGCCCTGGCTTCCTTTATTGAGTCAATCCATCTCTTGTTGGGTCTCCCTCTTTTCCCGCTGCCTTCTACTTTTCCTAGCACGATTGTCTTTTCCAGTGACTCTCCGTCTTCTCATAACGTGACCAAAATACGATCGCTTGAGTTTACTCATTTTTGCTTCTACGGTCAGTTCAAGCTTGATTTGATCTAGAACCCACTGATTTGTTCAGGCCCCATAAGCCTAGGTACCATTCAGATTTTCTTACTGGGGGGCATTGCAGAGCGCCAAATTCTTGACGGCAACCTGCCCCTTTGCAAAAAAACAAAAAAACCCCCAAAACTAACAACCCCAAAACACCCTTAAAAAAAAAAAAAGACCAAGTTGTCAATGGAATATTATTTTTTGATGATGTTGATGGGACTCGGTCCAGACACGGGCCCAACCATGTGTCAACATCTCGCTCTCCCCCTACTTTTCTCTTTCTGTGTCCTATATAAAAATTTAATTAATTTTTTTTTCTCTAAAAAAGTGTTGTGTATGTATATAGTTGGGGAGTCATCAAGGGGGACTCGGGAGCTTGATTTCAGCACAGAACTAACTTCCACACTGAACGTGCCCTGCTTATAGGCCCCCCTGGCCGCCTGCGGCCACTCCCCCCCTGATCCGTGATGGGGGGAATACCCTCTCGGTGACCAATGGGACATGCTGGCTTAGGGCCAACAGGATCCGTTTGTTTGACCAACAGGGCGAGCAGGTTTAGGATCCTTGGGCAGAAACCCAAGCTCCCGAGTCCCCCTTGATTGCTCCCCAACTATATACATGCGCAACCAAAAGAGAGTCCAACCACCCGATTTCCTTGCACGTGTCTGCCGTCCACACGATGCAACAATGCGAGTTATCCTCATCCCCGCGGAGGGCGTTGTTTGGGTCCCCACGAAGCAGCTTGCAAAAAATAAAAGGGGGGGGGCTCGTTTTGCAAGCCTCGATTCCGCCCCCCCTCCCTCTGGTCCCTCCCCCCCCCACGAGCAAGGAGATTGGCTGGGAGAGTTTGTCAATCGCGGCTCTGCCCCCTCCCCGCCCCCCCACCCCTGCCGCCCCACTCCTCTCCGGGTTGACTTGGGAGTTTGTGCCGGAATCCGGCAGGCGACGCTTGCAAACCCCCCCCCCCATCTCCCCTTCCTCCTTCTGCTTGTTTTCCATGGCAGGGAGGCCGGCGTGGAGGAGGGCCGGGGGGGCTCCGGGGGGCGGCCGGGGGGGAGCCGCTGCCCCCCCAGCTCGCTTAGAGGCGGCCGGATCCCGCGCGCGGCTGCAGCCCTGGGGGGCGTAAGGGGGGGGGGAGCCTCGCCGGCGCTGCAAAGATCTTGGGGGGGGGGCTGAGCTTGCATTGGGGGGCTCGAAGACCCACGCCGGACCCTGAAGCCGCCCGGGCCCTTTTGCATTTTAAATTTTTTTTGGGGGGGTGGGGGTCTTTTGGGGCGTGATCGCGATCGCCCCCTCGGCTCCATCCCGGACCCGATCCGCAGCAGCTGAGCAGATTTGCAAAAGCGTCAAGGGGGGGGTGACCAAGCCCCGCTCGGGGGGCTGGGGAGCAACCCCAGGCCATGGCTGCTGCTCTCCCGGGGGGGCACAAAGCCGCCGCGACCCCCTGGGCTGGCATGCCTCTTGGGGGGTCTTTTCTGCCGCCGGCCCCCGTCCCCTTGTAGCCCGGGATCGCGCGCGCCGGCCGGGAGCTTTGCGCGCCTGGGCGAGCGCCTCCTCCGCGGCGCCTCCGCCTCTCCGCGGGACCACCAGGATGACTCCTGCCGGGGATGGAGCCCCCCTCGCCCCGCCCGCCTGCCTCCTCCTGCTGCTGCCCTGGGTCTTCTCCTGCGCCGGTGAGTCCCCAAAGTTTCCGCTTTTCATCTACAAGTGCCCTCGAACCATAGGGTTGGAAGGGGTCGCCGGGGTCATCGAGTCCAACCCTTTGCACAGTGCGGGAAATTCACGACTACATCATCCCCCCCCCCCCACATCCCACGACTGCATCCCCAGTGACCCCTACTCCGTGCCCAGGAGATGGCCAAGATCCCCCCCTCCATCTCATGATCTGCCTAAGGTCATAGAATCGGCGTTGCTGACAGATGGCCATCCGACCTCTGCTTAAAAACCTCCAGGGGAGGAGAGCTCCCCACCTCCCGAGGAAGCCTATTCCAGTGAGGAACTGCTCTGACTGTTAGAAAATTCTTCCTGATGTCTAGATGGAAACTCTTTTGAGTCTTTTTTTGTGCAAAAAAAAGCCCCACTTGTTTTTTTTCCCTCCCAAGGCCAGTTGCATGCCGAAGGCCCTTTTCTTCATGGGTGTGTGTGTGTGTCTCTGGGCGCAATCCTAAATAGGTACGTCTCCAGGCAATTCGTATTTTCTTTAGTGGGGTTTGCTCCCAGGAAAGTGCTCTTAGGATGACAGCCTCCACCTTCCCAGGTGTTTGGCTCTTCATCCTTCCAGCTTTCCGGCATCCGTCGCCCTGTGATTGTGAGAGGTTTCTTGCATTTTTTAAAAATCCTGCTTTTCCTCGAGGCAAACCAGGACCCTGCCTGGGATTCTCGCTTCTGATCCTCGCAAAAAACACCCTGTGGGGTAGGTTAGGCTGAACGAGGGAGGTTGGCCCAAGGTCACCCAGGCGGCTTCCGTGGCTGAGCGGGAATTCGAACCCGGGTCTCCCCAGGGCCGCCTGCTGCTCTCACCACTACACCTCGCTGCCTCTCCTGTTTCGTAATGTTCTGCGTAATGTTAATACTCCGCTTCTAAAAGGAGTGTGTGCCTGTTTGTTGCCTAGGACACACTCGGGAGCTTTGTTCCTGGTTGTGTAACGGGCTTGTTGTGGCAAATAGTGGTGAAGCAACGTGCTTGGAGCAGGCTGGAAGAGAGACAGTGTAGTGCAGCGGTCAAATAGGACTCCTGGGCTCCATCCCACAATCAGCTGTGCAGCTTGCTGGGTGACCTTGAGCCGGTGACTCCATTTTAGCTTCCCCTACCTTACAGGGCTGTTGTGAGGATAAAACGGCAAGGGAGAAAATGAGCTTTTTGGAAGAAAGTATGAGAAAGATGCTCTCTCCATCACATGAGGGCAAAGCCTGTGAGAAAACAGCAAAGCCACGCAGGGAAAGTCTTGGCATTCTCTCGGCCCTCCTTTCCAACAACCCTGTAAGGTAGCTCAGTATTTTTTATAGAGCTGTAGGGGCTTTATTTATTGCAGCATTGTACGGCCTGATATTATGTTCTCATTACAGCGTGGGGGGCAAGTGGAGGTTGAGGGAGAGCGGCCTGTCCCAGCCTGCCTTGTGCCTGCTAGACGCGAGATGCGTCCTGGGCATGCGTCTTACAAATAGTCCTTTGCTTTTAGATCACGCTTTTAACCTTTCAGAGGTTTCCCCGTGCATAAAATGACCCTAATAATCCCTACAACGGCCCTGTAAGGTAAGCCTGTATGGATTGTCCCCATATTGCAGATGGGGGTACTGAGGCTGAGAGGGGTTTACGGAAGGTCATCTTGTGAGCTTTGGCGCTGGTGAGACTTGAACCCGCGACCGCTCGGCACGTTCTCTGAGCTCCCGGTGCTGCATCAGATCTTCCCAGCTGTAGCTGCCCTGCCTGCCTCTTCCGTCCCATTCCCACATATATTATAGTGTCATCATCTCCTCTGGAATGAACGGCGCTCCCCCATTCGCCCCCCCTCCCGGCAGGTGATGGTTTGAAATCTGGCTTTCCTGGTCACTGACCATGATGGGAAATTCGACGCTCAGATGAAATGGCCCTTGGTCTTGTCTGGCAAGGCGGTTGCTGGCTTAGCGTTGCGCCTCCGTGCTTGGAGAACGGCCCCTCTTGAATTTCTGCCTGCCTTGCTGCTGGTACACACATGAAGCTGCCTTATACTGAATCTGACCCTTAGTCCATCAACGCCAGTATTGTCTACTCTGACCGGCAGGCAGCGGCTCTCCAGGGTCTCAGGCAGAGGTCTTTCACATCGCCTACATGCCTAGTCCCTTTAGCTGGAGATGCCAGGGATTGAACCTGGGACCTTCTGCATGCCAAGCAGATGCTCTACCACTGAGCCATGGCCCCTCCCCGTAAAGACCCAAGAGTCCAAAAAGAAGGAGGGTAGCCTAGTTTGAAAGTACATCTTTTAAACTGGGAAGTGGGGCGGGACTTCACGTATTAAACAACATCTTAACAGGGCAAGGGATTAAAGGTTTCTCCTTTTATAGCTTCCATCCTAGTCCTGAGCTCATTTACTTGGAAGTATACCCCGTTGATGTGAATGCTATGATGAAAAGTCACATTACGCTATTTATTAAACCGGCCAGAATAGCCCAGCCCTGTGAATAAGCTTTTGAGTTAAGCACACTTAATCAGGCTAGATGCTTAATGAAGAGTTCTGGAGGACAGGAAACCTTCCCTGGAGGTTTTGAAGCAGAGGCTAGATGACCATCTATCAGCAAGGCTGATTCTATGACCTTAGGCAGATGATGAGAGGGAGGGCATCTTGGCCATCTTCTGGGCGTGTAGGGGTTACTGGGTGTGTGTGTGGGGGAGGTAGGTGTGAATTTCCTGCATTGTGCAGGGGGTTGGACTAGATGACCCCGGTAGTTCCTTCCAACTCTATGATTCTATGATGTTGTGCTATTATGGTTGGTCTTAATAAAAAGGTATGGTTTATGCTCAAGACCCTCGTGGCTCCTTGCCACCTTTATGGACACGCAAGTAACGGTTTAGGGATTGTCGTTTTAGTTTGCAAAATGTGTTTGCGTTTTTGCAGAGGGGGAAACTGAGTCAGGGAGGCGATGTACTAGATCGTGCAGGTTGACTCTATGCCAGTGATCAGCCTGACTGATGGGAAGCCCCATCTTAATGCATTTACTCAGAAGGAAGAGCCATTCTGTTCAGTGGGACTTGTTTCTTGGTAAGCGTGTTTAGGGTTGTAGCCTTCATACTGGTCTTGCAATAACATTCTCCTTAGCATCAATAATGTCCATTAGTATTTCTATCGAACTACTTGGGTTATACTGAGATAAGTCCCTAGCCCAAAGAGAATGCAATCTAAATTCAACAGAATGGGAGACAAACCTGGGATTCTCCTCAGTTATGCTGGCAGTCCTATACATGCTTACCTGAGAGTAAACCCAATTGCATGCGCCTTGCTTCCCAGTAAAACACACAGAATCAGACTGTTAGGTTGGGGAATGATGATGAAGGTCTAAGCCCAAAGCTTCAGATTAGCCGCTGCTATTAAAGCTGCTGTTCAGAATCCCATTTCCAGTTTCTCAGCTCCAAAGGAGGTTTTAAGAGCCAGATGTGGTGTTGGTAGATCTATGAATGGCTCTCCTGAGTGGATTTTTTATTGGGAAATAGCAGCTGTGTATGTGTGTGTATGTATGAGGGGGGAATTTGCACTGGGAATGCAAAGGGACTGGGGCTTAACCTCCCCCCCAGCCATTTTCCTGAGCGTAGATATGCCCCCTCCCTGCTCTTATCATCCCAGTGGGGGAACAGGCCAACAGGAGGGAATAGAGTTGAAACCTGCAGGTGGGGCTTGGAGATCTCTTGGAATTACAAGCTATCTCCAGACTCCACAGATCTGTTCCCTGGGAAGACATGGCTTCTTTGGAGGGCAGATTCTAGAACATCGCCTCTCTGCCGAGTTCCCGCCCTCCCTAAACTCTACCTTCTCCAGGCACTGCCCCCAACCTCTAGGAATTTCCCAAGCTGCAGTTGGCAACCCTAGCAGCGAGCCTTAAGCAGACTTCTGTCTTGAAACTTGGAGGATGAAGGAAAGACAGAATTTTCCCGGCAAGGAAAAGAGCTGTTCGTTCTCCCCTCTGTCTTTCTAGCTCGTGAACCCATGAACACATGAAGCTGCCTTCTACTGAATCAGACCCTTGGCCCATCAAAGTCAGTCTTGTCTATTCATACCAGCAGCGGCTCTCCAGGGTCTCAGGCGGGGGTCTTTCACATCACCTACTTGCCTGGTGCCTTTAACTGGAGATGCCAGGGATTGAACCTGGGAGCTTCTGCATGCCAAGCAGATGCTCTGCCACTGAGCTCCGGCCTTTCCCCACCTGTCTTTCTAGCTCATCTGTCCTCTGCTTCCAAGCACAAGGAGGTTTGGGGAAATTCTGTAAGCTGACGGCTGGCTCTTTCAACAGAAGAAGAGTGGGACTTTGGAGATCCTGTGCAGTGCAGTGGTTGGGCAGCCCTCAGTTTGTTGGACAGCCCTCGCCTCTGCCAAGAAGCTCACTGGATGTGTGAGCTGTGAGGGGCTGTGGCTCAGTGGCAGCGCATCTGCTTGGCATGCAGAAGGTCCCAGGTTCAATCCCCGGCATTTCCAGTTGAAGGGACTAGGCAGGTAGGTGATGTGAAAGACCTCTACCTGAGACCCTGGAGAGCCGCTGCCGGTCTGAGTAGGCAATACTGACTTTGATGGACCAGGGGTCTGGTTCAGTAGAAGGCAGCTTCATGTGTTTATGAGCCCAAGCCAGTCACTCTTGCTCTTTTGGCCTGGCCTCCCTTGCAGGGTTGTTGTGAAGATAAAAACGAAAGGAGAACCATGAAAACCACTCCATTGAAGAAGGATGGGGATGAAAATAGAAGGGAGGGGTATCGAGAGTATGGCAACTGGAGGGAGCATTTGTGGGTTACGATGCTTTGCCACTGAAGCTTGGCATGGCTAGTTTTCTGTGTCTGCTCTCTCTGCATTTAACGTTGGGTGCGTTCCAGATGTTGGTCTTGAATGGTAGGCGTAAAACTGTGTCTTTTGGCGAAATGGTTTACCGGAATATGGCTTGCTTTTGAGTTTGATGAGAGTTCTTTGTTCGGAAGAAGGCGACGTACTTATTGTTAGGACTTCCTTTTTTAAAAGTTGGTTGAATGTGGTTGCCACTTTGCGTATGAACTTACTGAAGATGATTCTTTTCACTAGCTTGTTGGAGTGGGGCAGGTCCTGGTACTTTTTGGCGTCTTCTAGGGATAGCTGCTTCTTTCTCTTCCTCCTCCCTAAAATAGTACTTGCTAAACTCCCGATGGCCAAGGATGTTTCTCTGGAATGAAAATGGATGGAATGTATTTCTCTGACAGATGAAACAGTTTTAGGCCATTTATGCATGGGAGGTTTTGCCTTGGATTTACCACTCTTTAGATGCATATTTTCCCCATCCAAATTCTCAAAACTCAACAATAAGCCCCCATGCAGAGTTTTGAGAATTCAGATTGGGAAAATGTGCATCTAGAGAGCGACAAATCCAAGGCAAAACCTCCCATGCATAAATGGCCTTAGAGTTTACAAGAGAGAGAAACATAGAATCATAGAAATATAGAGCTGGAAGGTCCCTCCAGGGTCATCTATGTCCAACCCCCTGCACAATGCAGGAAATTCACAACTCCCCCCCTACTCCCAATGACCCCTATTCCACGCCCAGAAGATGGCAAAAAACAACAACAAAAAACCCCCTCCAGGATCCTTGGCCAATCTGTCCTGGAGGAAAATTGCTTCCTGTCCCCAAAGTGGCAATCGGCATTTCCCTGGGCATGTGAGCAAGGGCCACGAGAGCCAAACACTGATGAAAACCTTCCTGCCCTCCCTCTCACGATCTGCCTAAGTTCACAGAATCAGCATTGTTGACAGATGGCCATCTAGCCTCTGCTTAAAAACCTCCAAGGAAGGTGAGCCCACCTCCTCCCGAGGAAGCCTGTTTTACTGAGGAACCGCTCTAACTGTCAGAAGGTTCTCCCTAATGTTTAGCCAAAAACTCTTTTGATTTAATTTCAACCCGTTGCTTCTGGTCCGACCTTCTGGGGCAACTCCCCCCCCCCCCAAGCCATCTCTTGGGTTTTGGAAAAAAAATTCCGCAGGAAATCAAACCACAGTGCCTCCAACGCTGCCACGCAGTCTTCTGGCGATCCCCTCTTGATTAGAAGCAGGCTATCCCAAATACAGTAACTGATACAGAGATGAATACATGAAGCTACTGAACCAGACCCTTGGTCCATCAAAGTCAGTATTGGCAGCAGCTCTCCAGGGTCTCAGGTAGAGGTCTTTCACATCACCTACATGCCTAGTCCCTTTAACTGGAGATGCTGGGGACTGAACCTGGGACCTTTTGCGTACCAAGTGGGTGTGACTTAGCAATCAAATTGTATCAAGGGCAGAGATTTGGCTGCTTTACCTGCCCCACCTGTGGAGGCCAGTTGCTAGGATTCTAGGCCAGAGTAGTATATCATGCAGAGTGGCGGCGGGCAGCCTCCTCTGAGGATATTCTGGCCTCACAGGAGTGTCCAGTTTGGTTGAAGGTAAAAGCCAAAGGAGAGCAGGGTTAACTTTTTTAAATAGTCAGTTGTTCCTGGTGGCACTGGGTGCGGGGTGGGGACCAGGGGTCAAAATTCTCTGGGTGTACTCGCTTAGGTGTGCTCTAGCCGATTTCTAAACTCTCATCAGTTTCATTGGGCTGGGTTTCAATGGTTCCCAAACCAATTACTGGTTTTCAGCAGCCCAGAAGGATGTATTTGCAGAAGAGGCAGTCTGCTGCATCTCTGTCTGATTCACTTTTCTGACCTTGCCTCCTTCCTATTGGTCTCTGGCAGGGTGTGGTAATTTCTGCCCCAGCTCTTCGTCCGGTGCAGTGAGATCATTCAGCTAGAATCAAGTCCAGTTGCAGCTCAAAAACCAACAACATTTTTGGGGTACAAGCTTTTGAGAGCCGAAGCTCCCTTTGTCAGATATGAATTGGAACCTCGGAGTCCTTATATCCCAGTCAGGAGGTGGGTGGGGTGTTGTAGAGAAGGAACTCAGGATGCAAAGATGCCATGCATATTGCAGTCAGCTCTATTAAAGCAGAGGGGAAATGCTAGGGGGCCGAAAATTATCATGCTAGGAAAAGTTGAGGGCAGCAGAAAAAGAGGAAGACCCAACAAGAGGTGGATTGACTCAATAAAGGAAGCCACGGCCCTCAGTTTGCAAGATCTGAGCAAGGCTGTCAAAGATAGGACGTTTTGGAGGACATTTATTCATAGGGTCGCCATGAGTCAGAAGCGACTTGACGGCACATAACACACACACAATGAGATAAGAATCTTAGGTCCCTTTTCAGCCCTGGGGAGTCTGAGGACTATGTACTGCCGTCCTCCATACCATTCAGCCCCACCAGATAAGATCCTTTTTTTGAGGCCTTGCTCTCTGTGCCCCTGCCTTCCAAGGTGTGGCAGGTGGCAACCAGAGACAGGGTTTTTTCAGTGGTGGCCCCTCACCTTTGGCATGCTTCCCCTATAAGTCTTGCTCGGCACCTACCTTCCTTTCTTTTGGGCACCAGACTAAAACATTCTTTTTAGCCCAGGGTTTTAACTAAGGGGTTGTATCAACTACACCTTATATAGCCTGCTTCTGGCAAGAGGATTGCTTTGTCTGTATCATTCTAGGCTGCTTAATGCATATGCTGTTATATCCTGGCTTATTTCAATGGAATTGGCCGGGTTTTTTTAAAGGCTTGTGCTTTAAGGGCTTTTTAATATTAGTTGTAAGGTGCCTCGAACAGGTCTCTGGGGTGGCAGCAATGCCAGTTTCCTAGATAGATAAATAACCCATTGATCTGATTTGCCAAGGCCTCTAATCCATGCTTTTGGTCTTTAGTACTTTTCATTTGTATGTGTATCTTTTTGTTCCTGAACGGCAGAACAAGTGGCGTATTTGCTAGTGATCATGTACCGAGTTTTCAGTTTTAGGCTGGGGCCTCTTTTGAATGAATTGCAGTGTGTGTGTGTTTGTGTGTGCGTGCACACACATATGCCCACATCTAGTCTATCTAGCGAGTGCCGGAAAAGATCTCAAGTATGCAGAGATGAAGGATTTCCGTAGCTTTTCAAAGAGTGACTGAACGCGGGGCGCTATAGTGCCCTCTCTAGGATCTCATTTCCAAGAAAGATTCTCCTGCACATATGCTGTTAACTGTACGTGTATGAAAAGGTGCATGGAATATAAATACAAAACTTTAAATACAGAGGGAAAAGTTTACAATCGATTAAACAAAACTGCATATGGGCCATACTCCATTCTGGACTCTGTTGTTCCAAACATCGTGAACATTCATCTTTCCGGCAACCTGATCCCCATTACAAGTATTTATGCTTCTTTGCCTTCTAGCAAAAGGAATTAATTTTGTCCAAAGGGTCGCTTTCCACGTCCGATCGAACCAGTTAGAAATTAGCAGCGGCTCAGCTTTCTTTCGCATCTCGGCGGCGAAGAGCTGATTCACAATCCGCTCTCTGACAGACCCATGGAGCACATCTCTGAAATATGATCGTCGAATTGCTTTAAGCCTCTGATGTGGTTTGGTATTGCTCCGTTCCGTTAACTGGGTTCAGCAACAGGACCAGATATTTTAACAGGGGGGGGGGTTGGGGTGCAGCATGATCAGAACACATGAAAACAAATCGGCATGTACAAAATTGACATCTCTAGAGCTTTGTACTTATGTGCTGGGGAGGGGCCATGGCTCAGTGGTAGAGCATCTCCTTGGCATTCAGAAGGTCCCCGGTTCAACCCCCAGCATCTCCAGTTAAAGGGACAAGGCAAGTAGGTGATGGGAAAGACCTCTGCCTGAGACCCTGGAGAGCCGCTGCCAGTCAGAGTAGACAATACTGACTTGGATGGACCAAAGGTCTGCTTCAGTAAAAGGCAGCTTCACGTGTGTTCGTCTGTGTGTTCAATTTAAGGGAGGTGGCATTAATGTATAATCTTGAAAACGTAACTGGTTGAAACATGTATCTCTTGGGGAGGAGCTGTGGCTCAGTGGCAGAGCATCTGCTTGGCATGCAGAAGGTCCCAGGTTCAATCCCCGGCGTCTCAAGTTAAAGGGACTAGGCAAGTAGGTGATGTGAAAGACCTCTGCCTGAGACCCTGGAGAGCCGCTGCTGGTCTGAGCAGACAATACTGACTTGGATGGACCAAGAGTCTGAGTCAGTAGAAGGCAGCTTCACGTATTTTGACCTTTTGGTTGTTTAACCCTATCTCTCCCTCAATGAGATTAGAATCATGCTTGTATTCTGCATCTCCTAACAGTTGACTATGTGACTGAGCAAGAATTACCCAATAGGCTTGCCAGTCTCCAGGGGGGATCTGGAGTTCTCCTCAAATTACGACAGATCTCCAGAGATCAGTTCCCCCTGGAGGAAATGGTAGCTTCACAGGGTGAACTCTGTGGAATTACTTCCCTGTTGAGGTCCCTCCCATCCCCACCCTCCACCTTCCCCAGGCTCTGACCCCAAATCCCCAGGAATTTCCCAACCTGGACTTGGCAACTCTGTTATCCACCCATGGAGGAACTCATCCCCTTCTCCATACTTTGGAGTCCACTTCTTGATTGAAAGGAGGTGATAGCCATGCAGGGACTCACACGGGTATGTAACAGGTACCCTCCTGGGAGATATTCGTTATTAAATTTGATTCTTGTTGGACCAGTAGTGCACCTCCCATCCTTCTCTGCACATGGTTGTGTAAAGGGATTGTGGCTTAGTGATACAGCACATGCTTTGTGTGCTGAAAATCCCTGATTCAGTTCCCAGCTGTGACTCTTGAAAGAAGAAGAAGAATTGGTTTCTATATGCCGACTTCTGTACCACTTAAGGAAGAATCAAACTGACTTACAATCACCCTCCCCTCCCCACAACAGACACCCTAAGGCTGGGTGGGGCTGGGAGAGCCTTAAGAGAGCTGTGACTAGCCCAAGGCCATCCAGCTGGCTTCATGTGGAGGAGTGGGGAAATCAAACCCGGTTCTCCAGATTAGCCTCCGCCACTCATGTGGAGGAGAGGGGAATCAATCCCGGTTCTCCAGATTAGAGTCCACTGCTCCAAACAACCACTGTTAACCACATGAACACACATGAAGCTGCCTTATAATGAATCAGACCCTCGGTCCATCAAAGTCAGTATTGTCTACTCAGACCGGCAGCGGCTCTCCAAGGTTTCAGGCAGAGATTTTTCACATCATCTACTTGCCTGGTCCCTTTAGCTGGAGATGCTGAGGATTGAACCTGGGACCTTCTGCATGCCAAGGAGATGCTCTACCACTGAGCCACAGCCCCTCCGCTACACTACACCTCGCTTGCTGTCTTAAAACTTAAAGCAGAGTTTAAAGCTTAAAATCTCAAATTCCTGTTGGTCTCTAAGGGCTACTGGCCTCAAATCTTGCTCTTCTGCCGCAGGCTGGCACGGCTACTCTCGGAAACAATCTATGTCTTTCTTTTTTGGGGTTGGCGAAGGGCCGAGCTGATGAGCAGTGGGTTTTGCTCGGGGGGGTGTTGGGGGGTCTCTTCTCCCCTTTCCCCGCTATCGCCCTCCACGCCGCGGTGTGTGGTGCTGCCGAGTCGAGCTGCGAGCTGTTTTGTAAAGAATTACTGAGGCGAAACGTCGGCTGATCTGTTTTGACAGCTTCCTTGTCTCTCTCTTTAAAGTAATGAAAATCTGGGAAGCCAAGCTGGGTGGCGCGGAGGCCAGAGCGCCGCGTTTCTGGGGTTTAATCAAGTTGTTTAAGGCATAACAGGTTTTAGACAAACACAGTGTGGCTTTCTCGGCTAACTGGACGCCGACGGGGGATACCTTTCAGAAAAAAGAAGGGAGGCAGATCTGAGCCGGCAACCTTCTGAAAAGATTAGCTGTTGTCGGTCCCTTTTGGATTTTTACGTACAACAGTGATTTATTTCTGTGTTAACTTTGTCCGGGGATTGATGCCTGGTGCCCCCTTTCAAGAAACCACGGGGTATTAGACATGCACGCCTTGTTTCAAAACCTGCATTCATGCACGGAATGATTGAAAATGCAGGATCCTGTTTGTAAAAGTTCTCATCCGCCTGGACAAAACAAAGAATTTCCCCCCCTCCTTATTTTTAAACGCAGAAGTTCTTAATAGAGACGGCTGGACTTTTAATTTGGCGTTTGGATAATCTACTTTGTTAACCTTGCGAAGGTTAAAATGTAACCCCTTTTATGTAATAACCAACAAAAGGCTTTCAATTCAGGTTTCTAGTCCTCATGACTGCTGAGAGACTTAGTAGGTGTTTTTAAGTGGCATGCGTTGGGGTTGCCAATTACAATTGATCTCCAGGCTACAAAGAGCAGTTCTCCTGGAGCAAATGGAGGGTTGAATCTGTGGCATTATACTCTGCTGGACAGGGAGAAGCTTTTCTCCCTCTCTCATAATACCAGCATGCGGGGTCATCTGCCGAAGCTGGAGGGTGAGAAATTCGAAACAGATAGAAGGAAGTATTTCTTCACACAACTCATAGTGAAATTGTGGAGCTCCCTGCCCCAGGATGTGGTGATGGCTGCCAACTGGGAAGGCTTTAAGGGGGGAATGGACACGTTCATGGAGGAGAGGGCTATCCATGGCTACTAGTCATGATGCATACCTATTCTCTCCAGGATCAGAGGAGCATGCCTATTATATTAGGTGCCGTGGGACACAGGCAGGATGGTGCTGCTGCAGTCGTCTTGTTTGTGGGCTTCCTAGAGGCCCCTGGTTGGTCCCTGTGTGAACAGACTGCTGGACCTTGATCTGATCCAGCATGGCGTTTCTTATGTTATTATACAGAGGTCCTTCCTCTCCCCAAACCCACCTTCCACAAATATTACCACAAAAGTCTCTAGGAGTAGGGAACCCTAGCTGCCTTTCCAGAAGATAGGTTGTGAAACTGCTTTTTGGTCAAGGGCAAAATCCTGCTCCAGTTAGTTATGGCTGGTCCAAACATTTTATATATGCTGGCTGGGATCTTCTGCTGAATAGCACTAGCCCCATTCACATGTTACAGTGAACACATGTACATCTTGCATGTATCTAGCTCTTTGTAACAAAGAGCCATAGCGTGCTTACTTTAAGCAGGGGGTTGGACTAGAGGGCCTGTATGGCCCCTTCCAACTCTGCGATTCTATGATTCAATTTACGAATGAAACTGGAGACCATACCTGGATAAATTGTGGGGTTACAATCACCTTGTTCTGCTGTATGTGCATTGAATGCAACATGAGCATTACTTAATGCACGTAGGAAGAAAAATCCAAGCGTGTGCCTTACACAGATTCACTGTAAGTTGTGTACAGGACTACTGTGTTTGAAGAGAGGGCGTTCTGTCTCAGAGCCCGTGTGGTGTAGTGGTTGGAGAGTCAAACTCGGATCTGGAAGATCCAGGTTCGAATTCCCACTCTGCCATGGAAGCTTGCTGGGTGACCGTGGGCCAGTCACACGCACTCTCTCTCAGCCTTTGTTGTGAGGATAAAATGGAGGAGAAGAGAATTATGTCAGCCACTTTGGACCCCACTGAGGAGAAAGGCAGGGTAGAATCATAGAATCAAAGAGTTGGAAGGGACCACCAGAGTCATTGAGACCAACCTCCTGCACAATGCAGGAAATTCACAACTATCTCCCCCCACACCCCCAGTAACCCCTTTTCCATGCCCAGAAGATGGCCAAGGTGCCCTCCCTCTCATGAACTGCCTAAGGTCATAGAATCAGCATTGCTGACAGATGGCCATCTAGCCTCTTCTTAAAAACCTCCAGGGAAGGAGAGTCCACCACCTCCCGAGGAAGCCTGTTCCACTGAGGAACTGCTCTAACTGTTATAAAATTCTTCCTGATGTCTAGACGGAAACTCTTTTGATTTAATTTCAACCCTTTGGTTCTGGTCCAACCTTCTGGGGTAACAGAAAACAACTCGGCACCGTCCTCTATATGACATCCCTTCAAGTCCTTAAAGATGGTTATCATATCCCCTCTCAGTCTTCTCCTCTTCAGGCTAAACATGCCCATCTCCTTCAACCTTTCCTCATAGGACTTGGTCTCCAGACCCCTCACCACCACGAATGAAGTAAATATGTATCAGTGGAATTGGGGCTCTGCTGTCCTATTCAAATATGCAAGCCGTCCCTTGATGTCAAATGACGGACTGTGCAGGCACACAAATAAATAGCATGGGCCTTGGGCCGAAACCACAAATAAAATGTAAATTTGTGTTACTTTTGAAGTCTAGGGTAATTGACTTTGACTTCCGATGGGAGTTTGGCACCGGGTGAGGAGGGGTTGCTTTTTGCTCTGCTGCTGGGGTTGCCAGCCCTGTACCTGGAGATTCCATGAGATTTGGCGATGGAACCTGGGGAGGGCGGGGTTTGGAGAGGTGAGGAACCTCAGCAGGGTATAATGCCACAGAGTCCACCCTCCATAGCAGCCATTCCCTCCAGGGGACCTGATCTCAGTAATCTGGAGATCAGTTGTAATTCCTTGAGATCTCCAGGCACCACCTGGAGACTGGCAACCGACCCTGTGACAGAGGTGTTTCAGTATATTGTTGGCCTTTCTAGGTGGTCGGTCAAGTTTTGCCATTTCAGCTATTTTTGAAATAGGTCCATCTAGGAGTTGATGATGGACTTTGATTCATAGGGTCACCATGAGTCGGAAGCGACTTGATGGCACTTAACACACACATGGGTTGATGGGACTAGAAGTTTACCCTGCCTGTGCCAGTCAATATTCTGGCTGTTGTACACGTGAAATCAATTCAGCACACTTTCTTCCACCTCTGCGAATAAATTTAAAGTGCCCATGTAGCCAAACATTAACTGGTTTAGCCAGAATCATATTGTCTATGAAGCCTCCTTCTACTAATAATTCTGTTTCCTGCTGCATTTGCTCCTTTGGCATCATGTGCTCTCACCTTTTAAAGGGTGTATTCGTGGACTTTGTCAAAACTGTTCTTATAGTCCTTTCACGGTAACTGACCAGTCATGGGATTGTGGGAGTTGTAGTTGTAGTTCAACAAACTGGAGTTGTAATTCAACAAGGGTGCTGGATTCTCTGTGTTAGATATCCATTGCCCAACCTTGAGACACATCCTTGCCTACATTACTTAATAGGAGTTCTGGCCTCCTACTTTTGAGAAATGGAGCACTCTCTGCAATTTCTTCCTGGATCCTGCTTACCCTTTTTGTGAAATGTTGCCCATTGCTGTTTCTTCGGAAGAATAGGGAAAGAAAACCCAGACTGTATCTTTGTGTGTGAAAGGAGTGAGAATGAAAAAGTCACGTGGAGAAACTTTTTCTAATCACAAATCCTCCTGGCAAATTCACAGATCTTGAGCCGCAAATTACATTCCCCCCGTCTCCTTATGGAGTGCTTGAGCTGATATTTTATCAACGCTCACTGGGGAATGGAGGGAAATGGATCCAGAGCGCCCTTTTTTTGCTGAGGCTCGAGAAGCAGAATTGCTGGGGATAGGGGATGAAGGGAGAAGGGGTAGGTAGAAAAGCATACCATACGTGCATAGATCTAATTTCCTGCAAATTCTTAGGAAATATCAGATGGTTATTTGTTTAAAATGTGTATATTCCACTGCCCTCCAGCTGTGTACAGGGCAACTTAGAATATAGCAAATAAAAAATAAAGTGAAAACAATCAGAGAGGGCAGGTAAAATAGCAGTAATAAAACACGTCTAATTAAAAAAACAAAAAACAAAACCCTGACCTGGATGGTCCAGGCTATCCCAACGTTGTCAGATCTTGGAAGCTAACCAGGGTCAGACCTGGTTAGTCCTTGGACGGGAGACCACCAAGGAAGTCCAGGGTCATGACACAGAGGCAGTCAATGGCAAACCACCTCTGTTCTTCTCTTGCCTGGGAAACCCCAAGTGTGTGTGTGTTTGTGTGTGTGTTAAGTGTCGCCAAGTCGCCTCCGACTCATGGTGACCCTATGAATCAATGTCCTCCAAAAATGTCCTATCTTTAACAGCTCTGCTCAGATCTTGCAAATTGAGGGCGGTGACTTCCTTGATTGAGTCAACCCATCTCTTTTTGGGTCTTCCTCTTTTCTTGCTGCCCTGAACTTTCCCTCAACATTTCCTAGCATGATTGGGAGACCCAAAGGGGTCGCTGTAAGTCTGCTGTGACTTGAAGGCACTTCCCAGCACCAATTAAAAAAAAGGATATCCAAAAAATAACCTGAAAAATCTTTAAGCGTCCTAAAAGCTGTCTTAAAAGAACCTTATGTAGCAACGGACTAGAACTGTGGATGGCTTTGGAGGGTGGACTCTATGGCATTATACCCTGCTGAAGTCCTGCCTCACCCCTCACTTGCCCTCCCCAGGCTCCACCCCCAAATGTCCAGGAATTTCCCAACCTGGTGTTGGCAATGCCAAACTCTCCCTGCATCATAGCACTAAGTGAGTGTCTAGAGAAGGGTGTCAAACATAAGGCCCATGGGCTGGATGCCGCCCCTTGAGAGCTTATATCCGGCCCGTGAGCCAGCCGAGGCTGCCACCCACCCCCCACTCTCAATCTGGGCTGGCGAGGCATGGCCCGGCCCAACCAAGTGACATTTATGTCACATCCGGCCCTCGTAGCAATTGAGTTTGAGTTCGACACTCCTGATCTAGAGTTTAGTCTAGAGCCAGCATGGTGTAGTGGTTAAGAGCGACGGACTCTAATCTGGAGAACTGGGTTCGATTCCCCACTTCTCCACATGAGCCTGATGGGTGACCTTGGGCCAGTCACAGTTCTCTCTGAACTCTCTCAGCCCCACCTCACAAGGTGTCTGGTGTGGGAAGAGGAAGGGAAGGAGATTGTAAGCCAGTTTGACTCTCCTTAAAAGGTAGAGAAAGTCGGCATATAAAAATTAACTTTCCCTCTTCCTCTTCTTCCTCTTCCTTCTCCTCTTATTCCTCCTCTCCTTCTCCTCCTTCTCTTCCTCCTCTTTCTCCTCTTCCTACCCGGATCCAAGGCTATCAGCTGAACTATTTGTCTGTCCAGGGATATGAACCTCTAATTTTCTGCTTTAAGCCTTTGTACCTAATGGAGGTTTGCCTGTAAACAAGGTTTCATTGGGGAAGACAAAAAGCCGCGGGCTGTAGGAGTGAGTTCATGGCTCTCCCCCCCCCACTTTTCTTTCTCTGACATTGCACTGTCATCCGTTCCCATCTTCTTCAGTGTGGGTAGCTACCATGGTGAATGAAGCTCGGCTTGTGGGTGGTGTAACTCCGAACGCTTAAGCACTTTTGAAATGGCTTTGCTGCAAACCTACCGCCGTCTTTTTTATATTTTTTTAAAGGTGCTTGTATTGTTTTCTGCTCGGCGAGTCCTTCGGGCCTTTGGAAATCCATGCTCCCGGTTGCTAAGTGCGCTGATGGTGATCACATCGGGTTGCCAACCTCCAGGTGGGGCCTGGAAATCACCTGGAATTACAGCTGATCTCGAGACTAGAGATCAGTTCCCTTGGAATAAAGGGCTCCTTTAGTGTGTGGTGTGGTGGTTAAAGAGCGTTGGACTCTAATCTGGTGAACCGGGTTGGTTTCCCCACTCCTCCACACGAAGCCAGCAGGGTGACCTTGGACTAGTCACAGTTCTCTCTGAACTCTCTCAGCCCCACATACCTCACAAGGTGTCTGTTGAGGGGGGAGGGAAAGAGATTGTAATCCGGTTTGAGTCGCCTTAAAAAGGTAGAGAAAATCGGATATAAAACACAACTCTCTTCCTCCTCCTTCTCTCTATGGCATCATACCCTCCTGAGGTGCCTCCCCGTCCCAAGCATAGTTAAATCATGGAACTCCCTGCCCAAGGATGTGGTGATGGCTGCCAACTTGGAAGGCTTTAAGAGGGGAGTGGACATGTTCATGGAGGAGAGGGCTATCCACGGCTCCTAGTCCAAATGAATACTGGTCTTGATGCATCCCTATTCTCTCCAGGATCAGAGGAGCATGCCGAATATATTAGGTGCTGTGGAACACAGGCAGGATGGTGCTGCTGCAGTCGTCCTGTTTGTGGGCTTCCTAGAGGCACCTGGTTGGCCACTGTGTGAACAGACTGCAGGACTTGATGGGCCTTGGTCTGATCCAGCTTGGCCCTTTCTTATGTTCTTAAGCTCTACCCCCCAAGTTTCCAGGGATTTCTCAACCTGGGGCTGGCATCCCTATGTTCACAGCCTCGTCCACTCTCCCCGTTTTGGGCCTGTCTGAATGGTTCACCACCCCTGCAAAGCCTGGGCTGCGAAGGGTGTGCGTGAGCACAAAAAGGTGTAGCCCAAATGGAATATTGGGGGCTCTTTCCCCGTCAGCTTCCACGAATCCTGCCAAGGGGGCAACCGAAAAGGGTTTTGAGTCATGCCAGAGGTTTTGCAACAGCCGGTTTCTTGTACTGCTCGTTCGATGCCTTAGTGTGTGGAACTGGACGCTTTGTGTGATATTCTTTGAGTGGACTGTGCCGGGGCGCGAAAGTCACAGATGCTGCTGCCTTAGACTGAATCAGACCATCGGACCATCAAGTTCAGTGCTGTCTAACTCAGACTGGCAGCAACTCTCCAGGGTTTCAGGCAGAGCTCTCTTCATATCTGCTGCCAGATCCTTTAACTGGACATGCTGGGGATTGAACCTGGGACCTTCTGCATGCAAAGCAGAGGATTTTCCACAGAGCCACAGCCCCTCTCCTGGGGCCCAGTTGTTGTGTAGACCTCTACTCAAATCCTTTGGGCACTTTCTCTTTGCTGTGTCCTCCATTTAAACTGTTTGGAGATCCTGAACTTTTTGTTGTTGTAGTTAAGAACATAAGAAAGGCCCTGCTGGATCAGACCAAGGCCCATCAAGTCCAGCAGTCTGTTCACACAATGGCCAACCAGGTGCTTCTAGGAAGCCCACAAACCAGACGACTGCAGCAGCATTATCCTGCCTGTATTCCAAAGCACCTAATATAATAGGCATGCTCCTCTGATCTTGGAGAGAATAGGTATGCATCATGACTAGTATCCATTTTGACTAGTAGCCATGGATAGCCCTCTCCTCCATGAACATGTCCACTCCTCTTGGAAAGCCTTCCAAGTTGGCAGCCATCACCACATCCTGGGGCAGGGAGTTCCACAATTTAACTATGCGTTGTGTGAAGAAATATGTCCTTTTATCTGTTTTGATTCTCTCACCCTCCAGCTTCAGCAGATGACCCCGCGTTCTAGTATCAAATCAGGCTAGATCAGGCCAGTAGTTCATCTAGTTGCATTGGGGAAGAGCAGACAGAATGGAGCCAGAAGGGCAGAGAGGCGGTTGGAGCAGAAGCTGAACTTAGAATTCCTTTTTTTAAAAGGAAAGAACAAACCAGCTGGCTTTTTCTCGAGCTATTTTTCTTTTTCGTAAGGAACATACATGTATCGAAATGGTCGAAAAGTCCACATGGCGGCGGGTGTTTCAGTTTTTGATTATCATCTTCAGTTTGTCAAGCTTGGTCTGCAAAACGGCGTTTGCCGGCGTCTGACTCTTTAGCTGATCGATATTTCCTCTCCGGGTTTGGGGCTCTAAAATAGTTACATGAAAAAAAAAATCAATGGGATCCAAATTGGACTTGGTAGATTTTATGATTGGGGATGATACGGCTTTGAAGAGGCCCCGAGAACCTGGCTGCCTGTGGGGTTGGGGGATGCAAATGTGGGCTGAGGTGCAACACCTGGAAAAGGCATCAAAAACAGCCCAAACCAGAAGATAATTGGCACAGGGAGAGAATTAATTTTAGTTCACTTTGAAGACCCCCTACGCATTTCTAGGGCTGCAAGGGCCCCAGTCCCTTCTGCTGCTCCAAGCGGCGGTGGGATAAAATAAAAACAACAACGACCCGGCAACGTCACCAGAGTGACAGTGTGACTTCCGGGGGGAAAACAGGAAGTGACATTGGGTAGCTCTAGGAATTGCTGGAACCTCTATGGTTTCAAATCCGATTTTCCCTTGGAAAGCTTTCTTGCTCTGTGATGGGGTGACATAGTCCGACTTGAGCGAGCTCAGCACCCCAAAGCAATGGCCCACCAGAGAGTTTCCCGGTCAGTCAGAGGGCCGGTCTGCATCTGCCTCTGCCGAGCCTCCCTACCCCATTTTTTGAGCCTGTCTGGCTCCCAGAGTGATGTACATCAAATGAAAATGTAGATAGTGGTTGGGGAGGCAGTTCTTGCAGAGGTCTGGATCGGGGAGGGGCTGTGGCTCAGAGGTAGAGCATCTGCTTGGCATGCAGAAGGTCCCAGGTTCAATCTCCGGCATCTCCAGTTAAAGGGACTAGGCAAGTAGGTAGTGTGAAAGACCTCTACCTGAGACCCTGGAGAGCCGCTGCTGGTCTGAGTAGACGATACTGACTTTGATAGACCAAGGGTCTGATTGATTCAGTAGAAGGCAGCTTCATGTGTTTATAGGGGATGGGCCATGGCTCAGTGGTAGAGCCTCTGCTTGGCATACAGAAGGTCCCAGGTTCAATCTCTGGCATCTCCAGTTAAAGGGACTAGGCAGGTAGGTGATGTGAAAGACCTCTGCCTGAGACCCTGGAGAGCCGCTGCCAGTCTGAGTAGACAATACTGACTTTGATGGACCAAGGGTCTGATTGATTCAGTAGAAGGCAGCTTCATGTGTTTATAGGGGATGGGCCATGGCTCAGTGGTAGAGCATCTGCTTGGCATACAGAAGGTCCCCGGTTCAATCCCCGGCATCTCCATTTAAAGGGACCAGGCAAGTAGGTGATGTGAAAGACCTCTGCCTGACACTTTGGAGAGCCGCTGCAGGTCTGAGTAGACAATACTGACTTTGATGGGCCGAGGGTCTGATTCAGTAGAAGGCGGCTTCATGTGTTCATCTGGGTCTGGCTGTTGCCTTTGCTTCCCCTGGCCACGCTGGGCATGGCTGAGAAGAAAGGGAGCTCTCAACCAGTGCAGCACCTGGCTGCCGCCGCCACCCCTCGTATCCGATGAAGTCGGGTCCTGGCTCTGGACGGCTTCTGCCATGAAACACCTGTCAGCCTTCAAGGTACTACAAGACTCTTGATCGGTGTGATTGCAGCGGAGTGACGTGGCTCTCCCCCCTCCCCCTGAGGGTGTAATTATATTTACCCTGCCAAAAACAGTGTGTTATGAGTTGTGAGTCTGTCATTTTAAAAAGTGTTGATTAAACTTTCGTCTCTCACCGCTAAGGGCGAGGAGAGAACAGGGATACGGAGCATCAGGTTCTCTCTCCCCCCCCCCCAATCTCTCTTCTCTTTGCTTCCAGTCCAGAGTATTTTTGGCATGGCTGAATGGAAGGCTTTGTTCCCTCTTGTGTGAAAGTCTGACACCCGGTTCCCGTCAATCCCTCCTGGTCATCTTCTAGTCTTTACAGAGAAAAAAGTGAAGGCAGCAGGCTCGGTTCAGGGCTGCCAAGAGCCACCGGGGGTCTCTAGACAGAGATGTCCTTTGTTTGCCCCCTGCTCATATTCAGAAGAACTCGCACAAGATGCTTAATTAGGACAAGGATGCTGCAACCGTTGCCGGGGGGGGGGGGTACCTTTCCTGGCTCCCTGGGCTCACAACAACAACAAGAAGAGTTGGTTTTTATATGCCGACTTTCTCTACCACTTAAGGGAGAACCAAACCATCTTACAATCACCTTCCCTTCCCCTCCCTACACACAAAGCCAGCTGGGTGACCCTGGGCTAGTCACAGCTCTCTTAGAGCTCTCTCAGCCCAACCTACCTCACAGGGTATCTGTTGTGGGGAGGGGAAGGGAAGGTGATTGTAAGCCAGTTTGAGTCTCCCTTAAGTGGTAGAGAAAGTTGGCATATAAAAACCAACTCTTCTCCTTCTCCTCCTTCTTCTCTTTCTCCCCACAACAGACACCCTGTGAGGTAGGTGGGGCTGAGAGAGCTCTAAGAGAGCTGTGACTAGCCCAAGGTCACCCAGCTGGCTTCATGTGGAGGAGTGGGGAAACAAATCCAGATGAGCTACACCCCCAGAGGTTTGTCTCTTTAGGCCCCCCTCCTCCTGCTAGGGTTGCCAGGTGTCCTGCTATAGACCTTCCTTCCTCTGGCAACTCCCAAACCCCCTACTACCAGTTGGTAGGGCAGTTGGAGAAAAGATAGGGTTGCCAGGTCCCTCTTTGCAACCGGCGGGAGGTTTTTGGGGCGGAGCCTGAGGAGGGGAGGGACTTCAATGCCATAGAGTCCAATTGCCAAAGCGGCCATTTTCTCCAGGGGATCTGATCTCTATCGGCTGGAGATCAGTTGTAATAGCAGGAGATCTCCAGCTAGTACCTGAAGCTTGGCAACCCTAAGAAAAGATAAAAGAACAACGTTGTTGTTGTTGTTTTTGGCCTCTGTGTAGGCAACCAGGGTTAGGGGAGCAGGTTGTTATTTTCCGGTTCCGCAAATCCAGGCATATTTTGCAAATCAAGCCCCTTAATCATTGCATGGTCTATTGGGCACTTTGTGGTTGCTCCAGGCAACCGGCACAGACAGCCGAGGAAGGATCAGAGGTAGCATCTTTTGGTACCTGATGATTTGTCGTGCCAGGATTTGTGCATGCTTTCAGACCACGGCAGAACTAAGTGGGACAGGAAAAACAGCAAACGTGTTAATCACAGCTCCAACCTCCCTCGTAGGTTGGCACGGTGGAAGGTGGGAACAGGCTTTTTCCTCGCTAAATGATTGGGTAAAATACAGCCTTGCATCTCTGCATCTGCAAGAAAGAAAGAATAACAAAGCTGGGAATCCAGGCCTGCCAAGAAGAAGAGTTGGATTTTATATGTCCACTTTCTGTACCACTTAAGGAAAAATCAAACTTGCTTACAATCACTTTCCCTCCCCCTCTCCACAACAGACACCCTGTGAGGTAGGTGGGGCTGAGAGAGCTGTGACTAGCCCAAGGTCACCCAGCTGGCTTCATGTGGAGGAGTGGGGAAATCAAACCAGTTCACCAGGTTAGAGTCCACTGCTCATAATGGAGGAGTGGGGAATCAAACATGGTTCTCCAGATCAGAGCCCACCTCTCCAAACCACCACTCTTAGCCACTACACCACGCTGGCTCTACTGGATCAAATACTGGATTAGACACCTAGAACCTGGACAAAGCCACAGGGGTCTGATTCAGATTAAGACAATGGCATATGGTGGGAAGAGGGGGCTTCAGCCTCCCCCACTGTTTTTCTGACCAAAGACAGCGCTCAGGGTGCAATTTGTCCCTTTGCATGCTGCATATGTAGCCCAGCAGTATATGTGCAGCCCCCCCATTGGGCAAATAGCACCCCCAGGTCGTTTTGGGTTGGGAAAATGGTGCTGGGGGGAAGGCTGAAGCCCCTTCCTCCCCCCCCCCCATGGTCTCAGTCCTGCATACTTGGGGGGGAAGTTCCTTTGCACCTGATGTGTGATTGTTTAAGTCAAAGTCAGATTGGGAGAACCCGAATGCTACATATTACAAATTGCCAGGTGTAGTTTGGCAAATGGAGCCTTACAGCAATCCTAAGAGGTAGGGTTGCCATCTCTGGGTTGGGAAATTCCTTTCCCCTCCCCAAATTCCACCCCCCCGGCACTGTTCCCAAATTTCCAGGAATTTTCCATGGTATGACATAACAGCTATAAACAACTGGGACAAATGCAGTGAGTGATCCTATACCCATGTCCCAACCAGCAAAAAGTTGATACAATAAAAATGGAGCCACCGGAGAAGCCATCAGGGGTCAAATACATGAACTGTAATATTATGCTTGTTCTAAGCTATTGTAACCTGCTCTGAGGGTCAGGCTCTGAGGGTCAGGAAGGGTGGGATAAAAAATAAGCTTTAATTTTTGCAACAACCAGCAAAAGCAAATTAACACATTTGTAAAGCAGCAAGTGCCCTGACCTGGATGGCCCAGGCTAGCCTGATCTCATCAGATCTCAGAAGCTAAGTAGGGTCGGCCCTGGTTAGTATTTGGATGGGAGGCCACCAAGGAAGTCCAGGGTTGCTGTGCAGAGGAAGGTACTGGCAAACCGCCTCGGTTAGTCTCTTGCCATGAAAACCCCAAAAGGGGTTGCCATAAGTCGGCTGCGACTTGACTGCACTTTACACACACACAAAGCAGCAAGTACCAACAGTTTACAACTTTACTGAGAAATACAGGTTGGTATAAAACTCAGACGTGTCATTTCAGTAGCTACTATTAACAAAATACTAAGTTGGCCTTTGACATGAGACAAAAGTAAGTCTAACTTATTATCAACCACGATTAGCCAGTTTGTTAATAACAGACTATGGATGTAACAGAACCAATTGCTTTGTGGGACTTTTTGGCCTTAAGGTGGAACTTCTGGGATGTCTGATGCCGACCGAGAAGGGGCCATGGTTCAGTGGTAGAACATCTTCTTGGCATGCAGAAGGTCCCAGGTTCAACCCCTGGCACAGCCAACTAAAAGGATCAGGATGTGAAAGACCTCTGCCTGGAGAGCCGCTGCCAGTCTGAGTAGACAGAACTGATCTTCATGGACTGATGCTCTGATTCAGTATATGGCAGCTATATGTGAGTGCATTCATATGTGATCACTCCCTTGAGCTGGGATCTTGGGATGCACCTGTGTAGATTCTATCTTTGAGGTCTCGGTCGGTGGTAGTATATTCCTCCCACCACACTGATTTTGAAACCTTTCAGAACAGATGGAGAAGTCGAGATTTACGTCCTGTTTTAAGTGCGAGGGGTTGGTCACAGGTCCTTATCTTCTCTTGGGCCTGGCGATAAAACCATCAGCCAGTGATTTAAACCTCCTTTCCCCCTGATTGGAAAGAACGGGAGTTGACGTTATTTATGATTGCGATGGGCCAGTGTTAGATGTGAAGGCGCCACATCGTAAATGAGGAAGCAGCATTTGACATCCTTAGGAAGCGATTATCCTCCGGTTGGGAAGGGCAGGGCTGTTTCATGTTAGTGAGGGGGGGGGGGGTTCTTCTGACTTGGCCTGTTGAACCCACTTGCTTGCAAGGAAATCGGTACCTGTTTTGCTTTCCAAGAACCGCTGCTGGGGACAACTTGTATTTAGTAGCTTTTTGTTGCTGATACAGTGAGGGGAAAAAGTATTTGATCCCCTGCTGAATTTGCCCGTTTGTCGTCTGACGAAGAAATGACCAGTCCATAATTTTAATGGTAGGTCTATTGTAGCTGTGAGAGACAGAATAACAACAGGAAAAACCCCAGAAACCCAGAAGACAAAAGTCAGAGATTGATGTGCATTATAATGAGTGAAATAAGTATTTGATCCCTTTGCAAAAGATGACTTAGTACTTGGTGGCAAAACCCTTGTTGGCAATTACAGAGGTCAGACGTTTCTTGTAGGTGACCACCAGGTTTGCACACATCTCAGGAGGTATTTTGTCCCACTCCTCTTTGCAGATCCTCTCCAAGTCAGTAAGATTTCAAGGCTGATGTGTAGCTACTCGAACCTTCAGCTC
The DNA here is from genome assembly GCF_029931775.1 of Euleptes europaea. Taxonomy (NCBI): domain Eukaryota; kingdom Metazoa; phylum Chordata; class Lepidosauria; order Squamata; family Sphaerodactylidae; genus Euleptes; species Euleptes europaea. The sequence goes on along the minus strand of NC_079324.1, from coordinate 59,013,698 downwards.
CCTCCACAGATTTTCGATGGGATTAAGGTCTGAAGACTGGCTAGGCCACTCCAGGACCTTAATGTGCTTCTTCTTGAGCACTGGTTCCCAACAGGGGGTCCGTGGACCCCCAGGGGTCCGCGAGAACTAAATTGAGGTCCGCGAAACAAAGTTATAAACCCATAATAAATTAATATTTTCAATTAAAAGTTCTCTATTATAAAATATATATTCAAATAGTATTCTAAGTTTAATGTTTAACTAACAGTTATGATTAAAGTTTATTTTCAAATTCTCTGAATTTTTATTTTGAACCTGTGGGTCCCTGCACCAAACAAAAAAGTCCTAGTGGTCCCTGGTCAAAAAAAGGTTGGGAACCACTGTATCTTGAGCCACTCCTTTGTTGCCTTGGCCGTGTGTTTTGGGTCATTGTCATGCTGGAATATCCTTCACCCATTTTCAATGCCCTGGCTGAGGGAAGGAGGTGCTCACCCAAGATTTGACGATACATGGTCCCGTCCATCATCCCTTCGATGCGGTGAAGGTGTCCTGTCCCCTTAGTAGAAAAACACCCCCAAAGCATAATATGTCCCCCTCCATGTTTGACGGTGGGGATGGTGTTCTTGGGGTCATAGGCAGCATTCCTTCTCCTCCAAACATGGCGAGTTGAGTTGATGCCAAAGAGCTCGATTTTGGTCTCATCTGACCACAACACTTTCACCCAGTTCTCCTCTGGGTCATTCAGATGTGCATTGGCAAACTGCAGACGGGCCTGTACATGTGCTGTCTTGAGCAAGGGGACCTTGCGGGCTCTGCAAGATCTCAGTCCTTCACGGCGTAGTGTGCTACCAACTGTTTTCTTGGTGACTATGGTCCCAGCTGCCCTGAGATCATTGACAAGTTCCCCCCCGTGTAGTTCTGGGCTGCTTCATCACCGTTCTCATGATCATTGCAACTCCACGAGATGAGATCTTGCATGGAGCCCCAGACCGAGGGAGGTTGACAGTTAGGGTTAGGGTTGTCACCTTCTCACCAAGCTGCTTGGCAATAGTCTTGTAGCCCAGTCCAGCCTTGTGCAGGTCTACAATCTTGTCCCTGACATCCTTGGACAGCTCTTTGGTCTTGGTCATGGTGGCTAGTTTGGAATCTGATGGATTGATTGCTTCTGTCGACAGCAGAACCCTAACCCTAATCTGGCTGGTTGATAGGGGATCAAATACTTATTTCACTCATTATAATGCACATCAATCTCTCTGACTTTTGTCTTCTGGGTTTCTGAGGTTTTTCCTGTTGTTATTCTGTCTCTCACAGCTACAATAAACCTACCATTAAAATTATGGACTGGTCATTTCTTCGTCAGAGGGCAAATGGGCAAATTTAGCAGGGGATCAAATACTTTTCCCCCTCACTGTATTGCAGGAGAGGAAAAAGTAATTGCAAGAAAAGAAGAAGAGTTGGTTTTTATATGCCTATTTTCTCTACTTTTTAAGGAGAATCAAACCGGCTTACAATCTCCTTCCGTTCATTTTAGGGAGGGGCCATGGCTCAGTGGTAGAGCATCTGCTTGGCATGCAGAAGGCCCCAGGTTCAATACCCGGCATCTCCAGTTAAAGGGAGTAGGCAAGTAGGTGATGTGAAAGACCTCTGCCTGAGACCCTGGAGAGCCGCTGCCGGTCTGAGTAGACAGTACTGACGTTGATGGACCAAGGGTCCATCAGTATAAGGCACCTTCATGTGTTCATGTGTTCATCTCCCCACTCAGACACCTTGTGAGGTAGGTGAGGCTGAGAGAGCTCTAAGAGAATGTGACTAACCCAAGGTCACCCAGTAGACTTCATGTGGAGGAGTGGGGAAACCAACTTGCTCCACCAGATTAGAGTCCGCAGCTCATGTGTAGGAGTAGGGAATCAAGCCGGATTTAGAGTCCACTGCTTTTAACCAGTACACCACGCTGATAGCTTTGATAGGCCCTTTGATAGGCCCTTGCTTTGTAGTTTGGGAATATTGCAACTGGGAACCCTCCCCTTCCCCTGAATCAGTGTTTCTGAGGCTGGAGATTTTGAACAGATGCAATGGGGGGGGGGGTATGTAACCCAAATGCAATAGGTACATAGAAGATGTTAATACAGTCTTGTGCTAGAGTGCTTTCTTGGGAATTCTCATAAGCTTCGTAGGTTTTAGCAGAATCAAGTGGCAAAGCTTTTCATGGATTAGATTGGGTTGAAGGCAGGGAATGATTAACTATAAGAACATAAGGAAAGCCATGCTGGATCAGACCACGGTCCAGCAGCCTGTTCACACAGTGGCCAACCAGGTGCCTCCAGGAAACCCACAAACAAGACGACTGCAGCAGCACCATCCTGCCTGTGTTCCACAGCACCTAATATAATAGGCATGCTCCTCTGAGACTGGAGAGAACACATATGCATCATTTTGACTAGATATCCATTTGGACTAGTAGCCATGAATAGCCCTCCTCCATGAACATGTCCACTCCCCTCTTCAAGTCTTCCAAGTTGGCAGCACATCCTGGGGCAGGGAGTTCCACAATGTCACTACGTGTTGTGTGAAGAAAAACTTCCTTTTGTCTGTTTTGAATCTTGTCACCCTCCAGCTTCAGCAGATGACCCCACGTTCTGGTTTTATGAGAGAGGGAGAAAAGCTTCTCCCTGTCCAACTCTTCTTCATCTGTAGATTTTTGGCTTAATAGAGTTTCTCGCTGCTGGTTCTATTCTGAATTCTCACTTTTGGGCAGCCATAATAATTTATTACTAAGTTTCCTTCCTTTTGCGAAGTAATAACCAGAAGGGTATGCATTTATTCCTTTGGTGGACTTCCTTGGAAAGAAGTGTGTGTTTTTAAAAAATGGTTCCTACTGGTGGCATCTGGCCAGAAAACTAATCTCCATTAACATTAAAAACTTCCTAGTATTATGAAGAAGAATGGTAATGGCATGTGAAGCCGAGGTCCTGTTTTATATTAATGGGATGCGGAGTTTAGCGCAGGCCCTGATTGGAGTTGGGGGGAATGTAGGCTTTCCACGTCTTGGGTGTTTGCCCAAAGTTTCCATTCTTCAAAGCGCTGGGCAAACCAACCATCTCCATGCCCGTCCCTCGGTTGTGTTTCCTTATACGTTTTCTGTGTCCTCGACCTCATTAGTTCTTGATGCCCTCCTCCTGTGGATTTATGTGCCAGCGTTGAGAAACCTGCACAGTAATCGGGCATCTGTGGGTGAGGCTCGGATTATCTGTAGCATCCCAGACCCTGGAGGCACTTCAAGAATAGATTTCAGCAACGAAAGGATTCCTCTAAAGAACCCTGCGGATTGGTCTGGTTGACATGCTCGTCCCTTATTTACATCGGCCCAGCGGTTATCAGACACGGAGAAAACACATGGGTCAGTGCATAAGCTTAGGCAAATTAGGTTAGGGAGAATTGGATTTGATTTAGAAGAGCAAGCCCTCCGATCAAGGAGAATTATTACTCTCTGATGCGCTGTGCTCTCGCCCATGTTCACAGAGGGGGGCATAACTATACTGTAGGACGAAAGTGGCCTTTGGTGTGTGCGTTTTTGTTCCACATGTTATCGGGAAGCCAAAGGAAGACAGCTCTATGCACATTTCTTGGAGAGAGTAACCCTGACTTTCACAGGTGCGCTACTTGTAAGTCAGCTGGAAAAAAAGAGAGAGAGCTTTTGAGTTCATTGCAGAATCTGATTCCAAACATTAATGTGCTTGGCTAGGTGCCAAAAACAGAAGCATGGACTTTTTGATCTTCATGCAGGCCTGGGGGGTGGGAAATGGTTTATTGCCCATTTGCCCTGTGGGTGTGTTAGGACTGGAGGTGTGGTGTCCAAAAGGCACATGAAGATGAACTGGCCATAATCAGCTCAGACTGAAGAGTCTGCCTGGAGTCAGCAAGATTCGAGTCCAGTAAGTGTAAGTTCTGGTATCTGAGGGAGCTTTGACCCTCGAAAGCGTATACCTGGCAAATCTGGTTGCTCTTTTTAAAATGCTTCTGGATCTTGCTGTTCCTACTACAGACCAACGCAACTACCCACCTGAAACTGTCTGGAGTCGGTAGCATTTGTAGAACCTGGTGGAACCATAACTGAGCCTTGAGTGACTTGATCCCTTCTGGTTTGGTAACTGCAATACCACCTTTGATCACTTGCTCCTAGTGGTGATGTAGTGTGACGGTGACCAATCCAACAGCTTTCTTTTCTGGCAACCAGCCACACTGGTCATTATTTTTTTATGAAATTAGGAGTTTTTCTTATGAATGCTATATTCTTACACAAAGGTTTATATTGGTTTGATGGGCAGATTCAAATTCCCATTTGCATTGAAATCCACTAGGCCATCTTGAGCCAGCCTTTCTTTTTTTAGCCTAACCTACCTCGCAGGGTTGTTGTAAAGGCCAAAATAGAGGAAAGGAGAACTGTGTATAGTACCCTGAATCCCTCTGAGGAAGGGCAGGACTAAAAAATGTGCTCAACAAGTAAATCAGCTTGGGCTAAATAAAACCAGGCCTCTCTCAAATCAACTGAGGCTTTCGGTGACTGAGGAATCGTTTTAATTTATTGGGATTGAGAATTGAAGTAAAAAAAAAAATCATTTTTTAAAAAAAGCTTCTTTTAGTTCTAATGTGTCCCTGACATAAAGTACAAAAAAAAGCTATTCAATATATCTTTTATATATATCTTCTTTTCATAACTAGAGGTAGCTTTTGTCTCTTAAATTGTACATTCTTTCAAATTGTCTTTAATATCTCAAAAAGGGGCCTATACAGATATTTTGGTGATATGCACATCTATTTAAATCTGTCTGACTAATTAGATGATGACTTGGTTATAATAATCTTCCTTAATCAAAAAAGATGTTTTTAAAGTCACTTGACAGCTTAAACGTGTACCCATTAGTTGATAACCGTTCTTCTTTTGGAAAGGTTAAATACCTGCTTGGATTTGGGCTCGGAAGGGAAACTTTGAGCAACCTTAAGAGGACCAGGGATCAAGGGTTTTCAGGGTGTCCCAAAAGACCCCTTACTTTGAAGTGCTCCCAAGATATATTTACTCAGTCGCAACTCTGTGTGTGTCTATGTCTGTCTGTGAGAGAGTAATACCATAATGATTTAGTCAGACTGTCTGAGAACCATTTCCATACATGGATGAATATAAATATTGTGGTGATCCTTCTCCTCTTGACATGCCATTAGGGGGACCAACCTCCAGGTGGGGGCTAGGGGGCTAAGCTCTCCTTTTCCCCATCGGCACTCAGTGAACCAGCAACAGAAAAATGGGGGGGGGTACACTTTCCAGCGCCGCGGCGGCACCATTTTTAGCGGCGTAACCAAAAGTGATGTCGCTATATCACCGAATATTCTGGCATTCCCCCGAAACTCTATGGCAAAAACACGGTGCCTCCAATTCTACTGCTAAAGAGTATGGTAAAACCACAGAGCTTTAGGGAAATGTTAGAATGTCCAGATCTACGATGCTGCCACTTCTGGATATACAGCCAGAAATGATGTTGCTATGTTGTGAGTCTCCACTAGGGTTGCCAACCTCCAGGTACTGAAGGAGAAAAAAGACACCTCTGTACTATTATCAGGAGGATGAGAAAACCAGTACAGGAGCAATGCTGCTAACAATGCCAGTACATTATAGCTACCTATACACTTTACAGTATGTGGTAATGAAACCACCAGCAACACATACATTCAGTACAACAGTGGATGTACAAAATTTCCACAGCTCATTTGAATTCCATCAGGTAAGTATCAAATAAGTCCTTTGAATTAACTCTCTTAGTCTTTTCTCAAAACAGATGTTGCAAGATGAACAGTCAAGGAGAATACGATCGTTTCGGAGCACAAAGGCTCAGTTCTTCATCAGTTCTTCAAAAGATGCAATGCATGCAATCCTATATCAACATCCATGATACCAGGTTTCAAAGAATAAACTTTTCCAGAATAAAGTGCATAATACTTCCCCAGAGGGGTAAGATGCAGAGTTCCTTCCACTCCTGGTAAGGACTCAAGTGGCGTTCCTCCAGGTACTAGCTGGAGATCTCCTGCTATTACAACTGATCTCCAACCCATAGAGATCAGTTCTCCTGGAGAAAATGGCCGCTTTGGCAGTTGGACTCTATGGCGTTGAAGTCCCCTCCCCACCCGAAACCCCGCCCTCCTCAGGCTCCACCCCAAAATCCTCCCACCAGTGGCAAAGAGGGACCTGGCAACCTCCCAGGAACCCGTAAATGCTTATTTTTAACTTGTTTCTCACCCTGACCGGGATAGCGCCAGGCTAGCCTGATCTCGTCAAATCTCAGAAGCTAAGCAGGGTCGGCCCTGGCTACTATTTGGATGGGAGACCACCAAGGAATACCAAGGTCGTGATGCGGAGGTAGGCAAGGGCAAACCACCTTTGAACGTCTCTTTCCTTGAAAACTCTACAGGGTCGCTGTAAGTGAGCTGTGAGTTGACAGCAAAAAACAAACATGCTTCTCATGATGTACCCAGTAATCGCCTTCCATTATGCGGGTGTATCTTGCATGCCCATAGGGACATTACAAGTTGAGTTTTTATAGAAGGTTATGCAGGAGAGTAAACACAGCACTTGTAGGCTTGAGTTGTATCGCCTGTTCTTGGTGTGTGTTCTTCTCTTTAAGTAAAGTCTGCCTTCTGGAACTTCTATTTATTTTTTTAGCTGCACAGACGCGTCCTCTACGGCACTCGAGATGTGTTGCTCGAGAAAGGATCTTCTGTCAAGTGTCTTAGGTACGCCGAGCCCCCTGCGAGAGAGCCAGGTGGCAACTTGAAAGAGAAATGCAAAGCCGGTTGGACGTGCCAAACTGAAGCGCCCCTCCCGGCCGCCGAATTTCCATGCTGTAAAAACCTGAAAGGGATCCGCAGCGAGCGATCCATCTGTCCACTTAGTGGGTGGAATGGAGATTATTCCTCAGTTATCAGCCCCCTAATGTGGTGTTAGTTTGCAAAGAGAAAAAGAGAAAAGGGGGAAAAAAGGCTGTGTTTTTAGTTTTAATTGTTGGTGCCAAGTCTGAAGCGCGCCAGAGTACAAGAGGAGAAAATCAGACAGGATTAACATATTCTCTCAGTGATCTCGAGCGCTTGGCCCTGTGTGTTGGTGGCTGATTTGCTGCCCGGGACTGTTGACAGGTAGCCTGGTGGTGTTTTTTAAAATCCGCATACAGGTAGCTCAGATTCTGCATAAGTGGAATTATGCGGCGTATACAAATTACACAAACAGGGCCGCAAATTTATCGAATGCCTCTTGCTTTGCATATCTTATGCTGCAGTTTGAACTATTTCTGCCGGTTCGACTAGTAGAACTGATAAACTGTGCCAGGAACTGAAGCCTCGCCTCTTCTCAGTAACTGATTGAGACATGGGTAGGGTTGCCAGGTCCCTCTTTGCTACCTGTCGGAGGTTTTTTGGGGCTGAGCCTGAGGAGGGCAGGGTTTGGGGAGAAGAAGAAGAGATGGTTTTTATATGCTGACTTTACCACTTAAGGGAGACTCAAACCGGCTTACACTAACCCTCCCTTCCTCTCCCCACAACAGACACCCTGTGAGATGGGTGAGGCTGAGAGAGCTGTGTCTAGCCCAAGGTCACCCAGCTGGCTTCGTGTGTAGGAGTGGAGAAACAAATCCGGTTCACCAGATTAGCCTCCACTGCTAATGTGGAGGGGTGGGGAATCAAACCCGGTTCTCCAGATCAGAGTCCACCACTCCAAACTACTGCTCTTAACCACTACGCCACACTGGGAGGGGAGGGGCTTCAATGCCATCGAGTCCAATTGCCAAAGCAGCCATTTTCTCCAGGGGAACTGGTCTCTGTCGGCTGGAGATCAGTTGTAATAGCGGGAGATCTCCAGCTACTACCTGGAGGTTGGCAACCGTAGACACGAAAAGTAGAAATTTGCTTTGGCCTTTGCTAAATAAAAGCAGACGTTCTTAGCTGAATTCCATGCCCAACACCCTTTCCTGGCTACGTGCCGAATCTCAGCATGCTGCCTGGGTGAACTAAATGGATGAATGATGCTTGAATGAATTAAACATTTGATCTACTGCTTTTTATCCCGCTCTTCCTCTAAGGGACTCGGGGCGGCATCCTTTCCCCCATGTTATCCTCATGACAAACCTGAATCCATGTCTCCCCTGTAGTAGTCTGAGGCTGCACTACGCAGGATTTGGAAGAGTTCCATGCAAGGAACCGTTCAAGCATGCACTGCTACTGGAAGCAGGTTTTTTCTTTCCATGGGACGTTCCAAAGAATTGGTGTGGATCATCTGGAGGGAGAAGCTACTTTGGTCCTCGGGAGAAGTTCCACTGCATTCTCTGTATTCTGACCGGTCCCTTCTGTACAAAGTGAATTTAGCCATCAGCATTTTGAATTGGAATTCTGGTCAATCATAAGCAACTTCACAGAATCAGCATTGCTGACAGATGGCCATCTAGCCTCTGCTTAAAAACCTCCAAAGAAGGAGCGCCCACCACCTCCCGAGGAAGCCTGTTCCACTGAGGAACCGCTCTCACTGTCAGGAAGTTCTTCCTAATGTCTAGACGGAAACTCTTTTGATTTAATTTCAACTCGTGGGTTCTGGTCCGACCTTCTGGGGCAACAGAAAACAACTCGACACCATCCTCTCTATGACAGCCCTTCAAGTACTTGAAGATGGTGATCGTATCCCCTCTCAGTCTTCTCCTGTTCAGGCTAAACATACCCAGCTCCTTCAACCTTTCCTCGTAGGACTTGGTCTCCAGACCCCTCACCGTCTTTGTTGCCCTCCACTACGTCATGCTGGCTCTCAATCTGACGCGTTTAGGCCGACGGCCCTTGCTGCTTCCATCTTGGCGACTTGGCTGCCTCTCTGAGCCAAACCCAGCTCTTTTTCTAGGGTGGTGCGAACTCAAGGGTGGTCTTCCCCCGGCCTCATGGGCTGTCTTCGTGGCAGGAGCCTCATTACCCACCGACGGCAGATGCTCTCTTTGTAAACAGCCATTTGTAATTAAAATCAACTTGCCATCCGCCTGATTAGGGTAAACGGTTAAAAATTAATTGACAGTAACAATACTTTTCTTCCCCGCGCCCGGGGCCCCCCTCCTGCACCGTTCGGTTATGAACATGCGATGCTGACATGAGCTTGGTTAAAGGTTTATAAGGACTGATTTGCATATCAAAGCTGTTGCCATGAATCGGCCGTTGCAGCAACCTGGAATCGGTTCAATTTTATTGTAAAACGATGTGAGCTGCCCACACGGAATTCGTCTTTGGAACACAATGTATATAGAGCGGGGGAATGTTCAGCATCAGAGTCTGGCCGAGTACATCTCTTGCAGGGATGGGGTTTGGCATTTCAGAGGGGCATATGCGATTGGGGGCTGGTGGAGTCTGGAATCAAGCTTGCCTATCTGAAACTGGCTTCTACTGAATTGGGCCATCCTAGGGTTGCCGGACCTGCTGATCATCGTGGCGGGATAAAGCAGGACTGGGTAAAATTGTGTAGAAGAAGAGTCGATTTTTATATGCCGACTTTCTCTTACCACTGAAGGAAGAATCAAATCGGCTTACAATCACCTTCCCTTCCCCATAACAGACACCCTGTGAGGTAGGTGCGGGTGAGAGAGCTGTGACTAGTCCAAGGTCACCCAGCAGGCTTCATGTGGAGGAGTGGGGAAACAAATCCAATTCACCAGATTAGCCTCCGGAACTCATGTGGAGGAGTGGGGAATCAAACCCGGTTCTCCAGATCAGACTCCACCACTCCAAACCACTTCTCTTAACCACTACACCATGCTGGGGGGTGGGTTAAATTGTATAGAAACCTAGAAGTGACGTCATTTCCAGGTGACACTCTAGGAATGCCCCAAATCTTGATGATAAAGACCATAGAGATTTGAGGGGATTCCTAGAGCTTCTGGGTTCAGACACAATTCTGCCCACTTCTTTCTCCCACCACTATGATCAGCACCAGCGGGCAAGCGAGTGGTTTAGCGGGCAAATGCCTGCTAGGGGCAGGCAGATGCAACCCGAGTCCATCTGCCTGTACGGCCCAGCATGACCACAAATGTTCTCTGTACTCCTCTCCCTGATCCTTTTCATTGGAAACTCCAGGGACTCCACTCAAGGCCTTGTATGAGCAACACACCTACCCTACTGCTGAGCTGTGGGGTCTCCATGGTTGCAAAGCCAGGAAGCATGTAGTCGAGCAGATAGGAAGGATCGATAGCTTGAAGGCAGCTTGGTCAGTGCCCAAACCATCATGCTCGGACTCAGAAGCTAGATTATAGTTGGTCTCTTTGTATATCCAAATGGCACTCTACTGGTCGCTTGAATCACCTGACTCATGCTGATCCGGTAGCTGCAATTCCCCACTCTGGCCATGTTTCGTGGTGGCAGTGCAGTGCTGCGGATAACAGGACAGTGGCTTTTTGGCTAGTGAATTTGATAATAAGGTAGCCAGCATCTCTGGCTCAGAACCTTTACTTTTTGCTTCTTTATAAACACCCTTCCTGATCCTGTCTGCTGCTGCAGTTCCCCATTACCTTGTGTCTCTGCCTCTTTCTGCAGCGTATTGGGGGCGTGGTGGGGGGATCAGTGTGCCATTTTATCCCAGCAACAGCATTCTGCTGGGTTCCTCTGTTCCAGAATAATTCCCAATTATTGACATGGGCAGATTGCATCGGTGAAAAAAGACTGTCGGAAAATCATGTTAATGTAGATGTCTTGCACGGATGATTGTGTTGATGTAGATGTCTTGCTCAGCATGAGGATGTAGCTTAGTGGTAGAGTGCATGCTTTGCATGTATGAGGCCCTGGGTTCAATCCCCGGCATCTCCACTTTGGGGAGGGGCCATGGCTCAGTGGGAGAGCATCTGCTTAGCATGCAGAAGGTCCCAGGTTCAGTACTTGGCATCTCCAGTTTAAAGGGACTAGGCAGGTAGGTGATGTGAAAGACCTCTGCCTGAGACCCTGGAGAGCCGCTACCAGTCTGAGTAGACAATACGGACATTGATAGACCAAGGGTTTGATTCAGTAGAAGGCAGTTTGATGTGTTCATGGGCTGGGCCCAAAGTCGTCTCTACATGAGGGGGAGATGCTTCCACTTGCGCGGGTAGGGCGAGGTCCTGCAATTTTCATGGTTTTTCCTTCCAAGCGAGCAGCCCCCTCACCTCATCCCAGCTCTTCTGATTTTTACATGCCAACTTTCTCCCCCACTTAAGGCAGAATCAAACCGGTTTACAATCACTTTCCCTTCCCCTCCCCACAACAGACACCCTGTGAAATAGGTGGGGCTGAGAGAGCTCTAAGAGAGCTGTGAGTTTGTTCAGAATTAACAGTGGTTCTCTTAACAATGTGTGCTGTTTGAAGAACACTAAGCTTCTTTGAGGTGGCTATTGTACCAAACTGATTTTGTGTCTTTACTGGTATTGAGTTCAAAAACTTGCATTTTGCTTTCTACCAGCATTAAGACTGGTTGCCTTCTGGCTAGCCAGGTTATGAATGTTGGTTGGATTGCATATAAATTGAATTGATCTGTAAACCTGAAAGCTGTATTTTGCCCAATAGTTAAGCCATTTGCACCGAACTGTTAACTGGCTGTGTTGAATTTGATTGTTGCCAAGTCCAGGTTGGGAAATTCCTGGAGATTTTTAAAATGACGGGATATGGGGAAAGGATCCCAGTGGGGTATAGTACCATGGAGTCCAACCTCCAGAGCAGCCATTTTCTCCAGGGGAACAGATCTGTTTTGTCCGGAGATCAGTTATAATTCTGGGAGATATCCAGGTTCCAACTGGAGGTTGGCAACCCCAGTGAATGGCCAGGTTGCCTTGGTGGGTCTGATGGAGATAGCAAGAAAAACTAAGTTTTGTAAGCAAATTAATAAATGCTAGCATATTTGCTGCTTATGGCGCAGACTTGGGAGGTTTCTTGGTACAGGTGCCAATTCTTTTGTGCTTATACGAAGCTTGCTAAGTACAATTTTCACAGGGCTTACTGTCTCTTTAAAATACGCAACTTTTTTTTGTGAAACATCATGTTAATGACAAAAAACCTATCAACCATGTTTGTATTCTTATGCAAATAGCGTTACAAGGAAAATGAATGTACCGGTTATAACCCAGCATGGAAAAAAAACATAATGCTTTTGCCTATTGAAATGTCACATCAATCTTGGGAATCCTTCACTTAAGACAGAGGAAATGTCTGTGTTTTACTTAAGACCTGTAATTATAACCATCTTCGTTTTGAGTAATGAAGAACTTTTCAATAAAGTTGCCACCCAGCAGCCTTTTGGATCGGAGAACACAAACAGCAGCTAATAGACGCAATCCATCTATGCTCGTTCAAGGAACATTGCGTTCTTGCTCCAAACAGTCGGCTGCCCATCAGCGTTTACTGGCCAGCAGCCAAATTAGACAAAAGGAGTCCTCTCATTACTCAACATGACGCAGTCCCTTGAGAGCCAGCATGGTGTAGTGGTGAAGAGCAGTGGTTTGGAGCGGTGGACTCTGATCTGGAGAACCAGTTTCGATTCCCCACTCCTCCACATGAGCGGCGGAGGCTAATCTGGTGAACTGGGTTGGTTTCCCCACTCCTCCACATGAGGCCATCTGGGTTACCTTGGGCCAGTCACAGCTCTCTCAGCCCCACCTACCTCATAGGGTGTCTGGAAAGGGGAGGGGAAGGGAAGGAGATTGTATGCCGGTTTGATTCTGCCTTAAGTAGTAAATCGGCATATAAAAACCAACTCTCCTTCTCTTCCTCCTCCTGCTCTCCCTTTCCAAACTTCTGTCTGCCGTAACACTGGCCTGACTGGCAGCTTTCGACTTGTCTTTTAGGAAGCCAGCTGACTTAGCTGTTGGGTTCACAGGGTTCCTGCTCATTGCAGAAGGTTCGGGGCACACATCAGAGGGTGTGCTTAGTTCCTCCTGGGAGCAGACAGGGTCTGCTGGACCTCCCGTTTCCCCTAGGCGAAACTAAAAGATACTCTTCAAGATCCATGAAAGGGTCTCCAGCATGGTCTTTATTGCTTATTAGGAAATGTCCTGATCTGGATGGCCCAGGCTAGCCCGATCTGAGATGCTAAGCCAGGTTGGCCCTAGTTAGTACGTGGATGGAAGACCTCCCAGGAAGTCCAGGGTTGCTATTGCAGAGGTGGGCAATGGCAAACCACCTCTGAATGTCTCTTGCCTTGAATAGACCACCCGGGGTCACCATAAGTCAGACATGACTTGACGGCAAAAAAAGGGTCAAGCATCCAGTATCACACAGTTGCCAAACAGATGACCCTGGCAGCCGTACAAGCAGGGCAGACGAGGTCCATGCCTTCTCCTATTGTTGTATTGAGAAGTTTACTGCCTCTGACTATGGAAGTTCCATTTTGTCATCATGGCTAATAGCTGCCAATAGCCTCCTCCTTCATGGATTTGTCTAATCTCCTTATAAAGTGACGGGCCCTTGAACTAATGGAAACTGCATAGCCCTGATCATGGCTCTGATTTGAATCGGGTCTCGGCATGCCCGATCATGGCATTTTTAAGAAAAGCTGGGAATTTTAGACACGGAACGCCTACATCTTGTCTGGCTTGGCTTTCAGTAGCCCTTTCCATTTGGCTGGACAGCTCCGCTTCCTTTGGCAATGTTGCCCTGAACCTGCCTTTTCCCTTGAACCACGCTGGAGAGCTCCCTGCCTCTTTCATCACCAGGCAGATTGAGACCCCGAAAGGGAGCTTTGACTCTCAAAAACTTAAAAGGTGAAAGCAGTCCCCTCTGCAAGCACCGGATCATTACTGACCCACGGGGTGATGTCACATCATAACGTTTACTTGGCAGGTTATGTTTACGGGGTGGAGAGCCAGCGTGGTGTAGTGGTTAAGAGTGGTGGTTTGGAGTGGTGGACTCTGATCTGGAGAACCGGGTTTGATTCCCCCCTCCTCCACATGAGTGGTGGATGCTAATCTGGTGAACCGGGTTGGTTTCCCCACTCCTATACTTGAAGTCAGCTGGGTGACCTTGGGCTAGTCACAGCTCTCTTAGAGCTCTCTCAGCCCCACATCTCACAGGGTTTCTGTTGTGGGGAGGGGAAGGGAAGGTGATTGTAAGCTGGTTTGATTCTCCCTTAAGTGGTAGAGAAAGTTGATATATAAAAACCAACTCTTCTTCTTCTTCTTTGGCGTTGCCTTCCCCAGTCAGCCACACTTAACCCCCAGGAAGCTGGGTGCTCATTTTACCAACCTCGGAAGGATGGAAGGCTGAGTCAACCTTGAGCTGGCTACCCGAAGCCGACTTCCGTGGGGATCGAACTCAGGTCGTGAGCAGAGCTTGGGCTGCAGTACTGCAGCTTACCACTCTGTGCCATGGGACGGCTTCTCGAAAGCTTACACCCTGAAATTCTTGTTGATCTCTAAGGTGTTACTGGACTCAACTCTAACTGTTGTTTTCTGGAGTTTAGCTTATTTTGAGTGTTACTTTGCTGGGTCTTTTGCAGCCTGTCTTGAGTTCGACTTTAAGAGCGGCTTGTTGAGGTCTCTTCCTGGAATGCTAAAAGCTTAGTGTCTTGGACTAGAACCCAGGGGAGACTCCATTCCATTTCTCATCGGGCTTAATTTGTGAAACCAACAAACAGCTTGCACAAGGCAGAAGCCTGAAAGAAATCAAGACTCTCCACGTGTCCAAAGCTGTAATTAAAATCCCGAAAGCTTCTTGATATTTCCCTCCCGAAGCATATGCTCTGGTTCAGGGGGAAAAGACAGATGTACAAGACCATCGCAACATGTGAGGATCTCTTTAAATGGATACTGCCCTATCGAATAGCAAACTGGGTGATTTGTGCCAATCTCCAAGGCATGAATACCTAGCCCTTCTGCAAAGTAGAGGACATAACATAAGAAAGGCCCTGCTGGATCAGACCAAAGCCCATCAAGTCCAGCAGTCTGTTCACACACGGCCAACCAGGTGCCTCTAGGAAGCCCACAAACAAGACCACTGCTGCAGCAGCATTGTCTTGCCTGTATTCCCAATCACCTAATATAATAGGCATGCTCCTCTGATGCTGGAGAGACTAGGTATGCATCATGACTGGTATCCATTTTGACTAGTAGCCACGGATAGTCCTCTCTTCCATGAACATGTCCACTCCCCTATTAAAGCCCTCCAAGTTGGGAGCCATCACTACATCCTGGGGCAGGGAGTTCCACAATTTAACTTTGCGTTGTGTGAAGAAAGACTTCCTTTGATCTGTTTTGAATCTCTCACCCTCCAGCTTCAACAGATGACCCCGTGTTCTAGTATTACGAGAAAGGGAGAAAAGCTTCTCCCTGTCTACTCTCTTCATACCATGCAAAAATTTTATCTCCCCTTAACCGCCTTCTGTCCAGGCTAAACACCCTAAGTGTTTTAGTCGCTCCTCATAGGGCAGTTGCTCTAGCCCCCTGATCCTTTTGGTTGCTCTTTTCTGCACCTTCTCAAGCTCTGCAATATATTTTTTAAGGTGTGGTGACCAGAACTGTACACAGTTACTGGTGGCCAGTAGGAAGAAGAAGAAGAAGAAGAAGTTGGTTTTTATATGCTGACTTTCTTTACCACTTAAGGAAGACTCAAACGGCTTACAATCACCTTCCCTTCCTCTCCCCACAACAGACATCCTGTGAGGTAGGCGGGGCTGGGAGAGCTCTAAGAGAGCTGCAACTTGCCCAAGGTCACCCAGATGGCTTCATGTGTAAGAGTGGGGGAAACAAATCCAGTTCACCAGATTAGCCTCTGCTGCTCATGTGGAGGAGTGGGGAATCAAACCCGGCTCTCCAGATCAGACTCCACCGCTCCAAACCACCAAGCTGAGCCATGTGGGCCCCTCTAGTGCTGGTGGCATTGGAGGGGCTGCTCAGATCGGGTCCAGGAATGGGCGTGGGCTTGCCTGACCCACTTTGCCCGTGTTTGCCAGACAAGCATGCCAGTCGCCACCCCCCCACCCTGCAATGACAAACTGGGTTTAAGAGACAATGCAGCTTGTTTTTAATACATTAATTTTCTTAAGCAAGTGGAGATTTAATCAACTAGTGCTGTAAATTAATTTGGTCTGGGCATTCAGCCAGGCATGGCTGGTTGGGAAGACAATGCTTGGGCTTTGCATTTTCTGTCTTTGTGCTTGAAATGGGGTATTTCAAAAGAAGTCTTGAGTCTGTTCCCAAATACCTTTGGGGGAATCATGTCTATTAAACCTAATGGCTTTTTTTTTTGCCTTCAAGTCTCAACCCATTTATGATGACCCCATAGGGTTTTCAAGACAAGAGACAATGAGAGACGGTGTACCATTGCCTGTGTAGCAACCCTGGACTTGCTTGGGGGTCTCCCATCCAAATAATCGCTAGGGCCGGCCCTACTTAGCTTCTAAGATTTGGTGAGATCAGGCCAGCCTAGGCCATCCAGGACAGATCAACTGAAAAGTATTTGGGGGTCTCATTTAACCTTGTGTTTGTGTTAAGTTGGTGGTGGAAAGTGCCATCAAGTCGCAAGCAGACCTGTGCCAATTCTGTAGGGTTTTCAAGGCAAGAGACAAACACAGGTGGTTTGCCATTGCCTGCCTCTGCGTAGCAACCCTGGATTTCCTTGGTGGTCCCCTATCCAAGTACTAACCAGGACCCACCCTGCCTAGCTTCTGAGATTGGATGAGATTTTGCTAGCCTGGGCTATCCAGATCAGGGCAGAGATCAACACAGGTGGTTTACCATTGCCTGCCTCTGTGTAGTGACCCTGGGCTTCCTTGGTGGTCTCCCATCCAAGTACTAACCAGGACCCATCCTGCTTAGCTTCTGAGATCGGATGAGATTGTGCTAGCCTGGGCTATCCAGGTCAGGTCAGAGATCAGCAGAGGCGGCTTACCATTGCCTGCCTCTGCACAGCGACCCTGGACTTCCTTGGTGGTCTGACTCTGCATAAGGCATGTGTTTGCATGCAGTCAGGAAGGGCAAGAAAGGAGCTTTGCTTCGGTTTTTTGGGTGAAAGACGGAATACAAAAGCCTCGATTCTCAGAGAGCTGGATGCAACGTTCGATATCCCGTGGTTGTTTCTTTCTCCATCCCTGCTCCACCGCAGGATACGTGCGACTCTGCCGAGAACTTCCGGCCCTGTTAACAACCTCCCCGCTTAAGCTGGCTGCTTTAAAAGCATTGCCTTTAAAGAAAAGGGGAAAAAACCACCCGGCCTGGATTGCTCCCAAAATTTCTTTAATTGCTTGCCAATTTCTCCTGTAGCACCAGGCCTCTGTTCGTTGGGGGCCGTCTTGCTCGGGGATTGCGGTTGGCATATTGGAAGCCTTGTTGCGCTTTGTTCTTTGCCCCCGCCCCCGGCACGATGAAGGGGCGCTTGTTTAAAAATCCGCCCTGGGCAAAGGGGTACAGCTGCCTCCTTGGTGGCCTGTTAGAAGCGAGTGGGTGATATTAACATACCGGTCTTGTCTTGCCATGTAAATCCCCCCCAACCGTCTGCCAGCTCTGATCGGGGAAGTGAAGGGTCTGAGCTGGATTATCCTCTTATGCTGGGAGGTGAGCTCTTCAGGCTAGAGATTAGACATCTCCTGTACCACAGACAGCCTTTCATGGATTCTGATTTTATTTCCAGCAAATACCTCCGTTTCCTTCAGCTTTTCCTCAAGGGCAAGTGTGGTGTGGTTAAGAGCGGTGGTTTGGAGCGGTGGAGTCTGATCTGGAGAACCGGGTTCGATTCCCCACTCCTCCACATGAGCGGCGGAGGCTAATCTGGTAAACTAGATTTGTTTCCCCACTCCTACACACAAAGCCAGCTGGGTGGCCTTGGGCAAGTTACAGCTCTGTTAGAGCTCTCACAGCCCCACCTACCTCACAGGGGGTCCGTTGTGGGGAGGGGGAGGGAAGGTGATTGTAAGCCAGTTTGAGTCTCCCTTAAGTGGTAGAGAAAGTCGGCATATAAAAAACCAACTCTGCTGCTTTTGCTTCCTCCTCCTCCTCCTCCTCCTAAGTTTCCTCTCTCAATCTCTCTCCCCCCTCCCCTCTTTTTTTTTGGGGGGGGGCTTCTGTAAAGTGCTTTGGAGGAACAGCAACGATCCCTTGCTCTGTTTGTAGGGTTGCCAACCCCCAGGTAATAGCTGTAGAGCTCCTGCTATTACAACTGATCTCCAGCCGATAGAGATCAGTTCCTCTGGAGAAAATGGCAGCTTTGGCAATTGGACTCTATGGCATTGAAGTCCCTCTCCAAACCCTGCCCTCCTCAGGCTCCACCCCAAAAGCCTCCCACCGGTGGCGAAGAGGGACCTGAAAACCCTATCTGTTTGGTGGTTCTGGGAAAAGGGAAAAGGCAGATCTGTGTCAATAAACTCCCTCTGGGCCCCCCATGGACCCGACTGAAACATCATAGTTTAATAAATCACATGACGTGCCTAGCTCTGTGAATTACCATCGATAGGATGAAGCAGCTAGTAAGCAATGCGCTGCATAAGGAAATAAACTTGGATAAACTTGCAGGTGTTGCAACAAATAAGCAAGAGGTTTACATAAGAACATAAGAAAGGCCATGCTGGATCAGACGAAGACCCATCAAGTCCAGCAGTCTGTTCACATGGTGGCCAACCAGGTGCCTCTAGGAAGCCCCCAAACAAGACGACTGCAGCAGCATTTATCCTGCCTGTGTTCCACAGCACCTAATATATTCGGCATGCTCCTCTGATCTTGGAGAGAATAGGTATGCATCATGACTATGGTAGTATCCATTTTGACTAGTGGCCATGGATAGCCCTCTCCTCCATGAACATGTCCACTCCCTTCTTAAAGCCTTCCAAGTTGGTAGCCATCACCACATAAGACCATAAGAAAGGCCATACTGGATCAGACCCAGGCCCATCAAGTTCAGCAGTCTGTCCACACAGTGGCCAACCAGGTGCCTCGAGGAAGCCCACAAAAGACGACTGCAGCAGCACCATCCTGCCTGTGTTCCAAAGCACCTAATATATTAGGCATGCTCCTTTGATCCTGGAGAGAATAGGTATGCATCATGACTAGGATTACAGAAATCTATACTATGATTAGGATTACAGAAAACTGAAACAAGATGCCTCTATTAGATGTGAACCAGGATGCAGATATGCCACAGGAAAATGGAGCCATGTCCACTCCCCTCTTAAAGCCTTCCAAATTGGCAGGCATCACCACATAAGAACATAAGAAAAGCCATGCTGGATCAGACCAAGGCCTGTCAAGTCCAGCTGTCTGACCACACAGGGGCCAACCAGGTGCCTCTAGGAAGCCCACAAAAGACGTCTGCAGCAGCATTTATCCTGCCTGTGTTCTAAAGCACCTAATATATTAGGCATGCTCCTCTGATCCTGGAGAGAATAGGTATGCGTCATGACTAGGATTACAGAAATCTGTACTATGATTAGGATTACAGAAATCTGAAACAAGATGCCTCTATTAGATGTGATTCAGGATGCAGATATGCCGCAGGAAAATGGTGTGACCACATTAGAAACAAATGTAGAAAAATTGAATTACAACAGGAGAAAATAATGCCGTGACAGTGGAATAATACAAATAGCAAACAGATAACAGATATGTCCTTTACACAGTCCCTTCACTCTATAAGCACTTTAATTGCACTTTATAATTTTGAGTCCCCTTTTCCAGCATGGCCCTGCTCAGACCCCAAATTATGGGGTGGGGGGGGGAAAGTAGAGTTGCAGGCCTGGCTTGGCAACTAGCGGAAGACCGAGAGGGCATGGGGGTGGGGGGGCGGCCATCAGTGAAGGTGTGATATCACTTCTGGGAAAAAATCTGGAAGTGAAGTCGCTCCTCTCTAGGAATTGGTGAAAACGAAAACCATAGCGTTTTCAGCGATTCCCAGGGAGGACCGAGTGCCAGTGGGCATATGGCAACCCTAGAGGATTATTCCTCCAGGCAGGTGTGAAATTTCTTACAGGTGTAGTCTCTCGCAAGGGGCTCGAAGCGGATTACAGGAGGTACCATTTTGGCCACTGTCCTCCTGTATAAAGCCCCTTTCAACTGCGCGAGTCAGGATCAGGGAAGGAAGAACTAGAGCCCGTTGTTTCAGGGGCGCTGTCCTTGGCGCCATCCCTATGGCCCCGCGGGCCAATTTTGACCGAGATTTCTCGACCCTCGGCAGCGTCGGTTGCATCTTCCCGCGTACGTGCGCACACAACTCGGAGAGGGACATTGCGATCTTTGTGTTTTTCGGTCTCTGCCTGACAGAGCGGCATTCTTTCTGACTCAGACGGATTCTGCCCAGGCATTTAGCGCATCCTGAATGTACAGGCCTTTTTTCGAACCATAAAAATAATCTCGAATCCTTTTTTTTTGCTCTGGAAATTTTTTCCTCTCTCTCTTTCTCTCTGGAACATTCAGCATGTACCACCCACGTTGCTTGGCACTTTCGAAGCGGCTGATGAGGCCTTGCGCGAGCCTCTTGCACATTATCATTCGGAGCATTGTGGTGTGGTGTGTGCTTGCATCATGTTCATCTCCATGGAATTCTTTGCCTCCTCCGGTGTACGCTGTCGGTATGCACCGTGAGAAAGTGTTCTCTCTTCCCCTCCCCACCCTCGGTCTTTTTTCCCTCTAAGGTGAAGATGCATCATATAGGAGGATGCATTTAAAATTTGTTCCAGTTCTCGCCATACCTTGAAATGTATCAGATCTGTGAAATCCTGCCTATTTGCCACCCTTTAGCAGGGCCGAGGTGTTCGGCTTGGGGTGGGACTGAGGAGCTATGATCCCACTAATCTGGAGAACTGGGTTTGATTCCCCACTCCTCCTCATGAGCGGCGGACTCTAATCTGGAGAACCGGGTTTCATTTCCCATTCCTCCTCATGAGCGGCGGACTCGGGTTTGATTCCTTGCTTCTCCACATGAAGACAGCTGGGATCCCTTGGGCTAGTCACAGTTCTCTCCGAACTCTCTCAGCCCCACCTACCTCACAAGGTGTCTGCTGTGGGAGGTTTTTGGGGTGGGAGGTTTTTGGGGTGGAGCCTGAAGAGGACGGGGTTTGGGGAGGTGAACTGATTTCTATTGGCCGGAGATCAGAAGAAGAAGAAGAGTTGGTTTTTATATGCCGACTTTCTCTACCACTTAAGGAAGAATCAAAGCGGCTTACAATCACCTTCCCTTCCCCTCCCCACAACTGACACCCTGTGAGGTAGGTGGGGCTGAGAGAGCTCCAAGAGGGCTGTGACTAGCCCAGGCTCACCCAGCTGGAGGAGTGGGGAAACCAACCCCGTTCACCAGATTAGCATTCGCCGCTCATGTGGAGGAATGGGGAATCAAACCCGGTTCTCCAAATCAGAGTCCACCGCTCCAAACCACCCCTCTTAACCATTACACCACGGTGGCTCAGTTGTAATAGCAGGAGATCTCCAGCTAGTACCTGGAGGCTGGCCATCCTCAGCCTGACCAAGTGACATTTATGTCCTATCCGGCCCGCGTAACAGTTGAGCTCGACAGCCCTGTTCTATGGTATTGAGAAAATGCATCTTGGGGCTGGAGAGAGCGGGTACTGAGCTGGTTTTGCTTTCGTTTGGGAGAGTCTCCAGACCGAACCCAACAGAGGCAGCAGGCATGCAAACAATTTGAAATGACCCTTCCCCCCCCAACGCGACCCTCTTTTAAGAGGTGTCCCCGATTGCCACACCGGTAAACAGCACATGTCTCAGATGAGCTCTCCTTGCCTCGATCCAGAGGAGCACTTTCGTTAAATGGATGCATATAGTTTAATGTTCTCTTTTCCTCACCTCGCTGCCTTTTAGTCAAAAATAGCCCGGAAGCCTCAGGTGTTTCTTTGGGGTTGACCTGGCACACCGACAGCCTGGGTTTTTTTTTTGCTAATCGGGAGCAGGGGTCAATACTCCGTTGGAAGTACATCCACAGGGGGTCTGTTACAACTAGGCCGTTCACTCTCTTGGCCATGTCCTACTTATACCTGCAGAAAACAACAGAGAAAAAACTTTCCTTGGCTTAATTCTCATGCATCTTTTCATCTGTTCTTGATCATTGCCAGTAAATTAACACATTGATTTAGGTGCATTTTTTTATCCTGCCTTTCCCCTAAGCAACACAGTATTAAGAAGAAGAAGAGTTGGTTTTTATATGCCGACTTTCTCTACCACTTAAGGGAGAATCAAAGCGGCCTACAATCACCTTCCCTTCCCCTCCCCACAACAGACACCCTGTGAGGTAGGTGGGGCTGAGAGAACTGTGACTAGCCCAAGGTCACCCAGCTGGCTTCATGCGTAGGAGTGGGGAAACAAATCCAGCTCACCAGATCCGCCGCTCATATGGAGGAGTGGGGGAATCAAACCTGGTTCCACCGCTCTTAACCACTACACCACACTGGCTCATCAACGATTTCTGTTTTATCATGTTCAAAAATATACAATATGTTCAGGCGAACGGTTCATTGACTGTTCAGCTGTGCTAGGTTTGGTAGTGGTAGGCAAGTGACTAGACCAGGGGCATCCAATAAGCTTCACGATTTGTTATTTTAAATGTATTTATTTAAATCATTTTTATGCTGCTTTCCCACCCAATCAGGGTCCACAAGGTAGTGAACATTTAAAAAAAATTAAAACATTTAAACAATTTAAAATACTGTTAAAACGATCAAATTCAATTAAAAATGCATATGCAGACAACACTAGAAGTAGGGCCAGTTGCCATTATTGGGGGTAGGCCAGATGAAATAATAATAAAAAATCTTTACCAGCTGGCAAAAGGCACCTATAGAGGGAGGCGTTCGAATCTCCCTGGGGAGGGAATTCTAGTTCCAGTTCCGGTGCGAAGAGACGCACTGGGGAAGTGAGTTGAGTACCATGGCGCACACCAGCACCATTCTTAGGACCACTTAGGACTGGAGGAGGTCGGCTGCGGGAGACAAGTCTTGCTTTTGTGACAGATGCCCATTTTGGTGGAAGTTGCAAGCACTTCATGCTGCCTACCAGGAGGATTTGCTGAAACGAGCCGTTTGCAATATATGGAACATAGTTGGCCAATTTGGACTCTTCTTCAGGTCGTGAGTTTCCTGGAAAGAGGGTAATCTGTTTCTCCCTCCTGGCAGAGAACATGGCCAGGTTTCCACATGGAACATATGCAATTTATGACAAAGATTGATTTGAGCCTCTGATGGATACGACAAATGATAAGCCGTCATGTTTAAGGGACGAAAGGCCGTATCTCGGGCAAGAGAGAGTTCTGCTTCTGTCTTTTTCCTTCCTTTTGTCCCTGAGCTACTGCTAGTTTTCATACCCCTTCAGAATCCTGTTCTAAGTTCTCCAAGGGATTCTTTAGTAAGGGAACACCACTTGAAGTTTTTATACACTCCAGATTCTCTGGTGGAATGGACAAATTCACTGAGCATCAACGGCCAAATAGAACCTCCTAGTTCAGGGGCAGTCTATTTTGGAATATTGCTAGGGTGCAGTGGGGGGACTTTTTGTGTGTGTGCCTTTGCTTGTGAGTGTTCTGGGGAGTCTGGCTGGCCAGGTTATGGGACCAGATGGTCCTTAGGTTCGTTACATTTGATTTTAAAAATCTCTCCTATACACCACCTTGATGTGAGAATCTATACCAGTATGTTGGTCTCACAATTTAATCCAGATTACTAAAGCAGAGCTGTACCATTACTTAAAGCAATTTTCTCTTATCCTCTTCCCCTCAGGGGACCTAAATATGCATTTTCCAAGTGTGACTCTTCATACTCTATCCACTAAGAATATTATCTTGGAAGCTTACCCCACATTTTTTCCCCCTCCCCAAAATTGGCTGACAGGAATCTCACTGTTTTGCAAAACAAACTGAAAGAGGGAAGGACAGGATGTGTGAACTAGATCTTCTTTCATTTCCTTTGATAGAGTCACTAATTTCTCATCGTGACAGAATTGTCTGTGACCTTTGAAAACCGCTTTCCCCCATCCCCGCCCCCTCGGTCCAGAGCTGGATGCAGCTTCCATCTGTTCAGACTGTCTGGAGTATCTTAATTTTGCTTTCTGTCTTCAAAATCTACATCTTGCTTTCTGAAGTTGTCCGGGTTCATGACCTTGCATCTGTACCTGAGCTGGACAACTGGCCGATATCTGTAACCTGAATAAACATACTGGTGTGTACGTGATGTATGAATTTAGTTCATGTCGTAGAGACTCTTGGGAACTAAGGGATCACACAACGCATAGTTAAATTGTGGAACTCCCTGCCCCAGGATGTGGTGATGGCTGCCAACTTGGAAGGCTTTAAGAGGGGAGTGGACATGTTCATGGAGGAGAGGGCTACTCATAAGAAAGGCCATGCTGGATCAGACCAAGGCCCATCAAGTCCAGCAGTCTGTTCACACAATGGCCAACCAGGTGCCTCCAGGAAGCCCACAAACAAGATGACTGCAGCAGCATTGTCCTGCCTGCGTTCCAAAGCACCTAATATAATAGTCATACTCCTCTGCAACTGTAGAGAATAGGTCTGCACCATGACTATTATCCATTTTGACGAGTAGAAATGGATAGCCCTATCCTCCAGGAACATTAGATCTCATCAGATCTCAGAAGCTAATCAGGGTCGGTCATGGTTAGTACTTGGATGGGAGACCAACAAGGAAGTCCAGGGTTGCTACACAGAGGCAGGCAATGGCAAACCACCTCTGTCCTATGACTTCACAGCAGTTTCCACCACCAGTGTTGTCAAACCTGTTTTTTTTTTTTTTTTTGAGGAAAGGGCAAACAATGGTAACAGTAAAAGGCTGGAGGAAGAAAGTCCTTGGATGCAGCCAGGTCCAGGATCAATGGAAGTGTGTCTAGCTGCTGCTTGTTTGAGCAATGGTAGTCAGAAGCTGGAATGAAGTAGTCCTTAGCTGGAACTGGGTTGGGCATGATGGAAGGTTGCCTGGCTACTGCCTCCTATCCCACTTAGCTGTGGTACATGAAAAGGACTCCTCATATGGAGTTGTGTCCAGGCATGATGGAGGGTTGCTTGGTTGCTGCCCTTCTCATCAGTGTCACAGCAGTGGTTGTTTGAAGATGCTTCTCTGCTCAGGCTGGGTTATAGGGGTGAAGGAGGAATGCTTCATGGTGTTTGTCTTATCAGTGATAGTTGGGAGAGTATCCTCAGTAGAGTTGGGTCAAGGCATGAGGGAAGGATGCCTGGCTGGTGCTTCCCTCACTCTTATGGTCTCAGCAGTGGCAGTTGAAAGAAGGGAGACCTCAGCCCAGGAGTTTGGATGGATTTGAAGTCCATTTGACCTTGGCTGGAGAATGGTCCAGGAACTTGGTCCATTTAAAAATGAAGGTCCATGAAGATCCATGGAGTTAGGTCCATTTGCCCTTAGCTGGAGAATGGTCCAGGAGCTTGGTTAAAATGAAGGTCCATGAAGATCCATGGAGTTAGGTCCATTTGCCCTTAGCTGGAGAACGGTCCAGGAGCTTGGTCCATTTAAAAATGAAGGTCCATGAAGATCCATGGAGTTAGGTCCATTGGACCTCAGCTGGAGGAATGTCCAGGTGTTTGGTCCACTAAAAAACAAAGGTCCATGGAATTTGGTCCCTTTAAAAATGAAAGCTAGCTATGTTAAAACAGACCAAGCCAGAGCAAGTTTGTCATGGATTCCAGACCTTTCTCTCAGCCCCTTCAATCAGCAGCCTTCTACAAGCCAGCTTTGATTGAGTCCGGGCTTTCCTCCGGTGGCCTCTGCCCTCCCCATGAGGGGAGTGCTTGGCTGCCTCCCAGCTTCCCTCCTCTCCCCCGCCTACCTTATTTCACCCCTTGTTTGTCAAGCTTCCCCCCTCCCCAGGGGCCGATGGTTTAACTGTGTTGCTGAAACTGTGGTGAGCGGAGCAGCGATTAACACTTTAGGGGGGCTTGGTGGTGACCGACCCCATCACAAACCCTTCAGCCAGTTTTTCTTGCCGCCTTATAAAAAAAACCAGTCCTCTTTCTCCCGTTGCAGCAGAGATTTTCACCCCTGTTAAGGGCATCCGTAGTCTACACCGCTTGAGCAATCAGAAGGTTGTTTTTGACTGGTGTGGTGACCTCTGTCCACCTTGTATTTATTTTGGTCAAGCAAAGTGAAACATTTTTTGGTGTAGATCTCCTTGCAGATGCCGTGTTTCACTGTATTTTTTAAAAATGCATTTATCGTCCCACGTGTTGTATGAAATATACATGTCTTGGCCTTTTCCCATGGTTGGATGGAGAAGGTAAAATGATATAATAGAGAAATCTTTTTTATTTTAAGGTACTTATATCAGGGTTAAAAACATTAAAAATGACAAAACAAGGCACAACGGCAACTCATAAGGTTGATAAACCACGCGTTTCGGCCAATAGGTCTTCATCAGTGGTCTCTTCCTCCTCCTCCTTCCCCCACAGGCTCAAAAAAGATGGGGACCCCTGGCGTTAGAGTATTTTCCTCTTGACCTGGACACCTGCAATTGAACTGCTGGCATTGATCCCTTGCCAGAAAGTGATCCTGTCTATCTGTTATATACTTGTCATTTCTCTGTGGAGTTCAGTACTGCATACCTGATTTTACCTCTGCAACAACCCTATGAGGTAGTTTAGGGTGGATGTGACATAAGGTCACCTGATGAGCTTCAGGGCAGAGCCAGGATTTATCGTAGATCTCTCCATCCTAGTCAAACATTCAAAACATTACTACCATGATCACTTGAGCCCTCATCTGATACTACCATGACCACCTGAGGCCTCATCTGCAAGTATAATGAAATGGGGGTAAGGCATATGACTTCAGGTAGAAGATCCTATGTTTAAAAACACCTGGAAAATCGAAAGCAAGCATAGCTGGATTGATTATAATTTCATTGTTAGTTTATCATTCTGGCAGCCCCAGGTTGTTGTTTTTTTAAGTTTTAATTTTTTACTGGTGTTTCTTGTTTCATTGTTTGTATTTAGCTGGGCTGTAATTTATAGTTTGTTCTTTCAAACATGAGTTCCAGAGATGCATTTCTTTAAAATTCTTATAGTGTTGACCTGTTTGTTGCTCTGGTAACCAGGTGACAAGAGCTGCCTTCACCATTATTTGTGATCGACAGGCAAAGGTAGAAATCCTCTAAATAAATAATAGCTAAGAAGCCGAAGGAGTTCAACATGTCCCCCCCGTCAGTTCAATTTTTCTGGAGCGTCCGCACAGGCAAAAGGTGGCTGCAACGTAATCTCCCCAGATACCCTGATCTACTAGAAACACAAATCTGGCAGTGGGATATGAAATGTACCCCACAAATACTGTACCCCACAAATACTGTGTTTTATTTATTCGTTAACATAAATGATGCTGTGAGTACTGATCTTACTGGGTTTTCTTTTGTAAACCTGCCTTGTATTTCTTTTAAGAAAGTTGGGGTATTCATTAAAAATGTATACCCCACCTAGTTTAAAAGAAATACAAGGCAGGTTGCGAGAGAAAACCCAGTAAGATCGGTACTCATAACATAAGAACATAAGAAAAGCTATGCTGAATCAGACCAAGGCCCATCAAGTCCAGCAGTCTGATCACACAGTGGCCAACCAGGTGCCTCTAGGAAGCCCACAAACAAGACAACTGCAGCAGCATTAATCCTTCCTGTGTCCCAAAGTACCTTATATAACAGGCATGCTCCTCTGATCCTGGAGAGAATAGGTATGCATCATGAGTAGTATCCATTTTAACTAGAATACCCTTCTCTTCCATGAACATGTCCACTCCCCTCTTAAAGCCTTCCAGCCCTTCCAACATCATAAAACCCAAGATACTTCCACATCAATTAGAACACTGATTGGGCTAGGGTTGTCAGGTCCCTCTTTACCACCGGCGGGAGGTTTTTGTGGTAGAGCCTGAGGAGGGCGGGGTTTGGGGAGGGGAGGGACTTAAATGCCATAGAGTCCAATTGCCATTTTCTCCAAGAGAACTGTTCTCTATTGGCTGGAGATTGGTTGTAATAGCTGGTGATCTCCAGCTAGTACCTGAAGGTTGGCAAACCTAAACTAGGCTCATTGTAAAGTGAGCAATTTGGATTACTGAAACAGACTGACACTGGGCTGTTTTTGTATGGATGTTTTGTACGTCTCTGGAGAGCCAGTATTATGTCATTGTTAGAGTGTTAAACCAGGACTGGGATGACCCGGATTCGAATCCCCACTCAATCATGAAGCTTCCTGGGTGACCTTAGGCCAGTCATGGTCTCTCAGCCTAACCTGCCTTACAGGGCTGTTAGGAAGGTGTGGAGCATCTGGAAGGAAGGGCTTTGTAAAAATGGAACCGATGGATCTCTGCTCTGAAATAAAAGGCAAGAGGTACAACTCCGAAATGGCAAAGTGACCCTGTGAAATAGGCTAGTCTGAGACCGTTTGCCCAGTGACCTTCATTACTGTATGAGAGCTTGAGATGCCCCATTCTAGTCCAAACTCTAACCACTATACCATACTACCTTGTGTTTCTCTACCCTTCTCCAACTTTTTTTTAAAAATTGCAGCTATGCAACCTAGCAATTGATTAGTAGCAGCGTATTGGAAAGATGTTAAAGCAAAAAAAGATCATCAAACAGTCAGTATTGGCAGACTGATCTGTGTTTTGACATTTATGGATGTAGATTGGCAAGTACGTAGCTTCAAATAATGTGCAAATCTTGGTTTATTAATGAATGGTCAATCGGGGGGGAATGTCTCTTTACCCCCCTCCTGGAGATCTGCCTGAAAGGTCTGGGGGGTTGTGTGGCTCATACTGGTTGTGCCGCGCTTGTGAGTGTGAGAGGGGCAGTGTGGTTCAGTTGACGGTGGGACCCTGGAGAAGACTGAAACGAACAGTTCATTGACAAATCTGACTCTGATGTCTTGAGGGCTGGTATGCGTGTGTGGACACCCCCATAGTAGCATCGACAACGCGATCGGTTCAAATAGCCTGCATTTCAGTGGGAGCTGTTCCGATGTTTGGCTGTGTGTGTTAAGTGCCATCAAGTCGCTTCCGACTCATGGTGACCCTATGAATCAATATCCTCCAAAATGACTTATCTTTAACAGCCTTTGGTTCTTGTAGGTTATCCGGGCTGTGTAACCGTGGTCTTGGAATTTTCTTTCCAAGACCACGGTTACACAGCCCGGATAACCTACAAGAACCAATGAACTCTGACCGTGAAAGCCTTCGACAATATTTTTAACAGCCTTGCTCAGGTCCTGCAAATTGAGGGCTGTGGCTTCCTTTATAGACTCAGTCCGTCTCTTGTCGGGTCTTCCTCTTTTCCTGCTGCCTTCAGCTTTTCCTAGCATGATTGTCTTTTCCAGTGACTCTTGTCTTCTCATAATGTGACCAAAGTACGACAGCCTCAGTGTAGTCCTTTTAGCTTCTAGGGTCAGTTCAGGCCTGATTTGATCTATAACCCACTGATTTGTTTTTTTGGCAGTCTACAGTCTCCATAGCACTCTCCTTCAACATCACATTTCAAAAGAATCTCTTCCTATCAGTTTTCTTCATTGTCCAGCTTTCATACCCATACATAGTAATAGGGAATACGATGGCATGAATTAACTTGATCTTGGTTGCCAGTGACACATCCTTACACTTAAGATATTTGGCTAACCCTCACCAAAGGGGCTGGCCCACTCGTTCAAACCCATCACCCTGTCTTTTCGCATGACAGCTTGCCCAGGAATGTGTCATCTGGTTCTCTTTGGGTGATATTCTCTTTGTGGCTTTACCCAAAGAGGCCTTTGACAGCTGTCGCTCTCCGTTGGCTTTTAGCTGCCTAGGATCTTACTGGTGTTAATACTGGAATCTTATAGGAGGCTATAGCTTGGTGGTAGAACCACTTCTTTACTTGCAGAAGGTCTCCGGTTCTTCACTGAAAGGTTCTCAGGGGCTGGAAGAGGACCTTTCTCTGCCTGAGACCCTGGCGTTCTGCTACAGGTCAGAGGAGATCAGACCGAGCTATGGTCTAACCCAGTATACTGTTGTTTCAGTGTTCAGAACTGCATCAGAGAAGGGCTGCAATGGAACACCTGCTTGGCTTTCAGAAGGGTCCCCCGTGGTGTAGTGGGGAGGGTGGGATGAGATCACAGTGAGGTATAAAGCTATAGAACCCGCCCTTTAAAGCAGCCATTTTCTCCAGGGGAACTGATCTCTTTTGCCTGGAGATCAGTTGGATTTGCAGAATGTATAGGGCTGCTAACCTCCAGGTGGTGGCTGGAGATCTCCTGGGATTACACCTGATCCCCACCCGACAGAGATCAGTTCGCCTGGAGAAAATGGCCATCTTGGAAGGTGGACTCTATGAGGTTATACCCCATTGAACCCCCTCCGCAAACCCCGCCCTCCTCAGGGTCCACCCTAAAATCTCCAGATGTTTCCTATCTTGGATCTGGTAACCCTAAGGAGATATATCCAGACCCCATCTGGCATTTGTTAACCTTATTGTGTAGGGTTAACTTACTTCGAACAACCGTCATCCAGCAATGGGTGTGGCTCTTATTTTATTTTACTTCCCTTTTATTAGATTTTCTTCCCGCTCTGACTTCCACTTTTGCAATGCACTTGCTACGTGGTTTGTCCAGAAGCACAAACCTTTTCCCCCTGTCTGTCTCCACTGGGAGGAGCGTCAATTCATTCTCCCTCGCCTCTCGCATGACGCCTTTAGTTGCTTTTTGGTGCGCAAAAACGCTTCTTAAATAATACAGTTCGGCCAAACCAACGGATCTTAAAGCGCGGCTCTTCTTCGAGCAGGTCTAAAAATAGAACGGCGGAGGTCACCGGTTTGTTTGTCTCTTGGGGATGTTCGGATCAGATTGTTACAAGGGGGTAAAAAGAGAAAAAGGGGAAGAAGACTCACCGCCTCCCTCCTGTAACTTTGCCAGTTCTTCAGACTCCCTCTGGGAGGGAAGTTTCCAGCTGAGTGCTCTGACTTTGGCATCAAGAGCAGTAATAAAGATTCTGCAGTTTGCAGGCGAAAGGTAGATTGCAATTAGAGAGCTAATATTCGGGGCAGGCGCGCTTGGCTGTGCCCGACCTCCCCTGGGACGCCAATTGGCTTTAAGCTATATTTGTTATGTCAAAGCAGAACGTTCCTTTTCTTTTTCTGTCTTTAAATCCAGCCGGGTTGATGCAGGAATACAAAATGTGGGGGAAGGGTTTCTGAAGGTGCGAAGTTTAGATTTTTGGGCAAACCTGCATGGTATGGAGAGAGTGGACAGGAAGAAGAAGCTTTTCTCCTTCTCTCAAAATACTAGAAGGCGGGGTCATCTGCTGAAGCTGGAGGATGAGAGATTCAAAACAGATAAAAGGAAGTCTTTCTTCACACAATGCATCGTGAAATTGTGGAACTCCCTGCCCCAGGATGTGGTGATGGCTGCCAACTTGGAAGGCTTTAAGAGGGGAGCAGATATGTTCATGGAGGAGAGGGCTATCCATGGCTACTAGTCGAAATGGATACTAGTCATGATGCATACCTATTCTCTGCAGGATCAGAGGAGCTGGCCTAATCTACTAGGTGCTGTGGAATACAGGCAGGACAATGCTGCTGCAGTTGTCTTGCTTGTGGTTTTCCTAGAGGCTCCTGGTTGGCCCCTGTGTGAACAGACTGCTGGACTTGATGGGCCTCGGTCTGATCCAGTGTGGCTTTTCTTATGTGCTTATGTGGTGATGGCTGCCAACTTGGAAGGCTTTAAGAGGGGAGTGGACATGTTCATGGAGGAGAGGGCTATGCATGGCCACTAGTCAAAATGGATACTAGTCATGATGCATACCTATTCTGTCTAGGATCAGATGAGCATGCCGAATATATTTGGTGCTGTGGAACACAGGCAGGACAATGCTGCTGCAGTCATCTTGTTTGTGGGCTTCCTAGAGACACCTGGTTGGCCACCGTGTGAACAGACTGGTGGACTTGATGGGTCTTTGTCTGATCCAGCATGGCCTTTCTTATGTTCTTATGTAAACCTCTTGCTTATTTGTTGCAACACCTGCAAGTTTATCCAGTGATACCTTGACACCTATCAGCACTTTGTCAAAGGCATTTCTTATGTAAACACTGCCGGCTGTTACTTCTTGCCATAAAGTCCGACGTTTCTTCTTTTGCAATTGTATCTGTGGAAACACAGTGGGCTAACAATGCAATCCTAAAGAGAGTTGGGACTGCAGTGTTTACGATTGCATTTTGAGATTGCAAGTTGGGTTGTGGACCCATCCAGAGCTCGCTTGAACGGGAGAGAGTTCTAGAGATCGGGTGCGCCTTCCTTGCAATGTCGGCACAGGGGTGGGAGACGTCTTTCTGCCGTGTGGTGTGACAATGGAATTTGATTCATTATAGCCATCACAGTTTTGCATTGTTTGCACCTAAAATTGCAGCTGCAACAGCATGGCGTAGTGGTTAAGTGCGGCAGACTCTGATCTGGAGAACCGGGTTTGATTCCCTACTCCTCCACATGAGCAGTGGTCACTAATCTGGTGAACTGGGTTGGTTTCCCCACTCCTGCTCATGAAACCTGCTGGGTGACCTTGGGCTAGTCACAGTTCTCTCTGAACCCTCTCAGCCCCACCTACCTCACAAGGTCTCTGTTGTGGGGGGAGGAAGGGAAGGAGATTGTAAGCCAATTTGAGACTCCTTAAAAGGTAGAGAAAAGTGGGGTATAAAAACCATCTCTTCTTCTTCTCCCTCTCCTTCTCCCTCTCCCTCTTCTTCTCCCTCTCCCTCTTCTTCCTCCTCCTCAGTTCAGTTTAAGAATATTGCACGAACCATGTTCCATGCCATCACAGCACTTGGGTCGGTTTCTCTCTTGAAAGCCAAAAGTAGCATTTGACGGGGTGTAATGTAGTCAGCTTGTTTGTTGTTAGGAAGCTGTGGAGTTCTTCTGCTCTCTCTGTGCCCTTCGAGCTCCTTCGACAGTTCTCTTTTATCTCCTTCAGTCGGTGCTTCTCTCTCCTCTCTGCCGGATGCTTTTTGCTGACAGCGATGCTTGCACCCCAACAGTCTGCAAGAAGCAGGGATTGACTAGTAGTTCCCCAGCATGCCAGGGAGGATGCCAGGAGCTACAAAATAGGTGGGCATCTGTGTTGGCTCAAGAGCTGCAGTGGAACTGTCAAAGAGAGCAGGTATCTCACGAGCCTCTGCTTCTCCCTTTCTCTCTCCCTCTCCCTCCTCCTTCTCAGTTTGGATCAGAGGAGCATGCCTATTATATGAGGTGCTGTGGAACACAGGCAGGATAATGCTCCTGCAGTCATCTTGCTTGTGGGCTTCCTAGAGACACCTGGTTGGCCACTATGTGAACAGACTGCTGGACTTGATGGACCTCAGTCTGACCTAGCAGGGCTTTCCTTATGTTGTTATGATGCATACCTATTCACTCCAGGATCAGAGGAGCATGCCTATTATATGAGGTGCTTTGGAACACAGGCAGGATAAATGCTGCTGATGTCATCTGGTTGGCCACAGTGTGAACAGACTGCTGGACTTGATGGGCCTTGGTCTGATCCAGCATGGCTTTTCTTATGTTCTTATGTGGTGATGGCTACCAACTTGGAAGGCGGAGTGGACATGTTCATGGAGGAGAGGGCTATCCATGGCTACTAGTCAAAATGGATACTTGTCATGATGCATACCTATTCTGTCTAGGATCAGAGGAGCATGCCTATTATTTTGGGTGCGGTGGAACACAGGCAGGATGGTGCTGCTGCAGTCGTCTTTTGTGGGCTTCCTAGAGACACCTGGTTGGCCAATGTGTAAACAGACTTCTGGACTTGATGGGCCTTGGTCTGATCCAGCAGGGCCTTTCTTACGTTCTTGTGTTCTATGCCGTGGTGTGGCCACCCCTGGTTTAGAGTAAGGCACCCAAAAGGTAAGGAATCAGCACGAAACCATGGGCTAATATTGATACAAGTGATTTTGTGAATAATATGTAGTAAATTTCATACAGGCACAAAAATAAATATAAACAACTTGTATGTAGCCCCGTTCAAGCCTCTGTGTATCTAAGCTAAACATGCCAAATAAACATAAAAACACAAAATTACAACAGTGCAACAATGTATCCAAACAATATCACAGCTCAGACCAAACCTGTTTCGGCTGTGAAGCCTTCTTCAGTGGTCCGAATAATACTGTTCTGAATACAGCTGTGCCATTGTGGAAGTACATAAATGTATGAGAAAATTGCAATCCTTTGTAAATTGTAAAGTCTAAAATTTGTTTATATTTCTTCCATCCAGAGTTGCTGTTATAATCTTGTAACACATTCCTGAGCCAGCGTGGTGCAGTGGTCAAGAGCGGTGGTTTGGAGCCGTGGACTCTGATCTGGATAACCGGGTTTGATTCCCCACTCCTCCACATAGTATCATAGAGTTGGAAGGGACCACCAGGGTCATCTAGTCCAACCCCCTGAACAATGCAGGAAATTAACAACTACCTCCCCCCACATCCCCAGTGACCCCAACCCACAATCAAAGCACTCCCGACAGATGGCCATCTAGCCTCTGCTTAAAGACCTCCAAAGACGGGGACTCCACCACCCACCTAAGCAGCACATTCCACCTTCGAACAGCCCTCACCGTCAGAAAGTTCTTCCTATTGTTTAGGTGGAATCGCTTTTCTATTAGTTTAAATCCATTAGTCTGTGTCCTAGTCTCTGGAGCAACAGAGAACAAGCTAGTTCCCTCATCAACATGACATCCCTTCAAATATTTAAACATGGCTATCATGTCTCCCCTCAACCTTCTCTTCTCCAAACTAAACAAACCCAACTCCCTAAGTCTCTCCTCATAGGGCATGGATTCCAGACCTCTGACCATTCTGGTCGTCCTCCTCTGGACACGCTCCAACTTGTCAACATCCTTCTTAAATTGTGGAGCCCAAAACTGGACACAGTATTCCAAGTGAGGTCTGACCAATGCAGAATACAGTGGTAGTATTACTTCCCTAGATCTAGACACAATACTCCTATTGATGCAGCCCAGAATTGCATTGGCCTTCTTAGCCGCCATATCACACTGTTGACTCATGTTCAGTTTCCCAGATCTCTTTCACATGTACTGTTGTCAAGCCAACTCTCTCCCATCCTGTATCTGTGCCTTATGTTGTTTCTGCCTAGGTGAAGTACTTTATACTTCTCTCTATTGAAATCCATTTTATTGCTTATGGCTCAGCTCTCCAGTCTATCGAGGTCATTCTGAACCCTGACCCTACCCTCTGGGGTATTAACTGCCCTTCCTAACTTGGTGTCATCTGCAAATTTGATTAGCATGCTCTCTATTCCATCATCCAAGTCATTTATAAAAATATTAAATAGTACCGGTCCCAGGACAGACCCCTGTGGTACCCCACTGGTCACTCCTCTCCAGGATGAAGTTGTGTCATTAATGAGCACCCTTTGAGTTCGGTTGGTCAACCAGTTACCAATCCACCTAACAGCAGCAGTGTCCAGCCCACATTTTACTAGCTTTGTTTCAAGAAGATCACGGGGGACTTTATCAAAGGCTTTACTGAAATCAAGGTACACTACATCTACAGCATTCCCTTCATCTACCATACTTGTCACTCTTTCAAAAAAAGATGTGAGATTAGTTTGGCATGACCTGTTTTTGAGAAACCCATGTTGACTGTCAGTGAGCACGGCATTTCTAGCTGGGTGACCTTGGGCTAGTCACAGCTCTCTTAGAGCTCTCTCAGCCCCACCTACCTCACAAGGTGTCTGTTATGGGGAGGGGAAGAGAAGGTGATTGTAAGCCGGTTTGATTCTTCCTTAAGTGGTAGAGAAGGTCGGCATATAAAAACCAATTGCTCCTCCTCCTCCTCCTCCTCCTTCGTTTCGGCGGCCATGAAACGGCCATGAAGCAGCCATGAAACGGCTTTGGAGGTGCCGTGGCGGCACCTCAGCCACGCCATCCCCGGCCGTCGAAAGGTTAGGAATGCACTGTTAGCCTCCTTTCACAGTCTTTTTTTCTTCCCTTGTTTAGTTGCCACCCCTTGTTTAGGTCAACGTATCTTAGCCCCTCTTCCCAAATGTCCAGTGATTATCTCCACTATGGGTGGCCCCTCTTAGCAATGTCCTCAATGCAGTCTTTAACAAGGGCCCAAAGGACTCTTGTTCTTAGGGGCTGCTCTTCATTTGTGGACGTCTTTCCCTCCGGAGGCTCTCCAAAGTCCTACCCTGAGCATCTTTTGGAAGCATTGCAGTATTTTTTTTGGCCGGTCCATTTTGGGGTTCAGGGTCACAGAAGGAAAGAGTGGGACGCTGCCACAAAATGGTTCACTTTTACACTGTTTGTGGTGCAGTGTACTATATTTAATTTATTGAAGAGGTTGTTGGAATGCTCATAAAATATTTAGGGATACACCAATTATCCTCTTAGCTGCCCGTGATGTTTTTTTATGACTTTAAAGTATGCACTTAGCTGCAGTTGGAAAGCCATAGTATTTGTTATATTTTCGCTTATAACCGACAAATGTGAAGGCATTACTCTCTAATCGTATTCTATTAATCTGGAATGATCGATTAAATCCTCAGTGCCTCTCCCATTACAGTGCTTGGCAAAGTGTTTCTGTGTGCACACAGATTTGTAAATGTAGCCTGTGAGAGCCAAGGGTTTTTCCCATCTAAGCCACAAAGCAATCTGTGAATCCGTTACTGAGCTGCCAGTCAGGCGCGACTCGGAACACGTCCTGTGTGAAGAAACAGACCTGTACTGAAAAAAAGAAAGAAATGCGGGTCCCCGGTTAACTCAAAGCAGGCAGAACGTCCGCTTTCAGGCACAGATCCATTTGGGGATCAGAAGTTCTGAGATGCTGTCGTGCTGGGGATTCCTGTTTGGATCCGCTTGTTCTTTTTAAGAACATAAGAAAGGCCATGCTGGATCAGACCAAGGCCCGTCAAGTCCAGCAGTCTGTTCACACCAGGGGCCAACCAGGTGCCTCTAGGAAGCCCACATACAAGACAACTGCAGCAGCATTGTCCTGCCTGTATTCCACAGCACCTAATATAACAGGTGTGCTCCTCTGATCCTGGAGGGAATAGGTATGCATCATGACCAGTATCCATTTTGGCTAGTAGCCATGGACAGCCCTCTCCTCCATGAACATGTCCACTTCCCTCTTCAAGCCTTCCAAGTTGGCAGGCGTCACCACATCCTGGGACAGGGAGTTCCACAATTTAACTATGCTTTTTTATGTGTGCATTTTCATACATTATTCATGTGTAAGGTATAGCCAGCTGAAGACTTCTGGACAAAATCATTTGGAACAAAACTTGCCTACCTGGACTCGGAATGGTCTTGGACATTCCAAGCTGTTTTGAAAATTTCCCCCTAAACTCAGACTTACGCCATTGCTGTCCGTCAAGCTGAGAGAGCCAGCGTGGTATTGTGGTTAAGAGTGGTGGTTTGGAGAGGTGGACTCTAATCTGGAGAACCAGGTTTGATTCCCCATTCCTCCACATGAGCAGTGGAGGCTAATCTGATGAACGGGATTTGTTTCCCCACTCCTCCACATGAAGCCAGCTGGGTGACCTTGGGCTAGTCACAGCTCTCTCAGCTCCACCTACCTCACAGGGTCTGTTGTGGGGAGGGGAAGGGAAGGTGACTGTAGCTCAGTGGTAGAGCATCAGCTTGGCATGCAGAAGGTTCCAGGTTAAATCCCTAGCATCTCCAGTTAAAGGGACTAAGTAAGTAGGTGATGAGAAAGATCTCAACCTGAGACCCTGGAGAGCCACTCTTGGTCTGAGTAGACAATACTGACTTCAATGGACTAAGAGTCTGATTCAGTATAAGGCAGCTTCATGTGTTCAACTTTCTGATATTCCCTTTACGGGAGGGGCTGTGGCTCAGTGGTAGAGCATCTGCTCGACATGCAGAAGTTCCCAGGTTCAATCCCTGGAGAGCCACTGCCGGTCTGAGTAGACAAGACTGACTTTGATGGACTGAGGGTCTGATTCAGTAGGGTCCGATAAGGCAGCTTCATGTGTTCATGTGAACGCTTGCGCTGGAAGTTGGGTTGTCGTGTGGGGATGGTGATTGCACCCCCCTTTGCTAGCCAGTTTTCTTCCGCCACCCACCTGAGTGGTGGCAGGCAGAAGATCTCCCACCAGAATTGGGCATATGGTTAGCTTGCCCTTATTCCCTTCAGTCCCAAAGAGGATTCTGAGACCAAGCGCATGCTTCGATCACCAGGAATCCTGCACAGCCCTGCTGAACAGAGGTCCAGAGGTGAATGTAAAAAGCCCACAGGGAGGAGAGACGGATGGTGTGACTGGCTCTTGAATAAAAGCATCTATCTGGGTGATTTTATTTCCCCCTTCAAGAAAGGAGAGAATATTCAAGTCACGCTTCAAGTGCGCCAGCCTGCGAGGAAGATTCCTGCCTTATTGTATTGCTGTCTCTTTTACTCAAGAAGTGTGTATGATCCGGCAAATCAATATATGTTTTCTCTCTCTCTCTCCCTATTATACGTCCGTAAAAGAAGAACTCTGTAAAAACTGATGTAAACATACCCAGATCTAAACCGCTGGCTCCCGCAGTGTTGCGATTCCTTCTTTTCGTTTCAAGACGAGCGAGGGTATGAAAGCCAACCTTAATGTCTTGTCTCTGTGATTTCAGCCTTTCACAGAAGTCTTTTTCATACGTATCTTTTAAACAGAAGCGGAGCGCCGGGCCGCGTTTTGTTTTTTGTTAGGCAACCGCGGCAGCGAAGCGGCTTTGTTAGGCAGCTGTCATCTGACTGCTGAAACGCGTCTCTCTGAAGCTGTTTAGCACGGCAAATGTCATTGTAATTCTGGGTAATGAAGTGATGGGGGACGGCAAATCTCATGTTTCCTCTTAAACCTTCATTTGTAACCAGGGATACTCAGCTGCCCTTGTGCTTGGATCGGGAAGTAGGGGAGGGGCTGTGGCTCAACGGAAGAGCATCTGTTTGGCATGCAGAAGGCCCCGGGTTCAATCCCCGGCATCTCCAGTTCAAGGGACCAGGCAAGTAGGTGTTGTGAAAGACCTCCGCCTGAGACCCTGGAGAGCCATGGAGAGGGGCCGTGGCTCAGTGGTAGAGCATCCGCTTGGCATGCAGAAGGTCCTAGGTTCAATCCCCGGCGTCTCTAGTTAAAGGGACCAGGCAAGGAGGGGATGTGAAAGACCTCCGCCTGAGACCCTGGAGAGCTGCTGCTGGTCTGAGTAGACAATACTGACTTTGATGGACCAAGGGTCTGATTCAATATAAGGCAGCTTCATGTGTTCATGTGACCAGGGCTCCCTAACTTTCACCAGAGTTTTTAATTAATTTTTTATTTTTAGAACAGATAATATATATATATATATATATATATATATATATATATATATATATATATATATATATATATATATATATATATATATATATATATATATACACACACACAACACACAACTTACACTCCTCATACTTATTCAGTATGCCATACCCATAACAAGACCCTCAAGATATTCCCAACAGGGTGGAGCTAAATCATTCTGTTTCGTCTAGAGTTAATCTTAAATCTTAACAAACAATTAAATCTTCAGTTAAACGAAAATGTAACCATATATTTTCAAACCATACAATCTAAATGTTGCAAAGCAATATTTAATATTGTATTATATCAATTTACTAGTGCCCTTTTCAAGCCTCATGACTGATATGTCTAAACTATAATACTGCATACTTAAGTATAAAATCTAATATCCAGAGTTTTTTTTTTTTTAATGTTCAAAATTATGGACAGTTTGGATGGCCGGCAGTTTTCAAGAGTGGGTTCTAGCGGTACTTTGCCA
This sequence comes from Euleptes europaea, assembly GCF_029931775.1. Classification (NCBI taxonomy): domain Eukaryota; kingdom Metazoa; phylum Chordata; class Lepidosauria; order Squamata; family Sphaerodactylidae; genus Euleptes; species Euleptes europaea. The sequence goes on along the minus strand of NC_079324.1, from coordinate 58,973,929 downwards.
TAGCCAGCCCCTAGAGTTGCCAGCTCCAGGTTGGGAAATTCTTGGAGATTTGGGAGTGGAGCCTAGGGAGGGGGGGTTGGGGAGGGGGGAGGCCTCAGGCTCCTCTAGGGTTGCCAGGTCCCTCTTCACCACCGACGAGAGGTTTTTGGGGCAGAGCCTGAGGGAGGGGAGAGGTTTGAGGAGGGGAGGGCCTTCAATGTCATAGAGTTCAATTGCCAAAGTGGCCGTTTTCACCAGGGGAACTGATCTCTATTGGCTGGAGATCTGTTGTAGTAGCAGGAGATCTCCAGGTAGTACCTGGAGGTTGGCAACCCCATAGCAAGAAGATGAGCCCCCACCCCCACCCTCCAAAGCAGTAATTTTATCCAGGGGGACAGATCTATGTCTTCTGCGGTTGTAATTCTGGGAGACCATCAGGGTCCACTAGGGTTGCCCGGTCCCTCTTTGCCACCGGTGGGAGGTTTTTTGGGTGGAGCCTGAGGAGGGCGGGGTTTGGGGGAGGGGAGGGTCTTCAATGCCATAGAGTCTAATTGCCAAAGCGGCCATTTTCTCCAGGGGAACAGACCTCTTATCGGTGGTGAAGAGGGACCTGACAACCCTAGCCCCAGTCCCCATCGCAGCCATTTGGTGATTGGACCCCCTCCCCCATTCCTAAAATTTCAATAGTGCCCGTGGGCTCCACAAATTTGAGGACCCCTGGCACACAGCCTGCCCTCGAAAACTGCTGTTTCCTCCGGGGAACTGATCTATGTAGTTTGGAGATTGTTAGTCATTCCGGAAGACCTCCCGGCTTCACCTTGAGGTTGGCAACCCTATGTGGAGGTGTGACGGGCTGCGATGTGAGTTACGAGCAAAACCGGACTGCAGGAAAGAAGCCAGTAGCCAGTAGTGGCACCATAAATTCTTATAAATCCCTTTTCCTAGCTTAATTGATTATGGGATTTCCCCCCCCTTGCGTATGCTTGGGGGAGCTGAGTTATTCAATCAGTTATCCCAGCAGTTTCAGGCAGAAAAAATAATGATATTCTGATAGGTGGAGATATCCCCGGAGGGCAGTTTAGGGGACAATGTGGTTCCCTCGCACTTAACCGCAGTCCCTCCCTCTCTCTTACCGAATTTCCTCCCTTGACTTTTTCTAACGCTATTCAAGGTGACTGTCAAACCCACAGAAGGCTTTTCTTAATGAATTGTAAAAATCTTGTAAAGCTATCTTCCTGGCCACAGCAGCTTTCCCCTTTTATCTCCTAGTAATTGTCCCCCTTAGGATCAGCCATGTGACTCTAAAGGGTTCCTTTCTTCTTGTGCAGCCAGTTTGAAAAACAGCCCTTTCCATCCGCGTATCGCGGTCTTTCTTTGTTTCTTTCCCTTTTTTGTTAGGAAGCGGGAAGCTGTCTGCTGGAAAGTCCTTGGCGTAAGCCCCATGCTTGCTTAATCCTTTAAAGGAAAAAAAAAAAAAGCACCCCACATACACAATCTATTGCCGTTGTTGTCTAGAAAGTAAAATACACAGGCCACACGCATAAGATTAGATCTGTCGAGGTGTGGGGGGGGAATGAGAAATTTGCACCACGGGGAAAAGTAATACCAAGAAAGGCCACACTGGGCTGGACTGTCCAATAGGGGTGTGCAAATTTTGGGGGTAAAATTCAGATTCGGGTCTATTTGACCTGAATGTTTTCGGGAAACCCGGATATTCCCGAACCCCCACCCGAAAAAATTCGGGTCTATTAGACCCGAATCTGAATTTTACCCTCCATCAATCCCTCCCCTCACTTATCTTGAGTCAAGCAGCTGTGGTGGCCACCTCCGAGCCCCACGTGGAACCTGGAGGCGGTGGTGGCAGAGTTCTGTGCCAGCCTGGCTGGCCACCAGGTAAGTGGGGAGGGGGGGAGGATACTGCCAGTCTTAATTTTTTTTTTTAAGTGGCAGCTGGGGCAAAGTGGCCCCCCAAAATGCCAAACAATTCAGCATTATTTGGGACCTGCTTTTGGGCTCCTTTTAAATCGCCACTCTTTCTTTGGGGAGGGAACCCCCCCAAAAATACTGATAGGTATTTTTGGGTGTCCCCCCCCCCGGTTTGGCTTTGTTGAACGCTCACCCCTACTGACCAACATAAGCATAGGTGGCATGCTGATGCCTTCATTGAAAGGATCCAGATCTTTAAAAGGCTTCCCTTGAGTACCTAGGGTGTCTAGGCAATATAATGTAGTGGTTACAGTATTGGACGAGGACTGGGGAGAGCTCTGCTGTAAAGGTGGCCCTTTTATGACATCAGAACAGCTGAGCCAAGGGCAGACTATATGAACATATGAAGCTGCCTTATACTGAATCAGACTATTGGTCCATCCATGTTCGTATTTTCTACTCAGACTGGCAGTGGCTCTTCAGGGTCCCAAGCCGAGGCAGTTCGCATCACTTACTACCTGATTCTTAACTGGAGATGCCACTGAGGCACAGCCTCTCCCCTAAGATAATATGTACCTGTGTCCTACCTGAGCCTGACAACTGGGGGGAGGACTGGGGGCGGGACACAGTGGGATGCATAAGATGTCACTGACGTTGCTGATGCCGCTACATCACTTCTGGGTAAAATTTGGAAGTGACAAAGGGTAACTCTAGGAGTCGCCAGAAACTCTACGGTAACCCTAAAGTTTCTGGGGGTTCCTAGAGCTCCCCTCGTCACTTCTAGGATTTACCCAGAAGTGACGCCGCAACCTTGTTTTACATTTTTCTCCTTCCACCTCTTGGAGCAGCGGTGGGCAATGGGGCTTGCCCATGGGAGGCCTCCTGCCCTAGTGGGGGAGGCCTGGCAAGCCTACATGGGAGGGGAAGTGAAGGTATGGACAGTGAGGGACAGAATGAGCAGAGCGTGTGAAGTGAGGGAATATTTCAGAGTCCCTGGGATGGACTTACAGGAATTCTGAGATCCACGAGTTAGTTGGTTGCCTGTGCCACAGCACGACCTTCCCCTCGCCTGGCCAAACATGGCACAAAGCGAGAGAGTACCGATGGTGACACTGGCATTGGGAGCCAGTGTGGTGTAGTGGTTAAGAGCGGTAGACTCTAATCTGGAGATCTGGGTTTGATTCTCCGCTCCTCCACATGAGCGGCGGACTCTCATCTTGTGAACCGGGTTGGTTTCCCCACTGCTCCACGTGAAGCCAGCTGGGTGACCTTGGGCTAGTCACAGCTCTCTCTGAACTCTCTCAGCCTCACCTACCTCACAAGGTGCCTGTTGTAGGGAGAGGGAAGGGAAGGTGGTTGGAAGCCGGTTTGATTCTACTTTAAAAAGGGAGAGAAAGTCGGAATATAAACCAACTCTTCTTCCTGTTCCGCTTCCTCTTCCTATTCCTCCTCTTCCTCCTCTTCTTCTTCCTCCTCTTTCTCTTCTTCCTGTTCCTGCTGGGTCCTGGAAAGCATCAGAACAGGCTCTGTGCTCAAGCAGATCAATTCTGCTGTGTGTCTTGGGCTGGTGATCTCCGGTTTGTCACTTGGCCTTTCATCGCTGTACCTTTGCTTAGCGTTGTCCCTGGTCAAAGGAAAGAACTTCAGCAAGAACGGCGAATGAAGCTTCTTCGCTCCGAAAGGCCAGAGCGGGTCCCGTGAAGTTGACTGACCCCCACAAAGGCTTCTGGGATGAAGCTTCTCACTGGCCTGAGTGATGAGGAGACCTTTTTTTGGTTTTGCCAGCAATCCTTTTCCTTTCCCTATCAATGGCGCTGGAATTAACTAATTAAAGCAGTAAAAAAAGTAATTGAAGTTTCTTTTTTAAAAGAAAGAAGGAAGTTGTCAACCTTTAGGGAATTTCTAATTTGTCCCTTGGTTGCATTGGAGGCCTGCTAATGTTCAATGATCACCTTGGCCATCGGTCTTGTAAATGAAAATTTCCCTCTCGCTTTGAAAAACGCCCGGCGTTTCTGTTAGTTCAATGGAAGCAGAGTCCGATGCATTTCTGGGTCTCTCCCCCTTCCGCTTGTAATTGCTTAATTTATTAATCCCAAGAGCCTCATCGGTGTTGGTGGCATCTCTGCCACTTAACAAATGGAAATAAAGATAAAGAGGCTCACAAAAATCTGGCTTGTTTATGGTGAAAGGAAATCAGAAGGAACGTTATGCTACCCTTAGGGCTGAATTAGATGGATCAGAAGATGGTGGTTTAGGAGACTTTTAAATAGCCCCTTGCCTGGATGCCCAGAAAGTTGGAATCATCTTCAGGCAACCAAGCAAAGAAATGTTTAAAAAGATGTAACTGTTCTTAGGGCCACAAAGACATAACTTATATGTAGGGCTGCCAACTCCACATTTGGAAATACCTGGAGATTAGAGGGTGGAGCCTGGGATTGTGAGGTTTAGGGAGGGGAGGGACCTTGATAGGTTATAATACCACTATGTCCACTTGCAAAGCTGCCATTTTCTCCAGGAGAAGTGGAATAATTTTTTTAAAATAAGCAATCTGGAGATCAGGTGTAATTCCAGGAGATCTCTTGCCCCAACCCGAGCCAGCAAGGTATAGTGGCTAAAAGTGATGGTTTGGAGCGGTGGACTCTAATCTGGAGAACCAGGTTTGATTCCTCACTCCTCCACATGAGCGGCAGATGCTAATCTGGTGAACCAGGTTGGTTTCCCCACTCCTACACATAAGGCCAGCAGGGTGACCATGGGCTAGTCTCTGCCCCACCTACCTGACAGGGTGTCTGTTGTGGGGAGGGGAAGGTGATTGTAAGCCAGTTTGATTCTTCCTTAAGTGGTAGAGAAAGTCAGCATATAAAAACCAACTCTCCTCCTCCTCCTCCTCCTCCTAACATCTCCTGGGCATGTAGTAGGGGACACTGGGGGTGTGGAGGGGAAGGTTGTTGTGAATTTCCTGCATTATGCATTGGGTTGGACTAGATGACCCTGGTGGTCCCTTCCAACTCTATGATCCTATGTGAATAGGCATGTAGGCTAGTACCAATTTTTTTTTTAGGCTGAGTCAACCTTGAGCCGGCTACCTGAAACCGACTTCCGGCGGGATCGAACTCAGGTCGTGAGCAGAGCTTTTGACTGCAGTACTGCAGCCTACTACTCTGCACCACTCGGTGTTAGCGAACCAATAAATTTTCCCATGTACAATAGGCTTCAGCAAGCAATGCCCAAACATCCACCTGGCTTGTTTTTCAAAGCAGCAGCGAATACGCTGGTGAAGTTAGTCTCCATGTCTGCGGCGTCCCTCTGCTTTTCACTCTTTCTTTATTTTTAACAGTTGGTGCAATTAATTCTCGGGGTGGCTGCTTTCAAATGGCTCCGAGCGCCTCTGTGTAGCCGCTGTGGGGCAGACCTCCCGTTCCTTTCCACCCTGACTGGGAAGTGCTTCCCTCATTGCATTTGCAGTAAATTCACGGCTTGGCAAACAGAGCCGGGCCCCTGTTTCCCATCCGTCCCCTCTTCTGTGAAGGGAATTATCCCCGATGAACCATATGCATTATGCGGCGGGACCAGAATGGTATGGTGGAGGTCGCTCTCTGTCTCTGTGCCTGATTCCTCTCGCTCAACGGCTGTGGCGCCTTCGAGGAATGTTGATGAGGGTCCCGTCCGCTCTGCCGATGAGCTTTTCCCTTTGGCGTGGGCTTGGCAAGGCAGCTGCCGGGTTGACTGGCCATGAGGAGATGTGGACTGGGTGACCTTCTCCTTGGGCTGCTGCGCTCTGGTTCCGTTTGGTCATCTCTCTGAACTCTCTTAGCCCCACCTACCTCACAAGGTGTCTGTTGTGGGGAGAAGAAGGGAAGGAGGTTGTAAGCCGGTTTGATTCTCCTTAAAAAAGGTAGAGACAGTCAGCAAATAAAACCCAACTCCTCCTCCTCCTCCTCCTCCTCCTCCTCCTCCTCCTCCTTCTCCTTCTCCTTCTCCTTCTCCTCCTTCTCCTTCTCCTTCTCCTTCTCCTTCTCCATCTCCTTCTCCTTCTCCTCCGTCTCCTCCTCCTCCTCCTCCTCCTCCTCCTTCTCCTTCTCCTTCTCCGTCTCCGTCTCCGTCTCCGTCTCTGTCTCCTCCTCCTCCTCCTCTTCTTCCTCTTCCTCCTCGTCCCCCCCCCAAATCTCTAGGATTTTCCCAAACCAAAGTTAGTAACCCTACATCCTGCCTAGAGGTTTCTGCCTTCAATTCCCTCCTCTCCCTTTGATGCTCTGTCCCAAAGGCACAGTGGTTAAGAACTACTGACTCTCAGGTTTTTCAGTTTTCAGCCACGTGGTACCTGATGCACACTGTCTCCGTGATATGCTCAAAGGCTGCCAAAGCAGGGGAGACATGGAGGAAATACAGAGGTGGGGATTGTTGGGGAGGGCTCAGCATTAGAGCGTCTGCTTGGCTCGCGGAAAGTCCCGAGTTCAATCCCCGGCATCTCAAGTTAAGAGGATCAGGTAGGAGGCGACGCAAAAGACCTCTGCCTGAGACCCTGAAGAGCCGCTGCCAGTCCGAGTAGACAATACCGATAGGCCGATGGCCTGATTCAGTATAGGGCAGCTTCATGTGTGTCCCGGTGGTGCAATTGCTGCTGACGTCAGGCACTGAGAACCCCCTGTGCAGTTCTGGAAGGGAAGGACCGATTTCTCCTGGTTCTCGAGCTGCTCATTGCGCGATGCTACGTCTCTCCCCCCCAATTTTCTGTCGCTTTCTCTCCATCCCACGTCATCAAAACAGAGCTGGAGGAGGAGGTGGACGGGCAGAGAGACGGTTTTGACGAGGTGTCGGATATGACGGCATCAGGTCCCCGAACTCCGTCTCCTGATAAACTGGTGAAGGGGAGTTGAACCTGGGGGCGAAGGAACGGCTAATTCCCGAGCGCCCGCAAAGTCCTGCACCTACAAAGAGAGCTGTGTTGGCACCCGATCAGAGGAGCATGTGGTGCCAGGGTATTTTTATTGATATCTGATTCACAACTGTCGCCATGGCGATGGGGCAAATGAAGGCGGAGGAAAGAAATGAATTTTTGCCTTATTAAATGACTCCGACAAAGGGGAAGAGAACAGGGCATGAAGGTTTAATTTAACCGCGCGAGAGCCGCCTGTTTGCCTGCCAAACTGTCTTTAGTATTGTTCCAGAGTCATTAGTGTTTTCTCTCCTTTCAGAAGAATGTGTCTAATATTTTTTAATCTCATCTGCATTTCAGTGTGCCCGGGGTTAGAACTAAGGAGACGCTTATCGAGAAAGCTTGAAATTGACTAGCCATGCGAGTGGGAGCCGTACAGTAGGCCAGAAACTCGGGACCTGCCGGTGCTTCAATGTAGACGTGGTGTGGAGGCCTTCCAGTTGAAGCAGAGAAGGGAAATGGGATCTTGGGCTGTATCAACGGAAGTATAGTGTCCAGATCACGCGATGTGATGTAAAGACCAACTTTACTCTGCTCTGGTTAGACCTCACCTAGAGTATTGTGTTCAGTTTTGGGCACCACAATTTAAGAAAGATGTAGACAAGCTGGAACGTGTCCAGAGAAGGGCAACAAAGATGGTGAGGGGTCTGGAGACCAAGTCCTATGAGGAAAGGTTGAAGGAGCTGGGTATGTTTAGCCTGAAGAGGAGAAGACTGAGAGAGGATATGATAACCATCTCCAAGTACTTGAAGGGCTCTCATAAGAAGGATGGTGCCGAGTTGTTTTCTATTGTCCCAGAAGGTCGGACCAGAACTCACGAGTTGAAATTAAATCAAGAGTTTCCGTCTAGACATTAGGAAGAATTTTCTAACAGTTAGAGCGGTTTCTCATTGCAACAGGCTTCCTCGGGAGGTGGTAAGCTCTCCTTCCCTGGAGGTTTTTAAGAAGAGGTTAGAAGGCCATCTGTCAGCAAAGCTGATTCTATGACCTTAAACAGATGATGAGAGGGAGGACATGTTGGCCATCTTCTGAGTAGGGGTCACTGGGGTTGTGGGGGGAGGTAGTTGTGAATTTCCTGCACTGTGCAGGGAGTTGGACTAGATGACCCTGGTGGTCCTCTCCAACTCTCTGATTTGATGATTCTAAGGAAAGAAAACATGCTGTCCAGTTGCAACTGATATGGGCTGCCACGCCCCGGATGGGGGCAGGGGATCCCACGCACCGAGGTCCTGGCAATTCCTAGAGCTACCTGGAAGTGACAAATAGGAGCTCTAGGAATTGCTGGAAACTCTATGGTAAGAACTTCCGGTCAGTTGAGGGGCCTTATCTTTCTGTTTAATTTCAGTCCCTGGACACTGCTTCCCCACAGTCCTCCTGCCTGTTGTCAGGCACTGTCTGTCAATCCTACCACCGACTTACGGTGACCATCCACAGGGTGTTCCAGGCAAGAGATGAGCAGAGGTGGTTTGCCGTTGCCTTCTTTTGTAGAGCAACCCCAGTCTTCCTTGGTGGTCTTCCATCCAAGTACTGACCATGGCTGATCTTTCTTAGCTCTGCCAAGCCTAAAGAGCCTGCGTGGTGTAGTAGTTAAGAGCGGTGGTTTGGAGCAGCGGATGCTAATCAGGTGAACAGGGTTGGTTTCCCCACTCCTCCACATGAAGCCAGCTGGGTGACCTTGGGCTAGTCACAGCTCTCTTAGAACTCTCTCAGCTCCTCCTCACAGGGTGTCTGTTGTGTGGAGAGGAGGGGAAGGAGATTGTAAGCTGGTTTGATTCCTCCTTAAGTGGTAGAGAAAGTCGGCATGTAAAAACCAACCTTCTTGTTCTTCGTCTTGTTCTTCCTCTTCTTCGAAGCTGCATTATTCGAGCTCTTCCAACTAAGGGTCTTCTCTATTCAGGAGTAGGTGGAATTTGGGGGTGTGGTGAGGCTTGAGTTGAAATAGAGCCATCTGTTCTAATGGATGCCGAAAAAGGTCTCATGTAATTGGTTCATAATATGAATTAGCCCTGTCTGTAATGCTTAGTTTTATGACAAGTTTGGCATGTTTCCCCTGAAACCTCTAACAAAAAAACATATTAGTAATTGAAGTCTTATTTTTCTTGCTTGTGGGTTGGTGTTCTTCAGAGCAAGCGGTTGTGGCGAGTAGCTGTGGTTGGGGCATGTTCAGAACTTGATTACTTTGACCGTCTTAATGGGCCTCGGTGAAAAATGGTCCTCCTTTGCTTGTTGAAACAGACTTTGCAGTGTTCTTAAACAGCGCTGTAAGGTATCCCCAAAGTTCCAGCTCCTTCTGTAGTCGAGGAATCTAATAACTGCGTTATTTGTCTGGGATGTTAGCAATCTGCCCTCTCGATCCGAAGTGGCCACAGATAACCGACAAGCACAAAATACCCTTAGGATAGTAACCCCACCCCAATATAATAAAGATCCAATATGAACTGGCAGTGATAGAAAAGGAAAAAGCAGGGGCAAAAGTGATAAAGGGGGGGGGGGAGGAAGAAAGCAGGAATGTTAAAATACAAAACCTATTTTGCGACAAAACCTATTTTGCAATTTAAACAATAAAGAGCGGCGTAAATGATTTAAAGAGGTTTCAAGGCACCACACAAATTTGGAAAAAAAATTAATTCAGCCATGAAGCAGACGCAAACACCTAAAACAGTGTGTGAGCCCAGGATAAATAATTATCCTGAAAGCCTCGCACAGTTACGTGGACACTGTGACTGAGAATGGGTGTGCACCAAAACATTATGATCCGATTGAAAACTCATAGCGGGATTTAGAGCCAGCGTGGTGTAGTGGTTAAGAGCGGTGGTTTGGTGTGATGGACTCTGATCTGGAGAATCGGGTTTGATTCCCCACTCCTCCACATGAGCGGCGGAGACTAATCTGGTGAACCGGGTTGGTTTCCCCACTCCTCCACATGAAGCCAGCTGGGCTAATCACAGTTCTCTCAGCCCCACCTACCTCACAGGGTGTCTGTTGTGGGGAGGGGAAGGGAAGGTGATTGTAAGTCAGTTCGAGTCTCCCTTAAGTGGTAGAGAAAGTTGGCATATAAAACCAACTCTCCTCCTCCTCCTCCTCCTCCTGTCGCAACCAATTTATGGCAACCCTAGCAAGGGATTTTAAGGCAAGTGAGAAGCAGAGGGGGTTGGCCATGACCTTCCTCTGCAGAGTCTTCCTTGTTGGCCTCCCTTCCAAGTACTGACCATGCTTAGCTTCTGAGATCTGACGAGATCGGGCTATAACATGCCATTTCCCCTCCCCAGAAAGCCTGTATTATTGTTTTTTTTAAAGAAACCCACAAAATATAATTTTTCAATCCTGTCTTTTTCTGTTGATTAGCACAGAGCCCGCTGGACAGATGTTCTACCAGCCGTTCCTCAACGCCCAGAACAGTCTCTTTCCCCCCTCTCTCCCTGTGAATCCTTTGCCTCATCATGTACTTCCTTTCAGACTGCTTTTCCTGATGATTGAGGCCTGCCTCAAAGTGGCCAATTCATGTATAATAATTGAGCGTTTTGCATTTAATCCTGACTGGTTTCTACTTAGTCACTCCTCCGCCGCCTCCTCCTTCTCTTTCTTCTGCCTTCCACTATGGGTTTGCATTTTTTGTGTGTGTATGACACCTTTCCCTTCAGGCTTACTCTGCAAGAGGCTTCATTTTCTTCATTTAATTGAATTGTTGTCATGGAAATTTTTTTCCCCCTCCTCCACAGAAAAGGCGTTTAAAAAAAAGAGAGAAAAAAAATGCCAGTCCCGTGTTCTGTCACTTCTTGCAAACATCCGTTGGTTTTGCACTGCCGTTCTCAATGTTCAGAGAAGCAGCTCTTTCACTTCTACCGTTGCGCGAGGTTTAGGTAGAATTGACACGTTCTGTGAACATAGGAAGCTGCCTTCTGTTGAGTCAGGCTGTGGATTGAGCCAGCGTGGTGTCATGGTTAGGAGCGGCGGACTCTAATCTGGAGAACTGGGTTTGATTCCCCACTCCTCCACGTGAGCGGGGGACTCTAATCTGGTGAACTGGGTTGGTTTCCCCACTCCTACAGACGAAGCCAGCTGGGTGACCTTGGGCCAGTCACAGTTCTCCTAGAGCTCTCTCAGCCCCACCTACCTCACAGGGTGTCTGTTGTGTGGAGAGGAAAGGAAGGAGATTGTAAACTGCTTTGATTCACTGGTAGAGAAAATTGGCATATAAAAACCAACTTTTCTTCTTCCCCCCCCCCGCCCCGCTGAAATCTTGGAGGTTTGAAGCAGAGCCTGGGGAGATTGGAGTTTGGGGAGTGAAGGGAGCTCAGCCGTCACCTGTGCCCTCGGGAGCTGCCATTTCCTCCAGGGAAACAAGTTCCTGAAGTCTGGAGATCAGCTGTAATTCTGGGAGAACTCCAGGCCCCACCTGGAAGATCATAGAATCACAGAGTTGGGAGGGGCCATAGAGGCCATCTAGTCCAACCCCCTGCTCAATGCAGGATCAGCCTAGAGCATCTCTGACAAGTGCTTGTCCAGCCTCTGCTTAAAGACTGCCAGTGAGGGGGAGCTCACCACCTCCCTAGGCAGCTGATTCCACTGTCGAACAGCTCTTACTGTAAATCCCCCCCCAATATCTAGAGGGTACCTTTCCACCCGCAATTTAAACCCATTATTGCGAGTCCTCTCCTCTGCTGCCAACAGGAACAGCTCCCTGCCCTCCTCTAAGTGGCAGCCCTTTAAATACTTCAAAAGAGCAGTCATGTCCCCCCTCAGCCTCCTCCAGACTGAACATTCCCAACTCCCTCAGCCTTTCCCCTAAGTTTGGTCTCCAGGCCCCTGATCATCCTCGTCGCTCTCCTCTGCACTTGCAACCCGTGTGGGAACTGCCAGCTATTACAAAATGGGAGCTTCTCGGTACGAGTTCTGGTTGACTCCTTGTGGTTTCCTTCAGTCAGTCTCACTCTCCTGACTTTTGGTATAAGCCTCAAATTATCCAGGAAACATCTGAGTTTCCAGCTTGCTGATGCTCAGATGGTGCTACTAACAGGGAGACAGACAATGTATTAGAAGAAGGAGAAGGAGAAGAAGAAGAGTTGGTTTTTATGTACCGACTTTCTCTACCACTTAAGGAAGAATCAAACCGGCTTACAATCTCCTTCCCTTTCCCTCCCCACAACAGACACCCTATGAGGTAGGTGGGGCTGTTACTATCCCAAGGTCACCCAGCTGGCTTCATGCGGAGGAGTGGGGGAAAACATCCAGTTCACCAGATTAGCCTCCGCCGCTCATGTGGAGGAGTGGGGAATCAAACCCGGTTCTCCAGATCGGACATCACCGCTCCAAACCACCGCTCTTAACCACTACGCCACACTGGTGCAGCGTCCCTATGAGCCACGATTTCACACAGCTGAGAGGGCTGACTGCCAAGTTGAAAGGAAGGGACTGCTCTGCGACCAGTCTGTCCATAAAGGATGCAGGCAGCCATGCGGAGGAGCTGGTACATTTCTACCTTGTGGAGGATATATTTTTCAAATCCCTCTTGCGGGGCGTCAAGTCAAACCAGGATTTGATACGCGGTGGCTTACTTTGGCTTTGTTTGGATAATAGCAAGCGGGTTTGGGATTCCGTGGCTGCCGAGATAATGGGAACCGGGAGTTTTTGTACTAGCCAGCTTTTTTGAAACCCCAAATCCAGAGATCAAGGGCAGCGCTAGTCCTTGCAAGGGAGATGTGTGAACGACTTCCTGACTCTTTTCAAAGGCGAAAGGCTTCTAGATGGAAGAGAGGAATGGCGGAGGTGGAAACTCCCTGCCTGCTGTTTGGGGAGGGGCCATGGCTCAGTGATAGAGCATCTGCTTGGCATGCAGAAGCTCCCAGGTTCAATCCCCGGCATCTCTAGTTAAAGGGACTAGGCAAGTAGGTGATGTGAAAGACCTCTGCCTGAGACCCCGGAGAGCCACTGCCAGTCTGAGTAGACAAGACTGACTTTGATGGACCAAGGGTCCAATTCAGTATAAGGCATCTTCATGTGTTCTTGTGACTCCTGGTAACCCTATGAATCAATGGGAGGGCAGGGGGCTATTCCTATTGGCAGCAGAGGATAGGACTCACAAAAGTGGGTTTAAATTGTGGGTGGAAAGGTACCAGCTGGATATTAGGAAAAGATTTTTTTTACAGTAAGAGTCGGTTTACAGTGGAATCAGCTACCTAAGGAGGCGGTGAGCTCCCCCTCACTGGCAGTCTTTAAGCAGAGGCTGGACAAGCATTTGTCAGGGATGCTCTAGGCTGATCCTGCATTGAGCAGGGGGTTGGACTATATGGCCTGTATGGCCCTTCCAACTCTATGATTTTATGAACGTCCTCCACTAGGCTGGGTTTAAAGGAGTTACATTAGTCATGTCCAAAGTCTTCAGTCAACCTGGATGGAATTATTGGCTTCAACGCAAATTTCCTGTGCCATACTATCATTAAAACGTGAAGTTTCTCCCCTGAAAGTCCCCTGTATTTTTGTATAAAAATTGTTTCCTTATCTAAATTCAGGTAGCTTTATAAATAATAAATTGTTGGGGTTTTTTTTTTTTTGCTAGCTACAGTGTCCCCCCCCCCCCCAATGAAATATGTTTAAAATACAGGCCTGCCTGAGATTCCTTAGTAGGTAACTCATTAATCAGAAGGCCGATCTGTCAACTAAAATGGCTTTGACTGACAGGTGTGTCTGAAAGGGATCCTCCAAGTCCATGTGATGTCCTCTTTGCCGGTTTAATTGAAGGATTTGTGAATGCAAAGGGGAGCATTTACATGCAAGCGACTGCCGGGGGCTCATTTTCCCCTACCTACTAGAGAAATTTCAAAAGATCTGCACATTGTTAGTGCATCAGAAGGTCTCCAGGAAGTTTCCCTGAGGGGAAGTAAAAACTCTTGGGACTGGAGTGAAAATACAAATTATCAGCTGGCATAGCAGAATAGCTCGGAGCCATGCTTCCCAGCGCTTTCAATGCAACCAAGAACAATTCGCAATTTTTTTCCCCCAGATGAAATGACAAAAGTAAAGAGAATGTGTTGGGGAGAGGGGGAAGATAACAGCCTTTTCTCTCTTGCACTGAATGTTACCCTTGACTTTTCCTTCCCTCTGTCCCCTTCCCCATCCACGTTTAGATTATAAAGCCCTTGGGGCAGAGATTTTGATTGTCGTTGGTAGAAAGCACCAAGTACAGGGTTGGCATTCCGGCACTGTTAGAATGGCACGTCACATGAACTCCTGAAGCTGCCTTATACTGAATCAGACCCTTGTTCCATCAAAGTCAGTATTGTCTACTCAGACCGGCAGCAGCTCTCCAACATCTCTGGCAGGGACCTCTGTGCAGAGGAGAGCGATGGGGATGAACAGGGGCTTGGAGACCAAGCCATATGAGGAAAGGATCTGGGTGACTTGAGTTCAAATCCCCACTATGCCCATATGGAAGCTTGCTGGATGACCTTGGCCCAGTTGGGCTGAGAGTAAACTGCTTCACAGGGTTGTGTGCGGATAAAACAGAGAAGGGAGAACCAATTAAGCTCCTTGGAGGAAAGGCAGCATAACAGTGTGATCAACATAAGAACATAAGAGAAGCCATGCTGGATCAGACCGAGGTCCATAAATCAAGGCCAGCAGTCTGTTCACACAGTGGCCAACCGGGTGCCTCTAGGAAGCCCACAAACAAGATGACTGCAGCAGCACCATCCTGCCTGTGTTCCACAGCACCTGAGATAATAGGAATGCTCCTCTGGTACTGGAGAGAATAGGTATGCATCATGACAAATATCCAATTTGACTAGTAGCCATGGATAGCCCTCTCCTCCATGAACATGTCCACTCCCCTCTTCAAGCCTTCCAAGTTGGCGGCCATCACCACATCCTGGAGCAGAGAGTTCCACAGTTTAACTCTGCGTTGTGTGAAGAAATACTTCCTTTTATCTGTTTTGGATCTCTCGCCCTCCAGCTTCAGCAGTTAATCCCCGCGTTCTAGTATTATGAGAGAGGGGGAAAAGCTTCTTCTCTCAACCGCAACCAGTGTTGTTACCCAGCAACTATGACATCACCAACTGTACCCTCATTCTTGTGGGATGATGAGATGTTTCAGTATTATTGGACTTTGTTTGTTTCGGCCTCACCAACACAATTACTTGTCCTACAGAGGTTGGTTTCCGCAACAGAACTTGTGCATTCGCTCCTGGAAGCGGTGTCCTTTTCGTCCTTATTTTATGCAGCTGATGTTGCAGGGCTGAATTTCTCCCGTGAACTCCCGAGACATCGGTCAGCCCTTGGTAGACAGGTGCGCCTCCTCTTCCCGACTTGCAGGGGCCTGCATCGTGGTGTCCTTGTCCTTCAAAGCCGCCTGGTGACAGCCAATCAAGTCTCGCGCTATGACGGGAGGTCGTTGCCAAGGTCCAAGCGGCACACCTGTGGTCTTGCATTAGTAGTTTTGATTGACAGGTGTGTGCTCCCTGGCTTAGTTTGCCCTTCTGTGTTTGAGCTCCTGTCTCACACATCTGTTGCTGAAGGCTGAGATTGGGAAAGATTTTTCTCCCCTAATAAAAAAAGAGGGTTCATTTGTACCCTGGAGCCGATAAATATTTGCTCCTGGCGTTTGTGCCAAAGCTCTCTGAGATGATGTTGAAAATGCCTTTTCGAGGTGTGCTGCTGTGCATCTTTTCTTCCCCCCTCCCCCCGTACACAGAGAAACAAGATTTTGGGTTCAGCTTTTTGTGGCTGGGTAAAACTTCAATGAGGAAATGGAAAGTGTTAAAGACTTTCTATTCCTTGGCTCCATCATCAACCAAAAGGAAGACTGCAGCCAAGAAATCAGAAGGAGATTGAGACAGGGAAAGGCAGCCATGAAGGAGCTAGAAAAGATTCTGAAGTGTAAGGATGTGTCACTGGCCACCAAGATCAAGTTTACATGCCATCGTATTCCCTGTTACTATGTATGGGTGTGAAAGCTGGACATTGAAGAAAGCTGATAGGAAGAAAGTAGATTCCTTTGAAATGTGTTGTTGGAGGAGAGTGTTACGGATACTCTGGACTGCCAAAACAAACATCAAATCAGTGGGTTATAGATCAAATCAAGCCGGAACTGACACTAGAAGCTAAAATGACTTAACTGAGGTTATCTTATTTTGGTCACATTATGAGAGAACAAGAGTCAGTGGAAAAGACAATCATGCTAGGAAAGGTTGAAGGCAGCAGGAAAAGAGGAAGGCCCAACAAGAGATGGATTGACTTGATAAAGGAAGCCACAGCCCTCAATTTGCAAGATCTGAGCAAGGCTGTCAAAGGTAGGACATTTTGGAGGACTTTGATTCATAGGGTTGCCATGAGTCGGAAGCGACTTGGCGGCACTTAACACACACACACACACAAAACTTCTTGGGCTGTGAAAAAGAGCTACCTATAGTGGCAGAGATCTGCAGGACCGAATCCTTTGCCCCAGAACAAGTCGGTGAGCATCCCACCCGCCCAGTTCATCAGATGGAAGAGCTAGTTGCAGTCACAGGGACATCAGAAGATCCTGTTGAATCAGACCAAAGACCCGGTTAGTCCAGCCTCCTGTTTCCCCACAGAAGATAGCCAGATGCCTACAAGAAACACATGAAGTTGCAGTATACTGAGTCAGGCCATTGATCTGTCAGAGTTACTGACTCTGACTGGCAGCCACTCTCCAGGGTCTCAAGTGGAAGCTTTTCACTTCATCTACTATATTAGGTGCTGCGGAACACAGGCAGGATGCTGTTGCAGTTGTCTTGTTCGTGGGTTTCCTGAGAAGAAGAAGAAGAAGAAGAGGAAGAGTAGGAGTTGGTTTTTATATGCTGACTTAACTCTACCATTTAAGGAAGAATCATACTGGTTTGCAGTCACCTTCCCTACCCACAACAGACACCCTATGAGGTAGGTGGGGCTGAGAGAGCTTTAAGAGAGTTGTGACTAGCTCAAGGTCACCCAGCTGGCTTGTTGGGCCTTGGTCTGATCTGGCATGGCTTTTCTTATGCTCTTATGTTCTTAGTAGCTGATCCTTTTGACTGGAGACACCAGGAATTGAATCTGGGACCTTCTTTATGCAAAGCAAAGGCGCTACCACTAAGTACCTCTAGAAAAGGTACTAGGGATTGAACTCTGGATTTTCTACTTGCAAAGCGCATGCTCTTCCACTGATCCGTTGCCCCTCTCTCAAGTGGGAAATCTGCGTGTCTTCTATGAGAAGCAGGAGGCTGGACAAGACAGACCTTCGGTCTGATCCAGCAATGCATGCACTCTTGGGACTGCAGTCAGGTCTTCTGCCTGTCCAAATTAAAAAAAAAACTCTATTCTAATATAAAAGAGTAAAACAACAATAAATAAGTACCATGAGAAATGGAATAAAAAAACTTGTTTATGTGTTAGATGAGCAGAAATGGGAATTTATATTCACTAAAGGTATAAACTTTACAATGAGTTTAACATGTAGAGAAAATCTATAATAAATGGTATATACATGTGGCCTTTATCCCCTATTAGAATACAGAAAATGAAGAAGTTAAATGATGTAGGTAAATGTTGGTTCTGTAAAATAGGCAAGGCAGATTTTTATCATATGTGGTGGGAATGTGTTAGAGCTACAGCTTATTGGGAAAATGTGATTAATATTATATCCAAAGGTCTGGAAATAGATATACCTGTGAAACCAGAAACAATTTTATTAAACTGTCTACCAATCATGCATAAGAAATATCTTGATATATCCCTCCACATGTTAACAATAGCGAGGGTAAATTTTGCTAGATTTTGGAAAGGGAGAAGTTCACCAGATTTAACTATCTGGTTTGGTAAAGTGAAAGAGACCTATGTCTTGATTAAATGGACTTATTACCAAAAACATAGAGGATTTAGAGGAAGTACGGAGTCCTACAATTTCCAGAATGGAAAATATATTTAAAAGTCTAGAATCAGATGGAGGTGGTTCATAAAGTGATTGCTTGTTCGAAATATTATGTGTTTTATGTGTTTTATATTCCTATATGTTTTGGTTGATGTTCGGATCGTATTGTTCCTTTTTAATGCTGCAATAAAACAAAACAAAAAATCCCTACTCATGTTATGGCTTCCAAAAGGCAAAGAACATAAGTCCGAAGTAATGGTCTCGTCCAGACTTTTATCATTTCCATCTGTGTAATGTGTGGACAAGCTCAAGGAGAGGGGAAAATGAGCAGGACTTTGGAAATAATTTCTTCTGGAGTCAGAAAAATAAGGATGTGAGTATATGTTCAGGGAAAGAAGGGTGTGTGTGAGAATTCTATACAAGATTTGAGTCAAAAGCTACTCTTTGCTCAGTGACCTGAAAGGGATTGGGCTGCATCTGCCAATAATAAAAGCAACTTTTGGGTTTTTCCCCCCAAGCAAAACAAGGCAACAGAAAGAGGTCCAGATGCACTGAGGTGTAAAAGCCGAATACCTCTCCGTTGCCTTGACCATGGCCGAAGAGGAGTTCTGACAGATCTTTTCAGGAGGGAACTAATCCTAGTAGCTGTTTGGGAATCAATGGGGCTCCAGGAAGAATGTTATTTAGTGAGAAGAATGAGACCTTGGACATGTGCAGATTCTGGTCCTTTGAGTGGTTCTCCTTAGAGGTGTTTGTCCCGAAATCCCTGAACAAAAAATGTACACAAACATTAGGTTGTATAGCCAAGGAATAGAAAATCAATTTCTTCATTATCAGGCTTAAAGTTGTGTAATTCCTGGGGGTGGGGGTGCTTTTTCTGCAAAGGAAACCAGATGCAACCAGGATTTTTTGGAAAATGCTGTCAGGTGGAGCTGTCCTGGGGGGCTGCTGCTGTTTTCCCCCATAGGAAACAGTGGAAGTGCACTGAGGGGCACCTACTTTGGGGGTCTGTAAAAATGAACCCCTTGGTCCATTCTGCTTGAAGCTTAGGTTGTCTTTAGATAAGTGGGAAGACTATGTTCTGGGCAAATTGGGTGCCATTATCTTTACAGACAACTGCCCCAGACTCAAATTGGTTCCCCCATTGAACATAACAATCCTGAAATCCCAGAACCCAAAAGAAGAAAACACCAATTTGAATCCCGCACAAGAACCACCTGAAAATCAGGAATAACGGTGAAGGTGTCCTCCCTGAATCCCAGATCCAAAAAATATAGTGAGGTGTCCTTGGTACTCACTTCTGCTCATTCTCCTCGGTTTATAAATGTTCTCCAGGAGTTCCCCCATGATACAACTTTTCGCTCTTCTTTCAGACCCTGCCTCCCAGGTGTTAAATAATCATGTAGGCAGCGTGATACTGGGAGTGGGGAAAAATGCAGTTCTATGTGTCAATCCTAGAAAGTGCAGAGATGGGTTGGTAGAACATTCTGTTAGTGTCCTTAGAAAAAAGAGGGGTGTGTGTGAACGACGGACTTGGGATTCACTGGCAAATTACTGGGTTCATTTGATTTTCATTCACTCTGCTGCACAGAGCAGTCAGGGATTTTCATGCCTTGTGCCTTTTTTCCAGAGTAATAAATGTGCAAACGAGAGCTATATATTTTTTCATAGAAGCTGGATTCCTGGTGTATTTTCACGGGGATTAGAGCATCTGACCTTGTTAGGCACCTTAAAAAATCCCAGTTTCCACTGCATGCTACAGGCAGGGTTGCTAAGGGATTTATATGTATATATAAATACTGTCAGTAAACTCTGCGCTTGAATCCTCCCACACGAATATCTGGCTGCATCCCCGTGAAAAATACATCCAGCACCCCGTGACTGGCTTTGTGCATCTTTGACAGTGTCTCCAGACACCAATTTGAAATGTTAATGCAACAAAAAAAATCATTCTATTTGATTAAAAAAAAAAATCTGCAGGAACTTTGGAGAGCCAGCGTGGTGTGGTGGTTAAGAGTGGTGGGTTTGGAGTGGTGGACTCTAATCTGGAGAACCGGGTTTGATTCCCTGCTCTTCCACATGAGCGGCGGAGGCTAATCTGGTGAACCGGGTTGGTTTTCCCACTCTTCCACATGATGCCGACTTTCTCTACCACTTAAGGAAGAACAAAACTGGCTTACAATCACCTTTCCTCCCCCTCCCCACAACAGACACCCTGTGAGGTAGGTGGGGCTGAGAGAGCTCTAAGAGAGCTGTGACTAGCCCAAGATCACCCAGCTGGCTTCGTGTGTCGGAGCAAGGAAACAGATCCAGTTCACCAGATTAGCCTCCACCACTCATGTGGAGGAGTGGGGAATCAAATCCGGTTCTCCAGATCAGAGTCCACCACTCCAAACCACCGCTCTTAACCACTACACCATGCTGGTTAAGCAGAGGTGTTGCAAATTAAGTGCAGGGGAGAGGCACAGCCGGAACAGAGGCTGGCGAAGAGGGATGCCGACCGCACGTCTTCCATACTTGTATCTGGCGTCGGTCTGCCAAAGTCAACCGGTCTTCTCTGGGGAGCCGGTTGGAAGACTGCCGCTCAGGCTTATCTCTGAGAGCGTGGCGGAGGGCCCATTTTTAATGACTTATGGTCCCTCTTCTCCACGGTGGCGGGGCCTGTTTTGAAGTCTAAGGAAAAGGCTGTCTGTCAAGAATTAATGGGGTAGGGAGTCCTAACATAAAGCAAAGCCTTGAGTGAAATTCCATAGCTTCATGGACTGTTAATTCTTTATTAGGTTTTCCTAAGACTGAGATAAAAGGCATTTTATCTTTTTTAAGGTTTGCATTAACATGTCATTGAGTTTTATAGGTACATTGATCTTCATTTGGCTAATCTGGAAAGGGGTAATAGAAATGTGTGTTCTTTTGCCATTGGCAAGACAAGTCCGTAATGCTTCTGGCTTGGGACGGGGAGGGAGAGACCGGGGGGTGGTTATTTTGTATCGGAGACGGGTCCGTTTTTGCTGGGAAAGGATTCCAAGGGCAGCGGGCAAGTGTTGAGAAGACAGGGATTCTTGGGAGATGTCTCGGGGGCTTTGCAGGAAGACATCTCTGAGTGCAAGCAGGCGATCATTTTAAGAGGCTTTGGAAATGGCACATGGTTGCGGTGTACACTTGCTCTGCTTTTCGTAAGGACAGGGGCGTTCTGCATTTTTTTTTAATGATAAACACAAATCAGACCTGTTTGACCAGAGGTAACAAAGAGGTAACTGTCCAGTCACATAGACACATGAAGTTGCCTTATATGGAATCAGACCCTTGGTCAGTATTGTCTGCTCAGACCGGCAGCGGCTCTCCAGGGTCTCAGGCAGGAGTCTTTCACATCACTTACTTGCCTGGTTCCTTTAACTGGAGATGCCAGGGATTGAACCTGGGATCTTCTGCATGCCAAGCAGATGCTCTACCACTGAGCCATGGCCCCTGCCCAGTCGCACCATGACAGACCAGTACGGTTTGTTTTATCTGTCTGTCTGTCTGTCTGTCTCATCTATCACCTATCATCTATCTAATTACATTTCTACTTCGCCCTCCCCAGCCAAAGACCATGTATGTGTGTGTTAAATTCCATCAAGTCTCTTCCAACTCATGGCGACCCTACAAATCAATGTCCTCCAGAACCTCCTCTCCTTAACAACCTTTCTCAGATCTTGCAAATTGAGGGCCGTGGCTTCCTTTATATAGTAAATCCACCTCGTGTTGGGTGGATTGACTCAATTCCTCTTTTCCTGCTGTCTTCCACTTCTCCTGTGAGATAGGTGGGGCTGAGAGAGCTCTAAGAGAACTGTGACTAGCCCAAGGCCAACCAGCTGGCTTCATGTGGAGGAGTGAGGAAACAAATCCAGTTCACCAGATTAGCCTCCGCCGCTCATGTGGAGGAGCGAGGAATCAAACCCGGTTCTCCAGATCAGACTCCACCACTCCAAACCACCGCTCTTAACCACTACACCACGCTCTTAACCGCTATACCACCTCTTGTGTAGCCTGAATCTACTGAGGCCTGCAAAGTATCATTTTGCAGGTTCAGAGTTTTTCCCCTTCTCCCTCCATAAATTAATAATAATCTTTCGGCAAGTGAACTGTGCGTTCCTGGGGAAGAACAAACCTCTGTCAAGTAGTACCCTCTGTCTGGGAGTTTAACTTGTTAATGATTTCTAACAAATCTCTTTAAATGAAATTGCCCATATTCAGGTTGCTAATTCACCAGGGACAGTTTCAAATTATATACAACTTTGAAATCAACTGTTTACATTTATAACTGAAACAGAAAACTTACAGATGACATGTCACAGTTAATACAGTGACAGTCCCAAACAAATATACAACAAGCTAATCCAACAGGTAGTGTTCTGTGTTACAGATAGAATCAGAGTTGGAAGAATCATAGAGTTGACCACCAGGGTCATGTAGTCCAACCCCCTGCACAATGCAGGAAATTCACAACTACCCCCCACACACCCCAGTGGCCAGAAGATGGCCAAGGTTCCCTCCCTTTCATCATTTGCCTAAGGTCACAGAATCAGCATTGCTGACAGATGGCCATTTAGCCTCTTCTTAAAAACCTCCATTGAAGATATTGTTCTGTGTTGTACACCCTCAAACCACGAGTCAAATAATATATTTCAAACCAAATTCCAAATATGATGTACAGTCTTTTCGCAGTTGGTTCAAATTTCTAGTTATGCAAATTTAACCAATACTAGGTGGTGAGCTTATGCAGGCAGCAAACTTTTTCCAGTGCTGGAACTCCATGATGAGTTCTCCTGGAATTAGTTTGTTTGGAGCGACGAGGGGGGGAATTTTCCAAGAGCAGAGGAGAAATGGCAGCCTACTCAAGGGGGAAACTGTTTTGCTTGATCTATAAATGGCACTTTGCAAGTCTTTGATCACTGTAGTAGAAGATGAGTAGTACCCAGGGAGGGTGTATCTTCTCCTTCCTGCCAGTTCCTGCCACGCATTTATAAAAGATGCTACATATATACAAAACTATAAATTAATATATCAATTCCCAGGAAGGCAAGAAAGGAGCAGGAAATATTAGACTTTGTTCTTGTGCCGGGATGTCCCGGAGTGGGCGACGTTGAAATGAGCCAGGGACTTAGAAAGTGTGCAAGGGGAGAGAGTCAGCTTAGAAAAGCAAAGATGGTTTATTCAGAAACATTTTAATGAAATGGCCGGAGGCTGTTTTTGTTTCAAAACGAAATTGGAGGTGCGTGAACGTGACAGCATGCTTGGATTCTGGTCTCAGGATGCCGTCCGCAAAATTAAGCGAGTGGAGCCGTCCTTTAGAAGAAGCTGGTATCTGTTTCAAATCATTCTTTCTTAAGCAAAAGGCCCAGGAGGCTCGGATAGGACGGAATGTTGTGAACAAGGTTCCCTTTGATGCTTTTAAAGAAAATATGATTTGTATGCGTGCGGAAACCTTTGCTGGTAATGAATGCCAATTTCTCTCTCTCAAAAAAGAATTGCCCACATTTAAATACAAAACCAGGATTTTAAAGAAGGATATTGGAATAAATGTAATACTGCACAGTACAATAGAATAGAATATTTGCAAAAGTTAAACTCAGTAAGAGACTAAAAACTATATGTATATGCCAAATCATTTCCAAAGGCCATTTATGAATGTTACACCAAAAGGTTGCTGCTTAGATAAGAGCTTTCTAGTCAATAAAAGCTCTAATATGCTGTTATCTATGGAGCAACCTGTTTGTGTAACATTCATAAATGGCCTTTGGGAATGGTTTGGCATATATATGGTTTTTAGTCTCATTGATGAGCCTATTATGTTTAACCATTTCAGCAATTTCCCATACTTTGGCCATCTTCTGGGCATGGAGTAGGGGTCACTGGGGGTGTGGGGGGAGGTAGTTGTGAATTTCCTGCACTGTGCAGGGAGTTGGACTAGATCCTGGTGGTTCCCTCCAACTCTATGATTCTAGGTAATGGCTAAAATGCTTTTTTGGGAATAAAATAGGGGGGCCACATATACAGGCCTGAGTTCTTGGGAGGAAAAGCGGGATAAAAATGAATAGATTTGTCAATGCCTTTTTGCAATAACCCTCTGCGTCAATACTGATTAGTATCATCAGTAGGGCATCGGTAGATCCGCAGTTCATCAGTTTCCCAATTAGACATCTAATCAACCCAATACTCATTTCTGTAGGCAGACATTAACCCCTCATCTCTGTTTTTTTTATATGGAGAATTTATATGCCACTTCTTCAAAGAAAAAGAGTGGCAGAAAGCCATACAAATAACAGCATGAATTAGAAGTATTAACGAGTCTTGGGCATGTAAGAACAACACAAACCAAACACTGAACCAACCTATTATCTAAGGGTAATCTTCCTTCCTATCTGGATTCTCTTAGGCCAAAGTTATGTAGAATCTTTATGCATTCAAGATTTAATTGCCCCTTTTCTATGATTTTGCTGGGTCTTATGCGAAGGATCCCTTTTTCAGACTGGCTGTGTCCCTGCCCTCTTTAGTCAGTGGACTCCTTGGTACATATCCTTTTGCATTGTCCTTACGTGTTCCAACTTAGGCTAAAATGGATTATACCATGTTTTAACAAACAGTCTGCATTTTCTCGAGCAACTTTGGAGCAAAAGGTTCAGTTCCTCTGATTTGAAGCAAAAGGTTCACGATTCCGACCCTCACTGCTCATTTTTTGTAGGCTGCAGAGAAGAGTCGAAGGGAGGTGTTTTTAGAGATGGGTCTTATTTAAGTTTTATGGTTTAATTGTCCAAGACCTCGGTCTAAGAACAAGGGGAAAGAGAGAAGGAACCAACCTATCAAATATTCAGTCTGTAGACTAGAAGCAGACAATAAAACAAGATAAAAACCCAGCATGGTGTGGTGGTTAAGAGTGGTGGTTTAGAGTGGTGTAGTGGTTAAGAGCGGTGTAGTGGTTAAGAGCGGTGGTTTGGAGCAGTGGAGTCTGATCTGGAGACCAGGTTCAATTCCCCACTCCTCCACATGAGTGGCGGAGGCTAATCATGTGAACTGGATTTGTTTCCCCACTCGTACACACGAAGCCAGCTGGGTGACCTTGGGCCAGTCACAGCTCTCTCAGCCCCACCTACCTCACAGGGTGTCTGTTGTGGGGAGGGGAAAGTGATTGTAAGCTGGTTTGAGTCTCCCTTAAGTTGTAGAGAAAGTTGGCATATAATAACCAACTTCTTCTCCTCCTCTTCCTCATCTTCCTCATTCTCCTCGTCCTTCTCCTTCGCCTCCTCTTCCTCCTCCTCCTTTTTCCTCTTCCTCTTCCGCTGACTTCATTGTCCTGAGAGCGCCCCCTCCAAAGGGAGCTAGAAATCAGTGTCTGGAACGGGACACAAGTCCCAGAAAATTGTGGAGCAAAGTTTCTGTCCGTGGTGCTGAAGGGCTGTCCCAAGTCCTGTTGCTGAAATTTCAGCTTTCCTTCCCCAACGTCTGGGAGATTTGGCCGTGAGTTTTTGATGGGCATCGCCCAATCAGCACACTGTAACCGACGCCTCGCAGCCAACTCAGGGACTTACTGGCCGAGAGAGGGTAGCGTGCTGCGCTGTTCAACCGTAGCTGCTTAGATCAATATCTGTAGCGGGAGATGGGTTTTAATAAAAGGACTCTCTCGGCTTTCCTGCCTCCGTGACAGATAGGCCCCAGCTCACGTAAACCCGTGCTTTGGTGCTGCCAGTCTCCGTGCTTAGTGTGACACGTGCGTCGCAACGCGGAATACGAAATATTCCAGAAGTTGGTTAGCGGCTCTTCTCTGTGTCGCTCGGAGTTCATTTTTGCAATTCCTCCTGGAACCTTGAGAGACATCGGCTGCCAAACAAGCTCTGTTGGGGGAGCTTCACATCAGCCTTGCAAATACATCTACCCGAGCTGCTAGATGAAAACTTCTTACTGGGTTGCCTGCTTGCATATACGGGGGGTGGGGGTCACTTATAAGGGCCTCAAAAAAAGGCAAAGAAAAAATTGGGAGGTGGGCAGAGCATCCTTCATAGAATCGTAGAGTTGGAAGGGGCCATACAGGCCATCTAGTCCAATCCCCTGCTCAATGCAGGATCAGCCCAGAGCATCCCTGACAAGTGCTTGTCCAGCCTTTGCTTAAAGACTGCCAGTGAGGGGGAGACAGCCTCCCTAGGTAGCTGATTCCCCTGTTGAACAAGAAGACGAAAAGTTGGTTTTTATATGCCGCCTTTCTCTACTACTTAAGGGAGAATCAAACCGTCTTACAGCCACCTTCCTTTCCCCTCCCCACAACAGACACCCTGTGAGGTAGGTGGGGCTGAGAGAGCTCTAAGAGAGCTGTGACTAGCGCACAGTCACCCCGCTGGCTTCATGTGGAGGAGTGGGAAAACAAATCCAGCTCACCAGATTAGCCTCTGCAGCTCATGTGGAGGAGTGGGGAACCAAACCCGGTTCTCCAGATCAGAGTCCACCGCTCCAAACCACTGCTCTTAACCACTACCCCACACTGGCTCTCTTACTGTAAAAATTGTTTTCCTAATATCCAGCTGGTACCTTCCCTCCCGCAATTTAAACCCATTACTGCGAGCCCTCTCCTCTGCTGCAGGCAGGAATAATTCCCTGCCCTCCTCTAAGTGGCAGCATTTAAAATATTGAAAGAGAGCAATCCTGTCCCCCCTCAACCTCCTCTTCTCCAGACTGAACATTCCCAGCTACCTCAGCCTTTCCTTGTAGGGCTTGGTCTCCAAGCCCCTGATCATCCTCATCGCTCTCCTCTGCACCCGCTCCGTTCTGTCCACATCCTTTTTGAAGTGAGGCCTCCAGAACTGCACACAATACTCCAGGTGCGGCCTGACCAATGCAGTGTACAGCGGGACTTGCCTGCTCACCTTGTGTTGATCTACTGGCCAAAGGTAAACAGGAACAAATGTTGTTGTTTTCTTAAAGCCTACTTCAGGTTGAAGATCAAACTGTCCCGGGTTCTGTCTTTGGTTTCAAAAAAACGTTTTATCCATTAAATAACTAAATTTATTAGTGGCTAGGATACCAGATAAAGCAGGTAAAACAGAAACTGACCATACAAGGTATATGTTTACAACCAAGGCCAACAAAATTTTGGACTCACCCAATTTTACATTTCCACAGATCAAGGGAGTACATTGAGGCGATGTACCTTCATTGCTACTGGGCAGTATTTTGTGACGTGGGTGGTAATTGGTGAGTTATCTCCCAGCAAAACCTTTTGGTCCATTCATCCTCATCACCAGCACCCATTTCTCTAATCAAAAGGTCAATAATATTGGAGCGGACTGTGTGGTGTAGTGGTGAAGAGCGGTGGTTTGGAGTGGTGGACTCTGATCTGGAGAAGCGGGTTTGATTTCCCACTAATCCACATGAGTGGCAGACGCTACTCTGGTGAACTGGGTTGGTTTCCCCACTTCTACTCATATGAAGCCAGCTGGCGGACCGTGGGCTAGTCACAGCTCTCTTAGAGCTCTCTCAGCCCTCTGATGGGTATAATGCTATTGAGCCCACTCTCAATGCAGCCATTTTGTTCAAGGGAGCTGTTCTCTGAAGTTAGGAACCCTACACTTCTATGCACACACCTGAGAACCAGCCCTTAAGGATGGGGTTTGGGAAGGGAAGGGACCTCTGTGGGGCATAAGGCGATACAGTCCACTCTCCATACCACCACACTGCTCTGTCTTTTCCATTTATCCAACTAACTGCTGTTGAGCACAAAAGCCAAGCAGGTGGTCCCACGGCAAAGAATGAACAAAGCCCTGTCTCCTCAGGCTATAAGTGGGCATCTGGTAATCTTTTGATCCGGCACAGTATCCCAGAGAGGTTGTTTTTCTTCTCCGAGATCAATGTGTCACTGTCACTAAACTATTTTCTTATTTTAATGAATGTGCAAAAACCTCATAAGGGAAAAAAAAAGCAAAATTGCGTTGGAATTTGTGCCTTGCACTATCCAACTGGATATACCCACGCATGTTTGCTTAGCTGATAAATACACATGCTAGGATTTGAGAATCTACTTATTTGTGCCACACGTAAGAAGAAAAAAACGTTTGGGTTCGAAGCTTTCTGATAACACGATTATTTCATTATTTCTGTGGTAGCAATGATAGTGCCGTTAGTCACATGTAGGCCGTTTGTAGAATGGGATCTCCAAATAATTTTTTCAATGAACATAATCTTTTATAATTCATTGCTGACTGCAGAAGACAAATGTTGCCTTTACAAGTGATATTTATTTCAGCAATGGAGAAGTGATCTGTTAGGCTGGGAATGATGCCTCCTCATTTTGGTACTTCAAGATTTATAACCCGCCCTGAGCCTGGCCTTGGCTGGGGAGGGCGGATTATAAATCTAACAAATAAAGCAATTACTGGGTCATCTTATATCCTAATAGTCAAGTGTGGTCTAATCAGCGGATACTTAAATCCACAAATTGGGGCCACACTGACATAAACTGGATAATACTGCAAACCTGGGGGACCTCCCAGGTTTGCAGAAAAATCTGAAATCATTAACAAATCACATGGGGGGGGGGGTTTCAGTCCCCCTAAAAAGTAAAGCTTTGTTTGTGTGCACAGACAATACACCTACATTTGTCACCGATGGTGGGTGGGTTGGGCTGGGTGCTGTTGTGGGCCTGGCAGCAGTGAAGGAAGGTAAGGAAGCTAAGAGGAAGAAGAGATCCTCCTATGAGTATGATGGATCCCCACTAAATCCAACCCTGGTGGTGGAAAGTACCGTCCAGTCACAGCTGACGTATGGTGACCCCGTAGGGATTTCAAGGCAGGAGACTGACTGAGGTGGTTTGCCAGTGCCTGCCTCTGCACAGCAACTCTGGTATTCCTTGGTGGTCTCCCTTCCAAATACTAACCAGGGCCGACCCTGCTTAGCTTCTGAGATCTGACGAGATCAGGCTAGCCTGGGCCATGCAGGACAGGGCAGAGACAAACAGAGAAGGAGAAGGAGAAAAAGCTTTGCCATTGCCTGCCTCTGCGGAGCAACCCCCTCTTCCTAGGTGGTCTCCCATCTAACTACTAACTAGGGCCAACTCTGCTTAGCTTCCGAGATCTGATGAGATCAGGCAAGTCTGAGCCATGTTGATCAGGGCAGAGATAAACAGTGATGGTTTGCCTCTGCGAAGCAACCCCATCTTCCTAGGTGGTCCCACATCCAAATACTAATGGGGGCCAACCATGCTTAGCTTCTAAGAGCTGATGAGGCTAGCCTGGGCCATCGAGGCTTTTAAAACCCTACAGTTGGTTTAAAGGAGCATGCTTTTTTTCCTATGTCATAAATTGGGATCTGGATGTGCAGAAGAGCAGGAAGACTTTTGGCAGGCTCTGTTCTTCTGCATATATTCACAGCCCTTTTTCTCCCCCTGGCCTTGGTTGGAAAGAAAATTCTAGCCTTGCTGGACTTGGCTGTGATCTAGCAAAGCATTTCTCTGCGTGGTAACCTGTCCCTTCAAGCTCTGTGAGCACTAAGCAGAGAAGCATATTTTTTTCCCTTTGCTGTTGATGGGAAAATAACGAGTGGGGTGGGCTGAAAGAAATGGGATAACAGCAGCTTGGAGAAACAAGTCACAACCTTAGCAATACACAGCCACAGGTGCTGCAACAATTCCTGTCGATTGGATCTAAGGAGAAAAGGCAGCAGTACGGGAGAGAGGTGCAGCAAAGAGGTCGGAACGCTTCGTGAACATAAGAACATAAGGAAAGTCCTGTTGGATCAGACCAAGGCCCATCAAGTCCAGCACTCTGTTCACACAGAGGCCGACCAGGTGCCTCTTGGAAGCCCCCGAACAAGACGGTTGCAGCAGCATTGTCCTGCCTGTGTTAAGAACATAAGGAAAGCCCTGTTGAATCAGACCAAGGCCCATCAAGTCCAGCAGTCTGTTCACACAGTGGCCAACCAGGTGCCTCTAGGAAGCCCCCAAACAAGACGGCTGCAGCAGCACCATCCTGCCTGTGTTCCACAGCACTTAATATAACAGGCATGCCCCTCTGATCCTGGAGAGAATAGGTATGCACCCTGACTAGTATTCATTTTGACTAGTAGCCATGGATAGCCCTCCCCTCCATGAACATGTTTACTCCCCTCTTAAAGCCTTCCAAGTGGGCAGCCATCCCCACCTCCTGGAGCAGGGAGTTCCACAGTTTTATAGTATCAATTGTATCGATTAAGAACGTAAGAAGAGCCTTTTTGGAATGGACCCAGGCCCATCAAGTCCAACAGTCTGTTCACACAGTGGCCAACCAGGTGCCTCTAGGAAGCCCACAAACAAGACGACGGCAGCAGTGTTATCCTGCCTATTTTCCATCACCTAATATAATAGACATGCTCCTATGATAGTAGAGAGAATAGGTATGCATCGTGTCTAGTATTCATTTTGACTAGTAGCCATGGATAGCTCTCTCCTCCATGAACATGTCCCCTCCTCTCTTAAAGCCTTCCAAGTTGGCAGCCATCCCCACATCCTGGGGCAGGGCGTTCCACAGTTTAGTAGTATCAGTTGTATCAAGAACATAAAACAAAACCATGCTGGATCAGACCCAGGCCCATCAAGTCCAGCAGTCTGTTCCCACAGGGGCCAACCAGGTGCCTCTAGGAAGCCCACAAACAAGTTGACTGCATCAACCCTCGTAGGAGGGGGTTTGGGACAGGGAGGAACCTCTGTGGGGTATAAGACAATATAGTCCACTCCCCAAAGCAGCCATAGTTAGGTTCCCTCTTTGCCATCGGCGGGAGGTTTTTAGGGAAGAGCCTGAGGTGGGCGGGGTTTGGGGAGGGGAAGGACTTAAATGCCATAGAGTCCCAATTGCCAAAGCAGCCATTTCCTCCAGGGGAGCCGATCTCTGTAGACTGGAGATCAGTTGTAATTCTGGGAGCTCTCCAGCCCTGACCCAGGTGTTTTCAGCCGCATTTCCTGGCAATCTCCAAAGTGCTCCTGACACAGCCGCAGTGACGTCCGGCTGCTGTGTAAGGCTTTTGTGTGTGTTTGTAGGGTCCTGTCTCCACGTGCCAACTGGCACAATCTCGGGCCTTAATTAGGCTAATAGGCTGTGCTGCTTAACTTGTAACATCTCCCTGGTTCGGTTCATTTAGCTGATGAATTGGTGACCTTCGGGGCCGTTTCCTAATGCCTCTAATTGTGATTGGCAGAGCAATTTTTGGTCAGTGGCGGGGCAAGGCCAACTTGGAGCTCTTGTCGGAAGGAACGGCCCGATGTTTACTAGCTGCTCAGAGGCAAAGTAGAGTTGCCAGCGTGGTGTAGTGGCTAAGAGCGGTGGTTTGGAGCGGTGGAGTCTGACCTGGAGAACCAGGTTTGATGCCCAACTCTTCCACATGAGTGGCAGAGGCTAATCTTGGTGAACTGGATTTGTCTCCCCACTCCTTGGGGGCTAGACACACTCTCCACATGAGCGGAAGACGAAGAGGAGGAAGAGGAGGTTTATATACCCTGCTTTTCTCTACCAAAAGGAGTCTCAAACCCCTCCCCACCACAGACACCCTGAGAGGTAGGTGGGGCTGAGAGAG
This sequence comes from Euleptes europaea, assembly GCF_029931775.1. Taxonomy (NCBI): domain Eukaryota; kingdom Metazoa; phylum Chordata; class Lepidosauria; order Squamata; family Sphaerodactylidae; genus Euleptes; species Euleptes europaea. The sequence continues at coordinate 58,942,664 of NC_079324.1, read as the reverse complement.
CGTGACTAGCCCAAGGTCACCCAGCTGGCTTCATGTGTAGGAGTGGGGAAACAAATCCTGGCCACCAGATCAGTGTCCACCACTCATGTGGAGGAGTGGGGAATCAAACGCGAGAGCCAGCGTGGTGTCGTGGTTAAGAACAGTGGTTTGGAGCGGCAGAGTCTGATCTGGAGAAGTGGGTTTGATTCCCCACTCCTCTACATGAGCGGTGGAGGCTAATCGGGAGAGCCAGATTTGTTTCCCTACTCCTCCACCCGAAGCCAGCTGGATGACCTTGGGCTAGTCACACTCTCTCAGTCCCACCTACCTTGCAGGGTGTCTGTTGTGGCGTGTCTGTTGTGGGGAAGGGAAGGTGATTGTAAGCCATTGGTTCTTGTAGGTTATCCAGGCTGTGTAACCGTGTTCTTGGTATTTTCTTTCCTGACGTTTCGCCAGCAGCTGTGGCAGGCATCTTCAGACACTGTCCTTCAGTGTTACTCCTCTGAAGATGCCTGCCACAGCTGCTGGCGAAACGTCAGGAAAGAAAATACCAAGACCACGGTTACACAGCCCGGATAACCCACAAGAACCAATGAACTCTGACCGTGAAAGCCTTCGACAATATTTTGATTGTAAGCCAGTTTGATTCTTCCTTAAGAGGTAGAGAAAGTCAGCATAAAAAACCCAACTCTTCTCGTTCTTCTCCTCCAGATCAGCTAAGAGCTGCACCACCTGCCCTGTGACCTTCCGCAGGGGTGGCGTCCGCCCAGCCACTCCCCCTTGTGGTGAGCACAGAAAATAACACCCTTGGGTGGTCCGGCAGCCACGGGCTTTGGCTCGAGCGTCCCTTTGGCGCTTCACTGTTGCAAGCGCTATGTTTTGGCGTTCGGCGTTTGGCAAACGCTCCTGAGTGCGAAAATTTTGTCCCAGGCAGCGAAGCATATAAGCAGAGACCCACGCTGTGGTGGCTTAAGTCTCTGTGCCAATTATCCTTGGAGGCGATTTCCATTTTGGGAATCCGACGCACTCCGTGTTTGCAAACGTGGCCTAATATTAGCGATGTATCTGTCTTGCCTTCTGGGTCTAAAAACCTCTCCGAGCCGCAGAGAACAAGAAGTTAATCCCCGGTCCTTCTGGGTGTGGGATTACAGTTCTGCCTCGCTTCTCCGAGCGGGAACCGCATTTCCATCAACAATGGCGGCGCCAGTGAGGGAACGTTCATCGAACCATGCCTGTTCATTGACGTGCCGAAGAGCGGCAGGAGCAAACAAATCGCGGGCCCGAGTTTAAATTTAGTTTTATTCAAAGGGAGCTGATTTATAATCGTCAAGTTCTGAGCCATGCCGCCTTATCGTATGCTTGTTGTTGGTGGAGGAAATGATCATTTTTTTTTAAATTCCCACATAAAGGCGAACCCAACATTCTGGGTCCAGGGAAGAAGGGATTAACTTAATAAGATTTATTGTTAATAACATTTATTTTGTTGAGCGGGAGGTTGGTTGCTGCAAAGGTGGCCTTGCCCTGTGTACAGATGATTGGCAGGGGGATCCTGAGTGCTTCATGATTGGCTAGGCAGGCGTAGGATGGCCACCCTGCCGGTGGGGCCTGGAGATCTTCTAGAATTACAGTTCATCTCTAGACTACAGAGGTCAGTTCCCCTAGAGGAAATGGCTACTTTGGAGGGAGAATTGGATGGCATTATACCCCACTGAGGTCCTTCTCCAGATCCCTCCCTCCGTAGACTCGACCTCCAAATCTCCAGGAATTTCCCAACCTGGGCCTGGCGATCCTAGCCATGGGCATCACGCCCAACAACACAAGTATCGGATGGTCCCACATGATGACGAGGGGGCTAAATCTGTCAGTTATGTTTTTATTTTGTCTTTCCCCCCAGGTCTCTTGAGGTCATATGCAGTATACACCAGCATGGTGTAGTGGTTAAGAGCAGTGGACTCTAATCTGGGGAACTGGGTAGATTCCCCACTCCTCCACAGGAGCGGCAGACTCTAATCTAGTGAACCGGGTTTGTTTCCTCGCTCCTCCACATGAAGCCTGCTGGGTGCTCTTGGGCTAATCACAGTTCTCTCCAAACTCTCTCAGCCTCACCTACTTCACAAGGTGTCTGTTGTGGGAAGGAGAAGAGAAGGTGATTGTAAGCCACTTTTAGACTCCTTCTGGTAGAAAAATCAGGGTGGAAAAACCTCCTCCTCCTCCTCCTCCTCCTCTCCTCCTCCTCCTCCTCCTCCTCCTCCTCCTCCTTCTTCTCCTTCTCCTTCTCCTTCTCCTTCTCCTCCTTCTCCTTCTCCTTCTCCTTCTCCTTCTCCTTCTCCTTCTCCTTCTCCTTCTCCTTCTCCTTCTCCTCCTCCTCCTCCTCCTCCTCCTCCTCCTCCTCCTCCTCCTCCTCCTCCTCCTGGTGTACAAGGAGAGGCGGTCTTGTAGATACAAAGGTCCCACAGGGGGTTGCGTCCCACAGATCAGTTCCAGTGATGTTGGCACTTCCCTCCCCACACCGCAATGCAAGGAGCATCATACCCTCAAGGGATCTAACCAGTGCCATGCACGCGGTTGGGGGGGGGTCAGTGCTGTCAAGCCGCAGCTGAGCAACCCTATAGCGAGAGACGAACAGGGATAGTTTGCCATTGCCTGCCTCTGCGTAGCGACCCTGGCTTCACTGGTGATCTCCCGTCCAAGCATGAACCAGGGCTGACCTTCTGTAGCTTACAAGATCTGATGAGATCTCCGGCTAGCCTGGGCCATCCAGGCCAAGGCATGCTCCAGGGTACACTGCTTCAAAATATGACCTCTGTTGCCCTTGGCACGGTGAGTGTCTTAGTTATCCCATCCCACGCTGAAGTCCCACCCCCCCCCAACTTTGCTCGTGCTGCTTCTCTCTCGCCGAGCTTGGGTGGTGATGAAAAATGCATGAAAACCCAACACCATGTCCCGAGATGTTTTGTTGGCATCTTTTCGCCTCACGCAGCACCGTGACAGCAGCTGCATACAGATGATACCGGAGACTCCTTCGCAAGTTTGGGGAATGCAATCTCCCGCTTCACATCTCGCAGGCAGCTAACAGCTATCCTTTGGAGAGCTCCCTAACCAGTCACCTGAAACGGGACACAAACTCAGAGTGATCACTCTTCGTTATGTGCAGAGATGGATTTTTTTTTTACACTGACAGCCAGCGTGGTGTAGTGGTTAAGAGCGGTGGTTTGGTGGACTCTGATCTGGAAAACCGGGTTTGATTCCCCACTCCTCCTCATGAGTGGCGGAGACTAATCTGGTGAACTGGGTTGGTTTCCCCACTCCTACACACGAAACCAGCTGGGTGACCTTGGACTAGTCACAGCTCTCTTAGAGCTCTCACAGCCCCACCTACATCACAAGGTGTCTGTTGTGGGGAAGGGAAGGTGATTGGAAGCTGGTTTGATTCTCCTTAAAAGGTAGAGAAAATCGGCATATAAAAACCAACTCTTCTGCAATTTTGGGGAGGCTTTTCATCTTGAGGGCATCCTGACTCTTCATCCAGAGTGGTGTAGTGGTTAAGAGCAGAGGTTTGGAACGGTGGACTCTAATCTGGAGAACCGGGTTTGATTCCCCACTCCTCCACATGAGTGGCGAATGCTAATCTGATGAAATGAGTTTGATTCCCACTCCTCCACATGAAGCCAGCTGGGTGACCTTGGGCTAGTCACAGCTCTGTTAGAGCTCTCTCAGCCTCACCTACCTCACAGGGTTTCTGTTGTGGGGAGGGGAAGAGAAGGTGATTGTAGGCCGGTTGGGTTCTTTCTTAAGTGGTAGAAAAAGTCGGCATATAAAAACCAACTATGCTTCTTCTTCATCAGTGCGCCACACTCAACGTGGACTCTTCTCTGCTAGAATTCATCTGCATTCTATGTTGCACCCACCCATCTTCCATTACTACTCTTTGTTTGATTACTTTTAAATGGTGCACGCTGATGTTCTTCTCCCGCTCTCGACTACCATTAGCATAATAGATGTTGCCTTGCGCTCCCCTCGCTCGATCGGCGTCCCATTTTTCACCACTTCCACAAAGAGATTCATGCAGCGCTCCTGAATCTTGGAATTGGAAGGGAGGGTGCTTGTCTCTTCCGAGATGAAGGATGGCTTTTTGAGATGTTCCTACAGCCTCGTAAAAACGCTGCTAAATCCAGATATCACATTTAGTTGCAGGCAGATTCTGGGACAAACCCCATCCTGTCTGTTGGTCTTTACGGCTTGCCATATAAGCTCTTGGGCGAAATTTGTGTATCGTTCCTTTTGACTTATAGCGGGCGGGTGTCCCCCCCCTCCCACCTCGTACTCGGCTCTCAAAAGATGGTCTGAATTGCACATGCGAGAGCGAAATTGAAATAGGGGGAAAGGAGCATACTTTTTATATATGATCTTGTAAATCAGCACTTGAGAGAGGCAAAATACCTCTACAACAGTTGGAGGAAATGGAGTTGTATCCTATTACTCTGCCTAGCTAACAGTGAAGAAGAAGAAGAAGAAAAAGAGTTGGATTTTATATGCTGACTTTCTCTACCACCTAAGGAAGAAATCGAAAGCATTTTTCTGACTCCCTCTCATAAGAAATTGATTAGCAGAAGAATCATAGAATCTTGCCGGGAGTGAGGGTGGAATAAAAATGCAATAAATAAATAAATAAATAAATAAATAAATAAATAAATAAATAAATAAATACGGTAAATAATAGTCGGAAGGGGCCACACAGGCCATCTAGTCCAACCCTCTGCTCAATGCAGGATCAGCCTAGAGCATCCCTGACAAGTGTTCATCCAGCCTCTGCTTGAAGACTGCCAGTGAGGGGGAGCTCACTACCTCCCCAGGTAGCTGATTCCACTGTCGAAAAACTCTTACTGTAAAAAAAAATTTCCTACTATTTTTCCTAATGTTCTTACAAATTTTTGCTAATAGTAGACCAAGGCCTTTTATGCATGGCTGTTTCCTTCTGGTCTCCCTCTGATGACATTGGATCTTTGTGTTGATTATGTATGCCGTTTCCGACGGTCAGGGGTCGCCTCGCTCTCCCCCTGCCTTTCCCTTTCAAAGACCTGTTTTATCACAAATTTGGACACGTGGACAAAACGTGGGGAAAGGCAGGGAGTGAGCGAGGCGACCCCTGACCGTCGGATGGCTTCCTAGAGGCACCTGGTTGGCCACTGTGTGACCAGACTGCTGGATTTACTGGACTTGCTGGATATAAATATTTTAAACAGAGAGGGGGCATCAGACAGGTATTCTGGGAAGAAAAAGAGTTGGTTTTTATGTGCCTACTTTCTCTCCCACTTAAGGAAGAATCAAACTGCCTTACAATCTCCTTCCCTTCCCCTCCTGACTACAGACACCTTGTGAGGTAGGTGGGGCTGAGAGTGTGACTAGCCCAAGGTCACCCAACTGGCTTCGTGTGTAGGAGAGGGGAAACAAATCCAGTTTACCAGATTAGCCTTCTCCGCTCATGTGGAGGAGTGGGGAATCAAACCCGGTCCTCCAGATCAGAGTCCACTGCTCCAAACCACCACTCTTAACCACTTCACCACACTGGCTCATGGGAGGAGGTGTCTTTAGGCTGGCTGAGGGTGGTAGAGTTTGGGAGAGATGTGGACATAAGGATGAAGAATGGAAAGACTAGGAGAATCTGCTGGATGTGAACGGTGACGGGGTTTCCGGCCAGGGTGTGATGGTCTATGTGCTAAGAGCATGGCATAATTTTGGGTAAAGAAGGATGAACAGCAAATGAAAACCTGAAAAGTCCAGAAGGAGAAGAGCTGTAGCAGTTGAGGCAGGCGACAACCCAGGTGTGTCCCAGAAGTAGTCATCGGGGAAGGGCCATAGCTCAGTGCTAGAGCATCTGCTTGGCATGAGAAGGTCCCAGGTTCAATCTCTGGCATCTCAGTTAAAGGGACTAGGCAAGTAGGTGATATGAAAGACCTCTGCCTGAGACCCTGGAGAGCCATGGAGAGGGGCTGTGGCTCAGTGGTAGAGCCTCTGCTCGGCATGCAGAAGGTCCCAGGTTCAATCCCCAGCATCTCCAGTTAAAGGGACTAGGCAAGTAGGTGATGTGAAAGACCTCTGCCTGGGACCCTGGAGAGGCGCTGCCAGTCTGAGTGGACAATACGGACTTTGATGGACCAAGGGTCTGGTTCAGTATACGACAGCTTCATGTGTTCATTGTGGTTTTTTGTCTGTTTTTGTTTGTTGTTGAGCTGTGTTCCCCTGGGGAATTGAACGGCGCATCCTTCGGATGCTGTGAGATCTTCCTCTCGTTGAGGAGCTGAGCTATTCTTTTTGTCCGCTCGTGTCTCTCCCTCTCCATCTCAGAGGGACCGGCAGAAAGCTGCCCGCCTTCTCTCCCCTCTCCCCCTTTCTCTTTCCAAGGAAACCGAGTCCCAGCAAAAATCTGCAATTTTAGACTCGGATACGGCACCCGTCATACCTTGTCAAAGCCATCCTATAAATAAATAACAAAAATAGTAGCTATATACATCAAGAAATATATAATCAAACATTCGTAGGGGAACTATTAAAAACATAAGCTCAACTAGAACACAGTTAAAACTCATTCGTTGGGTTCGACCCATGCTCGTGTACAGAACAAAAAGTACAGGTAAACAAAGGGTTAACAACTCTGGCTTGGGATGTTCCTGGGCAACTCATAGATTCCACTTCCTCCTGGGGCAACAAATCCCTGTATAGGGCTGCCAACCTCCAGCTGGGTCCTGGAGATCTGGGATTACACCTGATCTCCAGATGACAGAGATAAGTTCCCCTGGAGAAAATGGCTGCTCTGGAGGGTGGAGTCTATGGCATCATACCCTAATGAGGTCCCCAAAACCCTGGGTTAACCAGGGTTCCCTATAATATTTTAGGTGACAGATGAATTTGGCAAGTGGAGAGCTATGTAACTGGGGTTCCACGACACTCAAGGCCCTTCTCCTGGCGTTTCTCTGCCAAGCTCATGGCTGCTTCCCTGGCCTTTTGGATAAAGATACCCTCTTCCCATAACATTCAAAAGAACATGCTAAAGATGCTTCATAAGGTTGCTGCTTTCTTCCAGTACCAACTGGCATGGTTCTCTAACCCCCTGTGTAATCTGGACCCCTGAAATTTTGTGTTCTTAGTCCCAGGGTCCCCATTGTGGTGCCTATGGGTACTGGAGAGCCAGCGTGGTGTAGTGGTTAAGAGCGGTGGTTTGGAGCGGTGAACTCTGATCTGAAGAACTGGGTTGGATTCCCCACTCCTCCCCATGAAGCCAGCTGGGTGACCTTGGGCTAGTCACAGCTCTCTCAGAACTCTCTCAGCCCCACCTACCTCACAGGGTATCTGTGGTGGAGAGAGGAAGGGAAGGTGATTATAATTGGTAAGATTCTTCCTTAAGTGGTAGAGAAAGTTGGCATATAAAAGCCAACTCTTCTTTTTCTTCTTCTTCTTCTCCTTCTCCTCCTTCTTCTCCTTCTCCTTCTCCTCCTCCTCCTCCTCTTCTTCTTCTTTCTATCTATATCTATAAAAGACAATGAGGACTAGAAGCTTTCTTTAATATCACAACATCCCTTTGGTGAAATGGGGAAAGTTATGACCTTTCACTATAAAAGCCCTGTTCTCTGCTGAACACAGCAGAGCAGCGAGGCTTCATCAAGAGACAAGAGGGATTTAAGTAAGACATAAGTAACGTCAAGCAGCTGGATAATTAAAATGAGATGGTTTGGGGGAAAATGAGAGAGAGTGAGAGAGAGAGCGCACAAGATTGGCGCGCAGTCAGATGACAGATGTAGAGAGTGATTTGTCGTGAAGGTGGCACGGAGAAATGTCGTCTTTTCAAAAAGATAAAAGTTCACGCCTTCGAAAATGGAGCCTGGATGCCTCAGCGTTTCTCGGCAAACTCTTTGCCGGCACCGCCTGAGTCATATGTGCTTGTAACAGGTGCCGCTAGAGTCTTAATTGTTTCTGGGGATAGATCATTATGCATCTGCTATCCCGAATCGCGGTGAGTGTCAAATTGGCACCTTGAGAGTTAGAGACAGACGATACAGTGTTTGTGATCTTGCTCCGTGACATGGCTTCTTTGCTCCGCTTTTAGCGTTCAGCTGGTTTTGGTGGGTTTTCTGGTTCAGATCCTGTTGGACGTTAGCCATAAAACACAAACGGTTGGATTTGGCGGAGTGGCGCTCCTTTCCTTTTGCGTTGAGTCACTTCCAGCTGCATCCCTGTCATTAAGACCGGTTGTGTGTACAAGAGGAAGAAAAAGAGCTGGTTTTTATATTCCAATTTCCTCTACCTTTTAAGGAGAATCAAACCGGCTTACAATCGCCTTCCCTTCTCCCCACAGCAGACACCTTGTGAGGTAGGTGGGGCTGAGAGAGTTCGGAGAGAACTGTGACTAGCCCAAGGGATCCCAGCTGTCTTCATGTGGAGAAGCAGGGAATCAAACCCGGTTCTCCAGATTAGAGTCCGCCACTCATGTGGAGGAGTGGGGAATCAAACCTGGTCCTGCAGGTTAGTGTCCACTGCTCTTAACCCCTACACCACACTGGCTCTCCCCTCCTGCACCATTAAGTGTCCCCTGCTGCACCGTCGTCATGAACCAGTGTGGTGTAGTGGTTAGGGTGTTGAACCAGGATTATTGGAGACCCAGGTTCGAATATGTTCTCTGCCATGGAAGCTTTCTTGGTGACTGTGGTCCTGATCCAGGTTGGGGCCTTTCATGCCTGAGAACAAAGTTTCAGAGATGCCCAATGCGCGATTAGGCAGATCTGGACCTGGAAAAAGTATAAAATGTGGTTCCACTCAGCTTCTTCCAGCCTTCTTTCATAGTTTCCTTACAAGTGCTCCTGTGAGCTTCATGGCCCACACACCCAGCACCAATGGGACAGCCAGGGTGGTGTAGTGGTTAAGAGCGTGGTTTGGAGCGGTGGACTCTAAGCTGGAGAAACGGGTTTGATTCCCCACTCCTCCACACGAGCGGCGGACTCTAATCTGGTGAGCCGGATTGGTTTCCCCACTCCTCTGCATGAAGCCAGCTGGGAGACCTGGGGCTAGTCACAGTTCCCTCCGAACTCTCTTAGCCCCACCTGCCTCACAGGGTGTCTGTTGTGGGAAGAAGACGGGAAGGAGATCGTAAGTCGGTTTGATTCTCCTGAAAAGGTAGAGAAAGTCGGCAGATAAAACCCAACCCTTCTTCTTCTTCCTGTAGTCACAGAGACCCAGCAGATACCAAATTCTTGCTTCCTCTCCTTTTGTGGACAGCCGGTGACTGCAACACCATTGTAACCACTGCACACCGTAACGTCCCTCTGCATAGCCTTTGTGTGCTCTACCTGAGACATCGAGTTAATGAAGGGAAACTTAATTAAAAGTAATTGTTTAGATGAGCCTGGGTGACCTTATTTGGCCTGTGTTCCAACCCCCCTGTAACGTCTTCCTGGGTAGATGTTGTGTGTGTGTGTGTGGGGGGGGGGAGATGAGTTGTACTGGAGCAGACATGCCGGGCTGTCATTGTGCCTCGCATTTTAGGGGCTCCTCTTGGAATTCTGGGTAAAGAACCAGGCCTGTATGCCCCCCCCCAAATGGTCTGCCAGGCTGCTGCCTGGCACCTGTGTCAGGGGTTGGCTACCCCTGGGTGAGGTAATCTGTTCTGGGGAGGGGCCGTGGCTCAGTGGTAGAACATCTGCTTGGCATGCAGAAGGTCCCAGGTTCAGTCCCTGGCATCTTCACTTAAAGGGACTAGGCAAGTAGGTGATGTGAAAGACCTCTGCTGGAGACCAGTAGGTGATGTGAAAGATCTTCTCCAGAGACCGTGGAGAGCTCCATGAGTAAAGGTTAATGTGGAAGGCTGTAGCTGAGTGGTAGAGCCTCTGCTTGGCATGCAGAAGGTCCCAGGTTCAATCCCTGACTTCTCCAGTTAAAGGAACTAGGCAAGTAGGTGATATGAAAGACCTCTTCCTGAGACCCTGGAGAGCCGCTATCGGTCTGAGTAGACAATACTGACTTTGTTGGACCAAGGGTCTGATTCTGGATAAGGCAGCTTCATGTGTTCATGTGAATGGGGCTTGATGGAGGGGAAAGAACCGTTTCCTCTCTTTATCTTTCTCCTTTTCCCTCTCTCTTGCTTGCAGTGGTGGAAGGTCGCGGAGGGGTTGTCGACAGCATGCAGCGCTTTTCAAGCTTGCCCGTCTACCTGCCAGTCAGTTACCAGATCTCCAGTGCGGAGGTCTCTTTCTTCCTGAAAGAAACCAACCAGGATATCATGAGGAACGCCAGCCTGCAGTCCAGAACGGAGTCTTTCTTTCTCTATCAAGCCAGCCAATTGCCCGTTTTGAACGCTACTTACGGCCCGTTTACCATCGAGCAAACGGTGCCCCCAAACCTCCTCCTGACACCTGCGGCATTCCGTTCCGCCGACCAGTTGACTTTCAACTGGAAATTGCAGTCGCGCATCCTCGACCGCTCCGTCTTCTCCAACAGGCCCAAAGTCCAGGCTTTGTTTTACATTGCCGGCAAAGACTGGGAAGATGACAGTCCTGCAGAGGCCTTGCCTTGTGTGCAGATGATGGCCTTCCAGGAGGAGAGAGTTGCCGCTGGCAGCTGTCGGTTGAAAGGTCACCTGGGGTTATGTGTGGCAGGACTGGAATTTTCGCCAAGCTGGTTCGACGCGGTGTCTCCGTCGTCGCTGTCCCCGTTGGACCTGGAGTATCAACCGATGGCGGACTCCTCAGAAGGGAACGCTGTGGAACTTTTCTATAGGGTGTATGAGGCCGATGGGGAATGTGCTCCGGAAGACCAGCCGTCGCAACAGTTTCTTCACTCAGAAGACCCAGAAGAGGCCCCGGCACCTCCGGCTTCAATGGGGAGAATGGGCAGCGTGGTTCTGTACCCAACGCGAGACAAGCTGAAGAAGTCGTTGCTGAGCCTCGACGATAACCTTGTGCTCTCGGTACCACTCAGACCGGTCAAGGAAGGCGACCTTGTCACATTTCACGTGTCCCTCGCCACCGGCTCTCGAGTAGATCAGTTTACATTAAGGTAAACGTTCTTTTTATTTTTTCGAATCGCCTACATTCTGTCATACCTTTGTAATGTCAAGGGGTCATAACCCCGTTAGGTTAGTTGGTGTGTTCATCCTGTGTATTTATCTGTTTAGGAGATTTCTATGCCGCCTGTCTAGAATTTCACTCAGCTGGAAGATAGACTGGTCTACTGGTGGACTCTTGTATTGTTTCTGACATACCTTTTTAATGTCAATGGGTCATAACCCCATTGGGTTAGTTGGTGTGTTCGTCCTGTGTATTAACTCAAGAATGGCTGGCTATTATTTATCTGTTTAGGAGATTTCTATGCTGCCTGTCCAGAGTATCGCTCAGCTGGAAGATAGACTGGTCTACTGGAGGACCCTTGAATGGTTTCTGACATACCTTTGCAATTTTAATAGGTCATAACCCCGTTAGGTTGTTTGGTGTGCTCATCCTCCATATTAACTCAAGATAGGTTGGCTATAATTTATCTGTTTCGGAGATTTCTGTGCCACCTCTACAGAGCCCTGCTCAGCTAGAAGATAGACTGGTCTACCAGTGGACCCTTGTACGGTTTCTGGGGTCAACAATCTAATGCCTGCTCCTTGATTCTTGTGAAGAATCCTTGGAGTAAGCGCACCATCCAATCAGGCACCTCTGGCATTCTTAAGTGGGAAAGCCCCCTCAAGATCACTCACCACGGATTATATTTTCAAAGGGGTAGTCATGGTAGTCTGTTGCTGCCAAGTGAAACAGGAATCAAGTGGTATCCTAAAGATCAACAAAGTTCATTTTGGAAAGCAGACCTCCACTGTTCAGATGTGAAGTGGATTGTTATTTTGTGTGTGTCAAGTGCCGTCAAGTTGCAACCAATTTATGGCGACCCTGCCTGCAGTTTTCAAGGCAGGAGACTAACAGAGGTGGTTCGGCATGGCCTGCCTCTGCATGGTGACCCCGGACTTCCTTGGTGGTCTCCCATCCAAATAGTAAACAGGGCCGAGCCTGCTTAGCTTGAATACATGAAGCTGCCTTGTACTGAACCAGACCCTTGGTCCATCAAAGTCAGTATTGCCTACTCAGGCCGGCAGCGGCTCTCCAGGGTCTCAGGCAGAGGTCTTTCACATCACCTAGTTGCCTAGTCCCTTTAACTGGAGATGCCGCGGATTGAAACTGGGACCTTCTGCATGCCAAGCAGATGCTCTACCACTGAGCCACGGCCCCACTCCGTGGCTCTCCAGGGTCTCAGGCAGAGGTCTTTCCCATCACGTCTTATTCCTTTAATTGGAGATTCTGGGGATTGAACCTGGGACCTTCTGCATGCCAAGCAGATGCTCTACCACTGAGCCATGACCCCTCCCTTCTGAGATCTGGCAAGATCCGTCTAGCTTGGGCCATCCAGGTCAGGGTGGGTAGTTATTGTACAGAGACTTTTATAACCCAGAGCGCAGGAAGTGGAGTAGGCAGTGACCAAGAAACACTTATTGTAAATCATTCTGGCGTGAGTCCCAGTGCAGGGCCTGGAACAGATGGGGTTGTAACACTTAATGACTGATGAGAGAGATCAGAGGTCCCAATCTTGCTTGGTTGCAGAGGGATGAATGAAATCTAATTCATAAAGGTGCAGTATGAAGCATAAGAAAGGGCTGCAGAATGATACATAGGGTTGGGAAATACCTGGAGATTTTGGGGGTGGAGCCTGAGGAAGGTGGGGTTTGGGGAGGGGAGGGACTTCAATCTCATAGAGCCCAATTGCCAAAGTGGCCATTTTCTCCAGGTGAACTGATTTCAATGGGCTGGAGATCCGTTGTAATAGCAGGAGATCTCCAGCTACCACCTGGAGGTTGGCAACCCTAACATACAGCATAATAAGAGGAACCAGTTTATATCTATTAAGGGTAGGGCTGCCAGCTCTGGGTTGGGAAATACCTGAAGATTTTGGGGGTAGAGCCTGAGGAGGGTGGGTTTTGGGGAGGGGAGGGACCTCAGCAGGATATAATGCCATAGAGTCCACCTTCTGAAGCAGCCATTTTCTCCAGGGGCACTGATCTCTGTAGCCTGGAGATCAGTTGTTAATCCCAGGAGATCTCCAGCCACCACCTGGAGGTGGGCAACTCTGATTAAGGGTGGGTCCTGCTGAAATATGAGTAACGATAGTATGTTTCGAACTCAAGCCTTTGTTTAAGCCGGGAATGATAGCGGTATTTATTTACTCTTTCTATGAGGTCTGATTCAACCCGTTGGTGTTACAGATTAATTTTGAGCTGTTGCGAGATCTTAAATATGAGCTCTTTGCAAATATTTTAACAAGAAGGTAGACCATCGTGATTCTAGTACAAATAGAGGAGGCCATATACCTTTTGTATAAATGATACGTGTGTTTTACTGGCTTATGCTGTATCAATAAATCTGAATCTGAGGAGGCCAAGCAAGACTGAAACCAGACCGCCCCTGAGCTAAAAGGACTTCAGGCTTGTCTAAACTGTGGCCCCTGGGACGCATGTGGCCCAGGATGACTATGAATGCAGCCCAACACAAAATCGTAAACTTACTTAAAACAAGACGTATCAGCTATCGTTAGTGTTAATTGTATTTTATGTGCGGCCCAAGTTAGTGTTAGTGTACTGTATGTGCAGCCCAAGACAATTCTTCTTCCAATGTGGCACAGAGAAGCCAAAAGATTGGACTCCCCTGGACTAGATGATAGTTATTAGGGTTGTGTGACTACTGTATATTCAAGCCCGTCAAAATTCCATGTCAGGGAAACACACATTTTGTGGGAAGAAAAGCTGAATGTCAGTGAAACACATCGGGCCTGGTTTCTTGGGTTTCCTGTCATTTCTTGGAAGAGCCCTGTGGCACAGAGCAGTAAGCTGCAGTACTGCAGTCCAAGCTCTGCTCATGACCTGAGTTCGATCCCCACAGAAGTCAGTTTCAGGTAGCCGGCTCAAGGTTGACTCAGCCTTCCACCCTTCCGAGGTCAGTAAAATGAGGACCCAGCTTGCTGTGGATAAAGTACAGATGACTGGGGCAAACCAGCCCATAAACGTAGTCTGCCTAGTAAACGTTGAGTTCATAGAATCATAGAGTTGGAAGGGACCACCAGGGTCATCTACTCCAACCACCTGCACAGTGCAGGAAATTCACAACTACCTCCCCCACAAACCCCCAGTGACCCCGACTCCATGCCCAGAAGATGGCCAAGATGCCCCCCCTCTCATGATCTGCCTAAGGTCACAGATTCAGCATTGCTGACAGATGGCCATCTAGCCTCTGCTTCAAAACCTCCAGGGAAGGAGAGCCCACCACCTCCCGAGGAAGCCTGTTCCACTGAGGAACCGCTCTAACTGTTAGAAAATTCTTCCTAATGTCTAGACAGAAACTCTTTTGATTTAATTTCAATCCGTTGGTTCGTCCGACCTGCTTTAACATGGTCATCTGCTTTAACACAATTAAATAGGGGTCCAGCAGCACCGTAAAGCCTAACAACGTTTATTCCAGCAGAAGCTTTGGTAAATTGGAGTTAATGATGAAATAAATGCTATTAGTCTTTAAGGTGCCTCCTGGATTCCTGTTTAATCCAGCATGCGAGAGTTCCAGAAGTCCTGCTGGGCGCGAGTGGTTTGCTGCGCCGTATACAAAGCTGCCTGGGGAATGAAGAGGAAAGGTGTGTCATCTGCTCTGGCTCCTGGGGGAGTCCATCTTCAGGAAACGCCCTTCCTTGAGCCGCCGCTGTTAATTGAGGCAGACCACACCTTCCGCACACGCCTCCAGATCATCAGAGCAATGATGCATTTGGCTTGGGTTGGTGTGTGTGTGCATCGGGGGCCCTTAGTCTTTTAGAGCCTACAAAGCTCCTTTGGAATTCTGATACAGGGTAAGAACATAAGAAAAGCCATGCTGGATCAGGCCCATCAAGTCCAGCAGTCTGTTCACACAGTAGCCATCCAGGGGCCTCCAGGAAGCCCACAAACAAGACGACTACAGCAGCACCATCCTGCCTGTGTTCCAAAGCACCTAATATAATAGGCATACTCATAAGAACATAAGAAAAGCCATGCTGGATCAGGCCCACCAAGTCCAGCAGTCTGTTCACACAGTGGCCAACCAGGTGCCTCTAGGAAGCCCACAAACAAGATGACTGCAGCAGCGCCATCCTGCCTGTCTCCCACAGCACCTAATCTAATAGGCCTGCTCCTCTGATCCTGGAGAGAACAGGTATGCCTCATGACTAGTATCCATTTTTACTAGTAGCCATGGATACCCCTCTCCTCCATGAATGTGTCCACTCCCCTCTTAAAGCCTTCCAGGTTGGCAGCCATCACCACATCCTGGGGCAGGGAGTTCCTCAGTTTAACTACACGTTGTGTGAAGAAATACTTCCTTTTATCTGTTTTGAATCTCTCACCCTCCAGCTTCAGCAGACGACCCCGCGTTCTAGTAAAGAAAAGCTTCTCCCTGTCCACTCTCTCCATCCCATGCATAATTTTATAGGCCTCTCCCCTTAACCGCCTTCTTTCCAAGCTAAACAGCCCTAAGTGTTTTATCTGCTCCTCATGGGGCAGTTGCTCTAGTGCTCTGATCATTACAGGGGAGAAGGCATAACTACCAAATGCCTACAGCAGGAGACGAATCCAGCCACAAAACACCAGGGCGTGAGGTTATGCATAACTCTAATAGTAACTCTTCAACATTTCAGGCAGAAGCTCTATTTAACAAGATGTTTTCTAATCTGCACAGCCGAGAAGATCTCCAGTAGTCAATTGGAAGCCCTGTGGGCAAAAGCCCCACTTGCCCCCCCTCCACTCACTTTAAAAAAAACACTGGGCAAGATGCCATGGCACCCACAGGCACGGCGTGGGGGACCCCTGGTGTACATGATCAGCTGGGCTGTAAAAAAGTTCACCAGATCGACTGAAAGAAACAAATGTCCCGATCATTTTTCTTTTTTTACCAATCCGTTTTTGCTGTACCCTTAACTGCCAGCATTTCAGTTGCGAGTTCGACAACTCCAAGAGAAATTGGAGCCGGGACTTTTTGGGAACGAAAGGCCAAGAGGTAATTGGAAACGTTCGGTGCTAAGAAAAATGGGAGACGCCAGGGAAAGAAGAAGCTAGAACTGGCATCTTAGAGAGAGAGAGAGAGAGAGAGAGAGACTGCTTTTTAGCATGATGATGTCAAAAGCAATGAAGGTGATATTTAATTTATTCATTGATGACTTGCTTCTCTGTTTAAAAAAGAGCCCCAGGTGATACATAGACACAATAAGAATACCTGTAGCTTTTTGGGCTCATATGTTGACCCGAAGAATCGGGGAGAGTGGGTGTGAAAATGGAAGGTGGACTCTTTGGAATTATATCCTGCAGAAGTCCCTCCCCTCCCCAAACCCCACCCTCCTCAGGCTCCGCCCCCCAAACCCCCAAGTATTCTCCAAGCCAGGTCTGGCAACCCTATAAGATTGCAGCAACAGAGAGGACCCTGGGGTACCTTGGTAGATGGAATTGTTGCTACCTGCCTCACGTCTTTTAGGATAGGTAGCGTTGCCAGGTCCCTCTTCACCACCTGCAGGAGGTTTTTGGGGCGGAGCTTGAGGAGGGCGGGGGTTTGGGGAGGGGAGGGACTTCAATGCCGTAGACTCCAATTGCCAAAGCGGCCGTTTTCTCCAGGGGAACTGATCTCTATCGGCTGGAGATCCGTTGTAACAGCGGGAGATCTTCTAGTACCTGGAGGCTGGCAACCCTAAGGATAGGCGGGATATAACTTTGGATAAATGACCCCCCCCCCCACGAGGGTTTTGAATGTCATAGAGCCTGCAACGGAGAATTTATTCAACTGAAGTTTATGTGTTTAGCACAGAATTACACTGTGGGAAATAAAAATCACTGTAGCTCCAACATCTAATTTATACAACTTTCCTCACGGGCTCTCCTTATTTTTCAGTCCATTAGTAATGTCTATAAAGACCCAGTAGTTTTTTTTTTTATTAAAAAAAATAGATATATGTGTATATACGTACATACAGAATTTCTCTATCTTCTAGCCAGATATATATATACAGGAATATATTTGCCTTGGGAGATGGGTTTTTCTTTCCCCCTTTTCTGAGTATAACTGATTGTTTTTAATCATGTCTGTGCATTAGCGGAGTGTAATGTATTCTGTTCTGGGGTGTACAGGGTTATAGATCATAGCAGAGTTGCTTTTTGCCACATCTCTGTGATGGGAACTCCAGTCTTGGGAATGTGAAGAAATAGCCCCGATCTGCATATTTTTATGGACTTGTTTTGCCTCGGGTTTTTCCTATTTTGTCTTCTCAGAAGGCAAGTGAAATCTTTTCTGTTTTCCAGTCTTCCCTTATGAACGGCCGTCACGTTTTGGCTCATGAACCAAGTTTGATTATCGAGTGGTTTAGGAAGCGGGCTAAAAATAGAACCAGGGAGAAATCTTTTCCCGTCACTCCTTCCCGTTCTTGGCGCCCGTTCGTGCAGCTGCCATATAAAACCTTCCGAAGCATCCCTTTGGAACAGGTCCTAAAGTGATGCTGCTGCACTTTACGCAGCAAGATCATCCTCCTTATCTGCGTGGGTGGCTTTTTTAAAATGCTGGGGTTACCCCTGTAAAAATGACCACAGCCTGAGCTCAGACGAATCCTAGGGCTGCATTCAGACGCTGTGTTAATCACTGGACTCAACTGCCACGTAGAGGTACTGGACATTTGTACATATCCTGCGTGGTGTAGTGGTTAAGAGCGGTGGACTCTGATCTGGAGAACCAGGTTTGATTCCCCACTCCTCCCCATGAGTGGCGGAGGCTAATCTGGTGAACTGGATTTGTCTCCCCACTCCTACACACGAAGCCAGCTGGGTGAACTTGGGCTAGTCACAGATCTCTTAGAGCTCTCTCAGCCCCACCTACCTCACAGGGTGTCTGTTGTGGGGAGGGGAAGGGAAGGTGATTGTAAGCCGGGTTGAGTGTCCCTTAAGTGGTAGAGAAAGTCGGCATGCAAAAACCAACTCTCCTCCTCCTCCTCCTCCCCTCCTCATCCCTTGCCATGAAGAGAATCCTGCCCTGAAATTCATTCCAACTACCTCGGATGTACAAACCCTTTTGAGTGGATCCTGGAAGAAGGGATGCCCTGCAGTATCAAGATAAGTTGATTCGGTTCCAGCGAACGTTCTAGTGTGAAATTAATTTGCCCACTAATTTCGTCTACTAATTCCTATTCAAAATGGCATGATAATCAGGCATACCTGTAACATAGGTGTCAAATTTGCTCTTGGCTTGACAGGTCCATCAAGGTCTACCCGGACTGGCAGCGGCTCTCCAGGGTCTCTAGTAGAGGTCTTTCACATCATCTGCTACCTGGTCCTTTTTAACTGGAGAGGCTGGGGATTGAACCTGAGACGTTCTGCATGCAAAGTAGAGGCTCTTCCATTGACCCTCATCCCCTTTTCCTACTTATGCACATTTATTGTTTCCTATTTAAATTATTTACAATTGGCCTTTCCATTTCAAGAACTACCTAAGTAGCTTATTCAAGGTACAATGTAATTACAATTGCAAAATCATAAACCCGTAATTTTAAACCAGGGTAGGAATTGCTTTTAAAAGCCCCTCCAGTTACCCCCCATATGCTTTTAACTATCTTTGAAAGATTTGTAGGGCAGAGACTTGATGCACCTCCTGGGCTACTGATAAGGTAGAATCATAGAGTTGGAAGGGACCACCAGGGTCATCTAGTCCAACCCCCTGCACAATGCAGGAAACTCACAACTACCTTCCCACCCACACCCCCAGTGACCCCCTACGCCATGCCCAGAAGATAGTCTGCATGTGGATTTTCTCCCTACAAACTTCTTAGGATTGTCAACTCCGTGCTGGGAACTTCCCAGAGGTTTGGGGACAGAGTGTGGGGAGAGTGGAGCTTGGGGAGACGCATGAGCTCAGTAGGGTTGTGATGCCATAGAATCTACCCTCCAAAGCAGCTGTTTTCTCCAGAGGAACTGATCTCTGTCATCTGAAGATCAGTTGTAAATCTGGGCGATCTCCACGCTCCACCTGGAGCTTGGCAACCCTAGTTGCAAATGTGTAGGTCATATGCACTGAAATGGCAAGTGCCATTCAGTGTTCTTTTGGAAGTAGGGACCTTTTTTTGGGCTTCTGATTCTTTTTCCATTCAGATACATCCTTGGGAAAAAATAATGCATTTAAAACAGAAGAATAATTGATTCATTCCAAAGTGAAAAGTTAGTGCTGAATAGAGAGACCGTCTCAAATGTTCAATCATGCTCTGGGTAAGAAAGCAGTTTTTGCATTTCCCCCCTATTTTGTGGGGTTTTTCCCCCTCCCCCTTTAATAGAAGTAAGCTTCGGTGGTGTAGCAGTTTCTCGATAAACGTCTTTTAAGATTGATTAAAGGGCCTCTGCTTTCCTTCGGCCATTGATCAATCTCAGCAGACGTTTATTGCTTTTGCATGCTGGAAAGCGGGCAGTGTGGATTATGTCTTAATTCATCTGTCCCTCCGTACTCCATAATAATGCGCAACCGGGGAAAGACACCACACTAAACTTAAAAGAACTCTTGGGAACTCGGTCCAAACTCTCTTTCCTGAGACTTGGGATCTTTTCGGCGATGATGGGCATTGATTAGGAACTTTCTGCAGGCAAAGCAGGAGTTCTGCTACCAAACCATAGCCCTTCCCTCTGTTACGTTGCCAGCTTGATCTACCTAATTCTCAGACACCTCTCAAAACAGGGGGTTTGAGTGGCAACTTTCTTTTGTAGTTAGGGCGACCAACCTTCAGGTGGGGCCAGGAGATCTCCCAGAATTACAACCAATCTCCAGATTAAAGACATCAGTCCCCCTGAAGAAAATACCTGCGTTGGAGGGTGGCATCTATGGCATCATACCCCTCTGAGTTCCCAAATCTTCAGGCCTTTCCCAACCTGGAGTTGGCAACCTTATTTGTAGTATGTATGATAGGAGCGGAATAGCCGTTTTGGGGCCCTGTGTTTCAGTGAAGCTCTGCTTTCAGGTAGTTGCCAGTTCTGAGCCAACGTGGTGCAGTGGTTAAGAGCGGTGGTTTGGAGCGCTGAACTCTAATCTGGAGAACTGGATTTGATTCCCCACTCCTCCACATGAGCGGCGGAGGCTAATCTGGTGAATTGGGTTGGTTTCCCCACTCCTCCATATGAACCAGCTGGGTGACCTTGGGCTACTCACAGCTCTCTTTGAGGTCTCTCAGCCCCACCTACCTCACAAGGGTGTCTGTTGTGGGAAAGGGAAGGTGATTATAAGCCGGTTTGATTCTTCCGTAAGTGGTAGAGAAAGTCAGCATATAAAAACCACCTCCTCCTTCTCCTTCTCCTTCTCCTTCTCCTTCTCCTTCTCCTTCTCCTCCTCCTCCACCTCCTCCTCCTCCTCCTCCTCCTCCTCCTCCTCCTCCTCCTCCTCCTCTTCTTCTTCTTCTTCTTCTTCTTCTTCTTCTTATTCTTCTTCTTCTTCTTCTTCTTCTTCTTCTTCTCTCCTCCTCCTCCTCCTCCTCCGTCCCCCGCTCCAAAGTGCCTATGAGAACCTAGCCCCCTGACATGCTGGAATAAGGTATTTTTGTGTTTTGATTTTGTACCACTTGACCTGAATCCTCAGTTCTTGTAAATAAATAGTTCCTGCTAAAGCATAAATTATTTGTGCTGTTCTCACAAAACAAGGTTGCCTTTAAGATTTGAGAAAATTGGGGGATCATGAATAGAAGGGGGGGGGAAGGGCACTTGCCAAAGAAAAACGGAGCTCAGGGGGAACATTACGATACACAAAGCCCATCAGAATGCTCCAAAGCGTACAGAATAATAGTCAAATATTTGTAATGTTAATGAACATGCGGACATGCTTTGTGAACTTTCCTTTGCGGAATTCATCCAGCAGTTATAAATATATAATGTGACATGCATACAATATGAGGAAAAACGGAAGCTATAAAAATGCAAATTGGGGGGGGGGAGTTGGTGCGGGGTGGGTGGGTGGGAGAGAGAAAGTACCAGGGGTTATTTCTCTGTAGATGTTCCCTGAGAATTGGCCCCTTGGTATCAGATGACAAGAGTTGCATAAAATCCTATGAATAATGGCTTCGTGCATTTAGAGGATAATTTATTATCTTGCCTGGGATGTACAAAGAGTATTTAACTCCATTAGGAGAAGGACGGACACGTCGGAAAGAGGGAGGGGGAAAAGGCGGCGGATTCTGCTGCCTGACAAAAGGAACTCTTAATGAACTCGGCATAGTTCGGCTGGCAGAACAGGTTTCCAAAGGTGTTTTGGTTTTCTGAAACAGATGCAAACTAGGGATGAGCAAACAGACCCTCCTTTTTTGGGGAAAAATCATTGGTGTTTTTGGCAGCTGTTTCAGTTTGCTGTAGGCTTTGCTGGTGCGTTTGCATTGAGTCAGCCCGTTGTGTGGTTTTTATATGCCATTTATAGGGTACTTATCAGCTCAATGAAGTCATTGAGACACGTTAAGCTGGTTGGTCGACACTTTCGCAAGGATGAAAGAGGGGGGAAATTGGGAGGGGCGGTGGTGTGAAAATAAAGAATCCAGAGTTTTAATCAATATATCATAATTTTTATCCTGTCCTTCCTCTGCGGAGCCTTGGGTGCCTTACGTTGTTCTTTCCTTCTCTGTTTTTATCCCCACGATGACCCTGTGAGGTATGTCAGGCTGAGAGATGGTGACTGGCCCAAGGCCACCCAGCGAGCTTCGTGGCTGAGTAGGGATTTGAACCCTGGACGGCTTGGGCGTCATCCAGCACTCTAACCGCTATACCACTCTGGCTTTCTACTTGCTTGATTCGACTGAGCCTAGATGGGCTGTGGGTGGGGATATGGGGGAGGGCTTGGACACTGGCTGCGGTGTCACATCACTTCTGCCAAAAAAAGTGACACAGGTAGCTCTAGGAATTGGCAGAAACTCTATAGTAACCATAGAGTATCCAGCAATTCCTAGAGCTGCTCTATGTCACTTCTGGCTTTTTTTTTTTTTTTTTTACCAGAGGTGATGTGACACCACAGCTGTTGTCATGGGTTTTTCAAATGTTCTCCACTTAGTGGGCAACAAGATCAGGGGGCGGGGGATCTCCCCGTCCTCCCCAGGGGAATAGGAACCCTAGGTGATCCTTAGAAAAAATTCTGAGGTGTGCATTCTTTAAAAATCGGAGGCATAAGAATGTAACAACATAAGAAAAGGCCATGCTGGATCAGACCAAGGCCCATCAAGTCCAGCAGTCTGTCTACACAGTGGCCAACCAGGTGCCTCTAGGAAGCCCACAAACAAGACCACTGCAGCAGCATTGCCCTGCCTGTGTTCCACAGCACCTAAGATAATAGGCATGCTCCTCTGATCCTGGAGAGGACACGCATGCATCATGACTAATATCCATTTTTACTAGTAGCCTTGAATAGCCTCTCCTCCATGAACATGTCAACCCCCCTCTTAAAACCTTCCAAGTTGTTAAATTAAGTTTATTTTAAGTTTTTTCTCTCTGGTCGGGAAGAGCAGCATAGACATATTTGTTGTTGTTGATGATGATGATAAGAACAGCCCTGCTGGATCAGACCAAGGCCCAACAGGTCCAGCAGTCTGTCCACACAGTGGCCAACCAGGTGCCTCTAGGAAGCCCACAAGCAAGACGACGGCAGCAGCATTATCCTGCCTGTGTTCCAAAGCACTTAATATAATAGGCCTGCTCCTCTGATCCTGGAGAGAATAGGTATGCATCATGACTAGTATCCATTTTGACTGGTAGCCATGAATAGCCCTCTCCTCCATGAACATGTCCACTCCCCTCTTAAAGCCTTCCATGTTGGAGCCATCACCACATCCTGTGGCAGGGAGTTCCACAATTTAACTTGGCATGCATAGCATGGGAGCTGCTGTGCTAAATGCTGCTCTCCCATTCTGGAATTGTGGTCTAAAAGGGATTCGACAGTCCCCCTCCCCCACATCCCTGATTTCACAGGCCGCTTTAGGCTTCTGTCGGGGCCTCTCAACCCGGTTGCGTTCGGCTCTCTAGGTCACCAATAGCCGAAACCCCGGTCTTATCTGTTACCTCTCAAGATTTGCTACCTCTTCGTAATTAGCACCTGTCTCTCTTTGCAGAAGGAAGCAATTAACCCTCTGGCTCAGGATCATGAAATAATAATGTGTGTGAATGTGTGATATTTTCCTTGTCAGTGTTGGAGATTACATTGCATTAGTATGAGGGGTGTGTATGTATGTGTGTGTGTGTGGAGGGGGGGTGTTTAGCGTATCCCAATCAGTCTGCCTAGCAGAAGTGATAACTGGGAATCAGTATTCAGAAACATAGACCTGTACATGAAAAGGCTAAATATGTGTTTAACCCGGGGGGGGGGGGGGTGTTTGCAAAAAAAGAGAGAAAAGATTATAGGGCACTGTTGACTGCCCAGAATTTTTCATTAATAGCAACAACAAGAAGACAAGAAGATTGGTTTTTTTTTATATGCCAACTTTCTCAAACTGGCTTCCAATCACCTTCCCTTCCCCACAACAGACACCTTGTGAGGTAGGTGAGGTTGAGAGAGCTCTAACAGAGCTGTAACTAGCCCAAGGTCACCCAGCTGGCTTCATGTGTAGGAGTGGGGAAACAAACCCAGTTCTCCAGATTAGCCTCCGCCGCCCATGTGGAGGAGTGGGGAATCAAACCTGGTTCTCCAGATCAGAGCCCACCACTCCAAACCACCGCTCTTAACCACTACACAACGCTGGCTCTCTATAGAGATACAAATCGCATGATAGGAATATTTTTTTAAACCTTGTGTATCTTTTATTATGATTTTTTTAAAATGTGCAAAGAATGTTTGCATATTTAATAAGGAGGGAAGAGAAAATTCCAAAGAGGTGACCTGTTTCTTGGACAAGAGAAAATATGTACATTGCTTATTTTTCTTGACAGCGTGTCAATCAAAGCATCTTTCCCCCATCTGTTGATCTACACATTTATCTTTACCTCTTTTTATTTTTATCTTATTAGATTTTTATTCTGTTCCTCCCCCAGAATGGGGTTGGGATGGCTAATAACATATTGATATAGGAACAATAATAAAACCAAGATTTCAATAAAATCCCATTGAAAACTCAGCACACAGCAAACTAGTTATTTTGGCATAAGACAAATGTAGAGCCCACCAAAATTACTTTAGCGGAATGCCTGGCTGAATAATAGCCATTGATGTGTGTGTAAAGTGCCGTCAAGTGGCAGCTGACTTTTGGTAACCCCAGCAAGTAGGATTGCCAGGTCCCTCTTTGCCACTGGTGGGAGCTTTTTGGGGCAGAGCCAGAGGAGGATGGGGTTTGGGGAGGGGAGGGACTTCAATGCCATAGAGTCCAATTGCCCAAGCGGCAATTTTCTCCAAAGGAACTGATCTCTATTGGCTGGAGATCAGTTGTAATAGCAGGAGATCTCCAGCTAGTGCCTGGAGGTTCAAACAAAATAACAGCATGTGGCTCGATATAATTATCAAACACAACATATATTGCATAGGAACAACATCAAAAATTGCAATATAACCTATCTATCTAATACAATGCGCGCATACACAAAAATCGGTGCTGAACAGAAACAAGCAATGTATACAAATATACAAAGATAGGTCACCAAATAAGCTACTGTGTGTCCAACAATATTTGTCTTAAAGAGAAGAAACAACAGCTTCTTGCAAAGACGGCTTAGTAAATATCCTGTCCGTGGACTTGGCTTGACACAATGCTTACAGTGGATTTCCTCCGTCTCGTTTACTTAATTGTGATTCATGTAAACCCAAGTCCCTTAAACGGGTAACTGGGAAATTTGGTGGGGACCACAATTCATTATCATGTGTTCAGAACCGGATGCAGAATGCAGATCCTAGGTATTCTATGTGTTTCACCTTCTGGCTTCTTCAGCCTCTAACTAGTTGTCAGTTCGCCCTGAATAGTTTCTTAGCAAGTTGCTGTTGCTGCTGCTGCTTCTTCTTCTTCTTCTTCTTCTTCTTCTTCTTCTTCTTCTTCTTCTTCTTCTTCTTCTTCTTCTTCTTCTTCTTCTTCTTCTTCTTCTTCTTCTCTCCTTCTCCTTCTCCTTCTCCTTCTCCTTCTTCTCCTACTCTGCCTCCTTCTTCTCCTACTCCTACTCCTAATGCTGTCAATAGCCCATGAATTTGTCTAATCCCTTTGAAGCCATTTCAGCTTGTGGCCATCACTACATCTTGGAAACATGAGCTCCACAAATATCTAGCGGTCTGCTTGCCACTTGGTGGGACCCAAGTGAGAACCTGCAGTGGCCACCCAGCCTCAAAAGCGAGACTCCCCAAATGCCTCGCAGGAGCACACAGCTAGGATTTCTTGCACGCCCCTTCTCAGCAGGCACCCCAAATCCGGCCAACATATCTGCCGGCAGCAGCTGTGGCGATCACTACGTGTCTTCATCCAAAACAGCCCTTTAAGCGCAAGTGGACGTGAGATGATTAGCCCTGGCTGTCATGTCGAAGCTCTTGGAGGGAGAGACGTGGGCTTGAGCATCGGCTTGTGAAACCCAGAATGTCTTTTAAAATGTTTTTATTTTAAAGTCTCATTCCATTACTGTCGGAGAGGTGGATTTCATGTCAAGTCACGGGTTGTTGGATGCGGCATCCCAGAGGCTGAGAATGTTTCACACCTTCCCCTCCCTCACCTTGTTTTTCCAATTACAACATTATATGCTAACATCCTTGTAGACAAGGATCTGTTGGCATTTCCATTACAAGGCTAACGTTTTTATTATCGTATTAAAACGCACGCTCTTGACGTGCCGATAAGTGTGAGTTTATGCCTCGATCTGTGTACTCCGTCATCTGGATTCAGGGCCTTTAACTCTGTGTAATTGAGCTGGCCTGCCAGAGATTGGGAGCCACTTTCTCAACTCTATGCTGCCACCAGTAGAGGTGGTCAGAGAGTGGTACTGCAGCTCAGCAGGGACGAAGTGATGTGAAAAGGGTCAGTGGGCTTTTGGGAGGGGAGGCGGCATGGTATAGCCTGACCTCATCAGATCTCAAAAGCTAAGCATGGTCAGTACTTGGAAGGGAGACCCCCAAGGAAGAGAATATTCCTCTGCTCTGGTTAGACCTCACCTAGAGTACTGTGTTCAGTTTTGGGCACCTCAATTTAAAAAGGATGTAGACAAGCTGTGTGAACAGACTGCTGGACT
Source organism: Euleptes europaea (assembly GCF_029931775.1). Classification (NCBI taxonomy): domain Eukaryota; kingdom Metazoa; phylum Chordata; class Lepidosauria; order Squamata; family Sphaerodactylidae; genus Euleptes; species Euleptes europaea. The sequence goes on along the minus strand of NC_079324.1, from coordinate 58,916,431 downwards.
TGATGGGCCTTGATTTGATCCAGCAGGGCCTTTCTTATGTTCTTATGACTCTGGAGAGGAAGATTTTGCAATGGCAAACCACCTCTGCTTCTCACTTGATTTAATTGTAGAACTCCCTGCCCCAGGATGTGGTGATGGCTGTCAACTTGGAAGGCTTTAAGAGGGGAGTGGACATGTTCATGGCTACTAATAAAAATAGCTACTAGTCATGATGCATCCCTATTCTCTCCAGGATCAGAGGAGCATGCCTATTATATTGGGTGCTGTGGAGCACAGGCAGGACAATGCTGCTGCAGTCGTCTTGTTTGTGGGCTTCCTAGAGGCCCCTGGTTGGCCATTGTGTGAACAGACTGCCAGACTTGATGGACCTTGGTCTGATCCAGCAGGGCCTTTCTCATGTTCTTATGGAGGATGAGGCTATCCATTGCTACTAGTTGAAATGGATGCTAGTCATGATGCATACTTATTCTCTCCAGGATCAGAGGAGCATGCCTATTATATTGGGTGCTGTGGAACACAGGCAGGACGGTGCTGCTGCAGTTGTCTTGTTTGTAGGCTTCCTAGAGGCCCCTGGTTGGCCACTGTGTGGACAGACTGCCGGACTTGATAAACCTTGGTCTGATCCAGCAGGGCTTTTCTTATGTTCTTGATATCTCAGCTGAGGAGGGGGGAGGGGAAGCCATGCCCAAGTCCTGCCTTGTAACTTGAAAGCTTAATGACTTCCCTGCCTAGGGCCGCTTCCCCCCTTGACAGGCTATTGAATGTTTCTTTTTTTTCCTCTGTGTGCTTCTCGCCTGCAATCACATTGATTAATCCCCTCTGCGGGCCTGCATTAGTCCGGGCAAGCTGTAAGTCACACTCCTGTTTATACAAAGCTGAGGAAGTGCGAGCCGGCTGTGGCCACAGAGTGTCACGGCGGCTCAGACTTTGTCAGAGGGAGCTCCCCCCACCCCCCCACCAACATCAAAATCAATGGAGCCCGATTTTAACTCTCTTTCCGTAGAAGTCCCATTGATTTCACTGAGACTTGTTTCCGAGTCAGGCTTCCAAGTTTCCTAGACTTGTACGTGGTTCTGGTCACCCCGTCTTTCCAAAAAAGGACCATGGAAGTAGAAAACGGTTATCAAAACCATCATAAGAACATAAGAAAAGCCCTGCTGGATCAGACCAAGGTCCATCAAGTCCAGCAGTCTGTTCACACAGTGGCCAACCAGGCGCCTCTAGGTAGCCCACAAACAAGACGACTGCAGCAGCATTGTCCTGCCCGCGTTCCACAGCACCTAATATAATAGGCATGCTCCTCTGATCCTGGAGAGAATAGGCATGCGTCATGACCAGTATCCATTTTGACTAGCAGCCATGAATACCCCTCTCCTCCATGAACATGTCCACTTCCCTCTTCGAGCCTTCCAAGTTGGCAGCCAACACCACATCCTGGGGCAGGGAGTCCCACAATTTAACTATGCGTTGTGTGAAGAAATACTTCATTTTGTCTGTTTCGAATCTCTCACCCTCTAGCTTCAGCAGATGACCCCTTGTTCTGGTATTATGAGAGAGGGAGAAAAGCTTCTCCCTGTCCTCTCTCTCCAAACCATGCATAATTTCATTGACCTCGATCATGTCTCCCCTTAACCGCCTTCTTTCCAAGCTGAACAGCCCTAAGCGTTTTAACCGCTCCTTGTAGGGCGGTTGCTCTAGTCCCCTGATCATTTTGATCAAGAGTTTGGTGCACCATTTCTCATGCTGCCTGTTTCAACCTCCCCGAATACCTGTTATACTATAAACAGGGATTAGAAAGATTCATGGAGAATGTGAGTTACTAGTAGCCAGAGTGATTGAAGGGAACCTCCACATTCAGAGGCAGTAAACCTTTGAATCCCAGTGCCAAAAGGCAACATCAGAGGAAGGCCTTGGCCTCTAAAGCCTGTTGTTGGCTCTCTAGAGGAACCAGTTGGTAGGGTTGCCAGCTCCGGATTGGGAATTACCTGGAGATTTTTGGGGTGGAGCCTGAGGAGGGTGAGGTTTGGGGAGGGGAGGGACTTCAATGCCATAGAGTCCAGTTGCCAAAGCTGCCATTTTCTCCAGGGGAACTGATCTCTCCTGACGGTGGCGAAGAGGGACCTGGCAACCCTAAATGGGAGCAACCTGAGAAATAGAGTAGTTCACAGATAACATTTGTGAGGTCAAATAAAAAATGTGCCCGATCACCTTAACCTGGGTCTTGCTAAAGGCAGTCTTGATTTTAAAATGGTCATTTCCTTTCTGAAGTGTGTGTGTGTGTGTGTGTGTGTGTATATATATATATATATTCTCCCACATTCCCTCCTGAAAGAACCATCAAGTCTGAGGCTGATAGCCGATGCCGAGGAAGGGTCCCCCGTTTACTCAGCCTCTCTGAATTGGACGGGAAGTGCTTTCCCTGACAAGGATGTTGCCTTGTGGGCTCTGCAGGATGCCATAAAATGCTTTATAGCGCTCCATAAAATGCTCAGTAGTCATCCAGTCTGTGTACGAGTGTCACCTCGCCGTCCGTATATTCCAAGCCGCACACGCTTCTGCGCGCACAGCCCCCAACTTCCCCCTCTGGCTGATTGGATCCAAAGCTTAACCACACTTATTAAAAGTTTCAAATTGCCAGGAGATGTGTCGTCTGTTCCGTGTGCTGTTTGTCTTCCCCCCCCCCCTTAGAGAAGGAAATTAAAAAATGCACAGAACCGCTTTTGTGCAACATGACCTTATTTACTGAAGTTAATGACTACAGACCCCTCTCAAAATAAAATGGAATCGGATTCTGTCTGGGAGTGGGAGAGAGGAGACAACGGGCTGGATGACGTGGTAAGATTTCCCAGTGGAACCCACAAGAATATCCCACACTGACCTACATCAGGGAACACCACCATTTCTAACACCCTTTTCTCTCTTTTCATAGAATCATAGAATGATAGAATCATAGAGTTGGAAGGGACCACCAGGGTCATCTAGTCCAACCCCCTGCACAATGCAGGAAATTCACAACTACCTCCCCCCCCACACACTCCCAGTGACCCCTACTCCACGCACAGAAGATGGCCAGGATGCCCCGCCTCTCATGATCTGCCTAAGGTCACAGAATCAGCACTGCTGACAGATGGCCATCTAGCCTCTGCTTCAAAACCTCCAGTGAAGGAGAGCTTACCACCTCCCGAGGAAGTCTGTTCCACTGAGGAACCGCTCTAACTGTTAGGAAATTGGCTCTTGTAGGTTATCCGGGCTGTGTAACCGTGGTCTTGGAATTTTTTTCCTGACGTTTCGCCAGCAGCTGGGGCAGGCATCTTCAGAGTAGTTACTACTACTGAAGATGCCTGCCACAGCTGCTGGCGAAACGTCAGGAAAGAAAATTCCAAGACCACGGTTACACAGCCCGGATAACCTACAAGAGCCAATGAACTCTGACCGTGAAAGCCTTCGACAATATTTTGTTAGGAAATTCTTCCTAATGTCTAGATGGAAACTCTTTTTTATTTAATTTCAACCCGTTGGTTCTGGTCCGACTTTCTGGGGCAACAGAAAACAACTCGGCACCCTCCTCTCTATGACAGCCCTTCAAGTACTTGAAGATGGTGATCATATCCCCTCTCGGTCTTCTCCTCTCCAGGCTAAACATACCCAGCTCCTTCAACCTTTTCCGCTCTGAAGGAAGGTCATCTTGGAGCTTGGGTGTTTCTCGTCCCATTGCTTGGAGAGGCAGGACTAACTTTAAAACTACTTCCTGTCCCGGGGCGAGAAATGCCCACACTTCCAGTTATTCTCCTGCCTTTGCAGAGAGAGGACGACCCAGCCTTAGCTGGGACATATATATATATATATATATATATATATATATATATATATATATATATATATATATATATATATATATATATTAGCTCAGCTTTTTTTTTTTTTGAGGTTTTTATTTATATAATTGGGAGGGTACAGGAAAAAAAGGGGGAAGGATAAAACGTAGATATAAAAACAATACAGTATTAGAAAAAAGCTCAGTTGTGTACAACAATATTATAAAACATTATCTGAGTAGAGAAAAAAATGTTGCGAGGTGTCATTTAGTTGTTCTAGTTATTTCACATTGATATTCTGTTATGTGAAAGTCCAAATTTTGTTTGGCAATTAGTTAAAACATGTAATATAGTACATAGCCTGATACAGATATTAGCATACTTCATTCAATTAGCTACAATTCATATAGGTATAAAATGACGCCCACTTCTCATCAAATTGCTCTGTAAATTCACTAGATTTTAAATTTAACTCAAAAGTCATTTTAGCCATACTAGCATATTCCAACAGTTTTTCTTTCCAGTCTTCTATTTCGGGAATGTGAGTTTAGGGACATATTGATCTAGATTGCTAGCGTTAGAATTCCTTTCGTTTTCCTCCTGGTCCAATTGTTCCCCCCGTTTTTCCTCCCGTCTCTGTCCGCGTCTTGTGTGACCTGTCCGTCGGCCGTTTTGTCAAGCGGCTCCTGCCGACTTACCCGGCCAAGACAGAGTCGGAGTTTAAGGAGAGGACGTGCCAAGATGGCCACTCCCGCCCTTCAGTCTGACGAGATAGAGCTTCTTTCGGATACTGACCCCGATGCGGTCTATAGCAGTCAACCGAGGACGGTTCCCCCTGTTAGCCGCCCCGGCGGACTTTCAGAACGGGAACCAGGCGAAAATCCGCCCGCCCGCCCCCAAGACCGAAAAAGACGGCGCGACAAGCAGCAGCGCGGCGAAACTCGCCGGGGGCAAAAAAGGTGGGAAATCAAGGTCGGCGCGCAAACGCCATGGCAAACAGAGTGCCGCCTCGACCTCCAAGGTCCCTGCCGGCTCCTCTGAACGCAAACGGACAGACAAGTCTACGCGGGCAGACAGATCTACAAAGGGTAAAGTACCCCCACCCTCGTCAGAAAGTGGGGCCCCAATTCAAAGCCAATTGACAGAGGAGAAAGCGAATGCATTAATCCAGCACACTTTCGAAAGTCATTTTCAAAAACTGCAGGCTTTGGTGCTATCAGCACAGAAGGGAGGGGGATCATCTAATACGCCCCATAGCTCTGAATCAGCCTCCCAGTCCTCAGCACTTCCTGATCCCATGCAGGAGGAGCCCTTCTGCAGTAATGTTACAAAGCAATGGTTAACTAAAGCTGCCCTGAAATCAAATCCCAATAGGCACAATATGACCATTGGGGATGAGGCTTCTTCACCCAGCCGGGGGTCCGTCGCCGACGACCTAGAGGAGGGAGAATTCATTTCAGATGAAGAACTCCCAGTGGTGCAGGAACAGCAACTCAGACTGTTTAACCACGAGGATTACCAGTCCCTCTTGGCCAAGGCTCTCTTTGCCTTAGATTTGTTCAGTGAACCAGAGACGGTTGAGGAGCCTAAGCCTAAAATAAAACGCAAGGGCTCCAAGGATTACTTCCCTCAGGGTGACACTCAAGAAATCAAGGTCCCCTTACCAGAACACTTTGAGAAGTTAATAAGGGCCGAGTGGGACAAACCCCTCCACAATAAACAGTTCTTGGGTACGTCCAAAAAATTAGACGACATGGCACCCTATGCCATGGACATGTTGGAATTACCCGTAGTAGACGCACCTGTCACTGCACTCCAGACTTCCGATTTCTTCATGGAAGATGGGGGGGTTCATCAAGGACATGCTAGACAGGAAGATGAAATTTCTGTCACAAAAAGGTTCACGAAGCCAGACGCCCCTCCACCAAGAGAATTCACAATTACACCCGGAAAACCTACACAAGGTGGTGCAGCAGGAAGTCCGCTAACCCCACTTCCCCATCCTTACCACAGCTCCTGGAATCCTTACAAGATGGGGTACAACAACATTTAAAGGCCTCCACGCTCTGAAAACCATCGCTTCAGTCTGTCCCAAGATAGATGGTGTCTCAATCTCCTCACATCCACAGGTCAGATCCTTTATCAAAGGGGTGGCACAATCCACTCCACTCCAGGTGCACCGCTTCCCCACCTGGAGCCTTAACACGGTTCTACTGGCTCTAACCAAAACACCCCTTGAACCTCTAAGTGAAGTACCTCTTCGATTTCTCAGAATGAAAACTCTCTTCTTAACTGCTATCACCTCGGCCCGACGCGTTTCAGAGTTAAAAGCCCTCTCAATACGCAAGGACTTATGTATTTTCCACAAGGACAGAGTGGTCCTTAGGACTGACCCATCATTCATCCCCAAGATCCGATCTCATTTTCACCAGGCACAGGAGATTAATTTACCTTCCTTCTGCCCCAACCCAGCCAACCCTAAGGAACGAAGCTGGCACACCCTGGACCTTCGCAGGGCCCTGCGCATTTACATCTCAAGAACAGATACCATCAGAAGGATGGAATTCCTGTTCATTTCCATAGCAGCACCCAACAAAAAAATGCCGATGTCACGACAGTCCATCAGTTCGACCATCCGCAGCTGCATCAAGGAAGCCTACACCGCCAGCGGTATTCTGCCTCCTTCAGGCATCACAGCTCATTCCCTAAGGAGTACTGCTACCTCGGCAGCATTCTTTAAACAGGCATCAACGGAAGAAATTTGTAGGGCTGCCACATGGTCTAACCCCACTACATTATCAGACACTACCGCATCAACACCTTCGCCTCTGCCGAAGCTGCCTTTGGCAGACGTATTTTGCAACATGTGGTGGAAGATGAGGGCACAGATTCCCACCCAAAATAACAGCTCTTGGACATCCCAAGCTCCAAGATGACCTTCCTTCAGAGCGGGAAAGGTACATTGTTTACTCACCGAGAAGGTCCTTTCCGCTCTGAAGTAGAAGGTCATCTTGCCCACCCGAGATGTATCTCATCTTCCAAGGGTGGCTGAACACGTTCCTCAGCCAGAAGGACAACCGATCTGACATACACATTCCTTACAGACATTCAAATGTTCTACTGCACTGTTGTTTTAGATTCAACCAGTTACCGTTGTTTACCTTTTGTTGTCAGTTATAATTGTTTTCCTGTCTCTCGTGAGCTTTTAGTAGAAAAACTGGAAGTGTGGGCATTTCTCGCCCCGGGACAGGAAGTAGTTTTAAAGTTAGTCCTGCCTCTCCGAGCAATGGGACGAGAAACACCCAAGCTCCAAGATGACCTTCTACTTCAGAGCGGAAAGGACCTTCTCGGTGAGTAAACAATGTACCTTTCCTCATCGGACTTGGTCTCCAGACCCCTCGCCATCTTTGTTGCCCTCCTCTGGACACGTTCCAGCTTGTCTACATCCTTTTTAAATTGAGGTGCCCAAAACTGAACACAGTACTCTAGGTGAGGTCTAACCAGAGCAGAGTAAAGCGATACCATCACTTCACATGATCTTGGCACTATACTTCTGTTGATACAGCTCAAGATCGCATTTGCCTTTTTAGCTACCACATTTATTTTGCTGTTTCAGTGTAGGAGCTCCAGGAAATTGGGGGGGGGCAAGGTCACTCTGTGAACTTTACCGCAAAGCATGGATTTGAACCTGGGACTCTGGACCGAGTCTGACACTCGAACAATTATACCCAAGCTACCCGCTGTGCTGACTTTTCCCTGTGTGTTCACGTCTGTGAGTACGTTTCTCATGGATTTACATTTTAGCCCATAGGAAAGTTTATGCACGCAGCAGCTCTCTTTTATTATTTAAAGAGTCCTTGTTGAGGGCGGAAGGCAGTTTACATAATAGGCTTTGAACGAGATTTGTTGGATTTGCCTCTTCAGCAGAGAAGACAAAAACAAGAAAATGAATGTCTGGGGGCAGAGATTTTTTTTTATTAAAAAAAATAGACAGCGTTTGTGAACAACTCGAAGCCCACAAGTAGTTCTTCCCGCTTTAATTAATTGAAATGTCTTTTTCTATGTTTTGCAATGCGCTAGGAGAAAAGCAGATTTTGCCGGAGTATAAACAAATGGTTTTGGGTGTGTGCGTGCGGAGTTCAGTAGCGTAACATTCGGGAGGATTTATACATTGCAGAAGAGTGATAGCTAGGTACCCTTCTGCCAGTGATATGCCGTTGGGCATGGATTCTGCTTTCTCGTTTTCTTTAGTCTCTCCCCACCACCACGCCCAGGCTGTTGTCTCAAATATTGGAGGTCAGGGGCTCCAAATATTACTTGTGTCATATGTAGAAAGGGCTGGAAATGGTACCAGCCCAGCTTGACCAATAATTTCTCATGCACCATTCAAACTGGCGTTTGCATTTAGTTGCACTGGTACTACAGTGTCCCAGGCTCCAAGTATCCCAGTGTGTTGTACTGGTTAGGAGCGGCAGACTCTCATCTGGAGAACTGAGTTTGATTCCCCACTCCTCCACATGAAGCCTGCTGGGTGACTTTGGGCCAGTCACAGTTCTCTCTGAACTCTCTCAGCCCCACCTACCTCACAAGGTGTCTGTTGTGGGGAGAGGAAGGGGAAGGAGATTGTAAGACGGTTTGAGACTCCTTAAAGGTAGAGAAAATTGGGGTATAAAAACCAACTCCTCCTCCTCTTCTTCTTCATAAAACTTCATATTAAAACACACCAATCATAAGGACTATAAAATCAGATGGCACTCGCATAAAATAGTAGTAGCCACTGCGGAACTGGTTGGGCAGATTGAACCCCCCACAGGTAGCAGAAGGTGGTGGTGTGGAGATTATCCTTCTCCTTCTCCTTCTCCTTCTCCTCCTCCTTCTCCTTCTCCTCCTCCTCCTCCTCCTCCTCCTACTACTACTACTACTACTACTATTACTACTACTACTACCTTGGTCTGATCCAGCATGGCTTTTCTTATGTTCTAAGCTGGCAAAAGCCCTCTCATCCTCTGGTGACCCTGCTTCCACTTCTTCCGCAACTTCTGTTCCTTCAAAAAACCAGAATCTCTTGCATCATTCCTCTTCCACTCATTATTTCTCTCTCTCTCTCTCTCTTTGTAGCATTTAAACTGGGGCTTAATTACAGGTAATTATCGATCACGGAGGGATCCCCGGTTGACAAATCCAATTTCCTCACTTTTATTGAGCATGACTGATACGGGCCCAGGGAGACTTCAAAATGGACCCGATCTGTTGTGGAAACCTGCTGTCATATGCGGCTGAGGAAACCCGGCATTTCTTTCCCATCCCCCTGGAGATGGCTGTCGCTGTCTTGCAAAAGGACTGAGAATTCAACTCTGTCATGATATATTAGAACCGCCAGGTGTGAAGGGAAGGATACTGTGTTGGCATGGTCCCTGAGCAAACTGTTGACAACGCCGGAGCCCTGATCTCGTAGACGGTAAATCTCGCCTGCATGACCCAGACTGGCGGTTAACTTTCCCCTCTCGTTCATTAGTTGTGGAGCTGCGTAAGAGTCTAGACGTCTGCCCCGATACACGGCGAGGCTTACCAACCCAGCTCTCAAACCCGCGTACCCATCCAAAAGGCTAAATATAGACTCAAAATGCAGAAGAATCTGAGCAGACAGATTGCAACAATGCGTCTCCCTCCAGTTTGACATATTTCAATTTTGTACAGAATGAATATGCTGACAAGATTAGCCCACGGGAACCAGATGGAGAGGGATGAGGTAGAGGTAGTGATAACAGTGGGAGATTCTTAATGGAGAGTCTCCATTAAGAGACAGCTGCATATGAAGCTGTCTTCTGCAAGCCAGATCACTGATCCGCCTAGCTCTTCGCCGTCTCAGTGGAGAGCCAGAGTGGTGTAGTGGTTAAGAGTTGCGGGCGCTAATCTGGAGAACCGGGTTTGATTCCCCACTTCTCCACATGAGCGGCGGACTCCAATCTGGTGCAACCATTTGGTTTCCCCACTCCTCCACATGAAGCCAGCTGGGTGACCTTGAGCTAGTCACAGTTCTCTCTGAATTCTCTCAGCCCCACCTACCTCACAAGGTGTCTGTTATGGGGAGAGGGAGGGAAGGCAGTTGTAAGCTGCCTTGGGAGTCCTTAAAAGGAAAAGGTCCCCTGTGCAAGCACCGGGTCATTCCTGACCCATGGGGTGATGTCACATCCCAACGTTTTCTAGGCAGACTTTGTTTACGGGATGGTTTGCCAGTGCCTTCCCCAGTTATCTTCCCTTTACCCCCAGCAAACTGGGTACTCATTTTTCCGACCTCGGAAGGATGGACGGCTGAGTCAACCTTGAGCCGGCTACCTGAAACCGACTTCCGCTGGGATCGAGCTCAGGTCGTGAGCAGAGCTTGGACTGCAGTACTGCAGCTTACCACTCTGTGCCACGGGGCTCCTGCTGAGACTCCTTAAAACAGGGGTGGGGAACCTTTTTCCTGCCAAGGGCCATTTGCCCATTTATAACATCATTCAGGGGCCATACCAGGTGTAGATCTCCTGGCGGGTGGGGGGGGGGAGGCGGGTTGCTAGGTCTCCAGCCACCACCTGGAGGTTGGCAACTCTAGGAGAGGCTATGCAGAGGAGGGAAGGAAGGCAGGCTAGGGTTGCCAGGTCTCCAGCCACCACCTGGAGGGTGGTGGAGTCCCCTTCTTTGGAGATCTTTAAGCAGAGGCTGGATGGCCATCTGTCGGGAGTGCTTTGATTGTGGGATCCCGCATGGCAGGGGGAGGGTTGGGGTCACTGGGGATGGGGGGGGAAGGTAGTTGTTAATTTCCTGCATTGTGCAGGGAGTTGGACTAGATGACCCTGGTGGTCCTTTCCAACTCGATAATTCTATGAACCCTAGGAGAGGCTATGCAGAGGAGGGAAAGAGGGAAGGAAGGAAGGAAAGGGAGGGAGGCTTCCCACACACACACATGAACACACACGATTGGGAGAAGCCTTCCAGGAAGGCTTCTCCCCTCTCCCCACTTTCACACATGCACTCATACATGCTTCCCCCTTCCCCACTTTCACACACAAACACGCCATTGGGGGAAGCCTTCTCAGCTTCTCCCTCCTCTCCACTTTCACACACGCTTCCCATCCCTTCCCCACTTTCAAACACACACACATACACATGAGATTGGGGGAAGCTTTTCGGCTCCCCTCCCCCTTCCATACTTTCACACATGCACTCACCGGGCCATGCTAGTGGCCCGACGATTGGGGGAATGCCCCATTTCCACACACACATCTACAGGGGTGAGCGAGGGGAGGGAGAAGCCAACGGTAGCCAGGCGAGGGGGAGATGGTGGAACGAGCTCCGGGCGCTCAAGCAGCTTCAAGCGGCGGGGGATTGCCCCACCGCACGGGTCACAGGCAAGCTGGTGGTGGGAGGAAGGTTCGGGGCCGGAATGGCTGGACAGCCCGCTTTTCTTGTTGGCTTCAGCCCGGGGGAGAGCGAGGGGAGGGCCCCCTGAGCCGGCGGAGGGTACGGCCAGCGGCAGGCAGGCGAGGGGGAGATGGTGACACAAGCTCCAGGCGCCCAAGCAGTTTCAAGCTGGAGAGCGAAGAGAGGGCATGGCACGCCACCCACTCACCTGGAAACAGCCGGTGAGAGAAAGGGGAGGGGGGGGCTTCTGGCCAGGCGCACGTTTTGGGTGGAAGTTGTGTGTCTCTCCAGGAGCAGGAAGTGGGGAGAGTTGGGAGAAACGGCCCAACAATTACCCAATCAGCATCAATTTTACACATGTGCCTGCCTGCCAGCAATGCCCGAAGTGCCGAGGGGAGAGCCTAAATAGGAAGAGCTCGAGTGGCAGGGCCCTGGAGCTCCCGGAATCGGCTCAAGGGCCAGGGAAAATGGTCTCGCGGGCCGCATCTGGCCCCTGGGCCTGAGGTTCCCCATCCCTGCCTTAAAAGGTAGACAAAAGCGGGGTATAAAAACCAACCCCTTCTTCTTCATCATCTGAGTCTTGGGCAGAGGGTTTTCTTTCCTAACCTCTGCTCCTAGAGATGCAGGGAATTGAACCTGGGTCCTTCTGCATGCAAAGCAAAAGATCTGTCTCTGGGCCATGCCTCGTCTTAAATAAATTGACTGCTGGTTGTTCCTGGGAGAACTTCCCAAGTGTTGTGTTTGTTAAGGTCAAAGCTCTTGCATGGGGATTAAAAAAAATTAGATTGGCTAATGCTACCCTATCTACATCATCACAGTTTAGCACATTGATAATATGTGAACCCTCAGTTCTGGTCCCCGCACCTAAAAAAGGATATTGCAGAGCTTGAGAGGTGCAGACAGGAGCGAACAAATCATCAAGGGGCTACTAGAGCAACTGCCCTATGAGGAGCAGTTAAAACGCTTAGGGCTGTTTAGCTTGGAAGGAAGGCAGCTAAGGGGAGACATGATAGAGGTCTATAAAATTATGCATGGTATGGAGAGAGGGAACAGGGAGAAGCTTTTTTCCCTCTCTCACAATACCAGAACGCGGGGTCATCTGCTGAAGCTGGAGGGTGAGAGATTCAAAACAGATAGAAGGAAGTATTTCTTCACACAACGGATAGTGAAATTGTCGAGCTCCCTGCCCCAGGATGTGGTGATGGCTGCCAACTTGGAAGGCTTTAAGAGGGGAATGGACATGTTCATGGAGGAGAGGGGTTTTCATGGTTACTAGTAAAAATGGATACTGGTCATGATGCATGCCTATTCTCTCCAGGATCAGAGGAGCATGCCTATTATATTAGGTGCTGTGGAACAAAGGCAGGACAATGCTGCTGCAGTCATCTTGTTTGTGGGCTTCCTAGAGGCACCTGGTTGGCCACTGTGTGAACAGTACTGGACCTGATGGGCCTTGGTCTGATCCAGCAGGGATTTTCTTCTTACGTGTGTGGTAAATAAAACAGGCACTGTAACGCTGTCTGCTGTGATACCCCAGCTCTGTTTTTTTCTGAACAGCAACCCTGTTGGGATCCCTTCACTGGGCTGCCCTTTTCTGGCCCTTTCTGTTCCAAGCCCAGAGTCCCTTTTGTTGACCAGCCACAACCTGAGCGCCGGCAGGACTGTTTACTAAGCCTTTTGGGACAACCCAGGCAAACGGGGCTTCAGACGTCCTTCCAGGTGACGAAGCCGCTGGCTTAGGTCTGCAGGCTGTTTGTTTGGATCTCTCCCTTCTCCATCTAGGAAATGTCCCTAATCCCAATGGCTTTCCTATTCTATGGGAACTTTTACACATACTGAATAATGCACTTTCAGTCCACTTCCAATGCACTTGTTTGCAAGTGGGTTTTGCTGTTTCACACAGTAAAATCCAGCTGGTGTAGTGGTTAAAAGTCAGCGTGGTGTAGTGGTTAAGAGTGGTGTTTTGGAGCGGTGGAGTCTGATCTGGAGAACTGGGTTTGATTCCCCACTCCTCCACATGAGCGGCGGAGGCTAACCTGGTGAACTGGATTTGTTTCCCCACTCCTCCACATGAAGCCAGGTGGGTGACCTTGGGCTAGTCACAGCTCTGTTAGAGCTCTCTCAGCCCCACCTACCTCACAGGGTGTCTGTTGTGGGGAGGGGAAGGGAAGGTGATTGTAAGCCACTTTGATTCTTCCTTAAGTGGTAGAGAAAGTCAGCATTAAAAACCCAACTCTTCTACTTCTCCTCCAGATCAGCTAAGCGCCACAGCACTGCCCAGTGACCTTCTGCAGGGGTTGGGAGACAAACCCAGTTCGCCAGATTAGCCTCCGCTGCTCATGGGGAGGAGTGGGGAATCAAACCCGGTTCTCCAGATCAGAGGCCACCTCTCTAAAGAGAAAGATCTCTCTGCCTGAGACCTTGGAGAGCTGCTGCCAGTCTGCGTAGGCAATTCTGACCTTTATTGGCCTGATGGCCTGATTCAGTATGAGGCAGCTTCCTCTGTGATTTCTGCCCTGCAAACATAAGACCAACTTTCTCCCCCTTTCTGATGTCATTAAAATGACACACAGCGATTGAAATGTCAGGAAGGGGGGGAGCGACTGTCGAGTCATCCTCCGCCGCCCGCCCCTCTGTCCCTGAAAGTGAAGTGACGCTTTTGAAGTGGGCTTGCAGCATCATCTGCATGGCTGCGACTAACACGCAGCTGACACCTTGACAACGTGTCTGTTGTAACCTCGCTGGAGCCTAAGAGGAAGTGGCAGACGTCGTCTTTGGGATGAGCAATCCACGGAGGTGTTGAAGCGCAGCTGGCAGAGCGCGGGGCCCAGGGGGGTGTCGAGTGAATCACGAAGCTCCTGATTCAAATCTTGCTTCCGCTATGAACTCAGCAGGTGACCTGAGGCAATCCTCAGTCTCATAATCCCCCCTCCGTCTGCAAAATGGGGATAGTAATACTGACCCAATTTAGTAGAAAAGAGCAAGAGTCCAGTAGCACCTTCAAGACTAACAAAAATATTTTAGGCAGGGTATGAGCTTTCGTGAGCCACAGCTCACTTCTTCAGATCTGAAGAGGTGAGCTGTGGCTCACGAAAGCTCATACCCTGCCAGAAAATATTTTTGTTAGTCTTTAAGGTGCTACTGGACTCTTGCTCTTTTCTACTACTGCAGACAGGCTAACACGGCTACCCACTGTGACCCAATTTAGTTCTTGTGGTGGGCAACCCCCTCTGCTTCTCCCTTGCCTTGAAAGCTCCTTGCTCGGGTCACCGTACTTCAGCTGCAACTTAATGGCACGTACATACATACAACATATTGTTAATATTATATCATATATAATATTGTTAATATTATCAGTGGCACCGTTTTAATCATCTGGGGGATACAGGGGCCCTGCCTTATGTCAAATCAGGCCACTGTTCTACATAGGCTACTTTCCAAAATAACATGAGCACAGCAATTCTGTAAGGTAGGCTTTGGTGTGTTTTGTTCAGATGGCCCGTGAGACCTGGTTTGAAGCATCAAGAGGAAGAAGAAGAGTTGGTTTTGATATGCTGACTTTCTCTACCACTTAAGGGAGACTCAAACCGGCTTACAATCACCTTCCCTTCCCCTCCCCACAACAGACAACCTGTGAGGAAGGTGAGGCTGAGAGAGTGTGACTAGCCCAAGGTCACCCAGCTGGCTTCATGTGTAGGAATGGGGAAACAAATCCAGTTCACCAGATTAGCGTCCGCCACTCGTGGAGGAGAGGGGAATCAAAGCCGGTTCTCCAGGTCAGAGTCCACCGCTCCAAACCACCGCTCTTAACCACTAAACCACGCTGGCTGTCCTCAAGAGTCAAGAATGTGCACATGTATATAAAGGTAAAGGTAGTCCCGACCAGACAGAAACGTCTACCGCTATCTTTAAAGGTAAAGGACCCCTGTGCAAGCACCGGGTCATTCCTGACCCATGGGGTGACGTCACAGCCTGACATTTTCTAGGCAGACTATGTTTATGGGGTGGTTTGCCAGTGCCTTCCCCAGTCGGCCACACTTTATCCCCAGCTAGGGGACTCATTTAACCAACCTCGGCAGGGTGGAAGGCTGAGTCAACCTTGAGACAGCTACCTGAACCTGACTTCCATTGGGATCGAACTCAGCTTACCCCTCTGCGCCATGAGGCACATGTATAGAGATTTAAAGAATCAGCACCTTAGACAGCTCTCAGCCTCTGCTTCTGACAGGTAAACAACCGGAAGAGAAATCTCCAAAATTGTTCATAAAATGACTATCAAGTAATTTGGTTGGCCTTGCCCTACAAAGGGATCTGTGAATCTCTCTTGGTGTCAAACAGAGACAAGGAAGATTGCTGGCCTTTGTATTTTCAGTGGAGAAGACACCATTTGTTTTTTCTTGCTCACAGAAACCCGGGTGCAGCCCGACACCGAAGGCACCAGAGTACATCTAAGTACTGGTGTGCGTGTGCATGTGCGTGTGCGTGCCATCAAGTCACAGTGTGCCATCAAGACACGTATGATTTTCAAGGCTAGGGTTTTGCCTGGCTAAAAGAAGTTACATATATTTCTCTTGTAGTAAAGATGGCAGCACCAAGAGCCCCGTGGCGCAGAGTGGTAAGCTGCAGTACTGAAGTCCAAGCTCTGCTCATGACCTGAGTTCGATCCCAACGGAAGTTGGTTTCAGGTAGCCAGGTCAAGGTTGACTCAGCCTTCCATCCTTCCGAGGTCGGTCAAATGAGGACCCAGCTTGCTGGGGGTAAAGGGAAGATGACTGGGGAAGGCATTGGCAAGCCACCCCATAAACAAAGTCTGCCTAGAAAACGTCGGGATGTGATGTCACCCCATGGGTCAGGAATGACCCGGTGCTTACCTTTAAAGATGGCGGTAGACGGTTCTGTCTGGTCACATTTCTGCAACTTGATGGTAAAAACAAAACCAAACAAAAACCCCACCCCCTGGGTTGTGGTTCCCCTACAGGCCTTGGCCTTTCTCAGGAGAAAATGTCTTTCCTCTCCTCATCTGTGTCCCTTATTAGTATTACAAAGGGGATGATGGATCAGAGGCGTATCGCCATATGACAAAGGGAATAGGGAAGCCAACGGCTGTACTGTATCGAACGAAAGCTGGAAGCCATCCATTGCATTTAGGGGAGCTGAGATAAAACTCCTTTAAGAGCTCCGAGGCATAGATTAGCTTAGTTTAACAATGGCACTCAGAGATAAGGGATGGCGGTGAGTGACTTAGAGACAGAAGCTAAATGCGGCGGCACTCCGGAGGAAATCAATCGGAGGGAAATTGTGTCAGTTAGCCTAGTTTATGTCTGAAACACTCTTTGTGCTACAGATAGAGATTTCAGTTTGGTGTGTGTGTGTGTGTGTGTGTGTGTGTGTGAGAGAGAGAGAGAGAGAGAGAGAGACGTTACCCTAATCAATTCCAGGTTAAAATTAGGGATGGTTTTTAAATTTTTTAAATTAAATTTATTGTTAACAAAATTACATCACGACAGTAAACAAAAGGAAAAGGAAAGAAAGGAAAAAATAAAAAGACAAACACGCAGGCAAAAAGATACTTCCGTTTTCTTTGTATCTAATATAAATCTAATTAAGAAATTATAACCTGTTCACTAGCTACGTATACAAAACTATTTTTTAAAATTATTCTTACAAGTAAAAAAAAATCAAACTTTTCTCTATCATGCCTACATTCTTATTCTTCTCCTCTTCACACCCACAAACCATCAATTCATTTTTTTCCGTATTATGCAAAAAGTCCATAAATAGTTTCCAATTTTCTACAAACTTAGATCAGTTATTTTCTCGGATCAGAGCTACAAATGGAGATTTCCGTTTGGGTGTGCGCGCGAGAGAGAGAGCTGTTACCCTAAACAACTTCAGGTTAAAAAAAGGGATGGTTTTGAACTTCTTCTCGTTGCCGTTTCAACCTGCAGACCCTTTGTTTGGTTTCACCGTATGTGACTCCATAGCCGCTAGGTTGCTGCTCTCTTGAATTGAGCAATGATCCCTTCCCACAGCCCTTCTGTTTGTGCGCTTCAAGTCTGGCAAATGTTAACGAAGAGCTCTTGAATGTGATATTTTTAATCACATAGCAGAGGGTCATTTGGAAAAAAAATTAAAGAAGCCTATGGAAACTCCTGGTCTGATTTTTCCAATGATTCTCTAATTGTAGGAATGCATGCCTGGGGACAGCCTGTCTCCAGCACTTGGTAGACGTGGGAGAACCCTAGCATAGCCCAGGGCAACCTATTCCAATGACCCTAAATCCTGCGCACCCAAACGTGCCCGCACATTGGATTAAAAAATATATTGTTTCCAATGCCTGCAGCCTTTAAGAACATAAGAAAAGCCCTGCTAGATCAAACCAAGGTCCATCAAGTCCAGCAGTCTGTTCACACAGTGGCCAACCAGGTATCTCTAGGAAGCCCACAAACAAGACGACTGCAGCAGCATTATCCTGCCTGCGTCCCACAGCACCTAATATAATAGGCAGGCTCCTCTGATCCTGGAAAGAATAGGTAGCATTCATTTTGACTAGTAGCCATGGATAGCCCTCTCCTCCATGAACATGTCCACTCCCTTCTTCAAGCCTTCCAAGTTGTTATGTTAAGTTTGTTCTCTCTTGCTTCTGGGCCATTAATTGCAGGGGAAGGAGAAATGGAGACCCTGTTTGGATGTATGTGGCTAGTGTAGGGGCTGTGGCTCAGGGGAAGAGCCTCTGCTTTGCATGCAGAAGGTCCCAGGTTCAATCCCTGCTATGCATCATGACTAGCATTCATTTTGACTAGTAGCCATGGATAGCCCTCTCCTCCATGAACACGTCCACTCCCTTCTTAAAGCCTTCAAGTTGGCAGACAGTGGAGTAAATCAGTGGCGTAAGACTTCTCTGTTAGAAGAATTTTCTAACAGTTAGAGCGGTTCCTCAGTGGAACAGGCTTCCTCGGGAGATGGTAAGCTCTCCTTCCCTGGAGGTTTTTAAGAAGAGGTTAGATGGCCATCTGTCAGCAATGCTGATTCTGTGACCTTAGGCAGATGATGAGAGGGAGGGCATCTTGGCCATCTTCTGGTCACTAGGGGTGTGGAGGGGGGAGGTAGTTGTGAATTTCCTGCATTATGCAGGGGGTTGGATTTGATGGCCCTGGTGGTCCCTTCCAACTCTATGATTCTATGATTCTATAATTCTCCAGCTGCCCATTAAAACAACCGCCATAGATTGGGTTTCAGTCTAGTAATCAGTCTCTGGAAAGGATTCTTTTTGTGGTTTCTTCCTAACTCAGATTGTATAGTCACCCTTGCTATACAGCTGCTGTGGCAAATATACTGATAGTCATAAAGGTGATCATGGCTTGATTCCTTCTATATTATTTGTAGGAGTCTCAGCTTTAATTATAGTTTGCATGTATTCTGTTTTTTATTATTATTATGAAATAGAACATGAGTAAAACCATCTTCAGCTGCCTCCTAAAGTGACAGAGCATAGTACAGAATAGAATAGTATAGAATAGAATTGAAAAGGGCCATACAGGCCATCTAGTCCAACCCCCTGCGAAATGCAGGATCAGCCCAGAGCATCTCTGACAAGTTCTTGTCCAGCCTCTGCTTAAAGACTGCCAGTGAGGGGGAGCTCGCCACCTCCCCAGGTAGCTGATTCCACTGTTGAACAACAATGTAAATTCTTACTGTAAATTCCCCCCCACCTAATATCCAGTTGGTACCTTTCCACCCACAATTTAAACCCGTTATTGCGAGCCTATCCTCCGCTGCCAACAAGAACAGCTCCCTGCCCTCCTCTAAGTGACAGCCCTTCTAATACTTCAAGAGAGCAACCCTGTCCCCCCTCAACCTCCTCTTCTCCAGACTAAACATTCCCAACTTCCTGAGCCTTTCCTCGTAGGGCTTGGTCTCCAGGCCCCTGATCATCCTCGTCGCTCTCCTCTGCCCCAGCTTCATCCTGTCCACATCCTCCAGAACTGCACACAATACTGACCAGTATGCAGCCTGACCAGTATGCAGCGGAACCATGACATCTTGGGAGAGGGTCAGGTGCACCCCTATCTGTTTCTTGGTAGAAGGCACTGACCAAGATGACCAAAGCAATCTCTGCTCCGCCCTGGTCGGTGGGAGTAATCCTGAACGCTAGCGAGGGGGTGGACGAAAGAGAGAGACGAGGTATGTTACACTGAATGCGTTTGCCTAATCCGCGGCCTCTGAAACTGGCCAGCCGCCTTAGAACGGCGGCATCGAACAGGTTAATGCGTATCTTTGTTGGGATATTTTTCTGTAAAGCCTGCTAAGAAAGGAAGTTGACTGGAGAGCTCTTCTGAGCTCATTCCTCCCACCGTGCTTTTCAGCTGGCATTGTTGATGTTCTGTGGAGGTGACCCCCCCCCCAAGTCTGCGCTTGGTTTAAGAGGAGCCCCCACGGTTGCATAATGGAGACGCGGAAAGCAAAGTACAGCACTCTCTTTCTCTCGATATCTTTTTTTTTTCTCCTCCAGGAAAACAACAACCACACTGTTTATAGAGAGCTGGGAAATTGTGGCTTGACCGGAGTTTGAAGCGAAGCGGTGTGTGTTCTCCTGATTGTGGCACTCTGAAAAGTTCCCATGCGGAGAAGGGCTTCTTGCTAGGACCAGATTAGAGAGCGGCCGAACGCATTTGAAACAGAGGCGGCGGCGGATAATGGAGGTGCTCTCCGAAAGAGCTCTGCTAGCCTTCCCCGATCCCCTCCGCTGTGTTTACACAGGGAGCCAAAGCAATCCCAGTGGTACCTGTGATAGGGAGATGATACCATTTGGTTGTGGTGTGCTTGTGGATTTTTCTGAGTGTGGAGGTCCACAGGATCTTGTTCTGTGGAACCGCCGCTTTGGGAATCCTTGGTTCTCTGGGTCTGCTGCGAAGTGTTTACTTGTGGTGGTGTGACACCAAATGAACGCATGAAGCTGTTCTATACTAAATCTGGCCTTGGGTCCATCATGGCCTATTCAGGTGGCTGTCTGGGATCTCAGGAGGAGGTGTAGTGGTTAAGAGCAGTGGTTTGGAGCCGTGGACTTTAATCTGGAGAACTGGGCTTGATTCCCCACTCCTCCACATGAGTGGCGGAGGCTAATCTGGTGAACTGGGTTGGTTCCCCACTCCTACACATGAAGCCAGCTGGGTGACCTTGGGCTGGTCACAGTTCTCTTAGAGCTCTCTCAGCCCCACCTACCTCACAGGGTGTCTGTTGTGGGGAAGGGAAGGGAAGGTGATTGTAAGCCGGTTTGATTCTCCCTTAAGTGGTAAAGAAAGTCAACATATAAAAAGCAACTCCTCCTCCTCCTCCTCTTCTTCTTCTTCTTCTTCTCCTCCTCCTCCTCCCGCTGCTGCTGCTACTACTACTACTACTAGTAGTATTACTATTACTGCTACCTGGTCCTTTTAACTGGAGTTTCCAGGACTTTGTGCATGCCAAACTGAGGCTCTACCACTGAGCCACAACCCCTTCTCAAAGTATGGCTTTTGAATACACATGAGCACATCTTATATTGAACTAGAATATCAGCCCATTAAGGTCATCTTAAAAGCCATTTAATGCCAATACACAAACACATCATTAAAATAAGTTAAAACCAGAGCTTAAAATAAGTACAAAAGAGAAAAACAACAGTTAAAACAGTTAAGCTCTGGTTTTAACTTGTTTTAATGACGTATTTGTGTATTGGTTTTAATGGCTTTTAAGATGACATTTGATTTCATGTGTTTTAATTTGTTAGCTGCCTTGGTGTCCCTATGGGGGCAGAAAGGTGAGGTGAAATCTTGTTGTAAACAACAACAACAATAATATACTTAGTTGCAAGGTTTAGAAAGCATGTTGCTAGTAATGGGTTAGCAGCCGCCAACAGATACGCAAGCAGTGATCAATTTATTGTAAAAATTACACTTTTTCGTTCTGTATACATGCTGGCTTTTGGATTGTTGCACGTGTGTATTGTTTGCACTCTGCAGGGCTGTTAGTGGAGAGCTTTGAACCCCACTGAACCACCATTTGAGTTTTGTTTGCACCCCACACTGACTGAAGGGGGATAGCGCTTTTTTTTGCACCCGACAGATTGACTGGAGTTGGTAGCATTTTGTGAGTCTTTGTGTGTGTGGGGAGGCAGCGCCAGCAGTACAATCAATGAATGGCATTGTCGGACCGATACTCCGGGCTTGAGACAAGCTAAAACAGTTAGGGGGGATTGAAGCCGGGCGTAACATGGGGGGATAACTCATTCTTGGCACCGTACGCACCAGTCTTTTGAGTTGAGACGGAAGAGTGCTTGGAAGGGATGCTGGTGCAGTTCCTGCTTCTCCGATATGGTCCCCCTAATCCATCACCGAAGTGCTCGACTTTGTGTTTATGGAGCCCTCATTCACCCGAGCGTCAGATGTCAAGTATCGGAACAAAGAATGAGCCCGGATCAAGAGTGGAGTCAGATGTCTTCTGCTTGATGGATGACGCCTCTTGCATCAGGGCCCTGCAGCTTCTGTGGATTAGATTGTGATGGATGGTGGACAAAAGCGACCCTTTTCCCTTGTCTGGATTGTTGAACAAACATAGCACAGGTTGAGTATCCCTTACCCAGACTGATTGCAACCAGAAGTGGTCCATATTTCGGTTCTCTCCGTATTTTGGAATATTTGCATTTACATGAGCTATCTTGGGGATGGGACCCAAGTCTAAACGTGAAATTCATTTATGTTTATATACACTTTATACTCATAACCTGAATATAATTTTAAACAATATTTTAAAATAATTTTGTGCACATTGAACCATCAGAAAGCAAATGCTGCTGAGGGCCTATGAGGAATGCCTGTATGCCGGCTCAAAAAGTTTGGTTTTCAGGTCAGGCCGGATATCGGGTGTCCGGGTAAGGGATACTCAACCTGTACTGGGATGGTTGGATGCAGAGCAAAAGGGCCAACCTCCTGTCCCTTTAATTAAACTACTTAATTAAAAAAGCATCCTGTGATTTTGGGGATAAGTAAACCACAGCCAGCGAATCCCTGTAGAATAGCAGTGCTTGAACATGGAATCAGAATCATGGAAGAGTCCATAGAGACCATCTAGTCCAACCCCCTGCTTAATGCAGGATAATCCTAGAGCATAGTTGACAAGTGTTCGTCCAGCCTCTGCTTGAAGACTGCCAGTGAGGGGGAGATTACCACCTCCTTAGGTAGCTGATTCCACTGTCAAACAACTCTTATTGTTTTTCTCTCTCTCCTAATATCCTGGCGGTACCTTTCCACCCGCAATTTAAACCCATTATTGTGTTCTTATGAAGGCCTCAGCCTCTACTGCCTGTTGTGGGACCTCCAGAGGAATTGGTTGTCCACTGTGTGAGACAGGATGCTGGACTAGATGGACCACTGGTCTGATCCAGCAGGGCTCTTCTTATGTTCTCATGAAGGTCTTGGCCTCTCTGCCCTGTTGCTGGACCTCCATAGTAACTGGTTGGCCACTGTGTGAGACGGGATGCTGGACTAGATGGACCACTGGTCTGATCCAGCAGGGCTTATGTTCTCATGAAGGTCTTGGCCTCTCTGCCCTGTTGCTGGACCTCCATAGTAACTGGTTGTCCACTGTGTGAGACAGGATGCTGGACTAGATGGACCAGTGGTCTGATCCAGCAGGGCTCTTCTTATGTTCTCATGAAGGTCTTGGCCTCTCTGCCCTGTTGCTGGAGCTTCATAGTAACTGGTTGGCCACTGGGTGAGACAGGATGCTGAAGATAGACCACTGATCTGATCCAGCAGGGCTCTTCTTATGTTCTCATGAAGGACTTGGCCTCTCTGCTCTGTTGCTGGACCTCCATAGTAACTGGTTGTCCACTGTGTGAGACAGGATGCTGCACTAGATAGACCACTGGTCTGATCCAGCAGGGCTCTTCTTATGTTCTTATTGGGTACAATATCCAGATCTTAGCTCATCCTCTTCTCGCAGACACCACTGTGTCATCAGTGGTTCCTGCTTATACACGGTGTCCTTTTCTCTCGCTCTACCCCTCCTCTCCTGAATTCCTAATGTCTTTCTTGAAATTGAATTCCGCATGGGGCTTCCTAAAACTAATTTTGCTGGGGTTGTCATGTTCAATGCCAGAGCCCAAAGATGTGGCGGATGCTGCACTCTTAAAACCCAGTGGCAGGGAATCACATTAAACTCGGTGTAATTACATTGTTCTAGAAATGTGATTATGTGTTTCAACTACCAACTTCCCATTAAATTACTTCAGATCTGTCTCAATCTATAGGACAGAAACCTCCTGATTTAGATATTAAAAGTATCATAAATCTGAGGCTGAGTGATCTGCATTTATATTTTATACTGCTGTTGAATGCTGCAGATTGCATTCTGTAATTTCACCTTGCTCCCATGGGACACAGCTCACCTGCTAACTGGCTGGGAAACTCAGAGTTTAGCTTTTTGGATTATTATGGTCTGCCTCCTGCTGTGCCATGTGCAAGAGCGATTAGTATAGTCATTCCCGGTCAGAGAGCTACTCGGGTGCCTTAAATCAATAACTAAAGGCTATTGTCAGCTTGAAGCGCTCATTCCCCAGAGGAGGTTGCCTGTTACAACTCTGTAGGATTCATTGTTCTGACCTCGCCTAGGTCTTCTGTTCTGTGATGAGAGAACAGTGGCTCTTCTCTGCTGTGGGCAGTTAGTGGATCATTCAGTTGTCCAGAGACACAACCACACAACATTTCCTCCTCTCTGAGGAGGCTGGCTGTTGGATCTGGGCATGCCTAGTGGCACATCATTGGTTTTAATAACTTTTATGCCTATCTTTTTATGAAGTTTTATAACATAATAAACATCATAACCCCACTTCTACACATGAACCCAGCTGGGTGACCTTGGGATAGTCACACTCTCCCAGCCCCACCTACCTCACAGGGTGTCTGTTGTGGGGTGGGGAAGGGAAGGAAAATCAATCCAGCTTACAATTGCCTTCCCTTCCTCTCTCCACAACAGACACCCTGTGAGGTAGGTGGGGCTGAGAGAGTTCAGAGAGAACTGTGACTAGCCCAAGGTCACCCAACTGGCTTCAGGTGGAGGAGTGGGAAAACCAAACCCAGTTTACCAGATTAGAGTCCGCTGCTCATGTGTCGGAGTGGGGAATCAAACCCGGTTCTCCAGATTAGAGTCCACCACTCCAAACCATTGCTTTTAACCACTACACCATGCTGGGTGACCTTAGGCTAGTCACAGTTTTCTCCGAACTCTCTCAGCCTCACCTACCTCACAAGGTGTCCATTGTGGGGAGAGAAAGGCGATTGTAAGCCACTTTGAGACTTCTTAAAGGTAGAGAAAACCAGGCTATAAAAACCAACTCTTCTTCTGAATGTGTGAAGCAGTTCTAGTAGGGCCCTTCTCACTACTGCCCAGTGTCAAAGCAAACCTTATAACGTCAGGGATTGAAACATGACTCCACTCTTAATTCAGAATCAAGGTCTGCCGGGGTTTTCTGACATTTGGCCAGCCCCCTGGGTGAGTAATTGAGAGCAGCGCTGTGACATACAGTCTCCTAATTGGTTAGAGGAATTCAATAAGATCCCTTTGATTGCAAAAGCAGTTCTAAGTTAACTGGGGAGCAGAATTTTTAAGGGAATGATGTTTAACCCAAGTACTTCACAAAACGGTGAGCGGCCGTGCTATCTTGGAAAAAAGCAGCCCCAAGAGAATTCCACTTCTGAAGTGATGCCTAAGAACATGGGAGTAGCCATGCGGGATCAGGCCAAGGGTCCAAATTATGGAACTCCCTGCCCCAGGATGTGGTGATGGCTGTCATTTTGGAAGGCTTTAAGAGGGGACATGTTTATGGAGTCAAAACGAATACTGGTCATGATGCATACCTATTCCCTCCAGTATTAGAGGAGCCAACTTGGAAGGCTTTTAAAAGGCCAGGGGACATGTTCATGGAGGAGAGGGCTATCCATGGCTACTAGTCAAAATGGATACTAGTCATGATGCATCGCTGTTCTCTCCAGTGTCAGAGGAGCCTGCCCACTATATTAGGTGCTGTGGAACACAGGCAGGATGGTGCTGCTGCTGTCATCTTGTTTGTGGGCTTCTTAGAGGCACCTGGTTGGCCACTGTGTGAACAGACTGCTGGACTTGATGGGCCTTGGTCTGATCCAGCATGGCTGAGCCTGGCCTCGGCTAGGGAGGGTGGGGTAGAGATTGACAAAAATAAATAAATAAATAAATAAATAAATAAATAAATAACTGTTCTTATATTCTTATAATGCATTGGATAAGACGCCTCCCCAGAGCCTAGTGAATAAACTGAACCCCCATGCAGTAAGGGGATATTCCTTTTCATGGACCAGTAAGTCATTAAAAAAAATACACAGCAGAGGGTGGAAAGCAATTGAGAGTTTTCAGAGTGGTGAGCAATGTATTCACCCAGGGATCTGTGTTGGGATCAGGGCTATAAATGACCTGGAACTTGGGGTTGAGCGGCAAGGTAGCAAAGTTTGTGGAGGAGACCAAAGTGTTCATAATGATGAAAACACAAAGAGGGATTTCAAGGAACTCCGAAGGACCTCTTCAAACAGGGTGAATGGGCATAAAATGAAATATTAAGTTCAAGCAAGAACCATAAAAAAGTTTCATGTAGAAACATAAGGGGTCAGAGCAAGCTATGACAGAGCGAGAAGAAGACCTCGAGGTCGTGGTGGACAGCTCACTGAAAATACCAACTCTGTGTGTAACACCAGTTTTTAAAAAGGAAAATGTTATGCTTGGAATCATCAAGAAAGGGGCTGAGAATAAAACTGCCACTGAAGTATTGTCCTTAGACAAGTCTCTGGTACAGCCTCACTTGGAATTTTGCGTACAGCTCACAAGAACCACAGGAGGCATGTTGAAGGGCTGCATGTGGCTGCCCAGCCACTGAGTGAGCATCACTAGACAAGATGGACATAAGGACATAAGAAAAGCCATGCTGGATCAGACTGAGGCCCATCAAGTCCAGCGATCTGTTCACCCAGTGGCCAACCAGGTGCCTCTAGGAAGCCCACAAACAAGACGACAGCAGCAGCATTATCCTGCCTGTGTTCCACAGTACCTCATAGAATAGGCATGCTCCTCTGATCCTGGAGAGAATAGGTATACATCATGACTAGTATTCATTTAGACTGATAGCCATGGATAGCCCTATCCTCCATGAACATGTCCACTCCCTTCTTAAAGCCTTCCAAGCATTTTGGATGTCCAGGTGAAATATATAAAGCTCTCTCCTGGATCATACTGAAGATCCATCTGTTCCAGCTTGTTTCCTACAGTGGCCATCTACAAGTCCCCAAAGGCTTCCAAGCAAGGACACGGAGGCCAAATCCTCTTTTCTGATGTTGCCTGTCCCAGCAACTGGTGTTCAGAGTATACTGCCTCTGAACGTGGAGGTTCCATTTAGCCCTTATGGCTACGAGCTGTTGATCGACCTCTCCCCCATAAATTTTTTTCCTCATCTTCCTTTAATTCCATCTAAATTAGGGCTCATCATTACATCATGTGGAAGTGAATCCCCACAATTGATCACGCACCAAATGAAGGCATCATCTAAAAGCAAAAGGTGCTTCTCCTCCTTTTAGAGTCATTGATTGCTATGCAAATATATGCAGGTTTAATGGATGTAATGAATCGGTTCAAGCTAATATGATTAATTGCCCGGTTAGCACTTTGGTTCAGTTTATTTGTTTCAGAGGTAGCAATAAAAATATAATTAAAAACGGCAAAAGCACGAGAGTATTAGATGCAATTTAAAACAGAGGCTGGAAAACAAAACAGAACCCGTCAGCAAAAACTTAGAAGCATCTGCTAATAAGGTGTCAAATCACCCTCTTGTAACCAGGCCTGTTTGGTTGGCAGCTTGGAGCAGCCGAAGCAAAAGGTAGCCATAATTTGGATGATTTACTCATTACAGTTTTTTTTTTTAATTCCACTTTCCAGGCGTGAGTTAACTTCCAGAGTCGCTGCAGAGCTCCCGGGAAGCAAATGCTAATCAGACCTCAATAAACATGTTCCTGAAGAGGGGGTTATGAACTGGATCGGGGCTGAGGAATGCCGGAGGGTTTACTCAGCTGCTTAGAGTTGCCGGCCTTCCGGTACTAGCTGGAGATCTCCTGCTATTACAACTGATCTCCAGCCGATAGAGATCAGTTCCCCTGGAGAAAATGGCCGCTTTGGCCGTTGGACTCTATGGCATTGAAGTCCCTCCCCTCCCCAAAACCCGCCCTCCTCGGGCTCTGCCCCTAAAACCTCCCAGCTGGTGTCAAAGAGGGAATTGGCAAACCTACAGCTGCTTCCTCTGGCAGAGGTCATCAGAGGCGGCTTGGTTGTTTGAAGGTGTGTGGTACTCATCTAGGGCTAGATCAGGCATGATGAAGGGATACCCGTCTGCTTCCTCACCCTCCTGGCTTTGTTGTGGTGAAGAGTGCTGTCACGTTGCAGCCAACTTCTGGCAAACCTGTAAGGTTTTCAAGGTAACGAACAAACAGAGGTGGTTTGCCATTGCCTGCTTCTGTGGACTCCCCTCCCAGTACTAAGGAGGGCTTACCCTGCTTAGCTACCGAAGTCTGATGAGATTGGGCATTAGAGTTGACAACCTCCAGGTATTAGCTGGAGTTCTCCTCCTATTCTAGTTGATCTCAGCTGACAGAGATCAGTTCACCTGGAGAAAATGGCCGCTTTGGCAATAGGACTCTATGGCATTGCAGTCCTCCCCAAACCCCTCCCTCCTCAGGCTCCACCCCAAAAACCTCCCATCAGTAAAAACCCTATTGGGTAAGCCTGGGTCAACCAGGTGAGGGCCCTTTTGTTAGGAAGCCGAATTTTTTCTACATGGTATGATCAGTGGGTGAAGGAAGTTACTCTATACGGGTTCGTAAATTGAACAGAAGAGCAGGTGGAATCTAGCATCTTCTGTATGAAGTTAAAAGGTATGTTTTGATTCTGCCCATCTCACCCCTCTGGCGGCATCTGTTGAAATCTCAGCATCGAGAGAACTTTTCCGACTTGAATAGATCATTTAAAACAACATTCCAGATGGTAATGAAACTCCGCTATTGAATATCAGGATGCCCTTTATTGCCAGTTAAGGTGAAATCATTCTGAATGACGATCTCTCCCAATGTGGGTTTTAAATTCCAAAAGACAGTAACAGATATTTTAGACTCCGGAAAATAATTTGTGAAGCAAACATATTTTTGATCCGTCGGACCGTTTTATATGTCCAAGTGGGTCACTGGGGAAAATTTAATTCTCGTTCTTGAAAAGACTGCAACTGATATGTTTATTTTACGACATCTTTGATAGTTTCAACCAGTTATATAATGAATGCTGTTACATGTTATCATTTCTACGGAAACGTTCCGACTCCAGTTCTGAATAAGATCAAAGATGCATCTCAAGACCCTCGGCAATACTGGAAGGCAAATAAATGTATAAAAAAACCATATCTAGAGAGAGACTATCCATGTGCTATGAACACGTCCCCTCTTCAAGACCATAAAGAGTGGATTGAAGAAGAAGAGGAGTTGGTTTTTATATGCCGACTTTCTCTACCACTTAAGGAAGAATCAAACCAGCTTACAATCACCTTCCCTTCCCCTCCCCACAACAGACACCCTGTGAGGTAGGTGGGGCTGAGAGAGCTCAAAGAGAGCTGTGACTAGCCTAAGGTCACCAGTTGGCTTCACGTGGAGGAGCGGGGAAATCAACCTGGTTCACCAGATTAGTCTCCACCGCTCATGTGGAGGAGTGGGTAATCAAACCCGGTTCTCCAGATTAGAGAGTCCACCGCTCCAACCCACTGCTCTTAACCACTATACCACACTGGCTGAGGGTTAAGTTTTTTTATACTATAATTGGTCAATTCACGGAAAATTCGGAGAGGGTATGGCTGGAAAAGTTATTAATTATTATTATTAGTTATTAAATTTTTGTGCTTGTGTGGTAAAAACACAAAGAAAGAAGGGGGTTGCTGGAAAGGATGAATTGTAATAAGTATAGAAATACAGCTCCAAGTTTTACATAGTTATATCTGGCTTCATTACTATTTTATCTGTATTTTATCTGTTTTCTTAGCAATTCTTGAAATACAAGGTTTTAGGTTTTGGAAATGCAGCATAGAAATGTAATATGATATTTTCTGGTCTATGACTGCAATGACTTGAATCTCTCATCCTCCAGCTTCAGCAGATGACCCTGCGTTCTACTATTATGAGAGAGGGACAAAAGCTTCCCCCTGTCCACTCTCTCCATACCATGCATAATTTTATAGACCTCGATCATGTCTCCCCTTTTATAGACCTCTATCATGTCTCGCCTCCTTTCCAAGCTAAACAGCCCTAAGCGTGTTTGGAAGAATCTTGGTCCTTGCAGAAAAGAAAGGGGATTGTCGTTCCTAGCATCTTTGCCCTGATTTCTGGGCCAGTTTTTCCTCGGTGACTGTCCAAAAGGAGACAGACTTCCCTTTATCGTTCAGCAAGGCGGCGATGGTTCCAACGACATAAGAACATAAGAAAGGCCCTGCTGCATCAGACCGAGGCCCATCAAGTCCAGCAGTCTGTTCACACAGTGGCCAACTAGGTGCCTCTAGGAAGCCCACAAACAAGATGACTGCAGCAGCATTATCCTGCCTGCGTTTCAAAGTACCTAATATATTTGGCATGCTCCTCTGATCCTGGAGAGAATAGGTATGCATCATGACTAGTATCCATTTTAACTAGTAGCCATGAATACCCCTCTCCTCCATGAGCATGTCCACTCCCCTCTTAAAGCCTTCCAAGTTGGCAGCCATCACCACATCCTGGGGCAGGGAGTTCCACAATTTCACTATGTGTGGTGCGAAGAAAGACTTCCTTTGATCTGTTTTGAGTCTCTCACCCTCCAGCTTCAGCAGATGATCCCGTGTTCTAGTATTATGAGAGAAGGCGGTTAAGGGGAGACATGATAGAGGTCTATAGGAATATGCATGGTATGGAGAGGGTGGACAGGGAGAAAAGCTTCTCCCTGTCCACCCTCTCCATACCATGCATATTCCTATAGACCTCTATCATGTCTCTCCTTAACCGCCTTCTTTCCAAGCTAAACAGCCCTAACTGTTTTAGCCACTTTTCATAGGGCAGTTTCTCTAGTCCCCTGATCATTTTGGTTGCTCTTTCTGGAGAGGCATCTAGAGAGCTTTCTGAGAGGTGCGTGCGTGTGTTTGACGGGAACGGAGCTTCATCCGAGGCTAACCTGACAAGACAGGGAGCGAAATCTGCTTCCTCAGACGATTCGGCAGCTCTGCCAAAATCCTGGGAGAGTTGCTGTTCAGAGGCGGCACCCCTAAGGGGCAGAAGCAAATGGCGGCCCGGCAGGAGAAGCGGCGTCAGCAAATCTCTCCAGCTGCCCGGCTGGGTCGTCGTCTTGTCAGCACCCTTGGATGGAGACGGAGCACGCTTGGCTGCCTCCTGGCTGAAGGGCCTGGAAACGTGCAGTTGGCGTTAGCAGATGGGGATGTCAGCACTTATTGGATCTCTGGACTCTTACGGAGACTGGGCGCAAGCAGCCAAGATAACGCTGCGGCTGCCAAGTGGAGAAAGAGAAGTGGGCTCACGTTCCAGTTAATCAGTGTGACTGGAGAAGGTTTTTATATGCTGACTTTCTCTACCATTTATGGAAGAATCTAACCTGCTTACAATCGCCTTCTCTTCCCCTCCCCACAACAGACACCCCGTGAGGTAGGTGGGGCTGAGAGAGAGCTGTGACTAGCCCAAGGTCACCCAGCTGGCTTTGAACACATGAAGCTGCCTTCTACTGATTCAGGCCCTTGGTCCATCAGAATCAGTATTGTCTACTCAGACCGGCAGTGGCTCTCCAGGGTCTCAGGTGGAGGTCTTTCACATC
Source organism: Euleptes europaea (assembly GCF_029931775.1). NCBI lineage: Eukaryota > Metazoa > Chordata > Lepidosauria > Squamata > Sphaerodactylidae > Euleptes > Euleptes europaea. Next base: position 58,885,280 of record NC_079324.1, on the reverse strand, counting down.
ACCTACTTGCCTAGTCCCTTTAACAGGAGATGCCGGGGATTGAACCTGGGACCTTCTGCATGCCAAGCAGACGCTCTGCCACTGAGCTACAGTCCTTCCCCAAAGTGGAGATGCCGGGGATTGAACCCGGGGTCTCATGCATGCAAAGCATGTGCTCTACCACTGAGCTACATCCCCATTTGTGTGTAAGAGTGGGGAAACAAATCCAGTTCACCAGATTAGCCTCTGCAGCTTATGTGGAGGAGAGGGGAATCAAACCCGGTTCTCCAGAACAGAGTCCACTGCTCTTAACCACTACACCACTCTGGCTCTCTAAAATATTTATGGGACGGGAAAGCCTTATTGGCTAATTTTTTTAAGGCATTCCATCTTCCAGGGGGCCCCTGCAGCTGGTGAAGGTTTGGGTCTGGAGGGAGGGCCGGGCGGTATGAGTGATTAGTTGAGTGATCACTGGGTTAAGTGATCACTTTTTCAAATGGGATCCAGGCCAGCTCCAGCTACTTGATAAGGCCAGGGGAAACCTGGTTCGCCTCCGGGATGAATGAATGTTCCCTATTAGTTTTGCTTCTTTTGATCGTTGCATATATTTTTGGCAAGGGTTCCAGTCTCCTGCTTTTGTGATGTTTCTGTAGCTTCGTTAGAACTGTGCACGCATGTGGATTTGTTGATGCGTCAGTAGCATTGCAAAGGGTATAATGGTACCAGAAAGTGGTAAATATAATCATGGTTCTGATTTGCACAAGGTAGAAGTTGAAAATTCAGCTTTTAGGGGTCAAAAGGATAAACAACTCAAAATAAAACTCAATACAGTAGACCCTAGTCTTTTCTTCCCCCTGCTGCACTGTTAGGTGTAGTACTACCTCCAGGCCACATGTTGCGCTGTTGCTGACCTGCAGCAGAGAGCAGAAGAGCTGGTATCACAGTGTGGCAGAATGAATCATAGAATAGAATCATAGAGATGGAAGGGACCACCAGGGTCATCTAGTCCAAACATGCTGAACCTGGGCTAGTTTTAGGCTCTTGGGTCTCTTATAAACCCATGTCAGCTTGAATCCTTGGTTTTTTTGTCCTCTTTGATGACATTGGAGTCTAGTCATACTTGGGCAAAGCATATATTAAAAACAGCCTAGCATGAAAGATGCAGTTCATGATGCTGGCCATAGAATGTAGCTTCTTTTCTTTAGGCTAGACATGTCATTTGTCAAACACAGATAAGGTCTCATGGGACAGCGTTCTCAGGATGGGTTGACCGCTGGAGTAAGCTTCCTGGGTTCAAACGCCCAAATGAATGCTCCTTCATTTCTTTTTTGTTTTCAGATCATAGAATCCTAGAATCGTAGAGTTGGAAGAGACCACCAGGGTCATCTAGTCTAACCCCCTACACAGTGCAGGAAATCCACAATTACCTGGGACGCTTCTGCATGCCAAGCAGATGCTCTACCACTGAGCCATGGCCCCTCCCCTTGGCACAAAACAGCCAAGAGAATGAACAAGCAGCAGCAGGTCTTTTCTCCCAGGGTAGAGTGAGGATAGAAAGGAAAGAGATCACAAGTCCCGGCTGCCTGCAAGTGTTTTGGCAACTTCTCTCCCCCCCCAAATCTGATGCCTCATTAAGAGGCAGATCGATGAACTCCGGCTTGCTCGCCTCCTCCTTCGAAACCATGCCTCGCGGATTGCACAGCACGCCTTGACTTTAATTCTGATTAAATATTTAAAGAACCCCCTCCGTTAGTCAAGGAATGATTTGTCTTGCTTGGCTGTTCGCCTAACCGGGGATTGCTAAGAACCTCCGAGGGGCTGGTCAGCATCTCATTGATTCTTCTGATGCCATGGGAGAAGAAGAAGTTGGTTTTTAATATCCCAATTTTCTCTACATTTTAAAAGGGAAATCAAACCGTAGGTGGGGCTGAGGGAGTTCGGAGAGAACTGTGACTGACCCAAAGTCACACAGCAGGCTTCATGTGGAGGAGTGGGGAAACTGAACCCGGTTTACCAGATTAGAGTCCGCCGCTCATGTGGAGGGGTGGGGAATCAAACCCGGTTCCCCAGTTTAGAGTCCGCCGCTCTTAACCACTACACCATGCTGGCTCCATGGAGTAACATGGAGGGTGAGAAGTGGTTGGAGGCTGCTTGGTAAGGACTGGCTAAAGAAGCAAAGTGAAAATACCCAGAGAGAAGAGCAAGAGTCCAGTAGCACCTTAAAGACTAACACAATTTCTGGCAGGGTATGAGCTTTCATGAGTCATAGAATTATAGAATCATAGAGTTGGAAGGGACCACCAGAGTCATCTAGTCCAACCCCCTGTATAATGCAGGAAATTCACAACTACCTCCCCCCCACACCCCAGGTGACCCCTTCTCCATGCCCAGAAGATGGCCAAGATGCCCTCCTTCTCACGATCTGCCTAAGGTCAAAGAATCAGCATTGCTGACAGTTGGCCATCTAGCCTCTGCCTAAAAACCTCCAGGGAAGGAGAGCTCACCCCCTCCCAAGGAAGCCTGTTCCACTGAGGAACCGCTCTGTTAGAAAATTCTTCCTGATGTCTAGACATAAACTCTTTGGATTTAATTTCAACCCGTTGATTCTGGTCCGACCTTCCGGGGCAACAGAAAACAACTCCACACCCTCCTCTATTTGACAGCTCACTTCTTCAGATACAGCTAGTTAAGAGTCCATCTATCCTTAAGCAGAGAAGAGTGAATTCACACACAGAATAGGGACCAGGGAATCCTGTCTCAATACAAATGCTGATTTCTTCATGCCTACTACCCCTCTGCATATCACATCTGATCCAATCACGCCTGCTAATGTCATTTACCTGGGATCGGCATTTAAATGCTATTGCCTTTGGGTGTCTGAATTCATTCATGTACCTTTAATCCTGAAGCCACTGTGGTGTTGTGGTTGAAGCACTGGGAGGGCCAGGTTCAAATCTCCACTCTGCTGTGAATCTCACTGGGTGACAATGAGCTAATCGCTCTCACTAAGCGTAATCTACCTCATAGGGTTCTTGTGTGGATAAAATGGGGGGGGGGAGAACTGTGTGTGCCGGCTCGAAGCAGTAGGGGAGAGGCCGGGGCTCAGCGGTAGAGCCTCTGCTTGGCATGCAGAAGGTCCCAGGTTCAATCCCTGGCATCTCCAGGTAAAGGCAAGTAGGTGATGTGAAAGACCTCTGCCTGAGACCCTGGAGAGCCTCTGCCGGTCTGAGTAGACAATACTGACTTTGATGGACCGAGGGTCTGATTCAGTAGAAGGCAGCTTTGTGTGTTCATGTATGTTCAGTATAAAAATGTGATTGATAGATGTAACAGAATTTGATGGATCAAGGGTCTGATTCAGTATAAGGCAGCTACATATGGGGGCGGGGGCTGTGGCTCAGTGGTAGAGCATCTACTTGGCATGCAGAAGGTCCCAGGTTCAATCCTTGGCATCTCCAGTTAAAGGGACTAAGTAAGTAGGTGATGTGATAGACCTCTGCCTGAGACCCTGGAGAGCTGCTGCTGGTCTGAGTAGACAATACTCACTTTGATGGACCAAAGGTCTGATTCAGTAGAAGGCAGTTTTGTGTGTTCGTGTGTGTTCAGTATAAAAATGCGATTGATAGTTGCAACACAATTGGATGCTCTGAGCCTATTCACTGGGGACCGTCTATGTCCCCCCCCCCCTGTTTGCTCCTCCAACATTGTTTAGAACTAAAGTTATGCCTGTTGTTCCCTTGCAGAATTAAGGCTGCCGCTGGTGTGAAGATAATAGACATTCGAGTCAATGATCCGGACCAGTGGGGAGTGCAACAAGACGTAGACAATGGAAGAACACAGACCACCGCCACCATTGTGTGTGAACACATCGATCCAAACGTGGAGAGCGGGTAAGAAACCCCAGCTGTGCGGCTGTTTCTTGTCATGAGAAAGGAGTCGGTCCTTTTACAGAGTAGTTGTCTGCTCTTGAATAAGATGTCACTCCTTTTCCCATTTTCCCCTCCAATATCTCTGTGGCTTTCTACTGCTGGAAAATCTCACTGTGGTTTGTCTGAGTATTTTGAATCACGGTATGAAATTCAACTCCCTCCCCCTCCCCCTGATACCCCCCATCTATTCTGTATCCTCCTGGCACAGCCCAACCAGCCTTCATAGAATCATAGAGTTGGAAGGGACCACCAGGGTCATCTAGTCCAACCCTTCACAATTCAGGAAATTAACAACTACCTCCCCCAACATCCCCAGTGACCCCAGCCGTTCCCCCTCCATGCAGGATCCCAGAATCAAAGCACTCCCGACAGATGGCCATCCAGCCTCTGCTTAAAGACCTCCAAAGACGGGGACTCCACCACCCTCTGAGGCAGTGCATTCCACCATCGAACAGCCCTCAACATCAGAAAGTTCTTCCTAATGTTTAGGTGGAATCGCTTTTCTATTAGTTTAAATCCATTACTCCGTGTCCTAGTCTATGAATCATATGTAGTGGTATGTAGATGAATCATATGTAGTGGTACGTAGATGAATCATAGGTAGTGGTATGGCCTGTAATTGAGTAGTCATGATAACCATAGTTAACGTAATTAAACCTTGGTGTCATGGACTCACCTGCTTCTGAGAGCTCGGATGATGAACTAGAACAAGTAGCAGTCTCGCCAGAGAATGCAGCCAACACATCTCCTGAACCAGCTTTTAGATTAACAGAGCCGACTCAGGCGAAGGAAGTACAGACCCCATCGGGAAGCCAGCTATCAGAAGGAGAGGATTTATCCCCAGGACCTCGCAGAAGGAAAAGATTGAGAGCTATAATGAGTGAAAGACGACGCTCTGCAAGAATTCAGAATAGGCGTGGGATGACAGCTGTGGAATATGAGAGTGATTGATTGCCATACCAGCCTCGCTCTGAGAGCCAGCTAGATTTAAGGAACTGAGGAAGAAACCAAAGTGTGGAAGCAATGTACTGATCTCTGGTCTCAGTGCTGCTCCACTTGGTATTTTCTTGCCTGCTTTTGACCCGGACTGCCTTTGGATAACAACGGACTGCCTTGGTAGTGACCCTGTCCTTGGGCTGCCTAATTGACAACTCTGCTGCCTCGACCCTGATAAGTACCAGCCCCGGCCTGACTTCTGGAATTGTTTATCGGACTTTGCATCCCCCGCTGTCTTCACTGCTTAGTGCAGCCTGCCAGCTGCAGAAGCCTCTGGCTTCAGTTTCCTCCTTGGCTTCTGGCCACCCCCTCCCTCACTCCCTCTGCACCGTGCTGCAATAGCAGCCCAGCTTGCCTGCCCGGCCAGTACACTTGGTTTTGCAATATGTTTAGAATCTCTGACTCCAGGTTCAGAAATTCCTGGAGATCTGAGGCTGGAGCTTGAGGAGGGTGGGGTTTGGGTAGGGGAGGGGCCTCAACAGGGTACAATGCCATAAAGTCCATCCTCCAAAGCTGCCATTTCCTCCAGGGGAGCTGATCTCTATAGTCTGGGGATCAGTTGTAACTCCAGGAGATCTCCAGACCCCACCTGGAAGCTGGCGACCCTAATGATATTTGAGATGTGCTCCCCTTTGTGGTTTGTCTTTGGTTTGTCAGGGAGGAGCTGTGGCTCAGTGGTAGAGGATCTGCTTGGCACGCAGAAGGTCCCAGGTTCAGTCCCCGGCAACTCCAGTTAAAGGGACCAGGCAAGTAGGTGATGTGAAAGACCTCTGCCTGAGACCCTGGAGAGCCGCTGCCGGACTGAGTAGACAATGCTGACTTTGATGGACCAAGAGTCTGATTCAGCAGAAGGCAGCTTCATGTGTTCAAAATCAGATGGAGACGGGGAGCAATGGAGACGGGGGAAGGGGCAGTGGAAATTTCCCTTCTTCTACTGTGCTGGAAGCTAAGTACGTCGTGCGATAATGGCCACTCCTGTGCATGAGATGGCTAGTTGGAAGCTTTGCGGGATATCAAATCACATCACGCTCCAGATTTTCCCATTACCGTTCTAGTGACCTGAGTTTCCATTTAGAGCTGCGTGAAAGAAAAATCACGTTAATAAAGAGGCATTGAGGTTAAAGGGAGAAAATGTAACGTAATTTTCATCTGAGGGGGAGGGAAGGGGGAAAAATCTCCCTTAATTGAAGCGAAGTAACTCGATTTTTTTTAAGTTAGCTGGAAACCCGGCGAGAACGTTAAAAGTTTTGCTAATCCGTGAAATTATACCTGTCACAGTAACTTAGTTTTTATTAACACCGGTCCCTGCTTTGTGTTGAACTGATAAATTACACAAAAGCAATAGATTGAAAGTTAATTAATACCCTGGCCCTTTCCTTTGTGAGATTAGTTTTAATATTTTTGGATTAATTAAAGTATGCAAATGGAAAAACTCCAAAAGATCCGTTCCAGATTTGCAAATATTGTTGTGCTCAGAGTATATTTAACTTTGATCTTTCTTTTAATGTGCTCTTCTGGTTTACTGCGTTGCTGGTTTCGAAGGTTGAACTGCTTCCTTAAAACATGCCCCCCCCCACACAACAAAACACAATACCTCATAATATTTCTAGGCAAAGCCAATCACTTTCTAGTCATTTTTGCACTGAAAAGCAAGCAAGAAAACAAAAACAACCCCCCCCAACTCCAGTTCAGCTAAAAAAACAAGAACTGACTCTGGTTCAGAGCTGTTTGCTTTGCCTGGTAGCAGCTCTCCAAGGTCTAAGGAAAGAAGAGGTTTTTCAACACCTCCTTCCTGAGTTTCTTTAGCTGGAGGTGGCGGGGGTCACATGTAGAAGGGTCTAAGCAGGGGCTTCGTCATCGAGCCACCCCCATGGGCCATTTATGTAGGGGTATTTACCTCGCAGTCCCTGCTGGACTGCTGTGAGGTTTCCTTTGCATTATTCATGATTTTACCGACCTTCAGACGTAACTTCGCTCTGGCCTCCTTCTTCCCCCGCAGTTCTAGGATCCTGTTTCAGAACAAATTTAAATACTGCTTCGAGGCAAGAGCAACACAAATTTCCCCCATTTCCATGTACAGCTCTTAACTTCAGGTTTCTCTCCCCATGTCCATTTTGGCTTCTCCCTCCGACGTGTCTGTCCCTCCCATCCAACCCCTTCCCTCAAAGCAAAGCACAAAGGAGTGAAGCCTTCATGAAATGTGCAGGAAGAAACTGTAGAGGGGCTGCAAAGATAGTAAGGCAACTCCTGGCAGGGAGCTGTTGAAGAAAAGTAGGGAGGAATACCCAGCAAAAGCACTTGCAGTCCCTTTAAGAGATGACCTGCCTCCTCCAAGTAAAGTGCAACAAGGCTGCTTTGCAGGGGGAGGGACTCAGAAACTCTGTGATTCACTGGGGATGCCTAATTAATCTCAAGGTACTCCTGGAATTTGGGAGGGGGAGCCCTCATGCATGTGATGTTTGAGAATTCGGAACAGAAAACTGTGCAGCAAACCAAACACAAATTTCCCATGCGTAAATGACCATGTAGTTCTGCTGAGTTGTGCACCAGCTGAAGCTTCAGAGCTGTCTTCAAGGGTAGCCCCACGCCAAGCACATTGCAGCAGTCTAGTCTGAATGGCATTATCAGTTTGGTCACTGTGGCCATTTTGGCTAGTATTTAAGCCCATCAGCAGAAGCAGTTTTGCGAGCTCCACTTCATGTGAGCACTCCAAGAGACTTTGGAGGAACTGTGTGCATGAAGATGAGGAATCAAGCACTCTCTTTAAATTTCCAAGATGGCTGTCAAGGGTACTCAACTTTCCGAGCATCTCCCTCCCTCTTTGAGCTCGTAGCTGCTATTATTCTCTCCTGCACTTGCCTACCATAAAAGTCGCAATGTACCTCACAGTCAGGCAAACGACGGCATTAGATGGTAATGCGTTCATAAATCCCGTCTTTATTCCTTTCTGTTAGCCTTATCTTTCGGAACCCTTTTCAAATTTGCTTACTTTTAAAATCTTTCCTCCCCCTTCCTCATTTCCACAGTATTATCCCTTATCGGGGCTTTTTCATCTCAAGTTCTCCAATTTGTTCACACAAATTGAGTGTTCATTAAGATAATTCAAATTAAGACCTTTCCTCCTTTCATGCCTAGTGCATCCCATAATTTTTTCTCTCTCTCGCTCTCTTGGAGAGTACATATATTTATATATTTTCGCAAAAGGCCTTATCACAATGTCTCAGGAGGTTTACATTATATTTCATTAGAAGTCCATTTTGTTCAAGGTTGTTTCAATTCATAGATTAAAGCTTTTCTCGGGGTTTCGTATTGTTAGGAACACATTCCTGAATTTGCTTCTTTAGTAGTCAGACACATACCATGCGCTGGTATGCAGCTGTTCTTTGATAATGCTGTTCAGCAAGGCACATTTCCTTTTTAAAAATTTGAAAAATAATTTCAGGGCGTCGCTGATAAGTGATTGTCCCAGTTTCCAAATGGGGACCATTTAGATTTCTGAAGACCAACAGAAGGGGCAGATCCAAGGAAATGGGAGCACGTTAATGTTGGTTCACCTATGCATAGACATCACTCTCTGTGCAATCCTATGCCGAGTTTCTCCAGTCTAAGCCCATTGAAATGACTTGGTTTAGACTGCATGAACTCTCTTTAGGATTGCACTGTCAGTTTACTAAGCATTGGATGACTGGAGACCAAGCCCTACGACGAAAGGCTGAGAGATTTGGGAATGTTTAGTCTGGAGGAGGTTGAGGGGAGACACGATTGCTCTCTTTAAGTATTTGAACTTCTTTCACCTAGAGGAGGAGTGGGGAAACTAACCCTGTCCGCCAGATTAGAGTCCACTGCTCATGTGGAGGAGTGAGGAATCAAACCTGGTTCTCCAGATTAGAGTCCACCGCTCATGTCAAAGAGTGGGGAATCAAACTGGGTTCTCCAGATTAGAGTCTGCTGCTCATATGTAGGAGTGGGGAAACCAACCTGGTCCACCAGATTAGAGTCCAGTGCTCATGTGGAGGAGTGGGGAGTCAAACCTGGTTCACTAGATTAGATTCCGCCGTTCGTGTGGAGGAGTGGGGAATCAAACCCGGTTCTTCAGATTAGAGTCCACCGCTCCAAACCACCGCTCTTAACCACCATGCTGGCAGTAGCGGTTTTTAGGCCAGTCCTGCCCTAAGGTATTTGGGACTGGAACCCTCCTAGATTCAAACTAAAAGGGATCTGAATAAGTGCTGATTGAGAAGTGAGATTCTAGCTTAGGGGCAGCAGAGTACAGCGTTTGCAATAGTGTTGAGGTATGTTAATGTTAAGCGTATCTTAGGGAACAGTCGCCTCCTTCCAGTGGAAAATCTGAAATTGTTCCTTCCTTTTACTCTTTGTCCCTGCTTTTGTTTCTCCGGTGTGGAAAGGCAAAGTACCTGTGGGCGGCACATAAACTGTTGCCCAGCAACTTATAAGTGCATGAAAGATTGCTATAGTGGCGGACTGGGAACTCTTTGTTCCCAGGGACTGCTCAAAGCCAGACAAGAGAGAATGGGGAAATTTCAGGAGAGAGAGGCGGGGTGGTGGTGGTGGTGAAATCCCCAGAAACATTTTCACATAGCTGGGCCAACCAGCAGGAGATTATGTTTGGAAATGGAAAAGAAAAAGACCCAAACAAAATAGCTTAGAGTAATATCTCTCTGGAATTGTTTGACTTTGACTTGGTTTAGATCTCAGAAAACGGTGGTTTAACTTAATGACGGTTAATATGATTGTCTTCCTGACACAAAATTAAAGCCCCAGGAGAAATCTAGGACATTTGGCCATCTTATTGCTTAAGCTGATGCTTAGGGGAGGGGCCGTGGCTTAGTGTCAGAGCCTCTGCTTGGCATGCAGAAGGTCCCAGGTTCAATCCCCGGCATCTCCAGTTAAAGGGACCCGACAAATAGGTGATGTGAAAGACCTCAACCTGAGACCCTGGAGAGCCACTCTTGGTCTGAGTAGACTATACTGACTCTAATGGACTAAGGGTCTGATTCAATATAAGGCAGCTTCATGTGTTCATGTGTTCCAACTCTATTCTTCAGAGATCAGTGGAACTTTAAGGCTTATCGAAAGCTAAGGTGTGCTCGTGGTCACGCCAGGCTTGAAATTCACATCTAACCAATAAGAATGCTCGTCTATTGCAGTATGAAAATGTAAAACGATTTTAAATATATTAGACCTATAAGAATGCTCATCTATGGCAGACGGATTGCTTTTACCACTCCCTTTTTTTCCTTTCCTGTACCTTATATTTACAATTTTTTTTTTAAGGCAGCTTCATGTTTTTCAACTCTATTCTTCGGAGATCAGTGGAACTTTCTTTAAGGCTTATCGAAAGCTAAGGTGTGCTCATGGTCACTCCAGGCTTGAAACTCACATCTCAGTGGACCAAATCCATTGTTCTGACTGCTTTTTCTTTTGCCATCAAGCCACAGCTGATTTATGGCATTTCGGCTTTATTTCTGGGTTTATCGAAAAATTCAGGTTCATTATAGTCTATGGGGATTTTTCAAAGATCCTTTGGGGGGGGCATTTTTGGAGTTCCCAAATTTGTGCAGTATGGTGAAGTTTACAGTGCTTCTCTATGGAGGAGGAGGGGCGACCCCTTCCGATCCACATAACACCAGACCCCGTGACCCAATCTTCACCAGACTTCGGGGTTCATGCAAGGAGAGTCCCTTGAAGCTATCCTGAAAATGTGGGAACTCTACCTCCAAAAACGCCTCCCCCGGAGCTCATTAAAAAATTCCCATAGTGAAAAGCCTGGGGAAAGCCGAAGGCCAAAAATGCCAAATACCTATTTGGCTGATTCGGCGATTGGCTATCCAGCTTCGTTTTTATTCCCAGGTTTTGGTGTTCGGTAAAACCAAAATCCCAATATTGCTGAAACGGCTACTTTCGGGTTTATTTTCGGGTCAGGTTTATTGATATACTCAACTTTAGTATTTGGATGGGAGACCACCAAGGAATACCAGGGTTGCTATGCAGAGGAAGGCACTGGCAAACCACCTCTGTTAGTCTCTTGCCATGAAAACCCCCAAAAGGGGTCGCCATGAGTCGGCTGCAACTTGGTGGCACTTTACACACACACACATAAGTATGTGAGGGTTCATTCATCATTTCATTGGTGTCACTTTGGAGGGCAGGAAACAAGGCATGAGGGCTGGAAGGCGGAGGGGGCCGTGCTCAGAACAGACTGGAGAATCGTTTCCATCCTGGGCCAGGAACAATGAAAATAATGTAGATGCTTCCTGCCGAGAATCTAATAGCCAGGTAACCACATGGAGCCCGACTAGCAAGCCAGCCCTTTGTTTCTCCCCCACCTTCCCTCGTCTTATTTAGGCAGGCGGACTGCCGATTCAATAAAACCTCCAGCTGAGACGGGTCACTGTGATTATTGACTGGTGTCATCCGAATAATTACTATTTGCCTTGACTTCTCTGAGCCTCTCCCCAAAATAAGAGCCGCTTAGGGATGGGTCAGTACGATTTCTCCCCCTAGCCTCCCCGAAAATATTTCACTGTTTAAAAAAATGGGCTTTGCTCTTGCTGTGCCGGCTTATTGCAACGGAAAGGGCTGTTTTACCAAGTAATAAAGCCTCCATGGCTAGTGAGAGAGAGAGAGAGAGAGAGATTTTGCCCTCCGGTGTTACAGCGGGGGACCTCCACATAGTGAAGAAGTACTATTGTATTTATTAAACCCTGAGAGAGTGCAAGTTTTTCCTCTGTAAAGAGACCTGGAGAGAGGGAAAGAGAGAGAGAGAGAGAGAAGCCACATGGAAGAGAAGATTGTAGGTGGATTCACATCTCCCTTTGGGCCCTGCTTTTTCCTGTTGCCCTTGGGGTGTCCCATGCAAAGTTAAACTGCCGAAGATTAAAAGGGAGGGGGTTGCAGTGTGGTGTAGTGGTTAAGAGCAGCAGACTCTAATCTGGAGAACCGGGTTTGATTCTCTGCTCCTCCACATGAATGGCAGACTAATCTGGAGAACCGGGTTTGATTCCCTGCTGCTCCACATGAGCGGCAGACTCTAATCTGGAGAACTGGGTTTGATTCCCCGCTCTTCCACATGAGTGGCGGACTCTAATCTGGAGAACTGGGTTGGTTTCCTCACTCCCCCACATGAAGCCTGCTGGGGAACCTTGGGCCAGTCACAGTTTTCTCAGAACTCTCACAGCCCCACCTACCTCACAAGGCGTTTGTTGTGGGGAGGGGAAGGGAAGGTGAGTGTAATCCCCTTTGAGACTTCTTAAAGGTAGAAAAAAGTGGGGTATAAAAACCAACTGAGAACTACTACTACTACTACTACTTCTTCTTCTTCCTCTTCCTCCTCCTCTCTTTCTGGGGATTGACGTGGGGGTCGCAGATCTGTTTGCCTTGTAGGCGTGTCCCTATGCCTTCCCTGATGCTCTCACTGTATGTTTGTAAAAGAAACCCACTTTACTGAGACAACTCCGGTCTTTGCTGTGGTCCAAATGAAGCCAAACCCGACAGCAGTGCTCCTGGAACTTCCTGTCCCTTGGCTAAGAGAGGACCACATGCAAAAGCAGCTTCGGTGGCTTCAGAAGGACCTGTGGCTCAGTGGCAGAACATCTGCTTTGCTTGCAGAAGGTCCCAAGTTCAATCCCCAGCATTTCTCATTAAAGGGATCAGATGGTAGGCTGTGTGAAAGGCTTCTGTCTGAGACTATGGAGAGCCGCTGCTACTGACCTTGATAGATGAATGTTCTGACTCAGTAGAAGGCAGCTTCATATTTTCACAAGCATGCTGTGCTTCAGTAGAAGATGAGGATTGAGGGTCAAAGGCAGGAGAAGAATGGAAGGGATGAGGTGGGGGGATTGGCCTTGAATATGTGACCAGCAGGGACCCTGTTCAGAATTTTTGTTAAAAAAATATATATGGAAGATGGCCATCATAATGGACTTTTTGGTTTGGATGCCGTTTCATCTGCTGGGCATCTGACAGCTTAAAAAAACAGCCTGAAGCTTGGCAATGAGAGAGTTAACCGTCTTTCCAAAGAAATCCAGGGAATCTGCAGGCCATTTTGACCCATCGCCGCAATGTGGTGTGCACAGTGTTAGTTTAACAAGAAATATGGGTTTAATTTCAGGGTAGGGTAGTCCGTAAAATGAAGGCTGTAAGAACATATTGGTGGGTCGCAGTCAGTGTGTGTGTGTGGGGCAGCGGGGAGCAACAGCGGATACTTGCTGTTTGCAGGGCAGGGGTTGGCTATCTCTTGATGAAGAAGAGTTGGTTTTTGTATGCTGACTTTTTCTGCCACTTAAGGGAGACTCAAACCAGCTTACAATCTCCTTCCCTTCCCCTCCCCACAGCAGACACCCTGTGAGGTAGGTGGGGCTGAGAGAGCTCAAAGAGAGCTGTGACTGTGTGAGTGTGTGTGTTTGTGTGCTCGCATGAAGAGGAAGAGAAGCAGTGGAGGTCGTCTTGTCCAGCGTCCCCCCCCCCCAACTTGGAACTAGCCCTGCAAGACTAAGACCTGAGAACTGCTGCTTCTGCTTCTGCTTCTTTTTCTGCTTCTTCTGCTTCTGCTTCTTCTTCTCCTCCTCCTCCTCCTCCTCCTCCTCCTCCTCCTCCTCCTCCTCCTCCTCCTCTTGGAAGGTTCATTCCCACCATCCCGGGACAAAGGGCTTCGCATCCATTACCGGCTGTGGATGTATGAAGGTCCTTTCCAAAAAGTTTTCAAGAGGGGCCATCGGCCGCCATCTTCCGGAGTCGAGCGAGGCTCAAATGTGGCTCCCAATGAATTGGCATTCGGCTTGTTTCAGAGCTGTGGGCCGGATGATTTGCCGCAAGTGTCTTGTTTATCATTTGACTTTTTAATTAGATGCATTTGGTACGGGTGCCGGGGAGGGGGAGGCGGCTGGGAAGGCGTGACATTTTGCATGCAAATCGTAACGTTGGCGTAACAGTGGCAAGGCTTTTTAATTTCAGGGTAGGCTAGTTTGCATAAATAAAGACTGCATTTTTTAAAAAAAAGGCAGCAGGGGAGCTGGGGGTGGGAACACAGCTCCAAACATTCCTGCGAAACATTGCCGTGCCGGTAACCCCCTGGGAACTCACCTTCTCTCTGGTGTCAGGTATGAAAGAGAGGAAGGATCGTGGGCTGGTGATTAATCGCTCCTGTTGAACAGGAGAGGCGAGGGAAACTTTCGTCGGGTCAAAAGGTGGGCCTGCTGCAACAGCTGGAGAACATCTGCGGCGGCAGGGACAGATGATGCCGCCTTACACCGAGCCAGATGGTCGGTCCAATCTGGCAGATTTAAGGAAGATGTTCCTTATTTCTGAACTTCAAAGTGTTACATTTCTGCTTGCATTTGCTGCCGCGAGTGATTCATAGCCACGCGAATACACCTTTGTGCTAGGGGGAAGGGGGTTAGAGGCTAGGTCATTATAGGGAAACGGTTGATACACCATCCTTTTCTTTAAGACATTCCTCCCTGAAAAGGTGGCAGAGGAGAAGACTGGCTCAGCCTTGAGAAGTCTTGTTGCGTGGCTTCCCCCCTCCCCTGCAAATCCAGACTAAATTATGCAAAACAAGAGCGAGGATGCAGTTGTCTTCAACTATCCTTATTTCTGCTGCGGACCTCATTTTGCTTTTCTTGGTGCAAAATATGGATTCCCAGATAAACACACCAGTCCTTGTAGTTGCCAAAATAGCTCAGTTGGGAGAGCGTTAGGCTGAAGATCTAAAGGTCCCTGGTTCGATCCCGGGTTTGAGCAGATGCTTTAGGGGAGGGGCTGTGGCTGACTTTGTAGAGCATCTGCTTGGCGTGCAGAAGGTCCCAGGTTCAAGGGACTAGGCAAGTAGGTGATGTGAAAGACCTCTGCCTGAGACCCTGGAGAGCCACTGCCAGTCTGAGTAGGCAATACTGACTTTGATTAACCGAGGGTCTGATTCAGTATAAGGCAGCTTCATGGGTTCCTTTTTCCCAGTGAATGTTGTTTTGACTGCCAAGAGTAGCTGCCTGGAGATCTCCCGGAATTACAACCGATCTCCAGACTACAGAGATCAGTTCCCTTGGAGAAAAGGGTTGCTTTGGAGGGTGGATTCTACGGCATGATACCCTTATGAGGTCCTTCCCCATTCTCCACCTTCAAATTCCAGGGATTTCCCAACGCAGAGGTGGCAGCCCTAACCTATAAGGGCACTGGGAACTGAGTTGTGAAAACCAACTGGCCTGGAAAGTACTGGCTGGTGGCAGAGCAGGCGCACCCTTGCTTCTGACTGGCGGTGGAAATGCGGCTTCGACGGCGGTGGAAGGGGAGACGGTTCTGCAGGAAGGAACGTTCCCGCTCGGCTCGCTGTCGCCACGATTGGGACGCCGCACTTCAATTGCGTCTAATTGATATCTTGCAAATGAGTAATCTATTCCGAGTAAGAATTGAGTGGTGAAATTACCACAGAAGGAGTTCTTAATAACAGGTGTTCTGACTAGAGGAATGAGAGATGGAATGGCAACGAGGAGGGTGATTTCTCCCACTCCTCTCCGTTGTGTATCTGCCGCCACCGTTGTTCAGATATTATTGTGCCACGATACAGCTGGTTCTTCTGGAACTTATGTGGGAGAAGGGCCGTTTGAAACATTTCTTATTTCACTTTATTTATATTCCACCTTTTCCCACAATGGAGACCCAAAGCGGTTTACCGCATTTTCTCTCCTCACTTTTATCCTCACAACTACCCTGCAAGGTAGGTCAGGCTAAGGGTATGTGACGGGCTCAAGGTCACCCAGCAGACTTCTGTGGCAGAGTGGGGATTCGAACCTGGGTCTCCCAGATCCACGTCTGGCACTCTAACTGTGACACCATGCTGACTT
Source organism: Euleptes europaea (assembly GCF_029931775.1). Lineage (NCBI taxonomy): Eukaryota > Metazoa > Chordata > Lepidosauria > Squamata > Sphaerodactylidae > Euleptes > Euleptes europaea. Next base: position 58,869,517 of record NC_079324.1, on the reverse strand, counting down.
TGATATGGTGAGGTGCAGTGGCCAGAGTTTCTGGCTAGGGCTGGAGGGACCCGGGTTCAAATCCTCCCTCTTTCATGACCTGATTGTGTGACCTTTGACTAGTCTCTCTCCATTTGACATACCTCTTGGGACCATTGTGAGGCACAGTAGTTATGGTTGACAACTGATACCTGGGAGCAAATCCCAGGGGCAGCCATGTGTCAATCATTCCCTATGGCTCTGGATAACCTATATTTTGAGAGGGAAATGGGGATAATCCCTTGAGGACCAAAGAATGCATGATGTGATCTGTAGAATGAATACAATAATAATATAGAAGAAAGAGCAGGAGAAGAAGAAGAGTTGGTTTTTATATGCCGACTTTCTCTACCACTTAAGGAAGAATCAAACCGGCTGACAATCACCTTCCCTTCTCCTCCCCGAAACAGACACCCTGCGAGGTAGGTGGGGCTGAGAGAGCTCTCAGAGAGCTGTGACTAGCCCAAGGTCACCCAGCTGGCTTCATGTGGAGGAGTGGGGAAACCAACCCAGTTCCCCAGATTAAGTGTCCGCCGCTCATGTGGATGAGTGAGGAATCAAACCCGGTTCTCCAGATCAGAGTCCACCACTCCAAGCCACTGCTCTTAATGACTACACCACACTCATCAGATTTTGGAAGTTAAGCTGGGTTGCCCCTGGTTTGTATTTGGATGGGAGACCACCAAGCAAGTCCAGGGTTGCTATACAGAGGCAGGTAATGGCAAACCATCTCTTTTCATCTCTTGTCTTGAAAACCCTACGGGATCGCCATAAATCAGCTGTGATCTTACAGCCCTCACCTCGTGGGTTTTCCTTAGGCAATAAGATGCACTCTTGGGAAGTTGGGAACGAGAGTAACCCGCCGGGCTTGAGATCTCTACAGTCTAGAGGGATCCAAACCTCTTGGGGGCTAGGAAGGTGAGATTCCTGGCCACGGGGGTAACAGGAAGCACCTCCCCTAGACCATGGCAGTCTAGCTCCCTTGTGGCATTAAACTTCTAGGAAGAGCACAGCAGCCAAGGGAGGAGCTGAAAGGACCTGGTGAAGGCCCCAAATGGAGAAAACCAACCTGGAGCTCGGGTGGAAGAAGGTGGAGAGGAAGAGAAGGGCAGGGTACTTAGCCTGACCAAATGGCAAATTAAACTAAATTGAAACTTATCCTATTCCTTTGGTGTTGGTTTATCCTTGGCAACGTCATTTGAAGATGTAGGGACTGTGGCTCAGTGGTAGAGCATCTGCTTGGCATGCAGAAGGTCCCAGGTTCAATCCCCAGCATCTCCATCTCCAAGGGCAAGTACCTGAGACCCTGGAGAGCTGCTGCCGGTCTGAGTAGACAATACTGAGTGTGATGGACCAAGGGTCTGATACAGTATAAGGCAGCTTCACGTGTTCATGTGATGGAAAGTTCCCAGTGGCCCCTAGCCTTGGGGGCATGATACCTTGCAATCCCTGGGAGGGATAAACAAAGCAAGATGGAGTAAGGTGGTCAGGAGGGGGAGGGACCAGGACCCTGGGTTGCCAACAGCATCCTGGAGGCTCCAGCAGCTGACCATTGGTGTCCACCGTGCCCAATGCCATGATTTTATGCTCACAGCAATCTTCTGTGGTAGATTTGGCTGAGAGAATAGGCCTTTTCAGGTATTGTGTTTTAGCATGCGCATGGGGAGCATGCGCTTCTCGTACTCCTGCTGACTTGTGCGATGACCATTTTGCCTGAAAGAAATGCATGTATTTTCAGCTTCAGTACATGCTTATTAGAACACTGGAAAATTAGGGCTTGATACACATCTGGTGGTGAAAAGTGCTGCAAAGTCATCGGCGACCTGCGCTGAATCTGTAGGGTTTTCAGGGCAAGAGACGAACAGAGGTGGTTTGCCGTTGCCTGCCTCTGAATAGCAAGCTGGGTATTCCTTCGTGTATTCCCATCCAAGTACTAACCAGGGCCGATCCTGCGGAGCTTCCAAGATCTGATGAGACTGGACTAGTCTGAGCCATCCAGGACATAAGGACATAAGAAAAGCCATGCTGGATCAGAACAAGGTCCATCAAGTCCAACAGTCTGTTCACACAGTGGCCAACCAGGTGCCTCTAGGAAGCCCACAAACAAGACGACTGCAGCATCATTATCTTGCCTGTTTTCCACAGCACCTCAGATAATAGGCATGCTCCTCTGATCCTGGAGAGAATAGGGACACATCATGACTAGTATCCATTTAGACCAGTAGCTATGAATAGCCCTCTCCTCCATGAACATGTCTACTCCCCTCTTAAAGCCTTCCAAGTCGGCAGCCATCCCCACACCCTGGGGCAGGGAGTTCCACAATTTAACTATGCTTGGTACACATGTACCAAGGCTAAAAATACATGTACCTTCAGACAAAACGACGATCACATGTATCAGGAAGGCCACATGTAGTTTGTTCTGCCCATGCTCCTGGTAAAATGTAATGACCGAAAAGGGCTAGTGTGACTGGCTTTATGGCAGAGCAGGGATTTGAACCCGGATTTCTTGGTCCCAGTATAACCACTGCACCCCACCTGCTTTTGGGTCGTCCTTGAAAACTTGTATTTTGTTTTGATATACCACATGGCAGTTTATATACATGCCATTTTACGAATAACATGAGCCAGCTCTATGCCCAGCGGGGCTTATACCCTTTTGATTCTGGTGTTGAAAAGGAGAGTGAATGTTTCTAAATTGCTTTGCTCCCAAATAAGAGGGAGGCAGGGTCGGAGAGCAACTTCGCCGTTTATTTTATCGACGGAATGCTTTTGTACCTCGGCCAGTTGGAAGCTGGGCCTCCCATTTAGACTTCCATTAGGGCTGTGTTGATATGCTTACTTACCAATCAATGCATTAATGTGCAAAATGCTAACAACCAGTTTATTAGGCCTTTCGCCAGGATTTAGGCCCATTTTATTGTCGTGAGATGCTGCCATCAAGATTGGCGAGCCTTTAAAAGCTGCTGCGTTGATTTGTTTGGGGTTGCACTGGTGCCAAATATTTTATAAAAACAGCTCAGCATGAACTTTGCATAAATTAACGTTGTCCACTCGGCATTTGCCCAAGAATATCGCTTGTGCTTTATGTTTTTTTAAAAAAAGGTTTGATTTAAAAGCTAATGCTAAAATGGCCATAAAAAGAAAAACATACCGTAATGTAAATATGATCAGAATTAGCTGTTAATGGGAAAAAAGAGCATTCGTAACAGACTTTCCTTAGCATGGATGGGTGGAGATTGTGACTTGATTTCATAAAGCTATTCTAAGAAGGAACCCAAGTGGGTAAAGGGAGGAGCTAGGGAAAGTGGATAAATCTTGGAATTGGGACCCTGTCATCAAGTCCTAGAACTGGAAGGGGCCTTACATATGTCCTATCTCATCCAAGCAGCCAAAGTAGCCCTGACTAGCTGGATCTTGACAGAGCTTGGAAGCTAAGCAGGGTCAGCCCTGGTTCTTACTTGGATGGGAGACCCCCAAGGAAGTCCAGGGTTGCTACGCAGAGGCAGGCAATGGCAAAACCACCTCTGAACGTCTCTTGCCTTGAAAATCCTACAGGGCTACCATAAGACAGTGGAGACTTGACGGCATTTTCCACCGCTATTAATGTGGGTTGACGTGGATGGCCCAGGCTAGCCCAACCGTGGAAGCTAAGCTGGGTCAGTCCAGCTTAGTATTTGGATGGGAGACCACCAAGGAGTACCTGAAGTACTTGAAGGGCTGTCAAAGTACTTGAAGGGCTGTCACATAGAGGAGGGTGCCAAGTCATTTTCTGTTGCCTCAGAAGGTCGCACCAGAAACAACGGGTTGAAATTAAATCAAAAAAGTTTCTGTCTGGACATTAGGAAGAATTTTCTAACAGAGAGGTTCCTCGGTGGAACAGGCTTCCTCGGAAGGTGGTAAGTGCTCCTTCCCTGGAGGTTTTTAAGAAGAGGTTAGATGGCCATCTGTCAGCAGTGCTGATTCTATAACCTTAAGCAGATGATGAGAGGGAACACATCTTGGTCATCTTCTGGGCATGTAGTGGGGGTCACCATGGGTGGAGGCTGTTGTGAATGTCCTGCATTGTGCAGGGGGTTGGACTAGATGACCCTGGTGGTCCCCTTCCAACTCTACGATTCTATGATTCTAAGGAAGTCCATTGTTGTTGCGCAGAGGCAGGCACTGGCAAAACACCTCTGTTTGTCTCTGCCCTAACCTGGATGGCTAGCCCGGTCTTGTCAGATCTCAGAAGCTAAGCAGGGTCAGCCCTGGTTTGTGCTTGGATGGGTGACCACCAAGTAAGACTGGGGTTGCTGTGCAGAACCAGGCAATGGCAAACCCTCTACGTTCCTTTCTTGCCTTTAAAACCCTGTGAAGGGTCACCACAAGGTAGTTGCAACCGGATGGTGCACAGTTCTTATTATTATCTGGTCCAAGCTCTGGCTACTGCAGGAAGGCCAAAGCTAGAGTAACCCTGGCCAGATGGTGGTTCAGCTTCCACTTGAAGACCTCCAGCAAGAGAGAGTCTAACTGAATCTGTTGTCAGACTGTTGCCGTTAGGGATTTTCTCCAAATGTTCAACCTGGACCTATCACTTAAGCCCCTTGGAAATGGAAAGTGCTGTCAAATTGCAGCTGACCTACGGCGACCCCATAGGGTTTTCAAGGCAAGAGACCAACAGAGGTGGTATGCCATTGCCTGCCTTTGCATAGTGACCCTGGACATCCTTGAAGGTCTCCCATCCAATTAGTAACATCCAGTTGGGTGTGGTGGAACACAGGCAGGAAGGTGCTGCTGCACTCGTCTTGTTAGTGGCTTCCTAGAGGCGTCTGGTTGGCCACTATGTGAACAGACTGCTGGACTTGATGGGCCCTGGTCTGATCCAGCAGGGCCTTTCTTATGTTCTTATGTTAGGACTGACCCTGCTTACCCTGAGATGTGACAAGATCTCAGTCTGGGCCATCCAGATCAGGGCTAAGCTCCTTAGACTGGGAGTAGCCAGAAGCATTTTGGTCCTCCTACAGGGAGGGGCTGTGGCTCAGTGTTAGAGCATCTGCTTGGCATGCAGAAGGCCCCAGGTCCAATCCCCGGCATCTCCAGTTAAAGGGACTAGGCAAGTAGGTGATGTGAAAGACCCCTGCCTGAGACCCTGGAGAGCCGCTGCTGGTGCGAGTAGACAAAGCTGACTTTGATGGACCAAGGGTCTGAGTCAGTATAAGGCAGCTTCATGTGTTCATGTGATGGGTTTACAACAACAAATGTGTCTGAAATGGGGATTAGCCCATAGGGGTGATGGTTGTGGAATATCCCGGTGTGGATCATTTTCTGGAAATTATTTGGAAAGTGGAGCCACCAGTGGGGGTTCAAGTTCTGGGGGCCCCTGGAGCTGAGCAAGTCATGTGATTTGCTTTCCATGTGATGTTTAGGTTGGGTCTGGGTGGTAACAAGGAGCCAAAGGGAATCCTTGTGCTAATCCTTGTTTTTGATGCTTGTTGGGTCTTTGTTCATTCACATGCTTTGGGAGTAGCCAACAACACCACTTCCTTTTGGGAAGGGGGTGAGAATATGGGCATATGTCCCCTGAGGGGAAAAAATAGATCTTTGTTCAGATCTTTGTGAGCCAGAATGGTGTAGTGATTAAGAGCAGCGGTCTCTAATCTGGAGAAATGGGTTAGAATCTGTGCTCTTCCACATGAGCGGCAGACTCTAGTTTGGTGAACTGGGTTTGATTCCCCACTCCTACACATGAGCCAGCATAGTGTAGTGCTTAAGAGCGGTGGTTTGGAGTGGTGGACTTTGATCTGGAGAACCGGGTTGGATTCCCCACACCTCCACATGAGCAGCGGAGGCTCGTCTGGTGAACTGGATTTGTTTCTCCACTCCTCCACAAAAAGCCAGCTGGGTGACCTTGGGCTAGTCACAGCTCTCTCAGCCCCACCTACCTCACAGAGTGTCTGTTGTGGGGCATATACTACTACTACTTCTTCTTCTTCTTCTTCTTCATCTTCATCTTCTTCCTCCTGCTCCTCCTGCTCCTCCTCCAACTTAGGAGTGAACTGAAAGCCCTGGCATTTTGGGTCCAGAGCATCACGGGGAGTTTGTTATCCTTCCCTTATAGGAAACTGCCTTCTGCAGATTTCGACTTTGAGAATGCAAAAACTGGCATTTTGAGGCACTTGTCCTAATGGCATGCCACTGCCCACATTTAGTGTCAAGAGGAGGAAATAAGTTATTCCCCCTCCCCAGTTTCAAAAGGCTGGATTTTAAGTAGGATATAATGAATGAAAATGCCACAGTTCAAAAATAATAATCTGCAGATAAGCTGATGGCTTGTCTGTCACCCTCGGGGATAAAAAGGAGGGATGTGACCGGGGTTGCGCTGACACCCTGCTTAAAACATTTAAAGAGAGCAATCAGACAACTTCACTGGCTCCCGGTTGGTTTCTGGGTAGGATACGGTGAGCTGATTCTTATTAGAGATGAGACCAAATTTCAAAAACTGGCTGGTTGATTTGAGTTCTTTGTGCCCTTGCGGGAAACAAACCCATGAATCTCTGCCCCAGTTTCCCTTTCCTTGTGCTGTCCCCCCCCCCGTTAAAATGAATATGTTTGCATCAAGCGTTTATCAGTGGCAGAAGGTATAAAATTGTGACTAAATGGGAGAGAAGAAATAAAAGAGCCCTCAGTGTAGGCTTGCCAGCACTGCTTCAGCGAAGGCCAGGAGATTTTGAGAGCAATGCCTGAAGAGGGGAATGTGACATCTCTTCCAGATGATGTTCTAGGAATTTCTCCGAATCTCTGTGGTGAAGATCATAGAGACACGAGGAAATCCCTAGAGCATCACTATGGAAGGAATTGTGGCCATTTTCCATCCGTTCTTTCATTTCTCAAAGGTGGGTGTTTACCTGCCGTGGGTAAGCAAATAGCAACTATGAAACACAGCAACAATTGCAAAACTTAAATAATTGAAATAGTGTTATTCAATTCTCATATACACTATTAGCAACATCAAATTCACTTAACAAATAAGCTATTTTAAGCAAACAGTAACAAAAAATCAGAGTCCATTGAGTCAAGGTTCAAAGTCCTTTTGACTGTAAGTCCCATAGGTTGAGGAGGTTCAAGAGGTATGGTTGATTATGTTTCCATTTATACAGAAGTCCGGTAGTCTTTCTGTTTCGGCTTATAAAAAGCCTTCCTCAGCAACCACTACATGAGACAAATCATAAGCTTATACAGTGCAAAAGCGGCTTACAGAGGAACCAAAATTAACAGGTTATAAAGTACCAAAATAATAAAATATAATGTAAATTTGTAAAGTACTTACACGCGAGCTGTTAGTTACTGGTGGGTAAGCAAATGGCAAGCCTGCCTCAACGGCAACAATGAAAATGAAGTGAATCAAAACCGAAGACATTGACAACATACACAGTCACAACAGAATTGAAATGAACAGTATTCCCCCTGAGTGCCTGCCTTTGTGGTTCTAAATGGATTGGGACGTCCTGCTCTCTTGGGAATCTGCCTGACAGTTAAGATCAGCCTTTGAGGTTCTGCTCTGTGTAGCCCCCATCTTCTGAAATGCGTGGAGACTATACACAGGACCTTTTCTGTGGTGGCACCTCAGTGATGGGAAAGGAATGAAGCCCACCAGGCAGGCAATGGGAAAGGAGCCAGGGTGGAATCTGAGAGGCCAAAGGTGAATCCAGGACAGGGTCTAGCGTTTACAGTCTTTTCAGCCCCCAATATTGATGAATAGGCAGAACAGGTAATCCCTAAGATTGTCAGCCTCCAGGTGGTGGCTGGAGATCTCCTGGAATTACAATTGGTCTCCAACAGATATCAGTTCCCCTGGAGAAAATGGCAGCTTTAGAAGGAGGACTGTATGGTGTTATACCCTGCTGAGGTCCCTCCCCTCCCCAAATCCCACTCTCCCCAGGCTCCACCCCCCAAATCTCCAGATATTTCCCAACCCAAAGCTGGTACCCTTACTTAACCCCCAAGACTGGTTGCTTTGACCCAACTCCTTCACATGAGTGACAGATGCTAATCTGGTGAATCGGGTTGGTTTCCCCACTTCTTCACATGAAGCCAGCTGAGTGACTTTGGGCTAGTCACAGCTCTCTTGGCTCCATCTACCTCACAGGGTGTCTTTTATGGGGAGGGGAAGGGAAGGGGATTGTAAGCCAGTTTGATTCTTCCTTAAGGGGTAGAGAAAGTCGGCATATAAAAACCACCTCTTCTTCTTCTTCTGAGTCTATCAGAAGGGCAGGATGGAAATATTATAGAGAAGTCATACACACCCTTCACTGAAATCTGGCGCCCTGTTGTTTTTACGCCCAAACCTGGAAGGACTCAGAAAGGAGGAGGCTGTGAATCTACTTCTTCCACCTTTTGGCTTCTCAAGAGCCTCCCGTAATTACCACGCACTCTATGCCGCTTGCACCCCACATGCCCACATTCCCCCTTCAACTGAACAAGCCGCGGAGTGAACAGCCAGAGGAGTGGGCCGGGCTGGTTTCTCCTCCAAGGGCCCCTGCAGGCGGTGGGGTGAATCTCCCATTCCGACGGTGCCAACCAATCTACCTTTCGCCCACCTGCTTCCCCTGCTATTCACGAGAGTTTCTGCTAATTAAACTGGTTGGAGGAAAATGCGGGTCCTACACAATACAAATGGGGCGACGGCTTTGTGCAGGAATGAAAGGACAGAGAAAAGAACAAAGCAAAAAACAACTTGAAACTTGGGAGCCAACCGGAAAACATACCCTGTCATTGGGGGCGCCCGTTAACCTCCTTTGAGGCTCGGCAAGAGGCGTGCCCACATTCAGCCAGGGCGAGGGCACCAAGGGAATAGAAAAGAGTAATTAGACATGAAAAGTTTCACTAATTGCAAACTGGCACAGCAGAACCGGGGCAACCTCTGTTTGCACTGGCCTCGCGCTCTTTGCAAAGATTTGAAACGGTGAGGCCTGGCCAAATGCAGCCGCCCAAAAAGTCACCCTTCCACATCGCAAACACAATCAGGCTGCGATCAGAAAGGCTTTCTCGGACTTTCCAGTTATCTACCGAAAAGACCCTGAAGTGAACCAGAAGCCTGGGAAGTAACTGACTGACCCGTAGCTACTCTGGCCCTGAGGCTGCGAAAATGGGTTTGTGAAGTCCCCCTCAAGATTGGCGGAATAAATTGGCTCCACCACTTTCAATAGAGACCCATAACTCAACTTTACCTAGATCAGGATTCCTGTGCACAAAATACAAAGAAGAAGAACCAACTCCTCCTCCTCCTCCTCCTGTTGTTGTTGTTGTCGTCCTTCTCCTTCTCCTTCTCCTCCTTCTCCTTCTCCTCCTTCTCCTTCTCCTCCTCCTCCTTCTCCTTCTCCTTCTCCTTCTCCTTCTCCTTCTCCTTCTCCTTCTCCTTCTCCTTCTCCTCCTCCTCCTCCTCCTCCTCCTTCTCCTTCTCCTTCTCCTTCTCCTCCTCCTCCTCCTCCTCCTCCTCCTTCTTCATGAAATGACAAGGGCCGTGGCTGCTGGCCTCTTTTCCCTTGCAATTTCCATCCTCCCCCAACCACTGGGAGCTCCAGCAGAGATCAACCGGCCTTATGTGGCCATGTTGAACTGTAATTCTCCTTCAGCCGTGATTATACATTGGCCTGTCGTATTGCTTAAGTGGCACTTCTTGCTTCCTGCTGGGAGAGGTTGATTAGATTGTGGTGGGGTTGGGTCCTGCACATGAGAGATTTCCCCCTCCCCCTTTCGGAATGACAGTCTGTGCTATTTTCTCCCTTCTATCTACTTTCTTGCTGGTAAAAAAACACCTCTCATTTTTAGACAGGTAGAGCTTCTCCCTCCTGTATATAACGCAGAGATGCAGAAGGGAACCCCTTGGTTGACGCAGAACGGAGCAGTGACGCTTCAGTCCTGAACTGATAATTTAGAACCCAATTTTGTCCGCTCTGGGGGAGCCTCACTTGTTCTGTTTTTGCGAGGTTGAGATGTACGAGTGTTCCCGATTCTGTTTCTTTCTGGGGTTTTTTCTTGAACGTTAGTGGTTTGGGTTCTCTCCATTTGGCCATATTTTTTTTATAGATTTGTTTGCGCTTTATGGTTTTATGTGTAATTTATCAAGTTTTTTCTATGTTCATTCGTTTGCCATTTATCCGTTTGATGTATCATATTGTTTTCTTGGACGTAAGGTGACGGCTTAAATTGTCCAAGCAACGAAAAGCTTTGTGCTGCTTTGTGATTCAAAATCCAGTAAAACAGAATGTGGGTTTCCTTAAAAGAGGTGCCACTGTCCACTCCTTCGAGTCTAACTTGTTTACTCTGGTTTACTCTGGTTACTCTAGAGAAGAGGAGGTTGAGGGGGGACATGATTGCTCTCTTTAAGTATTTGATGGGCTGTCACGTAGCGGAGGGCAAGGAGCTGTTCCTGTTGGCAGCAGAGGAGAGGAGAGGACAATTGTGGGCAGAAAGGTACCGGCTGGATATTAGGATTTTTTTTTTTTTTTTTACAGTAAGAGTTGTTCAACAGAGGAATCAGCTACCTAGGGAGGTGGTGAGCTCCCCCTTACTGGTAGTCTCTAAGCAGAGTCTGGACAAGCACTTGTCAGAGATGAACACATGAACACATGAAGCTGCCTTATACTGAGTCAGACTCTTGGTCCATCAGTCAGTATTATCTACTCAGACTGGCAGCAGCTCTCCAGGTTCTTGGGCAGAGGTCTTCCACACCCCCTATTTGCCTAGTCCCTTTAACTGGAGATGCCGGGGATTGAACCTGGGACCTTCTGCATGCCAAGCAGAGGCTCTACCACTGAGCTATAGCCCCTCCCATAGACTACTCTAGGCTGATCTTGCATTGAGCAGAGGGTTGGACTAGATGGCCTGCATGGCCCCTTCCAGCTCTATGATTCCATGATTCTCTGCAATTTTCCACAAGATTCCCTTTTGCTTCTGCGATGACAAACTAGCACAGCCTCTCAACTGCAGCTTGTGGCACTGAGTCCCGTAGTTTGTTTGTGCAGGACCAAGGGCTGCCTTTTCTTAGCGCGTGACCCTCTCAGCGATCGACATTCCTGAGCAATCGTGGCTTCTCGTATTACAAGAGGGAAATGCCCCAAATTCTTGAGCCTTTGCTCAGGGGGAAGATGATTCCGCTTCTCCCCTGACACTCAGTCCTTTTACAAATGTTGCTACGCCCTTGGAGGCTTCAAGATGGAAAAGAATGGGCCAGTGGAGAAAATAAAAATAGCCCTCCCTTACAAAAATTGTGAATAGAATGCTCAATTTGGAACTCGGAGCAAGGCAGCGGCAGCAGCGCCTTGAGTATTTATAGCTCCCTTGTTTAATTTCTCATTGTCAGCCCTTCTCACTGCATATCTTTTTGACCAAGGGGAAGAACCAATTCTTCTTAGCTGTTCATGCTGGTGTCTGTATTCATCCAGTTTCTCCCTTGCTCTGGTGCGTTCTCTCTCTCTCCCCTTAACTATCTCTTCAGCTGTGCAGTGCTAAACAGATCTTAATTGTACCCAACTTGGCTCAGGGGCCTGGATTATTTCTGCTCTTGACAACACCGGCCAGCTACTAGACCAGGAGACGAGCAGCTCTTCTGGAAAATTCCACTTGCCGTACGTTTCAAGCGTGGTGAGGGCCTAACAATTGGAGGCAGAAACATGCATCCCCTTGGATGGTTTGAAAACCGAGGAGGGCCCTCTGTAAGTAGGATTCAGGCAGAATCTGCACTGGGGATCTTGCACACCACAAGCCTGAGGTCAAGTTGGAGGAAAAGCATTCTTCAGGCCAGCAAAGGGACTTGGCCTTTGACTGGAGGACTCAGATTCCTCAAGTAAGAAGCCAGGGCTTGATTGTTGCTCCGGAACCTCTCACGGCTGCCCAAAGTCCAAGCTGTGGTAGCATCTGAACGTTCCATGCTGGGGCATTGCCCCTTTAAATTGGTACTCGCTGTCAGCAAAAGGGGCCGAGCTTGGACAATCCATCTGCCTTCTGGTCAGCACCCACTTGTGAGGAAAGCAATGTCCATCTTCCTTGGGATGTGCCCTGGAAGCTGTCCCGTGTCCTGAACACAGTGGTCTTCAGCCCTTGGAATTTGCCCTGGGAGCTGTCCCATGTCCAGAACTGAGTGGTCTTCAGCTCTTAGAATGCGTCCTGTGTGCTGTCCCACATCCTGAACACAGGGGTCTTCAGCCCTTGGAATGTGCCCTGGGAGCTGTCCCGTGTCCGGAACGCAGCGGTCTTCAGCCCTTGGGATGTGCCCTGGGAGCTGTCCCATGTCCTGAACGCAGCAGTCTTCAGCCCTTGGAATTTGCTACACCCTGAGCTCTCTGTACCAGGCAACAGTAACTGAACCACAGTAGCCATGGGTATTTGTGGGGATTAGTGTTCCTTTCATAATGGTCCACCATTCATGTGGTCAGTGTTTTATAACATAAGCAAAACAAACAGGTCCCCGCCCCAAAGAACTTACCATCTCAGTTTCAGCACTGGACATTACTATGTTGTGGCAACAGCAGACACCATCCAAGCCCCCTTGGTAGAAAACAGTCTACTTAGATCACACTTACCTTACTCTGACTTGTCTTTTGGGCCCAGCTCCTCTGGTGCCCTTTAGGTGAAAAGCAGGGTGGTTATTGCTGAGTTACAGCGTTGCAAAAATCATTGTAAAACTGCCATACCGCATGCTGCTGAAAATGTCATGTGAGATGCATGTGTGTCTATGCAAGGGAAGACCTTTTCCTTTCCTTTCTGGGAGTTGTTCCTTCCTGCATCCCTGCCTGCAACCCATCATCATTTGCCACTAGCTCTCTCCCCTCCCGCCAGCTGATGGGGAACCTGAGATGAACAGGAACTGCTAATCAGAAATGGGTCTTCCGTTTATTGGTCATCAGTTGGACTCTAGCAGAGGTCTTGGGTCAGCCAACACTCATTACCAAAGTGCTATTTTGTATCCTGGGAGGAATGAGTTATTGATTTTATCCGTCCCAGAAAGGACATCCCCATTCAGCATTAGACGTGGCCATGCCTGGAATTCAGTGCCTGAAATCTGCAATCAGGCCTTGCCTTGGCCTGGTTCTTCTGCTAATTTTCTGATGCCCTGACACTTTTTGGGTTTGAAGAGTCCTTAAATTGATTTGTTGGCGTGTGAAAGCCAGGAATGCAAAAGGGTGGTGCAGAAAAAGAATGCGTCTTGGTTCAACGTCTCCAAAACATGTTTGCAGCTGAGCAGCTGCTGACATTCCCAACCTCTTTCAGGCTTTGCTATGCATAGAATCATAGAGTTGGAAGGGGCCACACAAGCCATCTAGTCCAACCCCTGGCTTAATGCAGGATCGACCTAGAGCATCCCTGACAAGTGTTTGTCCAGCCTCTGCTTGAAGACTGCTAGTGAAGGGGTGATCATCATCTCCCTATGTAGCTAATTCCACTGTCAAACAACTCTTACTGTAAATTTCCTCCCCAATATACAGCTGGTAGAGCCCTGTGGTGCAGAGTGGTAAGCTGCAGTACTGCAGTCAAAATCTCTGCTCACAACCTGAGTTCGATCCTGACGGAAGTTGGTTTCAGGTAGCCAGCTCAAGGTTGACTCAGCCTTCCATCCTTCCGAGGTCGGTAAAAGGAGCACCCAGCTTGCCAGGGGTAAAGTGCAGATGACTGCGGAAGGCAATGGGAACCCACCCCGTAAACATAGTCTGCCTAGTAAACGTCAGGATATGACATCACCCCATGGGTTAGTAATGACCAGGTGCTTGCACAGGGGACTACCTTTACCGTTACCATGATGTGAAAGTTCAAGAAGTTGTCATCAGAGGCAAGAATCTAATTGGCAACAGGGCTGAAAAGGCGCTGTTGGCTCATGTAGTGTATTAGATGTCTATTGGTTTTATGGTGTGTGTGTTTATTACTTAGTGTGTTGCCTTGAGCAGCAAAACAAATAAAATAATAAGCAATTGGCCATGTCTGGGACCCCTCCACATAAGCGGTGGATGCTAATCTGGTGAACCGAGTTGGATTCCCCACTCCTACACACGAAGCCAGCTGGATGACCTTGGGCTAGTCACAGGTCTCTTAGAGCTCTCTCAGCCCCACCCACCTCACAGGGTGTCTGTTGTGGGAGGGGAAGGTGATTGTAAGCCAGTTTGATTCTCGCTTAAGTGGTAGAGAAAGTCAGCATATAAAAAACAACTCTTCTTCTTCTTCTCATTGGCTCTGTCATATCAGAACTGGACAGTCCTCTTCTAGCACACACTCTGAAAATTACTATTCTGGGGGCCATAAGTCTGGGATATTATCTCCTTATGAAGATGATGAGCCAACAAAAGGTTGACCTTTCCCCTCCCCTCCCCTCCCCCAAGATACCCCTCTAGCTTTGAGAAGTCGGGAAGGAAAAAGAATAATTAAATTAATCTAAACAGAGGCAATTGATTTCGCATAACACCCTTGTGCTTCCTGGGTAGCTTTATCTGGAGCCGTGAGATTCTGATTTGACTCCCTTATCACGGGGACCGAAGTGTGGGGCTATATTCCAGCTGGGCCTCCCAGGCTCACTGGAGCATGCAATAAAACCAGCACGCAAAAAAATAAAATAAAAAAATTAAAGCAATGTATTGTATTGCCAGCCTTGACTGTTAGCATTGGCTCGGTTCCCAGTTCTGAGCGATTAGAGTAAACTATAGAAATATTAATTAACAGCACCAGGATCCACAGGACTGATAGTGTTTGTGTTAATGGGGTGTTAACAAATTGAGGGCCGCCGTGCTCGACTCCGAAGGAGCGTACTTTCTGCGTTCCTGCGGACGGATGAGAAATCAGACATATGGTTTTTTGCCGGGCGGGAAGATTAGGGGCGCTTTGGAACAGGGATAAGGAAAGCCAAAGATAACGGCAAAATTATCAATCAGCCAGCTCTCAAAATGTACAATGAGCTTGTGCTTGCAGTTTCAAGAGCTCCCTGGTCAAACACTTGCCTGTGATTTCCCACTCATCCTTTCAGGGAGAAAGTTCAGGCTTTGAAAGCACACCCCCTTTAGCAATCGTTCAGCACAACAAGAGGAGATGTCCACCTATTTCCCTACATTGCCCCCTCTCTCTTTTGACATCATTTAAGGAACATAAGAAAAGCCATGCTGGATCAGACCAAGGCCCATCAAGTCCAGCAGTCTGTTCACACAGTGGCCAACCGGGTGCCTCTAGGAAGCCCACAAAGAAGACAACTGCAGCAGCATTGTCCTGCCTAATATAATAGGCATGTTCTTCTGATCCTGGAGAGAATAGGTATGGATCACAACTAGTATCCATTTTCACTAGTAGTCATGAATACCCCTCTCCTCCATGAACATGTCCACTTCCCTCTTAAAGCCTTCCAAGTTGGCAGCCATCACCACATCCTGGGGCAAGGAGTTCCACATTTTCACTATGTGTTGTGAATGTTTACATAAAGTGATTCTGGGGAAGTGTTTCTACCCACCTCTGCTCAAGATCCTAGTATAGAACCCAGCTTTAGGAGACTGTCTTCTGTAATTGAACAAGGAACACAAGCAAAGATATATTTGGACTTGTGTGTGAGCAAATCTCAAAAATTGGGGGGGTTGTTCAGAAGAGATGCTGAATATGATTGCTAGCAGGGAGGGGGGCGTTTCAATGCAATGCTGATTCTGTGAAGTTAGGCAGATCATGAGAGGGAGGTCAGGAAGAGTTGATCAGTGCATGGCTCTCATGGCCCTTTCTTCCATGCCCAGGGAAATGCCGATGGATACTTTGGGGTCAGGAAGCAATTTTCCTCCAGGACAGATTGGCCAGGGATTCTGGAGGGTTATTTGGGTCATCTTCTGGGCATGGAGTAGGGGTCACTGAGGGTGGCCGTGGGTAGTTGTGAATCTCCTGCCTTGTTCAGGGGGTTGGACTAGATGACCCTGGTGGCCCTTCCAATGTTTCTGAGTCCTCCCCACTCAGATAATATATACCTTTCAAAATATTACATTGAGGTTTAAGGCAGGGGTAAATAACCCTATTCTGCAGGTAAATTAAGGGTTTTAAATGGGTTAGAAGCAATAAATTAAGGGTTCTGCAAGAGTCTCAAATCTGTACCCTCTCGGCCCAAATAATTTAGGAGAATTGCATGGGTAAACACACCATTAAAGGCAATTTTCCCAACCTCCTGATTATGTTGATTTTTGTTTTCAGCACACCTGGCTGTACCGACTTCTTCGATTCCATCACTTAGGAAGTAAACAAGTGTGTCCCGGAGAATAATGTGACAGATGCAAATGATGGTGACACATTGCTCACCCCCCCGCAACCCCCCCCTGACAGCAACAGAATGCTGCTGCTTTTCAAAACATCCCGAAAGGGTGAAAAAAAAACATTTCTTTATTTCTTGTCTTCTTGAATCCAAATCTCACACAAACACTTGGAAACTTTTACTGCATTGAATCCTGGCTGGTGCTAGTTGGAGCTTTTCAGTCTTCCTTGGCAGCTGGGCCCAAATCTCATTGCTAATACCCACCTGGCTTTATTATCCTAGACATGCTGCTTGTCCTAGTTCAGGGGTCCTCAAACTTTTTAAACAGGGGGCCAGGTCACTGTCAAACACTGTTGGGGGCCGGACTATACTTTTTGCAGGAGGGTGGTTGTGGCTAATGGGAGTCGACGCGGCTCTCCTGTTGTGAGAGGCTCGGCGGTCAGTCTGCTGCGGCTGGCGCATGGATGGTGGCCGGCGAGGGCTCCCGCTGTGGCGCGGCTTCCCAGGAGCTACGGTGGCCAGGCGAGCTCATCCCCTCCCGCGCTAAGCTTCACTTTCTTTTTTCCCCCACAAAGGGGGGGACAAAAGGTCGTTGCTCTGCCCCGGCGCGTCCCTCGGGGATCAATACACTTCCACCCAGCATTACCTTGCGGCTGCAATTTTTTAAAGGGGCCGGGTTCAGGACCCTGATGGGCTGGATCCGGCCCGCGGGCCGTAGTTTGTGGACCCCTGTCCTAGTTAATCAAATCAGAGATAATGTATTTTTTTTTTGTCACGAGACACTCATCCGCAACCCTGACTTCAGCTTTCAAATTGCTTTGCTCCCGTTGAAGAGATGTTCTATTCAAATGATCCTTCTCAGGTCTTTCGTTGATGTCTTTGGCTTCAAAAAAGGAAGGAGAGGAGTCTTGGTTTGTGTCCCAGGTAGGCTTGCCAACCTCCAGGTGGGGCCTGGAGTTGAAGAAGAGTTGGTTTTTATATGCTGACTTTCTCTACCACTTGAGGAAGAATCAAACCGGCTTACAATCACCTTCCCTTCCCCTCCCTACAACAGACACCCTGTGAGGTCGGTGGGGCTGAGAGAGCTGTGACTAGCCCAAGGTCACCCAGCTGGCTTCACGTGTAAGGTTACAACCGATCTCCAGACTACAGAGTTCAGTTTCCCTGGAGGAAATGGCAGCTTCAGAGGGCAGATTCTGTAGGAGGGGCCCCCAACCTTTTTTTAGCCTGTGGGCACCAAGGGAATTCTGACATGAGGCGGTGGGCGCAGCCACAAAATGGCCACTGTGAGGGGCGGAGTCACACCCAAAGGAATCCCAAGTGCAGAGGAGAAGAGTAATTTTTCAAAATGCACTGGGAAAGAGGAGTGAGAAATGATTGCCAGATTAGCGGGGTTTATGGGAAGAGACCCAAGGCACACCTCAGGGGCGCTTTCACACGTGCTAAATAATGCACTTTCCATCCGCTTTCAATGCACTTTACAGCTGGATTTTACTGTGTGAAATGGCACAATCCCCTTGCAAGCAGGGCTGTTATGTTCTTATGAAGGCCTCGGCTTCTATGACCTGTTGTTGGGCCTCCGGAATAACTGGTTGGCCCCTGTGTGAGACAGGATGCTGGACTAGATGGACCACCGCTCTGATCCAGCAGGGCTCTTCTTATGGTTTCATGAGGGCCTCGGCCTCTCTGCCCTTCTGATGGACCTCCAGAGGAACTGGTTGAGAGAGCCAGCGTGGTGTAGTGGTTAAGAGCGGTGGTTTGGAGCAGTGGAGTCTGAACTGGAGAACCGGGTTTGATTCCCTGTTTCTCCACATGAGCGGCGGAGGCTAATCTGGTGAACTGGATTTATTTCCCCACCTCTCCATGTGAAGCCAGCTGGGTGACCTTGGGCCAGTCACACTCTCTCAGCCCCATCTACCTCACAGGGTGTCTGATGTGGAAAAGGGTGGTTGTAAGTGGTGGAGAAAGTCGGCATGTAAATACCAACTCTTCTTCTTCTTCTGAGACCGGATGCCCGATTAGATGGACCACTGGTCTGATCCAGCAGGGCTCTTCTTACGGTCTTAATATTGTACAAGATATTGTAAGCGTTGCTTTCACTGTGGGCGTTGAGAATGTTGGTTTGTTTTCAGCGCCTTTCTTTGGAGCATGTGAAGTGGCTTAAGGGCTTGCAGGTCAAATCCTTGACACAGGATGGCAGCGCAACACCCCAGGAGCTCTTGGCAGTGCGCAAGCCCCCCCGCCCGTCGCAATGAGGGGCACCTTGCCGCCGCCGAATGAGCCTTGCCGCAATCAGCTACGTACACACCTGGGTGGGTGCCTTTTCACCCCCGCCAGAACAGAGCAGGTGTTTTTGCTTACAGGAAGGGGGGGAAATTCTTCAGGTCGCAAAGAATGGCAGCTTCCTGGGGCTCGGTGGGCACCCTGCCTTCCCTTTGTACCAAAACCCAGCAGAGAATTGCAACGCAGCCTCTGATTAAGCGGGAAGAAATAAATGGTTTCTGAAGGCGCGATTCTTTGCTTCGGCTCCGTTTCAAAGCGGGGCCTGCCAGTCACTTTAGTAGCTCCATCAGCACTGATATTGGGGGGGAGACAAAGGCCCGAGAGCTCCACGGCTCGCTTGAAGCAACCTTGGCAACCTTTTCTGCCGATGGTTGTGCCACAAAAGGACACCTCTATACTAACACAGTCAATTTATTTATTTATTTATTACAGCCAAAGTTCAGCATAAAATATAAAATATACATCTTATGATAAAATTATACAGCTCCCACTTACAGCATCTCGTCTGTACTAATTAATCTGAAGGTTTGCCCATAAGGTCTTTGTTCTTCATAAATGCCTTCCGTTTCCAGCAAACAGAAGAGCAAAATTTTGCTACGGAATATGAAATATAAGTCACCCTATCTTCCAGTTGCTATTCTGCCAAGGAGGCCTCAGAGGTGTAGGAGTGTACAAATCGAGATAGGAGGGGAGTAATTAAACAATTTCTGGATTCATCATAATGTTCACAATGGAGCAAAATATGCGCTAGCATCTCTACCGTATCCATGGGACAAGAGCATTTGCGTGTCTCTCTTGGGCAATGAAGAAACCTTCCTGAAAGTACAGCCGATGGAAGGGCATCAAATTGGGCCCTAGAAAAGGCCCATCTTAATGTTGGGGAAGTAATTGAGGTTAGATAAGGGGCTGAATAATAGCTTATCCATGACCTGAGGTTTTTAAAGTAGTTAGGAAGAAGAGAATTGTCATTTTGAAACTCAGTATCAACGAGACGTTGATGGACCACAGACTTGGCTTTCTTTAGTCCCAACTCTATCGGATTTTGTAACACAGTCACCAAAATCAGCATAGGAAGCCAAAAACACATATAAAATGATCTGTATTATCCACAATGTCTACTCTACAAGCATCTACATGAACAACAAAATTAATTTGACAAGTGGTCCCACAATATGCCATATATCGGAACAATTCAAAGTCCAAAACAACTTGAGGGTTCTACCCTTAATGTGTCTTAGGTCAGACTTGCCGCTTTGCAAGGTGATCTCAATCCGATGGTCTTCTAGAAAATGTACTGATTCGTCATCCAACTTCTTCAAAAAACGTAGAATCTTCCATGCAAGAGCTCTCCATATGTATATAAATAGTATGTGAAAAAACAGGAACACCGCTTGCTAATCACCGAATGTACAATGTATAATCAAGCTTTTGGGTCAATCTGTACTCTGCGTCCAGTCCTCTTTCTCAGGTGCTGTTATAAGAACATAAGAAAGGCCGTGCTGGATCAGACCCAGGCCCATCAAGTCCAGCAGTCTGTTCACACAGTGGCCAACCAGGTGCCTCTAGGAAGCCCCCAAACAAGACGACTGCAGCAGCACCATCCTGCCTGGGTTCCACAGCACCTAATATAATAGGCATGCTCCTCTGATCCTGGAGGGAATAGGTATGCATCATGACTAGCATCCATTTTGACTAGTAGCCATGGCTAGCCCTCTCCTCCATGAACATGTCCACTTCCCTCTTAAAGCCTTCCAAGTTGGCAGCTGTCACCACATCCTGGGATGTCATTGATTTGTTTCCTGGAAGCTGCGATTGTGTTTGTGTTCTCTAACTGAGAAATGGGCCCGGCTCTTTATTCAGGAAAGATTCACAGGATAGCTCTTGGTTAGACTGCTGTAATGGGCTCCACATGGGGCTGCCCATGAAGACTGCCCAGAAACGTCAACTGGTGCAAATTACTGCCAGTAGTTTATTATCAGGCACAAATAGGAGGGAGTACATAGCCCTGTGGCACAGAGTGGTAAGCTGCAGTACAGCAGTCAAAAGCTCTGCACATGACCTGATTTTGATCCCGCTGGAAGTCGGTTTCAGGTAGCCGGCTCAAGGTTGACTCAGCCTTCCATCCTTCTGAGGTCAGTAAAATGAGCACCCAGCTTTCTGGGGGTAAAGTGTAGATGACAAGGAAAGGTAATGGCAAACCACCTTGTAAAAACAAAGTCTGCTTAGTAAACATCAGGATGTGACTTCACCCCATGGGTCAGTAATGACCTGGTGCTTGCACCTTTACCTTTAATTCTTGGTAGTCTGCATTTGGCTCATTATTCAAGAAAGATTCACAGGATGGTTCTTGGTTAGACTGCTGTAATGGGCTCTACATGGGGCTGCCTATGAAGACTGCCCAGAAACTTCACCTAGTCCAAATTACTTCTGCTAGTTTATTATCAGGCAGAAATAGGAGGGAGTGCATTGCATTTGTACTCCATTAATCTTATTGGCAACCAGGGAGGAGCCATGGCTCAGTGGTAGAGCCTCTGCTTGGCCTGCAGAAGGTCCCAGGTTCAATCCCCGGCATCTCCAGTTAAAGGGACTAGGCAAGTAGGTGATGTGAAAGACCTCTGCCTGAGTCCCTGGAGAGCTGCTGCCGGTCTTAGTAGACAATATTGACTTTGAATGGATCAAGGGTCCGATTCAGTATAAGGCAGCTTCATGTGTTCATGTGTTCATTGGCTATTGTCTGATTCTGGCCAAAAGTTGCCTGCCCTTGTTTGGATTCCCTAAGTTAACGATATATTGGGGGAAGAAATTGTTCCTTTTTCAGGTCTAAACTGAACGACAATCTGCTTCATAGGGTTTTTCCAAGCTTTAGCCTTGTTCGTTTATTGAAACATTTATATCCTGCCCTTTTCTTGGTTCAAGGCCGCTTACACCAACAGTTAAATTATCCCCAGCTGAAGCCAAAGATAAAATAGCGAGCCCCAAATTCCCCCCCTGTTAAAAGATGCCTGCCATTCAGACCCCCCTAAAAGTCCTGGCAAACAGGCAGGCCTGAAGATCTCCAAGGAGCCCCCCCCCCTCACCTCTTCAGGGAACCCATTCCGCAGAGCCGGAGCCATGACGGAAAAGGCCCCAGGTCTGGTCAATGCCAAACAGCCAGCCTAAGCGGTAGGATAACCGTAGTTGACAAAGAGGCACATATGGAAGAAAACTAGCAAGACCCAAATGCTTGGAGAAGAGGTTCTCCGACCCCTGGAGTGTTTTGGTTGCTCTTAATGATGTACAAATGTGCCATTTATTTTAAACTGACAGAACAATAACTGGGTGTTAATTGTGATAGATTAGTGATAATGTAGCTCCAGCATCTGCCTTCATAGTTGGCAGAATATCACCCGCAGAAGCATGCTGTTTCCTGTGGTTTTAAGTGCTTCTCGCTTTTCATTCAAGGATGGCCCTATCCTTAGTATTGTCTAAGAGAGCCAGTGTGCTGTAGTGGTTAAGAGCGGTGGTTAGGGGCAGGTGGACTCTAATCTGGAGAACTGGGTTCGATTCCCCACTCTTCCACATGAGCGTCGGACTCTAATCTGCTGAACCGCGTTGGTTTCCCCACTCCTACACACGAAGC
Organism: Euleptes europaea; assembly: GCF_029931775.1. Lineage (NCBI taxonomy): Eukaryota > Metazoa > Chordata > Lepidosauria > Squamata > Sphaerodactylidae > Euleptes > Euleptes europaea. Next base: position 58,847,360 of record NC_079324.1, on the reverse strand, counting down.
CACCTGGATGACCTTGGGCTAGTCACAGTTCTGCCCAAGCTCTCTCAGCCCCACCTACCTCACAGGGTGTCTGTTGTGGGGAGGGGAAGGGAAGGTGATTGTAAGCCGGTCTGATTCTTCCTTAAGTGGCAGAGAAAGTCGGAATATAAAAACCGTTCCCTCATTCACCTCCCTCTATGGCTTTATTAACCTTTGCAAAGGACTCTAGCAGGTTCACGGAGCACTTTTCCCTACCTTGTCGACACTTGGATGACTCAACCCTGCAGTAATTAGCCGAAAACTCTGCCAGAGACACCTTAATTAGGATTTTAAAAAAATGGCTTCCCAGAAGTGGACATGAAGCTCCATAGCTGAGAGTTGCTAGGATCCTTTGAGGAACTGTTTCCCAAACTTTTTGAGTCATGGAGCACTTTTCAGAAGAGAAATGCGTCACAGAACACTAATTTTCACCTAAAATGAATGACAGTAGTATTTTTGAGGCCCTTCCCCTCCCCAAACTCCATCCTCTCTAGGCTCCACCCCCAAACCTACAGGAATTTTCCAACGTGGAGTTGGCAATCCTAGGTTCCGGGCACAGGCGGCAGCAAGGGAAAATGGGGACAGTTGTTTCAGAGAACAGTGTTGGACGGAAGATCCATCAAGTTTAGTTTTTTAGAATAAACTGCTGGTTTTTGTCTTGTAGGGAGCGTGGGGAACCAGTTGACCAGGGAAGGGGATAAAGCTCCTAGGTTGAAAATGGGCACTGGCTGAAAAGACATTGTCATAGAGGGCCAATCGATGGCAGCCAGTTCTCTCTGGCAAGGCCAGCCAAACCGGCGCTGTTGCCATGATGCAGAGGGTCATAAATGTAATGGATTTGTACACCTTGAGCAGGGAGTTGTGTACAGAGACCGAAGGGAAGTCTGTAACTCCTGGGTAACAGATGTGGTCTGGGGAGCATTTTTTAAAAATAATTATGGGTGGCAGGTCTCCGACTCCCCTCCCCCCACTTCAGGCTTCAGCGGAGCAGAGAGAAAGCTTGTTGTTTGCTGCTGTCCAGGATTCATGCTGGGGAAGCTCAAGAAGCCATAGCCAAAGTCTACATTGAATTGGAAAGATGAAGAAGAAGAGTTGGTTTTTATATGCCCACTTTCTCTACCACTTAAGGAAAAATCAAACCAGCTTACAATCACCTTCCCCTCCCCACAACAGACACCCTGTGAGGGAGGTGGGGCTGAGAGAGTTCAGACAGAACTGTGACTAGCCCAAGGTCACCCAGCTGGCTTCCTGTGTAGGAGTGGGGAAACCAACCCAGGTCACCAGATTAGTGTCCACAGCTCCCGTGGAGGAGTGGGGAATCAAACCCGGTTCACCACCTTGGCCATCTTCTGGGCATGAAGTATGGGTCACTGGGTGTGTGTGGGGGGGGAGGTAGTTTGGAATTTCCTGCATTGTGCAGGCGGTTGGACTAGATGACCCTGGTGGTCCCTTCCAACTCTATGATTCTATGATTCACCAGATTAAGAGTCCACCGCTCATGTGGAGGAGTGGGGAATCAAACTCGGTTCTCCAGATTAGAGTCCACCTCTCCAAACCACCGCTCTTAACCACTACACCACCCTGGCTCTCCTTCAAAAAAGGTACAGACAGTTGGCATAAAAAAACCAACCCCTCTTCTTCTTCTTCTAGCTAGCCTACAGTGTTCTGTTAACTACACTTCGGGTTTGTTTTTTGGGGGTAGAGAGCCATCTGATTTATCAAGTTGCAGCATTGCCGGATGTCGCTGCAGGGCTCCGAGCCATTGTGTCTATTATATATAGATGTAGGAGGTCCGAAAAGCAATTTAAAGTGTTGTGAGCAGTCAAATGATTTGGAAAGTAACTAATTAGCCATGTCGAAACGGTGGCGAGAGTCTCCTCTCTTTTCACAATCACACCAACTGCAGGCTTCCCCCCTCCCCGCCCTGCCTTTATTTTTAATCTGTGGTGATTTGTGGCTGAAAAATGAAATGCCCCTGGGGAAAGAAAGCAGTGGCGGACGCCCCATAATGGCCGGGCAAACTGTAAAGCATGACTTGATGATCTCCTGTGTTGGAGTAAATGAAATGCCTGTGGGAAAAGAAGCAAGGCAAAGAGAGTGCTGTAAAATTGGGGACGGAGGGTGATCCGCGGCAGCCCTGGAGGAGAGGGAATGGAACACATGAACAGATGAAGCTGCCTTCTACTGAATCAGACCCTTGGTCCATCAAAGTCAGTATTGTCTACTGACCGGCTGCGGCTCTCCAGGGTCTCAGGCCGAGGTCTTTCACATACTTGCTTGGTTCCTTTAACTGGAGATGCCGGGGATTGAGCCTGGGACTTTCTGCATGCCAAGAAGATGCTCTACCACTGAGCCACACCCCCTCCCCTGATGGAAGAAGATGGGTGGCCTGGCCTCAAGTCTGTCTCTTCAGAAGCCCGTCTTTGAGTCATCTGTGGGGTTTACTGTGAAGTTGTCTCTTTTGTTTTATAATTTTTCCTGTCACTTTTTTATCCCACTCTTCTGCCATAGAGTCTGCCTTCTAAAGTGGCCATTTTCTCCAGAGGAACTGATCTCTGTCACCTGGAGATCAGTTGCCATTAGGGTTGCCAGGTCCCTCTTCACCACTGGTGGAAGGTTTTTGAGGCGGAGCCTGAGGAAGGCGGGTTTGGGGAGGGGAGGGACTTCACTGCCATAGAGTCCAATTGCCAAAGCGGCCATTTTCTCCAGGTGAACTGATCTCTATCGGCTGGAGATCAGTTGTAGTAGCAGGAGATCTCCAGCCACCACCTAGAAGTTGGCAACCCTATGGGTCAGGGCCCATCTTGAGTGGAAGCTTTTAGGGGTGGGGCAGGTGGGAGGGAATATTGCACATGCCTTGACAGCACTTCTAGATGTCATGTGACTATCTGCCAGTCCCCCAAATCTCTATGCTTTTGCCCCAGAGATTTGGGGGATTGATGGATAGTTGCGTGACGCATTGTCATCACTTCCAGAAGTGATGTCGACATGCGTGCAACATCACTTACTTTCCTCCTCCTTTTTCTCCTGCCACTTGGTTGAGTGGTGGTGGGGAGATGGACTGGCGGGTGGGACATTGCCTGCTGAGCCCGGGTATGTGGCAACCTTACCCGGAATTACAGCCGGTCCCACTCTACAGAGATCAGTTTCTGTGGAGGAAAGGGCATCTTTGGAGGGTGGACTTTATGGCATCACATCTCTGCTAATTTCTTTCCTCTCTCCAAATTCTGCCCTCCCTGGCACCTCCCTGGGGAGGCATGCCAGAAGGTCCCAGATTCAATCCCTGGCATCTCCAGTTAAAGGGACTAGGCAAGTAGGTGATGTGAATGACCCCTGCTTGAGACCCTGGAGAGCCGCTGCTGGTCTGAGTAAATACTGGCTTTGATGGACCAAGGGTCTGATTCAGGATAAGGCAGCTTCGTATGCTCATATATTTGTTCAGCCCCCAAATTTCCAGGAATTTTCCAGTCCTCAATAGACAAACGTACCTGGATCCCAGCTGGAAGCCAGGGAGGGGCATTGTGGGAAGATGCCTGCCAGCTGCTTAAGAATGAGGGTGAGCTTTGGCTTTTCTCCTGTTGCAAGTACATAGTGCCTGACCCATGCCAGAGCGGTGAGCCAAAGGGAAGGAACCAAAGGGCTGTCGGCCCTTGACACTCAGCCTGTGACCTTGAGCGATTAGGTCCCAGTTCAGACCAGGATGTTTAGTCTACCGTTTTTTCCTTTCTTTTTTTTTATTTCATTCTATTCTATTAAAATGGTTCATTTAAATTCTATTGGTATTTTTGGTAAGCCTCTTTGGGTTCTCATTATGGAGAAAAATGGGATGAGAAATGCCCTAAATAAATAAGCTGGTTCCACAGGCGACTACTGCAAGTGCCCGCTTTTCTTACTCCTGAATTTACTGCCGGCAAAAATTAGCAATAACTTCTCTGATCCAGGTCTTTATGAGCGAGGAGAAATATTACGGATGAGCTAATGCTTCCTAATTTTCTTTTTTGATTTTCGTTTTGATCAACGGTTTCATTTCCCTTCTTTTTGAGGCAATGGTTTGGTGAACTGGTGTATGTTGTGGACCCTTGAAGTACTTGAAGGGCTGTCATATAGAGGATGGGGTTGAGTTGTTTTCTGTTGCCCCAGAAGGTCGGACCAGAACCAACGGGTTGAAATTAAATCACAAGAGTTTCCGTCTAGACAATAGGAAGAATTTTCTGACAGAGCATTTCCTCAGTGGAACAGGCTTCCTTGGGAGGTGTTGAGCTCTCCTTCCCTGGAGGTTTTTAAGCAGAGGCTAGATGGCTATCTGTCAGCAGTGCTGATTCTATGAACTTAGCCAGTTCATGAGAGGGAGGGCATCTTGGCCATCTTTTGGGCATGGAATAGGGGTCACTGGGGGTGTGTGGGGGGAGGCAGTTGTGAATTTCCTGAATTGTGTAGGGGGTTGGACTCGATGACCCTGGTGGTCCCTTCCAACTCTATGATTCTATGACCCCTGATATGTGGTTTTGATACGCTGTTTCAATGATAAGTGTTCATGAAATGTATGTCATTTATACTTAGTTTATATACATAATGTATCATTCTGATTTATTGATTGACGAATAACATTGGCAAGGGCTCAGGGTGATGTTTGAGGTTCCCCTCTCCTCTGTGTTACCATCACAATCATCCTGCACGGTATTTTAGGCTGAGAGAGAACAACTCTCCCAAGGTTATCCAATGACCTTGATGGCCAATAAGTAGGGTTGCCAAGTCCCCCCTCCTCCGGCGGGAGGTTTATGGGGCGGAGCTGAGGCAGGGATTGTGTTTGCGTTGCCGCGCCAATGCAATCGTGTCACTTTAGGGTTGCCAGCCTCCAGGTACTAGCTGGAGATCTCCTGCTATTACAACTGATCTCCAGCTGATATAGATCAGTTCCCCTGGAGAAAATGGCCGCTTTGGCAATTGGGCTCTATGGCATCGAAGTCCCTCCGCTCCCCAAACCCCACCCTCCTCAGGCTCTGCCCCCAAAACCTCCCGCTGGTGGTGAAGCGGGACTTGGCAACCCTAGTTTACACTCCGAAGCCCCGCATCGCAATGGGCCTTTTATCACTCAGACTGGGAGTTTGAGTGGTAAAAGGCCCATTGCAATGTGGCTCTTCTGGGTGTAAACCGGAAGTGATGTGATCGCGTCAGTGCGATCCCCGCAATTGCCCGCCAGTCAAAGCGACCTGGCAACCCTACCAATCAGGGATTTACACCTGGGTCTTCCAAGTCCTAGTCCAACACTCTGACCACTGGGTTGCCAACACCAAGTTGGGAAATTCCTGGAGATATGGGGGTGGGGCCAGGGGGTGGTGGGGTTTGGGAAGGGAAGGGCCTCCGCAGGGTATAATGCCATAGAGTCCACCCTCCAAAGCAGCCATTTCCTCCAGGGGGACTAATCTCTGTCCCCGGGAGATTAGTTCTAATTCTGGGAGATCGCCAGGGCCCCCCTGGAGGCTGACAACCCTACCCTTAGGGTCCTGCCACACAGCTGGTCACAAAAAGACCCTGAAAATGTTTCCGCAAGCCTGAAAACTGATGTGTGGAACTGATAGTGGCTCAGCTTCTCCTGACGCTGCAAAATTTAAGAGTAAACCTCGGGGGCATGGTGTAATTATTTACTTTACTAAATAACACAGAGCGGCTATGGTTTAATTACAGTAGTTTAGCGATGAAATAGAATTGCTACAGTGTTAGCGTCAGCACGTCGCTTTTAATGAGCCTTTCCAAACGGGCCCTCTTTTGTAATATTTGCTAATGCCCCTTTTGTTTTTAAATCATCTTTTTAAATTAGCTGGGGCGGAGAGGACAATGAACCTTTCTGCGGCTTGGCTGCTGAGCTATCGGGGATTGGGGAACCGCAGCCGTCTTTTCTGGCTCTCTGAGATGCCCATCGGCTGGGCGTTTCAGAGGGAAATTACTCTGCTGGACTGGTTTGGCATGGTTTTGCGAGCCCTGGAGGCCAGTGCTGCCGTTTCTATGTGAGGATGGTTACCTGCTTCAAAACCCCTTTGGCGTAGCATGCAATATGAGGATGGCCACTGGGAGGATATGCCTTACATTTCTATTCTTCTGCCAAGGAGGCAAAGGTCTCCACCCTCATTTTAGCATTACCATAAGAAGAAGAGTTGGTTTTTATATGCCGACTTTCTCTACCACTTAAGGGAGACTCAAACTGGCTTGCAATCACCTTCCCTTCCCCTCCCCACAACAGACACACTGTGAGGTAGGTGAGGCTGAGAGAGCTCTAACAGAGCTGTAACTTGCCCAAGGTCACCCAGCTGGCTTTGTGTGTAGGAGTGGGGAAACAAACCTAGTTCACCAGATTAGCCTCCACCGCCCATGTGGAGGAGTGGGGAATCAAACCCGGTTCTCCAGATCAGAGTCCGCCGCTCCAAACCACTGCTCTTAACCACTACACCATGTATATGCTTTCAGATGTGGTCTGCATTGGTAGTGGTGGAAAGTGCCATCAAATCACAGCATGCCGATTTTAAGGTGACAGACGAATGCAGGTGGTTTGCCATTGCCTGCCTCTGTGTAGCACTGTGTAGCACCAAGACTTCCTCAGTGGTCTCCCATCCTATTACTAACCTGGGCCGACCCTGCTTGGCTTCCAAGATCTGATGAGCTCAGGCTAGCCTGACCCATTCAGGTCAGGGCTCAGGTATTATTATGGAAGGGAGCTTTGACTCACGGAGATGTACCGGTATACCCTGGAAATCTTGTTAGCCTTTAAGGAGCTACCAGGTTTGAATGGTGACCATGCATGCCCAGGTTCCATAGGAAATGGACAGGCAAAGCCAGGTAAATTGCTTGGGTCTATTTGTACATTTTTAGGCCACCTTCCCTCTAAGGGTGTCTGTTGTGGGGAGGGGAAGGTGACTGTAAGCCGGTTTGAGTCTCCCTTAAGTGGTAGAGAAAGTTGGCATATAAAAACCAACTCGTCTTCGTCGCTTTCTTTGTCATCTTCTTCTTCTTCTTCTTCCTCTTCTTCTTCTGAGCTGAGTGGTGTTATGTGGTTCTCCATGAGTCAGAAGTGACTTGACAGCATTTAACACAGACACACACACACACACCACACTTACAATGTAATAGCAGAAACTGAAACGACTACTGCTGAAAGTTAAAGGAGAAAGTGCCAAAGCAGGACTGCAGCTGAACATCAAGAAGACAAAAGTAATTACAGGAAAATTACTCAACTTTAAGGTTGACAATGAGGAAATTGAAATTGTTGAAGACTTTCTATTCCTTGGTTCCATCATCAACCCAAAGGGAGACTGCAGTCAAGAAATCGGAAGGAAATTGAGACTGGGAAGGGCAGCCATGAAGGAGCTAGAAAAGATTCTGAAGTGTAAGGAAGGATGTGTCACTGGCAAACAAGAGCAAGTTAATTCATGCCATCGCATTCCCTATTACTATGTATGAGTGTGAAATCTGGACATTGAAGAAAGCTGATAGGAAGAAAGTAGATTCCTTTGAAATGTGGTGTTGGAGGAGAGTGTAATGGATACCCTGGACTGCCAAAAAACCAAATCAGTGGGTTATAGATCAAATCAAGCCTGAACTGACCCTAGAAGCTAAAATGACTAAACTGAGGCTGTCGTACTTTGGTCACGTTATGAGAAGACAAGAGTCACTGGAAAAGACAATCATTCTAGGAAAAGTTGAAGGCAGCAGGAAAAGAGGAAGACCCGACAAGAGATGGGTTGACTCCATAAAGGAAGCCATGACCCTCAATTTGCAAGATCTGAGCAAGGCTGTTAAAGAGAGAATGTTTTGGAGGACATTGATTCATAGGGTCACCATGAGTCGGAGGTGACTTGACGGCATTTAACACACACACACACAATAGCAGAAATATGATTGCCAACCTCCAGGTGGAGAAAGACAAAAGACAGCACTGATAGCTAATTGGTGATTATTCAAAATAATAGGCAAAATCAAACATTGCAGAACAAAGGTATGGTGTCAATAGAAAGTCCCGATTAAATATACAAAGTGAAGTTCAAAGTTCTGAGAATTAACAAGATAAACTTCCAGATGCTTCAGGTGAACACATCTGCCCGAGGTTGAGGGTGATGAGAAAGCGCCCGGTCTCATGCACTGGAGAGTCGGGTTAGAGCACGGTATCTTCATGGTCAAGATTGTAATCCCCGAGATGGGAACCCGGTGCAAATCCCATTTCGCAGAAGCTTTGTCTATCGTGAATTCATAAACACAACAGATGTGTGTCTATCTGTCCCGTTTTTACAGACAATTGCAGGTGATCTCCCGATTATAGAGATCAGTTCCCATGGAAGAAACGGCAACTTTGCCAGGCTAAGAAATCACATCCCCACTGTTCTCCCTCTCTCCAATCTGCCTTCCCTAGCACTGCCCCCAAATCTCCAGCAATTTCCCAAGAAAGAGCTGGCTACCCATAAGCAGGAAGATTATTAATTCCTTGGGAAATCTGGAAATATAGGACTTTTGTACGTTCCAAGTAGTTGGGGGATTAGATATTTTAAATTTTTATTTCGTGAAGTGGGTTTCTAATCCTTATGATAGTTCAGGTGTCCAAGTTGTGATCCAGCTAATGCTTTTTAAAGCCTGTTATCGTATTCAAATTTGAGTTCGTGTTCAAGATGGTACCCTCTTTCATTTGTCTCGTGTTTAAATGGCTTTATAGGGCAGGGGTGTAGAGAACAGATACAATTAGATAGTAAATGAAACCCTTGTGTTCTGTTGTGTTTCTCTGTTTTGTGGGGGAGCAGGGGTTCCTATTAAGTTTCCCGAAGTCAGTTTGTTGATAAATGACCTTATCAAAAGCCCTTTCACGGAGAAATAAATTAATTTAATTGCTATAGCTAAACAAAACGGCCGATTTTCTCGGGTTGGGAAAACTAAAGGGAATATGATCTAATAACGTTGCGCTTATTTGTACTTCTGATATGTAAATTAAAGCCATTAAGTGCATAGCAAAATGATTCATTGTCTCCCTAGACAGAGTCTAATAAATGGGAACCGGGGTTTGTTCTTTCTTCTTTTTGGGTTCGAAAAACCGATATAATTAGGGGCCTGTTAACATTTCTTTTCTCTCGCACTCTCTTTCCCCCTCCATGTGAGATGAACAAGCCACAGGAGGCCTGTTCTTCATCATAATTAAAGTTGCAGAATAAGCTTTTTATTATCACAAGTATCAGATTTGATAGATATCTTTTTAATTTGGGGTAAACATCTGCCTGTTTTAATGGTGCTAAAATGGAGGGCCTCCCAACGGCAAATAGCATGCTTTTCAGAGCGTCTGTGTGGCTGCGGTCTGATATAGACTTACTTGGGAGCAAATCCTGTTGAACTCGAAACTTACCTCCAAGTCCCATCTATTAGATATTTACTCTGCCTTTTCCTGAAGGAATAGAACCGTTCATTCTCTGTTTTATCATGGCAACAGCCTGTGAGGTAAGTTGCCACCCATATGGCTGCAGATGGATAGAGGCTGGGGTTGCCAAGCCCCAGGTGGATCCTGGAGTTCTCCCTGGATTACAACTGATCTCCAGACTACAGAGATCCATTCCCATGGAGAAAATGGCCACATTGAGGGGGAGACTCTGTGACATCCCATCCCTGTTGAACTCCCTCCCCAAGTTGCACCCCCAAATCTCCAGGAGTTTCCCAGTGTGGAGCTGGTAAGCCTCGCAGTGGCATTCTTCGAGCTACCCTATTGGCAGCTGGACCCCTCCTCCTGTTAAAGGGCTTCATTAGGGTTGCCAACCTCCAGGAACTCACTGTGATATATCTTATCAATTTATAGTCAGACAAATAGTATCTTAAGCTGTGGAAAAGTCCATACAACAAAAGAGACCGTGATATACCAGTCCCAAAGCGAGTTGGTGAATATGAGTTCACACGGGACGCTGAAGGCAAGGGTGGTCGCGTCAATGAAGATCACAACGGCGTCCTGAATGTGCCCGCTCTTGCCTTCAGCGTCCTGTGTGAACTCATATTCACCAACTCGCTTTGGTACTGGTATATCACGGTCTCTTTCGTTGTATGGACTTTTCCACAGCTTAAGATACTATTTGTCTGAATATAAATTGATAAGATATATCACAGTGAGTATTTATACTGCAATAAGAAATTTGTTTAACAAATATAAGAGGATTGTGTTTAATACTGAGCTTGTGTGCTGTGTTTTTCCTTACTAATTGTATTACAGCACTTTGGTTTGTTTTTTGGCTGTAACCTCCAGGAACTAGCTGGAGATCTCCTATCACAACTGATTTCTGGCCGATAAAGATCAGTTCACCTGGAAAAAAATGGCCGCTTGGGCAATTGCACTCTGTGGCAATGAGGTCCCTCCCGTCCCCAAAACCTGCCCTCCTCAGGCTCCACCCCAAAAACCTCCAGGTATTTCCCAACCTGGAGCTGGCAACCCTAGGCTTCGTGGAGGCAAGGGGGCCTCTAAGACTGGCATTAGAGCTGTGCACCGCTCCCCCAAAACGGATGTCCCTCAGAGTTTGGGATCCATTTTGCATCAACCCTGGGAGGAAGGGGACAAACTGGGAGCCAGTTAAGGGGTTGTAGTAAGCATTTGTAATATCCTCATTGTGGTGGGCAACTTCGAAGATTTAAGAGGGTAGTCGACATGTTCATGGAGGAGAGGGCTTTCCATGGCTACTAGTCAAAATGGATTCTGGTCATGATGCATGCCTATTCTCTTCAGGATCAGAGGAGCATGCCTATGATACTGAATGCTGTGGAACACAGGCATGATAATGTTGCTGCAGTCGTCTTGTTTGTGGGCTTCCTAGAGGCACCTGGTTGGCCACTGTGGGAACAAACAGCTGGACTTGATGGGCCGTGGTCTGATCCAGCAGGGATTTTCTTATGTTAACATCCCAGCTGGTGGCATGGATAGCCCATGTTGAGTTTTGAGGTCATGAAGGGTTGAATATTTGAATTTGGTCCACTTTTACACATGGTTTCCCCACAGCTACACATGAAGCCAGCTGTGTGACCTTGGGCTAGTCACAGTTCTCTTCAGGCTCTCTCAGCCCCACCTACCTCACAGGTTGTCTGTTGTGGGGAGGGGAAAGGAAGGAGATTGTAAGCTGGTTTGATTCTCCTTAAAAGGTGGAGAAAGACAACTCTTCTTCTTCTTCTCCCTCATGTTAATAACTTGCCAAATGTCAGTGACACTCTTCAGCAAACACATGAATGCATGAAGCTGCCTTATACTGAACCAGACCCTTGGTCCATCAAAGTCAGTATTGTCTACTCAGACCGGCAGCGGCTCTCCAGGGTCTCAGGCAGAGGTCTTTACCATCATCTACTTGCCTAGTCCCTTTAACAGGAGATGCCGGGGATTGAACCTGGGACCTTCTGCATGCCAAGCAGATGCTCTACCACTGAGCCACAGCCCCTCCCCTCAATCTTTTGCGATCTTGGTAGGCAGCCGACTGAAGGGTACCAGCTAGAGCCTACTTAGCTCTCTGGACAGTGGCTTGTGCCGGTACTTGAATTATAAGCACGGACAGCTTCTAGTGCTGGTGCTTATTAATAAAACAAATTATTAAAAGGATGGTGCTGGGGAAGAGGGTTGTAGCTCAGCAAGGGGATAGTGGCACGCATGTTGCTTTTTAAAATCCAGAATGCAATCCTCGCTGTAAAGTTTTACGGAGCATTTAGTTCAAGTTAATGGTAAAGAAATAACGGCCAGGCTAGCGGCATTGTTTGTGCCCTTTCGGAATACAATAAAGTTTAACGCCGTCGTTATTCCTGCAGGGTTCTTATTTATTATTTATGTAGTCATCGAAATGTATTGGCACACTGTCGGATGTGGCCGAAAAGAGCCAGGGATCTGGCCCCCAAGCTCGTGAGGGTCCATGGCCTACCTCTCCTGCCCTCCCCCCCCAAACCCAACTACAGCTTACTTGCGTGGTTGAGGCTGCATTTTGGATACTTGACTACATGTCCCTTTCTCACTGTATGACCTGTTGCAATGGGGAAGACTAGTGGTGTCAGACGAGAGCCAGCGTGGTGTAGCGGTTAAGAGCGGAGGACTCTAGTCTGGAGAACCGGGTTCGATTCCCCACTTCTCTACAGGAAGCCTGCTGGGTGACCTTGGGCCAGTCACAGTTCTCTCCAAAATCTCTCAGCCCTCAAACAAGATGATTGCAGCGGCATTCTCCTACTTGTGTTCCACAGCACCTAATGTAAAAGGCATGCTCCTCTGATCCTGCAGAGAATAGGTATGCCAACTGGAGATCTATTGGCTGGAGATCAGTTAGGGTTGCCAACTTCCAGGTAATACCTGGAGATCTCCTGCTATTACAACTGATCTCCAGCCAATAGAGCTCAGTTCCCCTGGAGAAAAGGGCCGCTTTGGCAATTGGACTCTATGGCATTGAAGCCCCTCCCCAAACCCCGCCCTCCTCAGGCTCTGCCCCCAAAACCTCCTGCCAGTGGTGAAGAGGGACCTGGCAATCCTATGACTAGTATTCATTTTGACTAGTAGCCATGGATAGCCCTCTCCTCCATGAACATGTCCACTCCTTTCTTAAAGCCTTCCAAGTTGGCAGCCATCTCACATCCTGGGGCAGGGAGTTCCACAATTTCACTATGTGTCGTGTGAAGAAATATGCTGCTTAAGAATTACTCCTCTCTCTGGCCCACCTCGCTGGCTCTCTGAAGGCCTGTAGATTAACTGACTCTATTTGTAAAATCTGGGTGAGTTTTTCCTGACTCTACTGCTACAGCTTTGCGCCTTCTCCCTCCCTGTTCCCTATTCATTGGGTTTACTCAGCCGTTTCTTTCCCTATTCCGCTATCAAGGACTCTTTGATCAGTCTACAGGTTTGCCTAAGTAAGCCGCTGTGTGGCTTGTTTTGTTTTTCCCCTCTCTGTGCTCAAAAATGTCTTCGCCAATAAATAAAAAGAGCATCACGGTGCTCGGGGCACGGCGAGAGCCGCGGGCCAACTCCGCCGGCGCTTAATTTTGATTGCGGGGAAGAGCCGTCCGCTTGCTCCGCGCGCCGAGAGGCCCTGCCTTTTCAATTTGGGGGGCCGGTTATCCACTTTGCCGCTAATGCGGGACAGGATGATTGTTTGGTTAGCCTAAGTGAAAGAAAATAAATTCAATGTAATCTACTTTACGGCGTAGCTGCTAAACCCCCGTACGTGCCCCTTTTGTCAGATTCGTCAAGGAATGGACGAGGCTTAGAACTAGGGCCGCCTCTGAATACACTTTCATTTTCCTTTGAAATCAGCACATTTGAGGGAGCTGAACAAATGAGCCAAACACTTTGACCTTATCGAATTTTTTTTGTATTGCTCTGATAATGTTCGGAGCCCTTTTGTTCCCTCGCTGGTTATTGCTGCTTGCTTCTCGCCATTTTCCTTTCCCTTGTCTGCTAGCAGATTCCGTGGGGTGGCTGGCCATGTGGTGGAGTAATGCAATGCTATGAGTCAGGCAAAACCGTACAGTCACCACAACCAACTGTATTGGAGGACAGTGAGGGCAAATGAGCACAGGGGCAGTGAAGGCAGGGTGGAGGGAGAAAAGGGAGCCTGAGAAGCATCAGCTGGGGGAGGAGAGAGACTGTTTTTGAGCCCATGAGCTGGTTCTGCTCCTTATCTAGGTGTCTGGGGAGGGGAGAGGAAGAGGAGTTGGCTTTTATATGCCAACTTTCTCTACCTTTTAAGGAGAATCAAACGGGCTTACAATCTCCTTCCCTTCCTCTTTCCACAACAGACACCCTGTGAGGTGGGTGGGGCTGAGAGAGTTCAGAGAACTGTGACTGGCCCAAGGTCACCCAGCTGGCTTCATGTGTAGGAGTGGGGAAACCATCCTGGTATAAAAACCAACTTCTCCTCCTCCTCCTCCTCTTCTCTTTCTCTTCCTCCTCCTCCTTAGAATAATAGAATCATAGAGTTGGAAGAGACCCCCAGGATCATCTAGTTCAACCCCCTGCACAATGCAGGAAATTCACAACTACTTCCCCCCACACACCCCCAGTGACCCCTACTCCATGCCCAGAAGGTGGCCAAGATGCCCTCCCTCTCATGAGCTGCCTAAGGTCATAGAATCAGCATTGCTGACAGATGGCCACCTAGCCTCTGCTTAAAAACCTCCAGGGAAGGAGAGCCCACCACCTCCCGAAGAAGCCTGTTCCACTGAGGAACCGCTCTAACTATTAGAAAATCCTTCCTAATGTCTAGACGGAAACTCTTTGGATTTAATTTCAACCCGTTGGTTCTGGTCCGACCTTCTGGGGCAACAGAAAACAACTTGGCACCATCCTCTATAGGACAGCCCTTCAAGATGGGGCCACTTGTGATACTTTTCAAAGCAAATGCAAAATTTGAGGAAGTAGTTTCAGCTGAGCACTACTTTGAGCAAACGAGAAAAAAAAAAGAACAGTCCCGTCACGCTCCCCCCCCATCTTCCTTAGTTGTTCATTGCAGCGATTGGAACCGTTTCTTGGTTCCTAAACATTGACATTCCATTTATTTTAGCCTTCAATCACCATTTTCAAAATGTATATCCAGGTCAGGAATCCTATTTTCTTAGTAATGCCCAGGGACATACACGGCCGCTCAGGAAGCGTGCGTTACAGATTATATAAATGGAACCCCAAGTGTAATCTTTCTTTGTGTCACTGACAACAGTTTCTTGACATGAGCCAGTGGCCAGGGGTTCTTTATGAGCTTTATATCTCAACGGTTTCTTTTAAGCCCTTATTTGCAATGGGAGAATTGACTGGGGGGGGGGTTAGGGGGTGGGGAGCCGGCCGACAAATGAAGAGGTTGCGAGCTTGTGTCGCTTAGGAAATGAGCCGCTGGGGAGAAGCGTAAATTTCGGAGAGAAAGGGTCATATCACTGGTAAACAGGAGCTTCGTCTAAATGTCCTGATTTATTTGCGGGTCTCAAATAGGTGTGGGCGTTCGTGTCCCTTGAAGCTATTAGGACTTCGAAATGAACTCGGAGAGCTTGTTTTCAAGGGGATTCTTCTTTAGGGAAATGAAGGAGCGACGGTGGGGGCCGAGACACCAGGTTATCTGCTTTCACCGATAAGACCTTGGTCCTTCATTTCAGAAAGAATGGAGTTGTGCTCCCCTGACAATTAAGTGTGTGTGTGTGTGCCGGAGAAACAGTCTTACGGTTGGCTAGCCAACAAGTTGAGTCCGGTCTTGCGGCAAGTTGATGGAATCAGACCAGTGGTTTTCACACTTTTCAGCTGCTCAAGAGCAATTGCTCGGTCAATGGGCCTGCTGAGGACTCTTGCTCCTCTGCAAGAGCCAGCATGGTGTAGTGGTTAGGAGCGGTGGACTGTAATCTGGAGAACAGGGCTTGATTCCCCACTCCTCCCCATGAGCGTCAGACTCTAATCTGGTGAACCAGGTTTGATTCCCCACTCCTCCCCATGAGTGGAGAACCGGGTTTGATTCCCCACTTCTCCACATGAAGCCAGCTGGGTGACCTTGGGCTAGTCACAGTTCTCTCCAAACTCTCTCAGCCCCACCTACCTCACGAGGCTCCTGTCATGGGGAAGGGAAGGCGATTGTAAGCCGGTTTGATTCTCTTTCGAAAAAGTGGAGGAAGTTGGTATATTTATTATTTATTTATTTATTTCGAATGTATAGCCTGCCCTCATTTCCAGCAAGCTAGGCTCAGGGCAGGTAACAAAAACACATAAAACCATCTAACATCAATCAAACATCAATATCATAATAAAACATAGACAGGTGGCCTTAAAATTACCCAGATGACACCATGCTGGGTTACAGCAGACCAACCCCCCACAGATGTCAAGAGTGGGGGGAGAGGGTGGGGAGGCCAGTAGCGATGGATCGACTCACGGCTGCCCTCAGTTATAGGCCTGGAGGAGTAGTTCCGTTTTACAGGCCCTGCAGAACTCCTTAAGGTCTTGCAGGGCCCTGATGTCACTAGGAAGACTGTTCCACCAGGCCGGGGCCAGGGCCGAAAAAGCCCTGGCCCTTGCTGAGGACAGTGGCACATATAAAAGCCAACTCTCCTTCTTCAAGAGAATCCTCGCGAGGGATCCTGGGGAGCACACTCAGTTTGCAGGGAGTGCTGGCTGACCTCTTCTTTTTGCACCTCACCGTTGGCCTGTATGGACTGAGAATGCTGTCCAACATTCCCTGCAATCACATACTGTAGGAGAAATTCAGAGATGGCTGGCTGGGGGAGGACAGTAGCTTTGATCTTCTTGTCAAGGAACCCACGAGGAGCCTCCAACAAACCTCAAGGTTCCTTGGAGTGTTTGCCAACCTGTGAAGTAAGTTGTCCTTTTGGGTCCAGTGTAGCACACACCTGGGGCTGGATTTGGGCTACTGTTACGCTTTGGTTCTTGGCAAGTTGGAGGTGGAGCATGGCCAAGGTGGAGCGCGGCCAAGCAGAAGGACTGGTGGGGAAAGTCTCCCTTTTGCTCAGACCAGGAAGCAAGCCTGACCTGGAAGCTTATCTAAGAGTCAGGGGGTATCACCTGACCTTCTCATGTCCTGGTGTTGGTAGGAGTCTTCTGTGCTGGTGTGGTTGGTCTCTCTACCATACCTTCTTTCTGCCTCGATGAAGATGTCAACCCAGTGTGCGGCTGCTGTGAAAAATGCAAATTCCATGCTGGCCATAATTCGGCGAGAAATAGAGAGTAAAACTGCTGCTATCATACTGCCCTTGTACAAATCTATGGTGAGACCACACTTGGAATACTGTGTACAGTTCTGGTCACCACACCTAAAATAGGATATTGCAGAGCTGGAGAAGGTGCAGAAAAGAGCCACCAAAATGATCAGGGGACTAGAGCGACGGCCCTATGAGGAGCGGTGAAAATGCTTAGGGCTGTTTACCTTGGAAAGAAGGCGGTTAAGGGGAGACATGACAGGGGTGTACAAAACTCTCCCTCACTGGCAGTCTTTAAGCAGAGGTTGAGCCTGCATTAAGTAAGGAGTTGGACTAGATGGCCTGTATGGCCCCTTCCAACTCTATGATTCTAGATTGTTTATTGGTAACTTCTTCCTCAGCGTTACTGTAAGAGTTACTTTGCTTGGAGGAATGTGTGGGCATAAACTTATGTTATAGATTCTCCTCTAATCAACAATGTTTCTCCTTTAATGCATAACTATTGCCTGGGGTTAAATTCTGCTGGAATCTACCGCTGCTGTCTGCGTTATTAATTAAGCTTCTGTCAACGTTTCTCCCATAAACCCTCTTTGTAAAAGTGGTTGTAAAAAATCACTCTAGATTAAAATGCAGCATCAAAAGTTTCCACTGGGGAGAGTCGATATATTTCTCGCCAATTCCACTACCCTCTGTACAAAGACTAAGAGCGGCTCACAGAGTGGAACAAACACAACCATGGTTAAAATTGTCAATCTTCATGATCAGGGGACTAGAGCAACTGCCCGACGAGGAGTGGTTAAAACCCTTAGGGCTGTTTAGCTTGGAAAGAAGGTGGTTAAGGGGAGACATGATAGAGGTCTGATAGAAGGTGGTTAAGGGGAGACATGGTATGGAGAGAGTGGACAGGGAGATACTCTCATAATACTAGAACGTGGGGTCATCTGCTGAAGCTGGAAGGTGAGAGATTCAAAACAGATAAAAGGAAGTCGTCCTTCACACAACGCCTGGTTCATTCGTGGAACTCCCTGCCCCAGGATATGGTGATGGCTGCCAACTTGGAAGGCTTTAAGAGGGGAGTGGACATATTCATGGAGGAGAGGGCTATTCATGGCTACTAGTAAAAATGAATGCTAGTCATGATGCATACCTATTCTCTCCAGGATCAGAGGAGCATGCCCATTATATTAGATGCTGTGGAACACAGGCAGGATAATGCTGTTGCTGCAGTCATCTTGTTTGGGGGCTTCCTAGAGGCACCTGGTTGGCCACTGTGTGAACAGACATCTGGACTTGATGGACCTTGGTCTGATCCAGCAGGGCCTTTCTTATGTTCTTATGAATCTTAAACCTTCTTAGAGGGAATTGGTGGAATTTGAGATTAAAAGCCAGTGTAGTGCTGTGGGTACAATGCTGGCTTGTAACTGGGAAGGTTAGAGTTCAAATCCCCACTTAGCCACCAAAGCTATAGACTGACCATGGGCCAATCACTCTCTCTCAGCCTAAACCATCCCACAGGATTGTTTTGAGGATAAAATAAAGGAGAAGAGAACTATGAATGCCATCCTCAGCTTCTCCAAAGAAGGCAAGGATAAATGTGGCATTCATATTCAAAATGATGTCCCCTTTTTGCTGATGGATAGAGATCCAAATATAACACTGGCTGTGGCCAAATATCTCTCCATCATATTTTCCTCTAAGAAATAACGGCTCGGGACCTATGGGTCATAAGAGCAAAGAAGGCATGGAAAGGAAATTCACAATGACTTGCGTAAATGGGCCAGCCCTGATCAAGGGTCATAGATACAACTTTTATATCACATCAAGATTTAATGCTTTTGCAGTCATTTCACACATTCAGCCCAGTTTTCGAGTGTCAAGAAATCAGAAGTGTTGTGCATCTTGCCTTGGATCAAACGATGCTCAAGCACATACATAAACAGACTTAGCAGAGTTCCATGTAGTATCTTGTGCTGTACCTAGCACTTTCCTCCATATAATTGTAGTAATAATAGAGAGCCAGCATGGTGTAGTTGTTAAGAGTGGCGGACTCTAATCTGGAGAACTGGGTTCGATTTTCAACTCCTCCACATGAAGCCTGCTGAGCGACCTTGGGCCAGTTACAGTTCTCTCCGAACTCTCTCAGCCCTTGTGGAGGCAGGCAATGGCAAATCACCTCCAAACTTCTCTTGCCTTGAACCTTATGGGGCTCCCATAAGTGAGCTGTGACTTGGCGGCACATTCCACCACTGTATACATGTTGCTGTAGAATCATAGAATCCTAGAGTTGGAAGGGACCACCAGGGTCATCTAGTCCAACCCCCTGCACAATGCAGGAAATCCACAACTACCTCCTCCCCCACACCCCCAGTGACCAGAAGATGGCCAAGATGCCCTCCCTCTCATCATCTGCCTAAGGTCACACAATCAGCGTTGCTGACAGAGGGCCATCTAGCCTCTGCTTACAAACCTCCAGGGAAGGAGAGCTCACCACCTCCCGAAGAAGCCTGTTCCACTGAGGAACCGCTCTAACTGTTAGAAAATTCTTCCTAATGTCTAGACGGAAACTCTCTTGATTTAATTTCCACCTGTTGGTTCTGGTCTGGCCTTCTTGGGCAACAGAAAACAACTCGGCACCATCCTCTCTATGAGATCAGATGAGATTGGGCTCACCGTGGTAATCAGGCTGTTCTCATGTCTATTATGGCCCCCCAGAAATTGGTTGCGCCAGATATTGCCCGAGCGGAAACCCAAGTGGGGATACAAGAAGTTTGATTTAGCGCAAACAGCTGATGGGGTCTTTCCTGGAATGTCCGTTTGCACAAGAACCCGAGCACAAGCCGAAATTTTGTGCAGGATCCAAGCCCATGTGTAACCTAGCCCTCTTGGTTCACATATGCATGCACATCACTGAATTACTGTCCCATTCGCACAATACCATAGAACCATAGAGTTGGAAGGGACCACCAGGGTCATCTAGTCCAACCCTCTGCGCAGTGCAGGAAATTCAAAAACCCCTTCCCCACGCACCCCCAGTGACCCCTACTCCATGCCCAGAAGATGGCCAAGGTGCCCTCCCTCTCATGATCTGCCTGAGGTCATAGAATCTGCATTGCTGACAGATGGCCATCTAGCCTCTGCTTAAAAACCTCCAGGGAAGGAGAGCTTACCACCAGGGTTGTATGCACCTGCAGGGCATGACTCCCGTTGCCTTTTTCCAAGAGCTGGGGAGCGGTAGGCGAGACTCCTCCTCTAAGGGTTAAATTTAAGCATGCCATCTACTTTAATTAAATCGTACAAATTAAAACATGTAACAAATGTGCCATTAAGCATTCCGGTTATTTTTATTTCATGCATATTTCAGAATACTTATGGCTGACGGCTGACTCTACGGTTGTAACAAATTAGCCCCGTTAATGCGATGCGCTCGGCGAAATGGAACGGAGCCATTCCTGGAGGTGCCCTGTGCTGGCTGGAAATGGATCTGAACCAGAACCGTTTCCTTCCCAGGCCCTGTTCACACGGTGAAGATCTTAGGGACGCAGGAGTTTGCTGGTCTAGGACCGTAATACATGATTGATCGATAGCGTGTGGCACGGAGACGGAAGATTTCCACATCCCTGAGAAACCATGGGTTGTCATGGCATCTGAACCACAAACTGTGCCTGCTTTTTTTGCCTACAAACCAGGATTACTCTAGTATTCATTGCTGCAAACCAGGATTTCTTTAATTCCTGCGTAGTGTGAACATAAGAAAAGCCATGCTGGATCAGAACAAAGCCCATCAGGTCCAGCAGTCTGTTCACCCAGTGACCAACCAGGTGCCTCTAGGAAGCCCACAAACAAGACGACTGCAGCAGCACCGTCCTGCCTATGTTCCACAGCACCTAATGTAATAGGCATGCTCCTCTGATCCCGGAGAGAACAGGTATGCATCATGACTAGTATCCATTTGGACTAGTAGCCATGGATAGCCCTCTCCTCCGTGAACATGTCCACTCCCCTCTTAAATCCTTCCAAGTTGGAAGCCATCACCACATCCTGGGGCAGGGAGTTCCACAATTTAACTGTGCCTGCTTTGCTTGGTAAAGTCTTGTCCGTGAAAGGAATCCTATAATGCATTATGCAGTTTGGGAAATCTCCACTGTCTTCTACACAAGAACATAAGAAAGGCCCTGCTGGATCAGACCAAGGCCCATCAGGTCCAGCAGTCTGTTCACACAGTGGCCAACCAGGTGCCTCTAGGAAGCCCACAAACAAGATGACTGGAGCAGCACTGTCCTGCCTGTGTTCCACAGCACCTAAGATAATAGGCATGTGTGAAAGGGAATCATGCAAGATGTGGTTTGCAGTTTTTGGGATGCAGCCTTTGGCTTTGGACCTTGACATCTGTCAACTGGGGGTAATAATTCTGGTCAGCCTTACAGGGCTGTTGAAAGGACTGCTATAATCGTACCATCTGAAGCTCCTGATGTACATAGAGGCGGAGAAGCTGTAGCTCATGGGTAGAGCATCTGCTTGACATGCAGAAGGTGCCAGGTTCAATCCCTGGCATCTTTAGTTAAAGGGACTAGGCAGGTAGGTGATGTGAAAGACCTCTCTGCCTGAAACCCTGGAGAGCTGCTGCCAGTCTGAGTAGACAGTACTGACCTTGATGGACCAAGGGACTGATTCAGTAGAAGGCAGCTTCATGTGCACTATACGCAGTCTTAGCCAGGGGTCTCCAGCCTATTTGAGCCTGCGGGCGCCATTGTTATTCTGGCACAGGGTGGTGGGCAGAGCCGCAGAATGGCTGCCGCAGGAGGCGGTGCCAACCACACACAGGAAGCCCAAGTGCAGTGGGGAAGAGGGGCAATTTAAAAGAGACATTGGGAAAGAGGAGCGGAAGAGAATAAAACCCAAAATCATAGTGGCAGCTGCAGCTGGATCAATATTAATTTAATCTGCGCAGCCAATGAGAAGCCACGCTGGGCCTGAGCTCCATATGGCCCCACCCACTAAAATCACTTGGTGGGCACCATGAAAGGTGTTGATGGGTGCCACGGTGCCCATGGACACCATGTCGGGGACCCCTGGTTTAAGCAATAATTCATTTGTGCTGATTTTTTTGGGGGGATTGGGCGAATTCGAGAGAGTAGGAAGTTTCAGGGCTTGTGGTGTTTTAGCTTTGTAATTGGGGTTTAGTCCATCATTATCCTAAGCTTCAGGAACGAAAAGGCTGAAACTAAAAACTCAGGCTCCTTTCCCTCGGCAACACGTCGCTTTGTGAAATCAGCAGTGCATTTGCATCCAGAAGAGGAGAGTTTAAATTTAGAAATGCGAAGGCAGTCCTTGTGTGTGTGTGTTTGTGTGTGTGCATGCACATGCTTGTGTGTGTTTGCATTTCTACAAGTGGGATTTTCTCTTTGCGTGTTGCTTTGCCACATCAGACAGATTGGCTGGGAAGGGGAAAAAGTTATCCGCGAAAATAACAAAACACCCGGTCTGGCTCATGAATTTATTTATTTTAAAAGAAGATCCCAAAAGTTCCAGTCACCCCAACCTATCTCAGGTTCATTGTGAACAACCCCCGGTCAGCTGCCCTGACCTCTTTGAAGGGGGGAAGAAGAAGGAGGAGGAGGAGGGTGTAGTGGTTAAGAGCGGCAGACTTTAAGCTGGTGAAATGGGTTTGTTTCCCTGCTCCTACACATGAAGCCCGCTGGATGACCTTGGGCTAGTCCCACTCTCTCAGCCCCACCTACCATACAGGATGTCTGTTTTGGGGAGGGGAAGGGAAGGTGATTGTAAGCCAGTTTGAGACTCCTTAAATGTAGAGAAAATTGGGGTATAAAAACCATCCTCCTATTACAACTGATTTCCAGCCGATAGAGATCAGTTTGCCTGGAGAAAATGGCCGCTTTGGCAATTGGACTCTATGGCATTGAAGTCCCTCCCATCCCCAAACCCTGAGATGCATACCTATTCTCTCCAGTATCCAAGGTGCATGCTTATTACATTAAGTGATGTGGAATACAGTCAGGACTTCTTGCTTGTGGGCTTCCTAGAGGCACCTGGTTGGCCACTGTGTGAACGGACTGCTGGACTTGATGGACCTTGGTCTGATCCAGCAGGGCCTTTCTTATGTTCTTATGTCCTGCTTGTGGGCTTCCTAGAGGCACCTGGTTGGCCACTGGACTGCTGGATTTGATGGGCCTTGGTCTGATCCAGCAGGGCTTTTCTTATGTTCCTATGTTCTAATGGTCTTATGAATTGAATCTAGGAACCCAATCGGGAGCAGGCCTTCTTACCGCTTACCTTGGGGGAAATCCTGTAGGGTTCTTCATTCCTGACACCACTGGGGGCCCGGCAGAAATACGCATGCGTTCTTTCCCTTGGGAAAAGAAGTGTTGGTTTTTAATTTTTGTTCAACCTCCGTGAAGAACGTCAGGCTGGCCTGCATGGGGCCTTCCCCTTCCATCTCACCTCTCAGAAACAGCCTTGTGAAGCGGATGACGCTGAGCGCGAACGACTCGCCCAAGGACAGCCGACGAGTTTCGTGTGGCTTTGAACTTGAGCGATCCCCAGTCCGAGCCTGGAAACGCTCTCTGCTCGGCTGCATCACGCTGGCTCCCTCTGATGAACAACGGGCATCAAAGCGCGCAGGAGTTCTGGAAGAGTGTGGGAAGACGCGAGGAAGAGCGGTTGTAAACTCCCTCCTGAGTTACAAAGCGCAGAAGCCGATAGGTCTATTTTGGGAGGTAGCATTTGGCATCTCGTCTACCCACGCTGTCGTCTGCCACCACCTTCTGTTCTGTTTATTTGTTTCACCTCCTGGCCCAAAGAACGGTCCTTTTGGAGCATCCCTGGCTTTTCCATCCATTCTGTGTCAGGGTTCTGGTGCAGCAGGCCTCCCCAAAGAGGCATGGAAAGTTGCCGGGATGAGAGCCAGAGGGGTGTAGTGGTTAAGAGCGGTGATTTGGAGCAGTCCAGATCAGAGTCTGAGAACCGGGTTTGATTCCCCTTTCCTCCCCATAAGCAGCGGAGGCTAATCTGCTGAACTGGATTTGTTTCCCTGCTCCTTCACATGAAGCCAGCAGGGTGACCTTGGGCCAGTCACAGCTCTCTTAGAGCTAGGATTGCCAGGTCCCTCTTTGCAACCGGTGGGAGATTTTGGGGGCGGAGCCTGAAGAGGGCGGGGTTTGGGGAGGGGAGGGACTTCAATGCCATAGAGTTCAATTGCCAAAGTGGCCATTTTTCTCCAGATCAGCTCTATCGGCTGGAGATTAGTTGAATTAGCAGGAGAGCTCCTGCTACTACCTGGCAGTTGGCAACCCTACTTAGAGCTCTATCAGCCCCACCTACCTCACAGGGTGTCTGTTGTGGGGAGGGGAAGGGAAGGTGATTGTAAGCCGGTTTGATTCTCCTTTTAACAGGTAGAGAAAATCGGCATATAAAAACCAACTCTTCTTCGTTCTATGCAGCAGCTCCCACCATAATACAGGTAGGGAATAGCAGCTGGGTCTCTGCTAGGGTTGCCAACCTCCAGGTACTAGATGGAGATTTCCCACTATTACAACTGATCTCCAGCCGACAGAGATCAGTTCCCCTGGAGAAAATGGCCACTTTGGCAGTTGGACTCTATGGCATTGAAGCCCCTCCCCTCCCCAAACCATGCCCTCCCCAGGCTCCGCCCCAATAACCTCCCGCAGTTGGCGAAGGGGGACCTGGCAGCCCTAGCCTCTGCTGGAGAGGCAGGAGAAAGAACACGGGCGTTGAAACTAGCGTTGGTTGATGGTTTGCAAGGTCATCTGTGCAGGGGGTTGGACTAGATGACCCTGGTGGTTCCTTCTAACTCTGCGGCCTAAAACACACGGGAGATTTTGCCTTGGATTTGCCGTTTTCTAGATGCACATTTCCTCCAGCCAAATTCTTAGGGCTACCAACCTCCAGGTAGTAGCTGGAGATCTTCCGCTATTATAACTGATCTCCAGCCGACA
This sequence comes from Euleptes europaea, assembly GCF_029931775.1. Lineage (NCBI taxonomy): Eukaryota > Metazoa > Chordata > Lepidosauria > Squamata > Sphaerodactylidae > Euleptes > Euleptes europaea. The sequence goes on along the minus strand of NC_079324.1, from coordinate 58,822,722 downwards.
GAGATCAGTTCACCTGGAGAAATTGGCCGCTTTGGCAATTGGACTCTATGACCTTGAAGTGAGCCAAATCCTGGTCTCGCAAACGAGCTGTAGTTAAAAAGAAGTCACCGTTTCCACATTCCGTCTTTACCGAGCTAAGCAAGCGTGAAAAGACCGTCCTCTCGAAATCGGGCTACGACGGGCTGTGCAAGAAAGAGCGGAAACCGCCGGCGGGTTTGCCAAGAAAACAAAGTTGCAAACAAGGACGTCCAACCCCATAAGGCGGCAATGCAAGCCGGATCTCTTGTATCGCTGACGCAGCCGTTAAATCTTCCTCAGAGAGTAGGGTTTCTCTTCCGTGAACGTTATTATAAAACCAGGACGCCGCTTTGCATTCTGTTAACATTCGGATTAATTGTTATTGCTAATAACAATCAATTTGTATGCAAACTGGCAAGCGGGGAGTTTGTGTGGCTGCTGCTGCCTGGGAAATTTTCATCAGCAAATGGGCCTATAAAAGGTTAGCTTAAATTTGAAGGGAATATTAGGGAATTACTGTTGTTACTTATCCGCTTCATAGATTATGCCGTTTGCTTATGCGCTCGGTCCTTTCTCCCCTGCCATTAGGATGCTGATTGTGGCTTCTGGGGTCGACGACGGTATTTGCGGCAGGGAAGTACCGATTGCGGCATTGCAAGACCCTCTTGTTTGAGCCAGTGTGGTGTAGTGGTCACAGTGCCAGGCGAAGATCTGGGAGATTCATAGGGTTGCCAACCTCCAGGTACTAGCTGGAGATCTCCTGCTATTGCAACTGATCACCAGTCGATAGAGATCAGTCCCCCTGGAGAAATTTGGCAATTGGATTCTATGGCGTTGAAGTCTCTCCCCTCCCCAAACCCCTCCCTCCTCAGGCTCTGCCCCTAATACTTCCCGCTGGTGGCGAAGAGGGACCTGGCAACCCTAGAGACTGACGTTCGAATCCCCACACTGCCATGGAAGCCTGCTGGGTGACCTTCGGCCCCACTCTGCTATGAAGCTAGCACCGGTCACTTGCTCTCCACCTTGTCTTCTTTGCAGGGTTGTTGTGAGGGTAAAACGGGGAAGAACAGCAATTGAGCTTTTTGGAGGAAGGAGGACCTAAAAACAAGGACACTGCAAAGAGGGCGTCTCCAGATTAGGAGAGCGGGTTGAGAAACGATGGATTGTTTTGGAGTGGAGTAAGCCTCCGATTTCAATCCAGGAATATCCACGGTTCAGGTATCCGAAGTTTGGGGGACGCTATGCGAAAGGGTTACTTCTAGTAGCTGGAGATCTCCCAATATTATACCTGATCTCCAGCCGACAGAGATGAGTTCATCTGGAGAAAATGTCCACTTTGGCAATTGGATTCTATGGCATTGAAGTTCCTCCCCTTCTCAAACCCTGCCTTCCTCAGGCTCTGCCCCAAAAACCTCCTGTCGGTGGCAAAGAGGGACCTGGCAACCCTAAGGTAGTAGCTGGAGATCTCCCACTATTACAACTGATCTCCACCCAATAGGGATGAGTTCACCTGGAGGAAATGGCCGCTTTGAACATAACAACAAAAGAAAGGCCCTGCTGGATCAGACCAAGGCCCATCAAGCCCAGCAGTCTGTTCACACAGTGGCCAACCAGGGGCCTCTAGGAAGCCCCCAAACACGGCGACTGCATCAGCACCATCCTGCCTGTGTTCCACAGCACCTAAGATAATAGGCATGCTCCTCTGATCCTGGAGAGAAGAGGCAATTGGACTCTATGGCATCGAAGTCCCTCCCCTTCTCAAACCCCGCCCTCCTCAGGCTCCCCCCCAAAAATGTTCCACCTGTGGCAAAGAGGGACCTGACAACCCTAGCAATCAGCAAAAAAATCAGAACGGTGTTGTACGGATTCCAGCACAATTAAGAGGAAAAAAACCGAAAGCCGGCTTAATTGCGATTAGGCGATTTTGGAAGGAGAAAACCCCCCCTTGCCCATTGAATGCATCCCAATTGATTGTGTGTGTGAGTGTATTCCCGTGGAACAGTATACTAAAGGGGAGAAAAGGGGCTGCTTGTGATCTGAAAAGGAGCCAATTTACCCGGAGTACAGTTTGCAGTTCCGTCACTCGCTAATCACTCTGCTAAACGTAATAGCCCTTCTTGTCTCATGGCCGTTAATCATGTTGTGAATGCACTTATCAGCGCATATTAGAAATACAATACAAGACTTTCCGACACAGGGATGGATGCAATTACTGCAATCAGGGTACATTTCGCTATTGTCTTGTCACGCTGCGGTGGTGGTTTTGAAATCCTTTAAAAAGAAATCAACCCCGGCGCAAGTGGGATTTGAGTCGGGAGGAAAAGGCCCGATTAGGGTTGCCAGCTGTGGGTTGAGAAATGCCTGGAGATTTTTAGGGCGGCACCTGAGGAGGGTGGGGTTTGGGGAGGGGAGGGGCTTCAATGCCATAGAGTCCAATCGCCAAAGCGGCCATTTTCTCCTGGGGAACTAACTGGTCTTAGAGATCAGGTATATTAGTGGGAGATCTCCGGCCACCACCTGGAGGTTGCCAACCCTAGTTGCCAGGTCCCTCTTCTCCAGCAGCATGTTTTTGGGAGTGGAGCCTGAAGAAGGTGGAGTTTGGAGAGTCCAATGGCCAAAGCGTCCATTTTTCCAGGAGAACTGATCTCTATCGGCTGAAGATCAGTTGTAGTGGCAGGAGATCTCCAGCTAGTACCTGGAGGTTGGCATCCCTATGCCCCGTGCTGCTGGCTGGGGCAACGGGCCACTGACCTTCTCTGGGGTGGTGGAGGGGAAGGCTGGGGCTGCATTTGGCTCAACAAAGGGCTGAATTTTGTGGCGCAAGGGCAAAACTTCACGTTTGGCAGCCAGGTTGCCAGCCTCCAGTTGCGGTCTGGAGACCAATTCGAATTTTGACTGATCTCTGGACTCCAAAGATCACTTTCCTTGGAAAAAAAGGGCTGTTACAGAGGGTGGACTTTATGGCATTATACCCCAACTCCCTCAGCCTTTCATAAGAAAAGAAAAGCCATGCTGGATCAGACCAAGGTCCACCAAGTCCTCTTAGAGGGCTTGGGCTCCAGGCCCCTGATCATCCTCGTCACTCTCCTCTGCTCTCCCAGAATTGCAAGTTAGCTCCATAATACATAAATCACTTATTTATTACTTATTTAAAGCATTTATTCGTCTTTTCTGGAGTTTTTTAATTAGTAAAATTCACCCCAAAATTCTAAAACACCTGGGCTCCTCCAATACCATAGAGACCGCTACTTTATCTCTGAGTGGCTTGGTTTTGTTGTCTTCATGACTGGCTGGCTACTTTACTTTTAGACATAATGATTAATATTGTTAAAGAGAAATAGCTGCGAGAACCTTTTTTAAAAAATCTTTAACCATTTAGAATTTAGCCCAAAGTTTTCACGCCAAACTTTTTTTTAAAAAGCCTTTCTCTTGCTGTAAGAAAGTTGTCCTTTAGATTCCTCTTTTAGTGTTGGCTAACCCCTGACCCTGTACCTTCTGTCTAATTGGATTCATTTATTAGATTCCCCAAGCAAGCTGGCTTTGTGAAGCTTGACTACGGTCCTCATTTAAGGTTAACTCAAGTTATCGCTTTAAAAAATAATAATAAAATCCAAGTTTTAAATTGTAGCGAGAGAGCAAAATAAAAGACCTTGGTTTCACTGACGTGCTCTTAAGAGCACAATTTTGTTGTAGAACTAGAACGAGAGACAGCTGGTTTCCAAGAAAGCATAGAGTAAAAAATCTGTTTTAATAGGAACAAATTTAGTTTTCATTTGTTAGGCCTAGGGTTGCCAGCTCCAGGTTGGAAAATACCTGGAGAACTTTGGGACGGAGCCTAGCGTTACCCACCTACAAGTACTAGCTGGAGATCTCCTTCTATTACAACTGATCTCCAGCCGATAGAGATCAGTTCCCCTGGAGAAAATGACTGCTTTGGCCATTGGACTCTATGGCATTGAAGTCCCTCCCCTCCCCAAACCCCACCCTCCACAGGCTCCACTAGGGTTGCCAGGTCCCTCTTTGCCACCAGCGGGAAGTTTTTGGGGTGGCGCCTGAGGAGGCCAGGGTTTAGGGAAGGGAAGGACTTCAATGCCATAGAGTCCAACTGCCAAAGTGGCCATTTTCTCCAGGGGAACTGATCCCTGGAATTACAGCTTATCTCCAGACTACAGAGATCAGTTCCCCTGGAGAAAATGGATGCTTTGGAAGGAGGACTCTATGGTATTGTACCCCACTGAGGTCCCTCCCTGTCCTCCCCAGGCTCCATCCCCAAATCCCCAGGAGTTTCCTAACCTGGATCTGGCAACCCTACCACCCATCCCGTGCTAGAGGGCAGGGGAGAACCTGGCAACCCTGGGCACCGTCCCAATATTTATTTCAGGATGGTATTTAGTTCCATGTGTCGTCTCGAGGAAAATCTTCCTCAAAAGATATCGGAGTCCCCTTTGCTTCCAAGGACCGAGACTTGCCGATGCCAAAAGAAGCAAATAAAAATAATTGAGGCAATTGTCTCCGTTGTCTCCTGGGTTGTCACGATGATGTTGATAAAATCAAATAAACTGGGAGTTATGGCGAGTTGTTAGCAGGAGAAACAGTTGCGAATTGGCAGCGCAAACCAGCCCGGGCGCTTAAGATGTTTTCTCATTATCCGGATTTATTGTTTTCGGGGAGCAGAGGAGAAACCGTCGGCTAAGCAGAAAGGAAGGTGAAAAATGCCCAGACTGGAGGATGGGGAGTTGGGAACAAAAATATTCAGTTTAGTGTGTGATTTTTTTTGTTTCTACGCTGTTGGGCTGTTTGGAATGTCCTGTGTCCATTTGCTGTGGCATTTTTGGAGGAAGGGGTTGTGTGATAAATAGGGTTGCCAACCTCCAGGTGGTCACTAACATGAAATTAGCCCAATATATAATGTAAGAGTATGCATTTTGATTCCCATTATATATTGGGCTAATTTCATGTTAGTGATTTTCTGTGTGGTTTTGGGTTAAACTAATTAGTACATAAATATATCTATTTTGATATAACCTCCAGATGGGAGCTGGAGATCTCCTGCTATTTCAACTGGTCTCCGGCCGATGGACATCAGTTCACCTAAAGAAAATGGCCGCTTTGGCCATTGGATTCTATGGCATTGAAGTCCCTCCCCTCCAAAACCCCCTACTAGGTTGCTTCCTGGTCAACAAAAGGAGGGCGAGAACCAAAAGGAGGGCAAGAGAGTCACGCTATGCTCGATCCAGCAGAGCCATGATTGGGTAGATAGATGGGGACTGTGACGGAGGGCACCTGTGAACTAGGGCTGCCAATGTCCAGGTGGGGTCTGGTAGGGTTGCCAACCTCCAGGTTTTCACTAACCTCCAGGTGCTAGCTGGAGATCTGCTATTACAACTGATCTCCAGCTGATAGAGATCAGTTCACCTGGAGAAAATGGCCGCGTTGGCCATTGACTACAGAGATCAGTTCCCCTGGAGGAAACTGCAGTTTTGGAGGGCAGTTTTGGCATCATATCCCTACTAAGTGCCCTCTCCATCTTGGACTCTGTCCTCCTCAGGCTCTGCCCCCCAAATCTCGAGGAATTTACCACGCTGGGTGACCCTGTTGTGAACATCTGGGGCTAGGGTTCCCAACCTCCAGGTACTAACTGGAGATCTCTTGCTATTACAACTGATCTTCAGCTGATAGAGATCAGTTCACCTGGAGAAAATTGCTGCTTTGGCAATTGGACTCTATGGCATTGAAGTCCCTCAGCTCCCCAAGCCCCGCCTTCCTCAGGCTGCACCCCCAAAAACCTCCCGCTGGTGGCAAAGAGGGACCTGGCTACCCTATCTGGGGGCCAACGGCACATTCTGCCCTGCAGCCAGCCCTGGTTGCTGCCTGGGTTGCCAGGTCCCTCTTTGCCACTGGCGGGAGGTTTTTGGGGTATAGCTTGAGGAGGGTGGGGTTTGGGGAGGGGAGGGACTTCAATGCCATAGAGTCCAATTGCCAAAGCAGCCATTTTCTCCAGGTGAACTGATCTCTATCGGCTGGAGATCAGTTGTAATAGTGGGAGATCTCCAGCTAGTACCTGGAGGTTGGCAACCCTATTGCTGCCTCTTCTGCCTCGAAGCGATTTGCATTCGGGATGCAGCTCAAAGCCATGTCTGAAGCTAAAAGCCCTGCGGGAAAATTGCAGGAAAGGTGGGGGAGAAAGTGCAGTTACAACAGAAAATAGGATTACGTAGCTGCGCTTTGTTCAAGGGGCCCGCTCACTTAAGGCTGCGGGGAAGCAATAAAGCTAAGTGGGGCTTTTTATTATTTCCCCCCCCTTCACTAGAAAGAAATATGTCTAATGAATGTCTCATGTCTGAAACACTGGGCTGGATTCGTCAAAGGGAGTCAGTAATTACCAAATTGAGAGAATCATGAATCGCTTTTCTAAATTTGAAAAGCACATCAAGAATAGATCAGGAGCAGGCGAAATTAATAGTTGCGAACTCATTTCCATAGAAATGGACTTATTAGCAAGCATGCCAGCTGCCTAAAATTACAAGGTCTTTTCCTTCTGCTTGCAGGAAATAATCGTGTGTGTGAGCACGTGTGTGTGTGTTAAATCAAAGTGTTTCTCTCCCCCCCCCCAAATTGAAACTTGAGTTTTGCTAAGTTTGCACAAGATGGGGGAGGGGAAGATCTGTGACTTGAAGGGGGGGGGAAAGGAAATTCATAGGATGAATGTGCTGAAAAGTAGGAGGAGCTCTTTGAAGGTCTTTCTTTGTTGAGAAGTTGGTGGAACTTTGAGTGAGTGAGGATAGTAGAGTTGCCAGGTCCCACATTGCCACCAGCGAGAGGTTTTTGGGGTGGAGCCTGAGGAGGGCGGGATTTGGGGAGGGGAGGGACTTCAAGGCCATAGAGTCCAGTTGCCAAAACGGCCATTTTCTCCAGGTGAACGGATCTCTATCGGCTGGAGATCAGTTGTAATAGCAGGAGATCTCCAGCTAGTACCTGGAGGTTGGCAGCCCTACCAGCAGGAGTCTAGGTGAGGTGGGGTCATTGCGGGGGGGGGGAGGGGGATGGCGGTCAGCAACAGCATGACATCATTTCTAGGAAAAAGAAGATGTGACATCACACCCCTCTAGGAATTACTGGAAACTCTGTGATAAAACCATAGAGTCTTGGCGGGTCCTAGAGAGGATTGATGTCACTTTCAGTTTTCCCAGAAGCACCATCACCAAAGTCGATTTTTGAAAATTTCTCCCACCTGCCACTGGAGTGCCAGCAGGTACATGGCAGCCCTTCCTGTCACTGACTTTTATTTTTAGGAGCTAATTCAAAACTCTACATTTGCACAGGCTTCTCCTTGAATTGGGTTTCCTGACTATCATTTAGTATGTTGCCATTTGGCCTCAGCGTATATGGTTTTGGATTGTTTATTTAATTTATGTTATATTCTTTGTTAATTTGGGCTATGGCTTGGTTTTGTTAGGTATTTGTGCTATACTTGTTTTATGTAGGGTTACCAGTTCTGTGTGGGGAAATACCTGGAGATTTTGGAGGTGGCGCCTGAGGAGGGCGGGGTTTGGGGAGGGACCTCAGCACGGTATAATGCCATAGAGTCCGCCCTCCAACGCAGCCATTTTCTCCAGGTAGGGTTGCCAGGTCCCTCCTCTGCTCTGGCGGGAGGTTTTTGTTGCAAAGCTGAGGCAGGGATCACGTGTGGGCAGCCGCGCCGAACGCAAACGTGTCGCTTCCGGTTTACACCCGGCAACGCCGCATCACAACGGGCCTTTTACCACTCAAACTGGGAGGGTGTAAAGTGGAGGTGATGCGGTTGCGTTGGCGCGGCCGCGTGCACGCGCAATCCCTGCTTCCAAGCCGGGCACTGGATTGGCGGGCAACCCGGTTCTCCAGATTACAGTCCATTGCTCTTAATCACTACACCCTGCTGGCTGAAATGGCCCTCCTTCCCCCCTAATAGCCATGGTTCTGGTCATCTCAGTGGTCACAGAGGGGCAAATGGGCAAAGCCTGTCTGGAAGCATGTGCCTGAATCTGTGAACATAGCCAATACCACCTGGGTTCCCAGGCCAGGGCTGCTCCTTCGACACTGACAGCCAGACTTGCCAGCACTGCGTCAGGAAGTTCCTGAACATTTGTGGGTGAGTTTGGTGAGGGGAGGAGAAGGACCTTAGCTGGGTGTGATGCCACACAGCCCACCCTCCAAAACAGCCATTTTCTCCTGGGGATCTAATCCCTTTCGGTTGGAGACCAGTTCTAATTCCAGGAGAGCTCCAGGCCCCACCTCGACACTGGCAATCCTATCGACAGCAGAGAGAACTCCCAGTTGGCCATACCAGAAATAAATTTAGAGTCCAGTCCTTCTGCCCTCTCCCTGCTGTTCTTCTTCAGTCCCCGGTTTCCATCTGCTTTTGCCTCCATCTTCTCCACACCATCAAAACTGGATCCTCTCCTCCCTGTATTACGTTGGTGGAAATGGATTCCCACTGGTTTGTGTGTGTGTGTGTTAAGTGCTGTCAAGTCACATCCGACTCATAGCATCTCTATGAATCAATGTCCTCCACAACGTCCTCTCCTTAACAGCCTTGCTCAGGTCTTGCAAATTGAGGGCTGTGGCTTCCTTGATTGAGTCAATCCATCTCTTGTTGGGTCTTCCTCTTTTCCTGCTGCCTTCCACTTTCCTTACCAAGATGGTCTTTTCCAGTGACTCCTGTCTTCTCATAATGTGACCAAAGCACGATAGCCTTGGTTTAGTCATTTTAGCTTCTAGGGTCAGTTCAGGCCAGATTTGATCTATAACCCCCTGATTTGTTTTTTTGGCAGTCCAGGGTATCCGTAACACTCTCCTCCAACACCACATTTCAAAGGAAGCAACTTTCTTCCTATCAGCTTTCTTCATTGTCCAGCTTTCACATCCATTCATAGTAATAGGGAATAAGATGGCATGAATTAACTTGATCTTGGTGGCCAGTGACACATCTTTACACTTCAGAATCTTTTCTTGCTCCTACATGGCTGCCCTTCCAAGTCTCCATCTCCTTCTGATTTCTTGGCTGCAGTCTCCCACTGGTTTAGCTAGTTAATATTAGGTCCATACTTGCCTACCCCAAAGAGCATAACAAAGGCGGAGGAGATGGTTCAGCTTCTCCAGATTTTTCTTGCAGTCTCCTTTGAATGCAGGGATTTTGCTGAGTTCCCAAACGAGTCCATGACGGCCATGCCTTCAACTGGCAGTTAATAACCCTTCTACGGCAGAGAAGGAAGTACCTATCAGTCTTCATATTCTGGGAAAGGCAGAGGTCACGGGGTGAACATTAGAACAAAGGCTCCAGGGAAAGCGAAAGGGCCGTGGACCAAGCGAGAGAAAGAAATTCACTTTGGAAAGTTTGCGTGCCGGTTCATTATCGCGGCGACCTGGGAAGAGATGCGGAACAAAGGCCACAGATTGATCGCCGTCTTCTCTGTGGGGGATTTGGTGTCCCAGATACTGGAGCGCGAGGGCTAAATTATCTGTCTGCAAGATGGAGGGGAAAAAAACGGAGAGTCTAGTTGTGGTGGAATTGTCACGAGTTGTTGTTCAGGAGCCGGGTAACTGGCAACGCGGAAAGCATTTCGATGGCAGGGAGGACTCGCTTGGTAAGCGGCTTCTCTGGTGGGAGCGGAGATTCTGAAACATGAAACCTAATTAGAACAGAACCGCCTTGACAGGTGAGTACAGCTGCTTTTGTGGTGGGGCTAAGAAGAAGGAGATTAGGAGGAAGAGCGAGGCTTGTTTTTGAAATGCCACAGATTGGGGCGCGTGCATTTGCTGCGGAGGGAAGAGAAGAAATACTTGGTTGACCCATAACAGGTTTAGGCTGAATCAACCAGAAATGTACAGCCTTAACCTTCTGTACGTGTTTGGACACATAACTATGCCCATTTGGATATGAATTAATGCTGACTGAACACATGAAGCTGCCTTATACTGAATCAGACCCTTGGTCCATCAAAGTCAGTATTGTCACTCAGACCGGCAGCAGCTCTCCAGGGTCTCAGGCAGAGGTCTTTCACATCACCTACCTGCCTAGTCCCTTCAACTGGAGATGCCATGGATTGAACCTGGGACCTTCTGCATGCCAAGCAGATGCTCTACCACTGAGCCACAGCCCCTCCCCTGGCAGGCAGGGGAGGTTGACGTGTACACACGTGCAGTTGACATGTACACACCATACATTCAAATGCTGATGATGTAAGGTCCTCAAGCCATTGGATTACGGAAGGTGGGCATTTATCTCTCCAACGGTGTCATATAAGCCTTTTAGCAACAGTAAGAGCACGGAGGGTCCATTTTCGTTGACCATCAGTTACCCTCTAGATCCTAGAGTCTAGTAGACAGACAAATTGTGTAAAAGTACATAAGCATCCTCAAAGATCAATAAATATTCTAACACAAAATTGATATGAGGAATTATTTCCTTCACAGAAGACCAAATAACTGGACACTCCCCAAGTATATGTTTAAGAGACTCAACTTGTAAGTTACAATGCCAGAAATTAAACTTTTTGCTTAGTCCTTTACTAAAGAGATGCTGCAGTGCCCAATAAAGGTAAAAAAGATAAAGGTAGTCCCATGTGCAAGCAGCGGGTCATTCCTGACCCATGGAGTGATGTGCCATCCCAATATATCTTAAAAATTCTAGGTGCTGGTATTGACCTTTCAAGTCCTCTATGTCTTGAGGCCAGCATACCCGAAGGATTGCCTTCTCTTGGTGGGCACCGGGAAAGTGGTCTGTGGGCACCATGTCACCCATGGACACCATATTTGGGACCCCTGTTTTAAATTGCTTTATATATGTCCTCCTTACCTTTATTGGGAAATTCGCTTTATACATGAATTTTTAAAGCTTTTGATTGTTCACTGCCGTGGGGTCCTTCAGTTGGGTGGAAAGGCAACCTAAAACATTTAAAGTAAATGAAATAATTAATCATCGGATTAGTACAATTGACTGCCAAAATGTTGGGCCCAGTCAACTTTTCCATGAAACCAAGAATACTGGCAGTTGTTTAACTTTGCTGTTTCATACTGAAGTCATTTGTTAGCCATGGGAAGGTAGAGGCTGCAAACCCACTAGCTGGGCAGTGATCATGTGGAGGAGTGGGGAATTGAACCCGGTTCTCTTGATTAGAGTCTGATTTTATACCATGCTGGCTTCCTCGGTTAGAGAAAGAGTTATAACTTTAATTATTGGCTATCGCCCACAGAACAACAAAATTTAGAGAATCTGGGCAAACATGGCCCATTCATGAAGGTGAGCCCACATTACCAGCAATCTTCTTACAATGATAACATTTAATGGAAAAATAACACAGCTCTGTTTAAAATTATTGCAGGGAATGAAACAAAAACATACATACCACTTGATAAAGCTTGTGCAAAATGAGTACCAAAGCCGGGCGGCTGGTCACAACGGTATCATTTAAGACAAGATCGTGTTTACAGCTGTATCGTTTAAGACAAGTTCGTGTGTATTTACATCATGTATTAGGTTATTTTTCCTGATATTTTTTTTCCTGTTAAGCTCACATGGCACTTTGCTTTTGTTACTTTGAAATTTGATACAAAAAGCTATTGTGAGTCTGAAACTTGGTACAAAACTCACTTATGCAGGATACAACTCACAATAATAAGTATGTTTAATTGGTAAGTCCGACTGGTTCATGTGCGTCATTACACAGCGGCTTCGTACAGTTACTACTTTTGGCTTTCAGAATAAGTCAAGAGTTTCACTTAAGTCTGGATCAAGACAAGATGGGTCTTTTTCTCCATGCAGTGCCCTGACATAGCAATGATAAATAAAAATCCTTGTTTCCAATATTCTGTTAATGCTGGGTTTTTGTCTTTTAGGACAAATGTCTCCTCTTATGAGATCTTCCAGCTGGACTTTGAAATTGACAACAGCAGCAGCTTGACGGGTGCCCAGCAAATCTCCTGGCAGGTGGAATACCCTCAAGATGAAGCCGTGAGCGAGCTCCTCGTCTCCGAGATCTTTGTCAGCCAAACAACTTTTGCTGGGATCGTTCCACTTGCAATGGTAAGAATATATGGATCATTTTATATTTTTTAGAAGTGAATCTATTCAGATTAGGCTGAATAAAGGTAAAGGTACCCTGTGCAAGCACCGGGTTATTCCTGACCCATGGGGTGACGTCACATCCCGACGTTTACTAGGCAGACTTTGTTTACGGGGTGGTTTACCAGTGCCTTCCCCAGTCGTCTTCCCTTTACCCCCAGCAAGCCGTGTACTCATTTTACCGACCTCGGAAGGATGGAAGGCTGAGTCGATCTTGAGCCGGCTACCTGAAACCGACTTCTGTTGGGATCTAACTCAAGTCGTGAGCAGAGCTTGGACTGCAGTACTGCAGCTGACCACTCTGCACCATGGGGCTCCTTTAGGCTGAATGCCTTCTATTTTTTTTATTGTTGGTCCAAAAAATGTTAGATGGGTGGGAGAAATATTTCATGGAAAATATTTTGATTGTGAAGATATGCCCCTTTGGGATCCCATTCTAAGTCCATAGGTCTCGCAATCCTTTTTATCTCTTTCTGGTTCATGCTGTCATCTCCTACCTGGTTTAGTCATATGTGTAGCCCTAGCCAATGGGAGATCATATTGTGAGTGGATGACAGTTTTTATTGATGTGATGATATCATGTAGGGAAACCAATAGAGAAAGAGCGAGAGAGAGAGCTTTAGTAAACAAACAGCTGAAAATTTTCGCTGGCGCTGTAAAGTATTTTTTGACACTGCCAAAAACCTTCCTGCAAAGCAGTGTGTTCTTTTCGCATTGGCCCTCCCCCTTAGCTTGTGTTCAAGATCGCTCTGCTAATTTACATCCGCAGCAAAAAGCTTTAAATGTGCAAAATGCATTTCAATAAGATTTTATTTACCTGACATGGAGTAACAGCTCCTTGGAAACCATTACCGTCTATTGTGTAAATCTTTTTCTCTGTTTGGGGATTATGGGCCACGTACGTGGTAATAGCTCTTTTGGAACTGCTGCCTTCTATTGCACAAATGGGGGCTTCTGTATCCACTCTGGAGTGATACGTCGCAATTAGTGTGGCATTTGCATTGAACTGGATTAGCTGCTGGGTGTTGGAAACCTTCTTTTCTAAACCAAAAAACCAGAGCCATTGTTGGGGGGCTGGGCGGAAGAGCTCTCCCCACTCCATGCTTGCGTTTGCTCGTTTTTAAATCACAGGCGTGCGGTGTTTCATTTAATAATGAAGAAAAACTCATTTCAAAGTTATCAGCAGGGATGCAGCGGGAATTATTTTTATTTTCTAAGGGAAATTCTGTTTATATAGCCAGTGCTCGGTTTGTCAAAAGAACAGCTCCGAAAGATCATGCTTGCCACAAAGCCCGGCCTTCTTTGCTCGTTTGCACAAAGCCTCCTGATTCAGGGGCACTATATCTCTGACTATCACATGCTGAGGACTGTTTATTCAGATATGTATATCCTGCTTTTCTCCCCAATGGTAGCCTGCGTAAACGTAAAATATCATTCTCCCCCGCTTCCATTTCATCCTCACAACAACCCTGTGAGGTAGGTTAGGCCGAGAGAGAGTGACTGGACTAATGAACAGGGGGAGGACTGTTGCATTTGTACTTTGCTTGCAGGCTTCCCAGAAGCATCTTGCTGGTCACTGCTGGGAGCCGGATGCTGGAATATTGGACCTTTGCTCCGATCCAGCAGGGCACCATACAGGTGGTACCCCTTTTGCTCATGTTGGAAGGGGGGGAGGCTAGTAATGATGGTATCTGGGGCTGTCCTCAGTTGTAGGCCTGGTGGAAAAGCTCTGTCTTACAGGGCCCGCGGAACTCTTTAAGGCCCGCAGGACCCTGATCATAGAATCATAGAAGCACAGAATCATAGAACCATAGAGTTGGAAGGGACCACCAGGGTCATCTAGTCCAACCCCCTGCACAATGCAGGAAATTCACAGCTGCCTCCCCCCCACACCTCCAGTGACCCCTATTCCATGCCCAGAAGATGGCCAAGATGCCCTCCCTCTCATAAACTGCCTAAGGTCATAGAGTCAGCATTGCTGACAGATGGCCATCTAGCCATGTTACTCGGCAGAGCATTCCACCAGGCCAGAGCCAGGGCTGAGAAAGCCCTGGCTCTGGTTGAGGACAGCGGCACGCTCTTAGGGCCAGGAACCACCAGCAGATTCTCGTACAGACAATCTTAGTGTCCTTCGCAGGGTATTCCAGGAGAGGCAGGCCCGAAGATATTAGACCAACTGTTGTCGGACCAACTGAAGTTCTTAGGCCGTTTTCAAGGGCAGGCCCACACAGTGCAAACTGCAGCAATCTAACCTGAATGCAACCAGAGAATGTCTCACCCTGGCCAGATTAGGCTTTTCGAGGAACAATTGTACAAGAAGAAGAGTTGGTTTTTACATGCTGATTTTTTCTACCTTTTAAGGAGAATCAAACCGGCTTACAATCTCCGTCCCTTCCTCTCCCCACAACAGACAGCTTGTGAGGTGGGTGAGGCTGAGAGAGTTTGGAGAGAATTGTGACTAGCCCAAGGTCACCCAGCTGGCTTCATGTGGAGGAGTGGGGAAACCAACCCGGTTCACCAGATTAGAGTCCGCCACTCATGTGGAGGAATGGGGAATCAAACCCAGATATCCAGATTTGCGTCCACCGCTCATGTGGAGGAGTTGGGAATCAAACCCAGTTCTCCAGATTAGAGTCCCATCGCTTTTAACTACTACGCCGAAGCTGATTCAGAGGCTTACTGTAGAGGAGACCTGAGCCTCCACCCAAAGGACAGGATCCAGCAGCACCCCAGAATTATGAATCTTCTCCTTCAGGGAGAGTACAGCCTTCCTTCCGGCCATACGTTTTCATTGCTGTTTTTGTCTTTTAGCTTTGGTTTTCACTGTGCATTTTTGCTTAGGTTGAATGGTTATTAAAGCATGTTTTTAAATGATGTGTGGTTTTTAATTTATTTGCCACTTTGGCGGCCCAGATGAAGGCAGAAAGGTGGGGTACAACTTTTGTAAATAAAATAAATAAACTCCCTCTGGGACGAGCTGACCCCTCAGTCCCCGAGCAGCTTTTTTCATTAACCAACGGCACCTCCGTCTTGTCTGGACTGAGTTTCAGATTCTCAGTCTTCATCTTCTCCAATTACCTTCTCTGGGCATTTGTTCAGGGCTTCCACCGACTCGGCTGCCAGGGAGAAAGAAAACTATCACCGCATATTGGTGGTAGCTCAGTCTAAATCCCTAGACGCCTAATTAATTCTGGTTGCAGAACCGGGATTTTTTGTTGTTGGTGTAGAATCAGGTAGCAGCCCTCAGTCTACACAGCCCTCAGCAACTTCCTCAAGACATTTCTACATCGTCTCTTTGGCATGGCTCCCTCTGCTATCAGCCCTCCTCGAATCGCTAGCCTTAGGCAAAGATGAGTTGCGAGAGACAGACGTGGCGAAGAACAACAGCTTGTATTTGTATTGCCTTCCTCGCGGTTGCCAGCCTGGGGAGTTTGCTTCTGTAACAAAACACCAGCCTTCCAAGGTGGTGTTATCTGATACGTACTAGTCAGTAGGTTTACCAGTTGCCGGCCTGTGGCGGGCAACCTTCTGCCCCTGTGCTCACTCGAGGGAGCAGCGGGAGAAAGAATGGAACGTGTGAAATGATGGTGGGATGTCACTTCCAGGTGAATGTATGTGTGTGTTAAGTGCCGTTAAGTTGCTTTCGACTCGTGGCGACCCTATGAATCAATGTCCTCCAAAACGTCCTATCTTTAACACCCTTGCCCAGGCCTTGCAAATTGAGGGCCGTGGCTTCCTTTATAGAGTCAATCCATCTCTTGTTGGGTTTTTGTCTTTTCCTGCTGCCCTCAACTTTTCCTCGCATGAGTGTCTTTTCCAGTGACTCTTGTCTTCTCATAATGCGACCAAAGTACGATAGCCTCAATTTAGTCATTTTAGCTTCTAGGGTCAGTTCAGGCTTGATTTGATCTATAACCCATATAACATTTTCATTAGCCACTCGTACATTAGCCCATAAACATTTTCATTAGCCCACAAACATTTTCATTAGCCCACAAACATTTTCATTAGCCACTCCAAAGATGGAGCCACTCATTGCCAATTCCCACTTGGTAAATACCTGGAGATTAGGGGTGTTGCTTTGGGAGGATGGGGTTTGGATAGGGGAAGGACCATAAGAACATAAGAAAGACCATGTTGGATCAGACCAAGGCTGAGTCTGGCAACGCTGTAAGAGGCTAATGAAAATGTTTGTTGGCTAGTTACTCTTGTTGCCGTTGCACACCTGAAAACAGGCTACTGCTTAAAGTTCTCGCTTGTATGAATCTCCATTTATTTGCTGAACTGCTCTGGCTGATGCTTATCGGCAGATGTCTTGCAACTAAATTTTGCTTCTCTTCTGCTTTTTTTTTTTTTTAAAGCGGGTGGGAAAACCTACAAAACACCCGACACACTAACAGTTGTTACGGGGCCTATTTGTGTGTGGAGCAAACCCACACACATTACAAATAAAAATAAAGCGGCAACTGTGAGCTCTCCCGAGGCATCCTTCTTAATAAAGATGTAAATGGAAGGAGAATTAATACATTTCCTTCTGTTGGCTCCCATATTAAATGTGCCGTTGGCAGAGGCATGCTAAAAAGGGAGGCGGAAACAGTTGCTGTGGGGTGCTGCATTCGGGCAATCGTCTGGATAGAAAGTCGCTGCCAGAGTAGAACAGTTGCCTTGAGACTCTACCAAGGGGAAGGGATAAGGTCGCCAACCTCCAGATACTATCTGGAGATCTCCTGCTATTACAACTGTTCTCCAGCCAATAGAGATCAGTTCCCCTGGAGAAAATGCCCACTTTGGCCATTAGACTCCCCAAACCCCGCCCTTCTCAAGCTCCGCCCCAAAAACCTCCCGCAGGTGGAAAAGAGGGACTTGGCAATGCTAGGAAGGGAGGGATGGGAGTGGCGGAAATCGCTGCCGTTTCTGGGTGGGAGGAGCTTTTGCAGCCCGAAAGGGCTGGTAGAGTTTTAAGGAGCTCTTGCGGTGTGGGAGGATGATGGAAGTCGGAGTTAGGGCTGGCGGTCTGGAGAGAAGACGTCAAGGGGGCAATCAGGAAAGGGGATGATCTGGCTTCACAGCACTGGAAATGGTGGAGATGGCTAAACTTACAGCTTTTATTAATGAAAGTGATAATGAACCATTTTTGGGGGAGTGGGAGGCGTGGAGAATATACTGTGAAAGTTATTTCTCAATAGGTCAATTTAAAGGTTATTCCTTAATATAATCCCTAATTTGAACTTCTTATTATAGATATTTTGGAATATTATACGAACTGGATTTGATAATATGAGATAAATAAGATAAATATAATGTAAATCTACAAATGAGGATTACATGTTGGCAAAAGTATATACAAATTAAATGCTAGACAGAATAGAGTGAAGAGGAAGTCCCCTTTTTTTGTAATAGATAATTGTCTTTGTTTTCTACTCTGTTTAAATTTATAAGAATTATATGATGAAAACTGATTTAGTTTGTAATAAATGAGAAAATAATAAAAAATTTATTAAAAAAAAAAGATCTGGCTTCACAAGTGAGCAACAGTTTGCTGAGACCAAAGAGTCAGCGGTTTGGTAGGTTCAGAGACAGCCCTATTGGTTCTTCCGTATCACCTGACTCATGCTTTGGTAGTAGCTGCAGTACTGCTCCCTGACCATCGGCCCCGGAGGCAGTAATGAGGCACAGCAGAGAACATCTTTAACAAGCCATAAGAAGAAGAGTTGGTTTTTATAAGCCGACTTTCTCTACCACTTAAGGAAGAATCAAACTGGCTTACAATCACCTTCCCTTCCCCTCCCCACAACAGACACCCTGTGAAGTAGGTGGGGCTGAGAGAGTGTGACTAGCCCAAGGTCACCCAACTGGCTCCATGTGTAGGAGTGACGAAACCAACCCAGGTTACCGGATTAGCATCCGCCACTCATGTGGAGGAGTGGGGGAATCAAACCCAGTTCTCCAGATTAGAGTCCACCATTCCAAACCACTGCTCTTAACCACTGCACCACGCTAGATCTCCATTATGGTATTGTATAAAGCAAGGTGCCAGCATTTGGGCCCTGGCTCAAGACGCTTATACCCGATTCCCCTGATTAGAGTCTTCCGCTCAGGTGGAGGAGTGGGGAATCAAACCTGGTTCTCCAGATTAGAGTCTACGGCTCATGTGGAGGAGTGGGGAATCAAACCCGGTTCTCCAGATTAGCGTCCACTGCTCTTAACCACTACACCACGCTGGCTGTAAGACATCACATCTCCCTCTCCTCCACGAACTCCTTCCTTCCCAGGCAAACCACCATATTCCAATAAGCCCCAATTCTGGCACAGGCTGCCCAATTGCAAAACTGGGCAGTATCTCTAGATCAGGGATGTCAAACATATGGCCCGAGGGCCGGATCCGACTCCTTGAGAGCTCTTATTCGGCCCATGAGCCAGCCATGGCAGCCACCCCCCACCCACTCCCCATCTGGGCTTGCCAGCCACCTCCCCGCCCCAGTTCCAATCTATCCCTGCCCTAGATGAATGATGGTTGTCCTTTCCTCCAACTAACTACAGGTATGTGCCAAGACAACCTGGAAGCTGTACTGGGGAAACAATGCTGTCATGTACCTGTAGGTAGAGAGGATTTTCCACATGCCCCATTCAACCAAATCCGAAACCAGTTTCCTTGCCTTCCAGTTGCTTTTTGGCTCAACCCAAGGTGCTGATTCTGACATTGAAGCCCTTCATAACCTGACACCAATATCCCTACATACGTCTTCCATGGCCAACTGGACCCTCCCAAGAGGACCAGTTGAATGGGGCTTCCTTTCATTTGCTGGGGCCTGCATTTTTTCAGTTAAGAACATAAGAACGTGAGAAAGGCCATGCTGGATCAGACCAAGGTCCATCAAGTCCAGCAGTCTGTTGACACAGTGGCCAACCAGGGGCCTCTAGGAAGCCCATGAACAAGACAACTGCAGTATTGTCCTGCCTGTGTTCCACAGCACCTAATATAATAGGCCTGTTCAACTGATCCTGGAGAGAATAGGAATGCATCATGACTAGTATCCATTTTGACTAGTAGCCATGAATAGCTCTCTCCTCCACAAACATGTCCACTCTCCTGTTGAAGCCTTCCAAGTTGGCAGCCATCACCACATCCTGGGACAGGGAGGTCGGAAATTACACTATTTCAAGTTTAGGCTTCATACGTGGCTCCTCCTGAGAAGGCAAGAGGGTCCCCTAGGGTTGCCAACCTCCAGGTAGTTGCTGGAGATATTTCAGAATTACAACTGATCTCCATCCACCATGATCAGTTCCTCTGGAGAAAATGGCCACTTTGGAAATTGGTTTCTACGGCATTGTACCTCGCTGAAGTCGGAAGCAACTTGCACACTTGTCTTTCAGATTTGCTGTTAAGCATTTGTGATAGTTTATGGCTTATTGCCTTTGGAATTGATGGGCTGTGTGTTTACTAGTTTCTATCTCTTTTGACTGTGGATAAGGTGGAGTGGAATATTTTGGAAGGGTGGCCTATACTTAAAAAAAAAATGTCTCTCCTGAAACCAGAATGCGCAAGCCTTTACAGTAATATGCAAGCAGGAGATGAAGCAGTGCCTGCTAACAATGCATGTCGGTCGGGGATGTGCAGGCCACGATATCATACAGACGTATCCATGGGCACACCCTGCAGGTGCATTGACTGATGCCTTGAGCTATCATACCATAGGTTTCTATTCATGATCGAAATGCACAAAAGATACTGAATTCTGAGCGGAGCTATCAATGAGAAAGTGAGAACCTGGCGAGGGCCTCGGTTTGAAAATTGGGTTTATTATCTACACATTTAATTATCCTCCCTGAGATGCAGAAAGGCAAGTCCTTTGGCTAAGTAATAATCCATAATACACGCAATGGCTTTCGGGCAGGTTAACACGAGCTGAGAAAAACTATTTTTTAAAGTGCTTCTGACACGCCGCGTCCCCCCTCCTCGCTTGGTTATTTTATTAAGCACAATGAAAATGAATCGCCTTTCCATTTTTGGACCATTCGCCGCACATGTTAATCTGCGCACCAGATGTTGAAAGAATCAATTATTAGAGACGTTTGACTGCCAAGAGAAAGCGGGGGCGGGGGGGGGGAGAGGAAGAGAAAATGAGTTCCCCGGGAGCGAGAGGCGAGTGACATTTTCATCTGGCGCTGCGGACGGCGTGCCAACAATGTACCAAAACAGCTGGCCCCCGGTAGTCGTTGCTGTCTGAACAACCACTACAAATGTAGCCAGACTGGTTAGGCGCTGCTTGAAAAAGGTTCTCCAAAGTATGGCATATCTTGGGTCTAATGGCAGAGCCAGCGTGGTGTAGTGGTTAAGAGCAGTGGACTCTCATCTGGAGAACCGGGTTGGTTTCCCCACTCCTCCACATGAAGCCTGCTGGGTGACCTTGGGCCAGGAACAGTTCTCTCCGAACTCTCTCAGCCCCACCTACCTCATAAGATGCCTGTTGTGGGGAGGAGAAGGGAAGACGATTGTAAGCCGGTTTGAGACTCCTTATAGGTAGCAAAAATCGTGGTAGAAAAACCAACTCTTCTTTTTTTCTTCTTCTTCTTCTTCTTCTTCTTCTTCTTCTTCTTCTAATAATAATAATAATAATAATAATAATAATAATAATAATAATAATAGAGGACCTGTGTTAATTAATAGACGAGTCGTGATTGTGGAGACTATATTGCTATCAGGCTAGTCAGGGCTATTAAGATTTGCTACTGCTTTGGATTCCCCATTATCTAGCAAAAAAAAAAAAGCGTTAAACCCAATTTCTGGGTGGTTGAGGGCAGAGGGCACGATGAAGGCAAATTCCATAAAAGAATAAACATCATAATTGGTTAGACTTGTGAATCTGGCCTGGGTGATTTGAGAGGAGCCAGGGAGTATCTTCTATCTGACTCTAGCCTCAATGGTTCAAGGAGAGTTTCTTGGCTAGCTCCCCCTCCCCCGGCAGTTCCCTCCTTCGGTCAGTGCGTGCAGTGGCATACAGGAGCCTGTGGCAAATTTGTTATCAGTGACTTGGGGCATGTCAAGTGAAGATTCAACCTGGAATCAGGTAAAAGTTGTGGCTGTCAGCAATCATAGAATCATAGAGTCGGAAGGGACCACCAGGGTCATCGAGTCCAACCTCCTGTGCAATGCAGGAAATTCACAACTCCCCCCCCCCATGACCCCTACTCCATGCTCAGATGATGGCCAAGATGCCCTCCCTCTCATCATCTGCCTAAGGTCATAGAATCAGCATTGCTGACAACGGCCATCTAGCCTCTGCTTCAAAACCTCTAGGGAAGGAGAGCTTACCACCTCCCGAGGAAGCCTGTTCCACTGCTCTAACTGTTAGAAAATTCTTCCTAATGTCTAGACGGAAACTCTTTTGATTTAATTTCAACCTGTTGGCTCTGGTCCGACCTTCTGGGGCAACAGAAAACAACTCAGCACCATCCTCTGTATGACAACCCTTCAAGTACTTGAAGAGGGTTATGGCTAGTTAATGGTTCCTCATCCACTTGGAGAGAAGTGAATAGTGGAGTTCCTCAGGGATCTGTGCTGGGCCCTGTGTTGTTCAATATCTTTATAAATGATTTGGATGAGGGAATAAAGGGGATGCTTATTAAATTTGCAGATGATACTAAATTGGGAGGGGTAGCAAATACAGTAGAAGACAGAGCCAAGATGCAGGATGATCTTGACAAGCTGGAGAAGTGGGCTAGAACTAATAAAATGCACTTCAAAAAAGACAAATGTAAAGTTCTGCATTTAGGTAGGAAAAATCAAATGCATAATTATAGGATGGGGGAGACCTGTCTGAGCAGTAGTGTGTGTGAAAAGGATCTTGGGGTCTTAGTAGACCAAACACTGAACATGAGTCAGCAGTGTGATGCGGTAGCTAAAAAGGCAAATGCAGTCTTGGGCTGCATCAACACAAGTATAGTGTCCAGATCACGCGAAGTGATGGTATAGCTTTACTCTTCTCTGGTTAGACCTCACCTAGAGTAATGTGTTCAGTTTTGGGCATCACAATTTAAGAAAGATGTAGACAAGCTGGAACGTGTCCAGAGGAGGGCAACAAAGATGGTGAGGGGTCTGGAGACCAAGTCCTATCAGGAAAGGTATAAGGAGCTGGGTATGTTTAGCCTGAAGAGGAGAAGACTGAGAGGGGATATGATAACCATCTTCAAGTTCTTGAGGGGCTGTCATATAGAGGAGGGTGCCGAGTTGTTTTCTGTTGCCCAAGAAAGCTGGACCAGAACCAACGGGTTGAAATTAAATCAAAAGAGTTTCTGTCTAGACATTAGGAAGAATTTTCTAACAGTTAGAGTGGTTCCTCAGTGGAACAGGCTTCCTCAGGAGGTGGTAAGCTTTCCTTCCCTGGAGGTTTTTAAGAAGAGGTTAGATGGCCATCTGTCAGCAATGCTGATTCTGTGACCTTGGCCATCTTCTGGTCACTAGAGGTGTGTGTGGGGGAGGTAGTTGTGAATTTCCTGCCTTATGCAGGGGGGTGGACTTGATGACCCTGGTGGTCCCTTCCAACTCTATAAGTCTATGATCATATCCCCTCTCAGTATTCTCCTCTTCAGGCTAAACATACCCAGCTCCTTATACCTTTCCTCACTGGACTTGGTCTCCTGACCCCTCACCATCTTTGTTGCCCTCCTCTGGACACGTTCCAGCTTGTCTAAATCTTTCTTAAGTTGCGGTGCCCAAAACTGAACACAGTACTCTAGGTGAGGTCTAACCAGAGCAGAGTAAAGTGATACCATCAGAGGAACCACTCTAACTGTTAGAACATCCTTCCTAATGCCTTGACGGACACTCTTTTGGTTTAATTTCAACCGGTTGGTTCTGGCCCGACCTTCTGGGGCAATAGAAAACAACTCCGCACCCTCCTCTATATGACAGCCCCTCAAATACTTGAACATGGTTATCATATCCCCTCTCAGTTTTCTCCTCTCCAGGCTAAACATACCCAGCTTTTTCAACCTTTCCTCATAGGACTTGGAATACGCACCAATATCACCATTGCTTGTTACTGTGCCAAGTGTTTTCTCAGTGGGGACAGTATTCCTCAGTGTGTGGCCTTTGTGCCGTCAGCACCAATGGGAATTCGATGGCTTCACCTTGCAATTATTCCATTGACTACAGTGACAAGTCCCTCCTCCCCGCCGTTTAGTATCTTTGTAGGGGTTATTTTATAGTTGGCAAATCAATCCCAAACAATTCAGGCTGAAATGACAGGCAAGGGATGAGGTGTGGGGGGAAAAACCTCTGTAAAGATGTACATCTTTACAGTGTTTTAAAAACCAGCATCAGAAGTACATTTGGGAAAGTGCTTCAGAGAAGCACTCTTAGAACTCCTTAAAGTGAAAGCGTGAATCATTCAAGAAGAGGAGAAATGGCTTCATTACCATATAATTGCCAAACAAGATGTATTCTGGACAGATTAGTAAGTTGTCAGAGTCTGCAGCGCACACACGGAGCATTACATAGCGCAACGCATTAAAGGCAGAAAAATGGATTTCCTTTCTTTCAGTTTCGGAAAGGGGGTGGTGGTGTCGTGTTTGAGCGCAAGGTAGACTTTATTGTTGTCAGAAGGCTAAAGAATAGCCTGGCTAGTTCAGGTCAACATGTGGAATTCAGTTCTTCCCACAACTTTTTATCCCCCAATGCTTCTTTCAAATTGGTAATTCACAATACTACAATGACTGTAGGAAGTCATGTCTGGGAGAATAGTCTCTTGAATTTAACTCTTAAAGCCTGAAGAATTCCCCTAAAGTCTGGGGCCAAGGAGGTTTTTAAGAAGAGGGCATCTTGGGCATCTTCTGGGCATGGAGTAGGGGTCACTGGGGGTGTGGGGGGGAGGTAGTTGTGAGTTTCCTGCATTGTTCAGGGGGTTGGACTAGATGACCCTTGTGATCCCTTCCAACTCTATGATTCTATGAATGGTTAGAAGTCCTTCTTGAAGCGATCAGTCTGCTGAGAGCGTGGATGGGTAAGGTTGTAAGGTCGCCAACCTCCAGGCGGGCCTGGAGATCTACAATTATAACTGATCACCAGAGATCAGTTCCTCCGGAGAAAATGGCTGCTTTGGAGGGTGGAGTCTATGGCATCACATGATTGCTGAAGCCCTTTCCCTCCCCAAACCCTGCCCTCCCTCAGCTCCACCCCCAAATCTTCAGGAATTTTCGAACCTTGAGTTGGCAACCATACCATCTGGGAATCTTGAGTTGGTTGCATGGAATTCCTTTAAAGAAGAAGGGTGGGATATCTGGGACCCTCATAGGGTTTCCAACCTCCAGGCACTAGCTGGAGATCCATTCCCCTGGAGAAAATGCCCGCTTTGGCAGTTGGACTCTATGGCAATGAAGCCCCATCTCCCCAAACCCCACCCTCCTCAGGCTTCGCCCCAAAAACCTCCTGCCAGTGGCAAAGAAGGACCTGGGCAACCCTAGACCATCATACCTTCGGGACCGCCTCTCCTAGTACACCTCCCAAAGGACATCACATTCTATGGATAAAAATATGTTGGTTGTCCCCTGCCCTAGGAGTAGGGTTGCCAACCTCCAGGTACTAGCTGGAGATTTCCTGCGATTACCACTGATCTCCAGCCAATAGGGATCAGTTCACCTGGAGCAAATGGCTGCTTTGGCAATTGGACTCTATGGCATTGAAGTCCCTCCCGGCTGGAGAGGGTGGGATAGTAATTTGAAGTAATAAAATAAGAATACCTTGTGTTGTATTGTTGACTAGATTGCTTAATCACAATTTTGTTTCATCGAGTAAAAGGATGCTTTGCTCATTAAAAAAAATTTTTTTTTTTCGTTTTCTCCCCACAGAAGAGGGGAGAACTATTTTCACCACCCTGAACTCCCTGGTGAAAGGGAGGAATAAAGATGAGATAGATTTGCATAGTTGCATGATATGGACGATTTGCACATTATATATGCATTATACGCAATAATTAAAAGAAATGCTCGCATTGATGCATGGAGCATCTCAATATTCCCCATTTGAAGACATTTATCTCTTCTTTGCCCCTGAAATGATATCCAAGTGTTCTATGATACCTCGATTAAAATTGGGGAAGTTGGTGGTAAGTTGAAGGTGACTCAGAGGGCCAAATCCTGTCCCTGAGTCACCGGGATGCAGCCGCCACATGTGTGTGTGTGTGTAAAGTGCCGTCAAGTTGCAGCCGACTTATGGCGACCCCTTATGGGGTTTTCATGGCAAGAGACTAACAGAGGTGGTTTGCCAGTGCCTTCCTCTGCATAGCAACCTTGGTATTCCTTGGTGGTCTCCCATCCAAATACTAACCAGGGCTGACCCTGCTTAGCTTCCGAGATTGGATGAGATCGGCCTGTACCATGCTGGCTTCCCTCCTAGCTGCCACATAGAGAAATAAAATTTCCAATGCGAATGACCATGCAGGAGGAATTCCATGCGTGCCTCGTTCCAAATTCTTGCTTGTGTGATTATAGGAATGCAGCCCCCAGACTATAATCATTGAAGTATTTTTCAACTGTTATCCATCAACATTTCACCTGTCCTCTTGGTCAGACGCGTGTGAGAGCCAGCGTGGTGTAGTGGTTAAGAGCAGTGGTTTGGAGTGGTGGACTCTGATCTGGAGAACCGGGTTTGATTCCCCACTCCTCCACATGAGCGGTGGACGCTGATCTGGTGAACCGGGTTGGTTTCCCCACTCTTACACATGAAGCCAGCTGGGTGACCTTGGGCTAGACACAGCTCTCTCAGCCCCACCTTCCTCACAGGGTGTCTGTTGTGGGGAGGGGAAGGGAAGGGGATTTGAGTCTCCCTTAAGTGGTAGAGAAAGTCAGCATATAAAAACCAACTCTTCTTCTTCTCCTCCTCCTCCCCCTTTTTTTCTTCGTAGACACTGCAAACATTTAATCGATGTCTTTAGAAATCCTGTTTTCTCCCTAAAAATGTAATCTTTCCATTGACTAACGGTTGACTAATGTTGTGAATCACTTACAGCCACAGATGGCCGTATATACTCCAGTTAGGCTATCTTTTAAATGGGAGATTGAATAATGGCATTCCCCAGTTGCCTGAAGGCTGAAGTGCTGACAAGACAACCCAGGAAAAATGGCCTTTAAAAGATGCCTAATTCCATAACTCAAGCTTGAAAGGTGGAGAGGGGAGGGATGTGCTGAGCCGTCAGTTCTTGCAGATCTGGACGGGAAAATCCCAAATGCTTCCAGGTACTGTCAGCTTGAGAAGCTGAAGTGCCGTGGTGGTGGTGGGAGATTTCAAGTCTTGATTTCTGAAGCTGGCCAACTTACCTATCAACAAGCCAAGGTAGCCCATCAGCTGTCTTGCTCCCATAAGAACATAAGAAAGGCCCTGCTGCATCAGACCAAGGCCCATCAAGTCCAGCAGTCTATTCACACAGTGGCCAACCAGGGGCCTCTAGGAAGCCCACAAGCAAGACTTGACTGCAGCAACAGCATTATCCTGCCTGTGTTCCACAGCATCTAATAATGGGCACGCTCTTCTGATCCTGGAGAGAATAGGTATGCATCATGACTAGCATCCATTTTTACTGGTAGCCATGAATAGCCCTCTCCTCCATGAACATGTCCACTCCCCTCTTAAAACCTTCCAAGTTGGCAGCCACATCCTGGGGCATAACATCACATGATGTCACTTCAGGGGAAAGTAGAGTTTCTGATGATTCCTAGAGCTACCTGCTGTCACTTCCAGGTTTTCCCCGAGAGACATTATGGTGCATATGCCGCCAGTGAGGTTTTTAAAAAAATCTTCTCCCTGGCAATCCTGTGTGGCGGATTCCAGAATACGAAACACAAGTCCACCAGACAGCAAGGACCTCCAACAAACAATTTCAGTAAGACTAAATGTTTCAGGTAACTATTGTATTGTTTGATGTCTCTTCTTGTGCTGCTTTTCATGGTGATTTTAAAGAGCATCTCACTTTCATTGGGTTTGAGTGTCAAAGATCAGGAGGTTTATGCTCCTCAGGGCAAGGATCTGCCAACGTGATGAGCTGTGGACTCTAATTTGGAGAACTGGGTTTGGTTCCCCGCTCCTTCACGTGAGTGGTGGACTCTGGAGATCCAGATTAGATTTGGTTTGAGACTCCTTAAAGGTAGAGAAAACTGGGATATAAAAACCAAGTCTTATTTTCTTCTTCTTCTTTATCATGTTGCCTCTCAATACTAGTTTCAAGTTAGGGCAACTGCCACTAATGAAATGGGCGCTATCCCTGAGGAAAGGATACAGGGTGTCCATGGACCTATGCCTGGGTTCGGGCCTTCTAAGGTTTCAGGTTTTGGTGGTGGATTCTTGAACACATAAAGCTGCCTTATACTGAATCAGACCATTGGTCCATCAAAGTCAGTGTTGTCTACTCAGACCGGTGTCTCAGGCAGAGAAAGTCTTTCACATCACCTGCTTGCTTAGTCCCTTTAACTGGAGATGTCGGAGATTGAACCTGGGACCTTCTGCATGCCAAGCAGAGGTTCTGCCACTGAGCCACAGCCCCTCCCCTAATTTTTGACTTCTCTGTCTCCGCTTTTGTGAATGGTTGGGTTCTTTCCAATGCTGCATAGCCAGAGCAGGACAGGAAAAAACCCGCATGGTTCTCTCGCACCACCTTTGAGTCTCTGACAAGCCAGCATCTGTACACCTCATGAAGTGTTGTTCCTCATGCTCTCTTCCCTTTTTGCCCCACCTTTGAAGGAAAAAAAAATAAAGGATTTTTTTTCGTGAGGGTAACCTTGCAGAGCAAAATTTGCAATCATGGGGGCGAAAATAAAATTTTAAAAATCAAGCCGGATTGAGCTTGGAGTGTTTTTCTAAGAGCAGCGTGACATGACACGTTTCGAGAGGCTCTATCAATGCCATTAATATTTATAAAGAGGTTGAGAAATCAGACACCGTGCACCCATCAAGGATTCTCTGGGCAGAACTGTGTTGATTGACAAAGGCGGCTTTTTTCTACGAGCATCTTCGTAAGCCTGCTTGGGTCGTCTAACCTGTCGTTTGGCTGAACAAGTGCAGGATATACATGCGCACGCATCGCAGGTGGTGGATGTTTTCTCTTGTGGGTCGATCGATTGGGCCAGCAATGCGCTCATCGGTACTCTGAGCCCGATCTCTTCCGTAGCCTTCGATCTAAAATAAGATGATGATCACATGGGCCGTTAGGGTTAGGAAAGGGATAAGAACTTAAGAACATAAGGAAGGCCATGCTGGATCAGACCAAGGCCCATCAAGTCCAGCGGTCTGTTCACACAGTGGCCAACCAGGTGTCTCTAGGAAGCCCCCAAACAAGACAACTGCAGCAGCACCATCCTGCCTGTGTTCCACAGCACCTAATAAAAGTACCTTTTTACTGGGATGATCTTGAATTTCTCCGCCTTCCTATTTCAACCCTCAGTTTCTTATTTTGGTATTGCTGCTCCCTTGTGGTGTAGTGGTTAAGAGCGGTGGTTTGGAGCCGTGGACTCTGATCAGGAGAATCGGGTTTGATTCCCCACTCCTCCACATGAGCGGCGGAGTCTAATCTGGTGAACGGGATTCGTTTCCCCACTCCTCCACATGAAGCCAGCTGGGTGACCTTGGGCAAGTTACAGCTCTGTTAGAGCTCTCTCAGCCCCACCCACCTCACAGGGTGTCTATTGGGGGAGGGGGAGGGAAGTGTCTGTAAGCCGGTTTGATTCTGCCTTAAGTGGTTGAGAAAGTTGGCATATAAAAACCGACTCTTCTTCTTCTTGTACACATTGAACTTGTGATTTTTTTTTACAAGTCATACCATTTCTGTTTTGTTGCACCCATTTTTTCCTTCCATGCACATTTTCAACAAAATTAGTGCGTATTTTATATGTTAT
This sequence comes from Euleptes europaea, assembly GCF_029931775.1. Classification (NCBI taxonomy): domain Eukaryota; kingdom Metazoa; phylum Chordata; class Lepidosauria; order Squamata; family Sphaerodactylidae; genus Euleptes; species Euleptes europaea. The sequence continues at coordinate 58,793,723 of NC_079324.1, read as the reverse complement.
ATACCGTGAACAGAAAAAATCACGTGAATTGTGTCTAAAGAACTGTATGTTGTGTATACACAATATAAACAAACCTACAAAACTAGCAAAAAACAGCAAACCAAAATCTATCACAGAAATGGAAAAAGAAAGGAACAAGAGTTGGTGTTTATATGTCAACTTTCTCTTCCTTTTAAGGAGAATCCAACCGGTTTACAATCTCCTTCCTTTCCTCACAACAGACATCTAGTGAGGTACGTGGGGCTGAGAGAGTTTGGAGAGAGCTGTGACTAGCCCCAGGTCACCCAGCTGGCTTCATGTGTAGGAGTGGGGAAACCAACCTGGTTCCCCAGATTAGAGTCCGCCGCTCATGTGGAGGAGTGGGGAATCAAACCCGGTTCCCCAGATTAGAGTCCACCGTTCTTAACCACTACACCATACTGTCTCTCTGGCATGCGCTCATTTTTTAATACAGAGAATCAATGTTGTTCCATGGACTGCGATTGTCAAGACTTTGGTTCAAATCCCCAGTCAGCCTTCAAGAAGTTCATTAGGTGACCTCGGATTAGTTGCTCTTTCAGCCCGTCCTACCCCACAGGGCTGTTGTGAGGATAAAACAGCCGCAGGATGAAACAACTTATGTGCAGTCTTGAGCCCCTTGGAGGCAAAAAATATAATAGAAACAAAAATGTATCAGCGTGAAAATGGGTGCTCGTAGAATGAAAAGAAGAAACTCGAAGGTTTGCTCGTGTTAACATTCGAATTGCCTCTTTATAGTCTCTTTGTTGCTGGGCAGAGCAATAATTCACAGTCACTTGTTCTGTGAAACCTGGCCATGATATCCCTGTAATTTTCTAAGCAAAATGGGAGTATTTTTTTTGGAGGGGTCTTGTGTATGAAGATCACAAACACTGACATTTCCATATCGACTGCGGCGTGCAACCACTTATCTGTGACACTAATTTCCCGGCAATAAGATCTCCTAGGTAAAAAGTCGTTACTCACCACCAAACAGGGCTAATGATGCCTTATTCATGCTCCCCCCCCCCTTTAGAGAGAAATTAGCAGGGAGGGCAACCAGATGCTGAAATGACGAACCCCTGGGGCATCTTTGTCTCAATAAAACTGGCACTCAGCTGTCATACACCTCGTTCCAAATGTGCGGGCTTTTTATTTTTATTGTTACCGGGAATGGGGAACGGATACCGTTTGTTTACAAAACAGGAAGGGATGAATGGAAGAGACACTCGCCTTAAGGGCTGGTTCTCAGGTGTGCGCATCAGAGGACGGCGTGCATGCGTGCATGGAGACAAAACACGATAGAACTGTTGCCGTTGCTATTTATTATTTGTACAGAGTCATGGTACATTTGCTGCGCCTAATAAGCCAAGCGCCGTGACCTGGATAACCCAGGCTAGCCCAATCTCATCAGATCTCGGAAGCTAAGTAGGGTAAGCCCAGGGTTGCTACAGAGAGGCAGGCAATGGCAAACCACCTCTGAGTGTTTCTTGCCTTGAAAACCCTACAGGGGTCACCATATATCAGCTGTGACTTGATGGCACTTTTTACCACCAGTAAACCAAAGAGTACACAGCTCTTCTTATCCCACAAGGAGCTTACAGTTGGAGGTTGACAATGGGGAAGATAACAGTGAGGATGGAAAGTCTGAATTTTGTGTTCAGACTTGGGTCCCATCCGCAAGATATCTCATTATGTCAATGCAAATATTCCAAAATACGGTTATATTCTTAAATACGGACCACTTCTGGTCCCAAGCAGTCTGGATAAGGGATGTGTGTGTGTTAAGTGCCGTCAAGTTGCTTCCGACTCATGGCGACCCTATGAATGAGTGTCCTCCAAAATGTCCTCTCTTTGACAGCCTTGCTTAGATCTTGCAAATTGAGGGACATGGCTTCCTTTATTGAGTCAATCCATCTCTTGTTGGGTCATCCTCTTGTCCTGCTGCCCTCAACTTTTCCTAGGATAAGGGATACTCGACCTGTATTTAAATATACTTCAAAAGCTTCCTTTCCTATGTAGCTTCAAAAACTTCCTTTCCGTTGGAGTTTAGGCCATAAGGATGAATGCCGGGACAAAATCCTTCTGACTGACTTGCTCCATGTAATTTTTGACATTGTGTATTGTTCCGACAACTTGCATTCGGACAACTTTTACCTTTTGTTAAGTCAGCGAAAGCCATCACTCCAAGCCAGTGACCATTCAACGACTCGCCAATTGTGAACTACTTTGGTTACACTCCTAAATGGAGAGGAATGTGTCGTTCTTACCTATTAGCCAGGAGCTTGGCCGGTACAGAATTTATTATACCTCCTCTCTTCGTACCGGATGCTCACTTTCATTTTATTGCCAACTCACTTGGCATCCTGCTTCTATGGCTGCGGTTGATAGGACTGTAATTTGAACTCGAGCCCTCATCAAAAGGGCATTATTTGTAAATCAGAAGAGAAATTTCCGGTATCATAACATTACTGTTAATTAAATCTGTGCAGGGAATGTAATGGGGATGCGGGTGTAAAAATGACACTTTTGCCCTTTTTGCTGAGGTTTCAAAAGTCGCACTGCTAGCCTTATTAGTGCTTCTTAATTGCCAGCCTTGTGTTCAGAAGAGATATAGCCGGCAAGCAGTAGCTCTTCTGTGTGGATTAGTTTTATAAAAGCATATTGTGTTTTACTATAATCTAATAGTAAAATGGAAGGCTCGGTAATCTCAAAAGCCTCAAAACCAGGCTGCTCAGACAGACAAGGTAGTGGTTTCTACTTGTTTGGGGGACTCCTCAGGTGTGCAGGCCAAGAAACTGACTGTGTATATTAGCCAAAAGAGAGGAAAAAGCCAGGGTCTGGTTCAGTAGAAGGCAGCTTCATGTGTGTGTTCGGCTGGAGATCTCCTGCTATTACAACTGATCTCCAGCCGACAAGGATCAGTTCACCTGGAGAAAATGGCTGCTTTGGCAATTGGACTCTATGGCATTGAAGTCCCTCCCCTCCCCAAATCACGCTCTTCTCAGACTCCGTCCTGAAAACCTCTCGCCCATAGTGAAGAGGGCTCTTGGCAACCCTACCCTCCGAAGACTTCAGGTCTTTGTGTTGATTATGCATGCCATTTCCGACCGCTAGCGGTCGCCTCGCTCTCCCCCTGCGTTTGCCCCCATTTTCCGAGACCTGTTTTATCTCGAATTTGAAAAGACGGGCAAAACGTGGGGAAACGCAGGGAGAGAGCGAGGCGACCTCAGATGGTCGGAAACTGCAACACAATAATCAACAAAAGACCCGAAGTCATCAGAGTGGTGACGTCGAGTGAAACAGCCATGCATAAAAGATCTAAGAGAGCAATCCTAAGCAGGTCTACTCAGAACTCTACTCAGGTCTATTCAATGGGGCTTATTCCCAGGAAAATATTCTTAGGATTGCAGTGTAACAGTACCATCCTAAACGGGTCTACTCAGAATCCTACTGAACTCTACTCAGTTTACTCCCAGGAAACTGTATTTAGGATTGCACTGTAAGAGTAGTTGCAAGTCAATTAGGGTTGCCAACTCTGGGTTGGGAAATTCCTAGCGATTTGGGGGTGGAGCCTAGGGAGAGTGGGGTTTGGGTGAAAGGGACCTCAGAAGGGTATAATGTCATAGAGTCTACCCTCCAAAGCAGCCAGTTTCTCAAGAGGATCTGATTTCTGTAGTCTGGGGATCAGTTGTATTTCCTGGAGATCTCCAGGCCCCACCTGGTGTTTGGCAACCTTGGACTCAATTATGGGGTAAAACATAGCACAGAGGAAAAAAATAAATATGTGAAACCTTTCTTCTTGGTGTGTTAGCTTACTTTGTTAAGAGAATATTTTATTATATGAATGAGTGTTTTTTTTGGGGGAAAGGCGTGTTTCAGCACTGGAGGCTAAACTAGTATGGTCCACAATTTTTCCATCTCACAATGTGTGAAAAGGTTTGTCTTTTCTGTTTGTGTGTGTGTTAAGTGTCGTCAAGTCGCTTCCGATTCATGGCAACCATATGAATGGTCCTCCAAAATGTTCTGTCTTTGACAGCCTTGCTCAGATCTTGCAAACTGAGGGCTGTGGCTTCCTTTATAGAGTTAATCCATCTCTTGTTGGGTCTTTCTCTTTTCCTGCTGCCCTCAACTTTTCTTAGCATATTGTCGAAGGCTTTCACGGTCAGAGTTCATCGGGTCTTGTAGGTTATCCGGGTTGTGTGACCGTGGTCTTGGTATTTTTATTGTTACCGGGAATGGGGAACGGATACCTTCAGTGTTACTCCTCTGAAGATGCCTGCCACAGCTGTGGGCGAAACCTCAGGAAAGAAAATACCAAGACCAAGGTAACACAAACCGGATAACCTACAAGAACCGATTTTCCTAGCATGACTGTCTTTTCCAATGACTCTTGTCGTCTCATGGCGTGACCAAAATACGATAGCTTCAGTTTAGTCATTTTACCTTCTAGGGTCTGTTCAGGCTTGATTTGATCTATAACCCACTGATTTTTTTTTTTTGACAGTCCATGGTATCCGTAACACCCTCCTCCAACAACACATTTCAAAACACCACATTCACATTTCTCTTTTCTAGATTCTGTGAATTTTGAATTTCAGCCTGCCTGGCTTGATTGGGTGCCTGCAAAGTTCTTTTCCACATAATTCATGCAAGTGAACTCGCAGGGAGTTTTAATTGGGAAGGGATATTAGATTTCTCTATTGCTCTTTTGTTAAGTGCTGTCTAAATATTGAATCTCTTTAATTTTTCCTTTGGCAGGATGAGAATGCTAGCACCGGGGAGCCCTGTGCTTGTATTAATTTTGATTAGTGGATAAGCAAACACATTTTCCCCCTCCTTAAATTTTTCTGTTCTGTCTGCAGAAAGGGTAACGGCGCTGGCTGATAAAACATGAAAGGGGTCTAGCAGGAGTGAAGCCCGTTTTTTTGGCCAATTATGTTGTAAATGTTTTACCCTTTACTGCAGACAATGGATAAAAGAGTACATAAACATAAAATATGTTAGCTAAAAATAATGTACAGAGAGGAGAATACAGAAGCATGTTTCCCTCTTCAAGGCCTTTGCAAATAGACTGTAACACACTGTTAGATGTCATCAGGTATTAAATATTCTACAGCGGTATATTTATGCTGGTGTCTCTTCAGTCCCTCTCCCAAGTAGTCCAAGGGCCATGAACCTGGTCCTCTGATCCTCACAATAACTCTCTGAGGTAGGTTAGCCTGAGGCTAGGCTGTAGCTCAGTGGAAGCGCCTCTGCTTTGCATACAAAAGGTCCCAGGTTCAATCCCTGGCATCTCCAGCTAAAAAGGACCAGGCAGTAGGTGATGTGCCTGAGACCCTGGAGAGCCGCTGACAGTCCGATCAGGGACTACAGCAACTGCCCTATGAGGAACGGTTAAAATGCTTAGGGCTGTTTAGCTTGGAAAGAAGGCGGTTAAGGGGAGATACGATAGAGGTCTACTAGTAAAAATGAATACTAATCATGAAGCATACCGATTCTCTACAGTATCAGTTTGAGTCTTCCTTAAGTGGTGGAGAAAGTCGGCATATAAAAACCAACTCTTCTTCTTCTTCTTCTTCTTCTTCTTCTTCTTCTTCTTCTTCTTCTTCTTCCTCCTCCTCCTCCTCCTCCCACTCTAATATGGTCTTCTTCTTCTAATGGAGGTATGCGGGCCAATTCTGCTTCCACTTTCAACCGGGCAGCAAAAAGAGAGAGAAGAAGGTATAAAACTTGTTTTTGTTTTTCAAAGGTGTGTAGTTTTGCTCTCTGACAGTTGGTGCGGTGGGGGGGCTCGCATAATAATGCATACCACAAAGGCGGTAATGCATTTCGGCAGCCGGCCGGGCAGCGGACAAAGCACAAAATGATCGGCTTAAATGTATTTGTCACTGGGCTACCTGTCAAAGGGTGGAGCAGCAGAGTTTGCAGCCGGCCATCGGCAGGACGGAGCTGCCGCAAAATCGCCTCTCTAATCGGGAGAGCAGATTTTCATCCCCAAATTGAAAGCAAATGACAGATGGAGGAAACTGCAAAATCTACACAAACTGGGGAGTAAAATGGTGTCATTCGTACCAACATAGCCTTGTGTGCATGTGTGTATGTGTGTGTGTTAGTTTTACAGGAGTCCTTAAGGGTATGTTTACTATGCTGCGCATTTGAAATTAACCACATGCGGGTCTCATTAATGTGGCTTGTGCCCCGTAGTTGAAATGTGTTATCACTCCCTAATGGACCCTTAATGCTGTTTTATGTGTTTTATGGTAGGGGGATTTATTAATGAGGGTTTGATACCCCCCTCTTTCGCCCACAGTTTTCTCCTAGGCAGAAATACAAACAAACTCCTGCAGAATTTTCAGTGGGATTTGAAGCACCCTGTGTCAAGGGATACTATTCTGCTGCAGTGAAATGGAAACATTTCCAATCAGTCCCATCCACATCTCATTTGGGTTGGGGTAGGAACCTCTTCCTCAGGGGTGTCGAACATAAGGCCCGGGGTCCGGATCCGGCCCCTTGAGAGCTCTCTCGGTCTAGGCTGGCGAAGCATGGCCCAGGCTGAGCAAAAGAGTTTCCGTCTAGACCACTGGTTCCCAACCAGGGGTCCGTGGACCCCCAGGGGTCCGCGAGAACTAAATTAAGGTCCGCGAAACAAAGTTATAAACCCATAATAAATTAATATTTTCAATTAAAAGTTCTCTATTATAAAATATATATATTCAAATATTATTCTAAGTTTAATGTTTAACTAACAGTTATGATTAAAGTTTATTTTCAAATTCTCAGAAGTTTTATTTTGAACCTTGGGGTCCCTGCACCGAACAAAAAAGTCCTAGTGGTCCCTGGTCAAAAAAAGGTTGGGAACCACTGGTCTAGACATTAGGAAGAGTTTTCTAACACAGCTGTTCCTCAGTGGAACGGGCTTCCTCGGGAGGTGGTGGGCTCTCCTTCCCTGGAGGTTTTGAAGCAGAGGCTAGATGGCCATCTGTCAGCAATGCTGATCCTATGACCTTAGGCAGATGATGAGAGGGAGGGCATCTTGGCCATCTTCTGGGCATGGAGTAGGGGTCACTGGGGGTGTGAGAGGAAGGTTGTTGTGAATGTCCTGCATTGTGCAGGGGGTTGGACTAGATGACCCTGGTGGTCCTTTCCAACTCTATGATTCTATGAGTCTAAGTGACATTTATGTCATTTCTGGCCTCATAACAATTGAGCAACACCTCTGCTCTACTTAGCTTTGGACACAGGTGTGGAAGAGACATGCGGAGGTTATGGTTGTTGTTGTTTTTTTTGAGGCTGATATTTTTTTCTTAGAGTATGGCTGGGAAGGTGAGACACAAATATTTGGAAATAAGTGTGATTGATCATTGTTCTGTTTTTCTTGTATTTTTTTTTTAAATCCTCTTTTATATGCTATATGTGGAAAGGTGAGATTACGTTTTTTTAAATAAAGTTTAATGAGCATATTCACGTGCACACACACACACACATGTTGTCATTATGAATTGACTAAAAGGCCTCCCCGCTAGGGTTGCCAAGTCCCAGTTGGAAAATTCCTGGAGATTTGTCGATGGAGGGTTGGGTTGGGGGGACCTCAGCAGGTTATAACGCCGTAGTGTCTATCCTCAAAGGAGCAATTTTCTCCAGGGGAACTGGTCTCTGTAGTCTAGAGATCAGTTGAAATTCTGGGGGATCGCCAGGCCCCACCTTGTGGTTAGGGTTGCCAACCTCCAGGTGGCACCTGGAGATCTCCCACTATTACAGTTGATCTCTGGACGACCAAGATCAGTTCCCCTGGAGATAATGGCTGCTTTGGAGGATGGACTCTATGGTGCTATACCCCACTGAGGTCACTCCCGTCCCCAAATCCTGCCCTCCCCAGGTTCCACCCCCCAAATTTCCAGGTATTTCCCAAATCAGAGCGGGCAACCATACTGAAGGTTGGCAACCCTACCCCTACAAAACCAGTTTGATCGAGGCTGAATGTTGCAGAAGCTCAAAATGTTGAGAGCAGCTGAGACTAGTGAAGAGTGAGAAGGAAAGATCGGTTTGTTTGAACCCCCCGAGACCTTCAAGAAGGGGACTTCCCCTGGAAAGGAGAAATTTAGGGATATTTTCAAATCCTTCCACAATTCCTGACAGGCTTTCACCCCCATCTTGGCAGTTTTAGAATCCGAACTGTGCAGTAGAGCCAGCGTGGTGTAGTGGTTAAGAGCGGTGGTTTGGAGCAGTGGACTCTGATCTGGAGAACCGGGTTTGATTCCCCACTCCTTCACATGACCGGTGGAGGCTAATCTGGTGAACTGGAATTGTTCCCCCCCCTCCTACACACGAAGCCATCTGGGTGACCTTGGGCTAGTCACTCTCTCAGCCCTACCTAACTCATAGGTTGTCTGTTGTGGGGAGGGGAAGGGAAGGTGATTGTAAGCCAGTTTGAGTCTCCCTTAAGTGGTAGAGAAAGTCGGCATATAAAAACCAACTCTTCTTCTTCTTCTTCTTCTTCTTCTTCTTCTTCTTCTTCCTTCTTTCTTCTTCTGTAAACCACTCCTGAATAGACAGCGGAAGGCATTCCGCTTTACACTGGAAATGTCCTATCCGCAAGGCCTAGAATATTCACCTTCCAAATCATTAAGCCGCTGAATAAAATTACCTTAAAATATAAGAGCAGCTGTTTCAACATATTGGCCCAACAGACAGGCTCCCAGCCAGTATGTCGGAACAGCTGTCTGAGGTTAATATCCCTAATTATTTATTCATTTATCACCTTTGAAGGGGGTTGTTTTTGGCCCCGTTTTTTTCTCTCTCCAAACATCGCTCTCATCATCTGTTCCTTGGCACATGTACATGACGGTGATAAAGTTAACCGAGCATGTGACAGAAATAATGTACTCTCCTGCATGACAAATGCTGAATCTCAGTGCTGGGAGGGAGGCCCAGCTCTCCTGCTGGCTTCTCTTGGGATAGAAGAGTTGTTGTTTATACCCCGCTTTTCTCTAGCTTTAAGGAGTCTCAAGGCGGCTTACAGTCGCCTTCCCTTCCCCTCTCCACAACAGATACCTTATGAGGAAGGTGGGGCTGAGAGAGTTCTGGGAGAACTGCGACTAGCCCAAGGTCACCCCTGGGGAATTTGTGTAGGGAACTCATCCAGGGTATAGATGCAAAGACAACTGTGTGACTTCCCTGCTCAAGTTCCCAAGTGGATGGTCGAAGCACCCTCTGCCAAGTCTAGTAATGGGCTGTAGCTGAGCATTTAAATAAGTGCCATCTTCCCTTCTCGAGTCATGTAGTCAATACTGTCTTCCCTAGACTCAAGGGTTTTTCCCTCTCCCTCATGGGCACTCCAGTCCAGTTCCTTCTTCCAAAGTCTTAAGAGGCAGTGTGGTGTAGTGGTTAAGAGAGGTCGACTCTAATCTGGAGATCCAGGTTTGATTCCCCACTCCTCCACAAGCAGCTTGCTGGTTGACCTCGGGCTAGTCACAGTTCTCTCCGAACTCTCTCAGCCCCAACCTAACCTCACAAGGTGTCTGTTATAGGGAGGGGAAGGGAAGGCGATTGTCAGCCGCTTTGAAACTCCTTAAAGGTAGAGAAAAACAGGGTATAAATAGCAACTCTGCTTCCTCTTCTTCTTTTTCTTCGTCGTCTCCTTCTTCTTGAAGCGCAACAGGTGACTCTACTCTAGTCACTCAGCCTAACCTACCTTTACAGGGTTGTTGTGAGAATACGATGGGAAAAGAAACAGCAATGTTTGCCTCCTTCCTTGGTGAAAGAGCAAGATAAAATGCTTACCAAGATCAGTGTTCTGGGATGGTGTTCAAGGCATAAAAAGCAGCCGCACAGTTGTTTAAGGGAGCTGGAGACATGAAATACCATTTCAGTCATCTTTACCACTCGCCAGTGTTAAATACACATGTTCCTTTCCCCCCCTTATTGAACCCCCAGCCAGCGAGTCTGTTTTTAACAAATGGGAGTAAAAAAAGAAGAAAAGAAATGAAATCCTAGAACAGAGCTCCTCGCGTCTGTTGTTCGGATACACTCAAAGCGGACTCTAAAATAGAAATAGCAGGTCGAGCCGGAGAGAAGCTGTGATGGTAAATTGCCATCAGGTTAAAAAAGACGTTAAAAATAGATTTCTCTGAAGCATACGAGCGCCCCCTGAATCCCACTGTCTTTCTGGCGGGGGGACTGGCCTCTTCTCCGCCATCGAGCAAAATCACTACGTTGGGCAGGCAAAGAGACTCGTAGCGGCTTTACTTTGGGCATCCTCCCATGTTTGACCGTGGGAGACCATGAGATGCTGGCGGTCGCCATTTCATCCCGTGTTATTATCCATCCGGCTAGGAGTCCAGTTATAGTTCTTGAGATGCGATATCCCAAGAAGCCCTGAAATATCGGTAAAAGAAATAAAAGCTGACCGGTGTAACCTTCTTCATGGATGGCTAGAAATAAAAACCATGCTCCCCCATTTTTGAGAAATGATGGCCCCCTTCCCCCTGCCCCACAGTTATTTTTAAGAACTAGCACTGAACTAAAATTGACTGGCAGCCGCCGTTTTATCCTGTATCATTATCCATCCGGCTAGGAGTCCGGTTAAGAGTTCTTGAGATGCGCTATCCCAAGAAGGCTTGAAATATCATCAGTAAAAAAATAATAAAAGCTGACCGGTGTAACCTTCTTCATGGATGGATAGAAATAAAAACCATGCTCCCCCATTTTTGAGAAATGATGTCCCCCTTAACCCTGGCCACAGTTACTTTTAAGAACTAGCACTGAACTAAAATTGACGGGCAACTGCTGTTTCATCCCATGTCATTATCCATCTGGTTTATGCATGGGAGTTTTACCTGAGGTTTGTTGCTTGCTGGACCCATGCTTTTCTGTTGGGAATCTCTGCACCAGCAGTCTCCAAGCTCAAATCAAGTCCCGCCCCTTTAAATGCTGCTTTGTAATTGGCATACTTTGTAGTTCTTACTGTGAGAGAAAATCCACCCCCAGCCCAATTGCCACATAAAAAAGCATTTTAAGAACAGCAACGTAAAAAACGGAGCAATCTGAAAAGAAGGGAAATCCAAGCCTAGGTTTTAAAAAAAGATTTTCTTCTGCTCAGAAAGAGCTCCGAGGAAGCAGGAAGTATTTGAATCCCCGCTTCTGGACATGCTGCTTTGTAATTGCCTGTGGGCAAAACCATTCTTGCGTGCTCTGCACTTTGCCTTATGCATGGGGATTTCACCCGGGCTTTGCTCAAGGCAGATGGAAAAGTCGGGTTAACAGAGGAATGGGAAGAGCCAGACATTGCGAGGTCTGGCAGCAGCAAGGTAATCTCTAATGGATGTTTTTTGCCATCTTCTGGGCATGCAGTGGGGGTCACTGGGTGTGTGTGTGGGTAGTTATGAATTTCCTGCATTGTGCAGAGGGTTGGACTAAATAACCCTGGTGGTTCCTTCCAGCTCTGTGATTCTATGAAATCACTGGATTGTATAGTAGAATTTATCCATGAACTGATGTTGCAGCATTGCCTCAATTCACAAGGTGCGCAAAACCATGATTTATTTTAACCATGGTTATCTTGTGAAACCCAGATTCAGCTTGCTGATGACCACTCAAACCCTGGTTTGCTGTGACAAATGCTGGTTTCATCACCTTTCCTCCCACAGTGCCCAGCTGGCGTTCTGAGCTGCATAGTGGCACTGGGAATTATGTTAGGGTTAAGCCAGGATATCTGTAGTTGAGGCCACCTGGTTAATAAACCAAACCATGGTTTCAGAGCCTAGTTTGACATACCCTAACCAACCATACCGTGGCCCACATTTAGGCTATCACATTCATCGCAATTAGTTAATTAAGTGGTGGTTTTAAGTAATGTCTGAAACAAGCCATTTTGGGCTTTACTAACCCATACTCAGGCAAGAGACTTAGGGCAAAAACGCATGGTCGCTTTTGCCTCCTTTATTCCCTGTTTCAGCCAGGATTCAGCCAGGATCGAACGCATGCGTTTCGCCAAACGTGCGTTCGATCCTGGCTAAATCCTGGCTGAAACAGGGAATAAAGGAGGCAAAAGCGACCATGCGTTTTCGCCCTAACAGAAGTGGTTTGCCATTGCCTGCCTCTGCATAGCAGCCCTGGTATTACTTGGTGGTCTCCCATCCAAGTACTAACCAGGGCTGACCCTGCTTAGTTTCTGAGATCCGACGAGATCAGGCTAACCTAGGCCACCCAGGTCTGGATGATGAACTGATTAAAGGCCTTGAAATAGACTGGGAAAAATGTTCCTCTTCAGCAAGGAACACATGCATGTGAATGGAGTTTGCTGGGAAAGTCAGCATGGGAAATGAAAAATAAAGTGGGAACTTCATGCTGAACTCGATCAAAATTGAGGTCATTTTTAATAAAAAAAATGAGGATGGAGAACTGGAGATAATTAGATGTAGAGACAGGACTGAATAAGCAAAGAACGGAGCTGCAAGTGCCAGAAATACGTATTCAGGGTCTTGGAAAATAAACAAGCCATGGATGAAGGAAAAAATGCCATCAGGTGGAGTGTGAAAATGAGGCTGAGGGTTTTGTGCATTAAAATTTTGCACCCTGGCCAGCAGGCTTATGCAATAGATGTACTGCATGCATGTTTCAGCTGATGAATTCCCATATGTACCCCAAAGAAAGGTGATCCTAAATGTAAGATTACCTTCCACCAAAGGTTATACACAAAGCTTTTTAAAAATTATTATTATATTATACATACATGTAAGTGAATTTAAGGTGACCACCCACCTTTTTCTGGATGGAAACAAAAGCTAGTCTTCCTTTCAGGGAAATATGGTATTTTGTATTGTATTAGTTACATTGCAGTTGTTATGATTTTGCATAATGAATTCTGGGTTTGCTCATTACAGAGAATCATAGAATCATAAAGTTGGAAGGTACCACCAAGGTCATCTAGTCCACCCCCTGCACAATGCAGGAAATTCACAACTACCTCCCCCACACACACGCACCCAGTGACCCCCACTTCTTGACCCCTACTCTGGAGACCAAGTGCTATGAGGAAAGATTGAAGGAGCTGGGGATGTTTAGCCTGAAGAGAAGAAGACTGAGAGGGGATATGATAACCATCTTCAAGTTACTTGAAGGGCTGTCATATAGAGGAGGGTGCCGAGTTGTTTTCTGTTGCTCCAGAAGGTCAGACCAGAACCAACGGGTTGAAATTAAATCAAAAGAGTTTCCATCTAGACATTAGGAAGACTTTTCTAATAGTTAGAGCAGTTCCTTAGTGTAACAGGCTTCCTCGGAAGGTGGTGAGCTCTCCTTCCCTGGAGGTTTTGAAGCAGAGGCTAGATGGCCATCTGTCAGCAATGCTGATTCTGTGACCTTAGGCAGATCATGAGGGGGGGGCATCTTGGCCATCTTCTGGGCATGGAGTAGGGGTCACTGGGTGTGTGTGTGGGAGGTAGTTATGAATTTCCTGCATTGTGCCGGGGGTTGGACTAAATGACCCTGGTGGTCCCTTCCAACTCTATGATTCTATGATTTTATGATTTTATTGTACCAAATCTATATCCCACATTTCTGCATTGAAAAGGGCCACAAAGGAGGCTAACCAATTAAGAAGAAGGTTGGTTTTTATATGCCGACTTTCTCTACCACTTAAGGAAGATTCAAACCGACTTACAATCGCCTTCGCTTCCCCTCCCCACAACAGACACCCTGTGTTGTGGGTGGGACTGAGAGAGTGTGACTAGCCCAAGGTCACCTAGCTGGCTTTGTGCGTAGGAGTGGGGCTGAATAAGACATACAAATTAAAACCTCGTTTTCAAACTACTAACGCCCTCCAAAAACACAACATTAAAACCATTCAAAACAGAGCTAAAATACAGAGAAAGACCTAAAAGCAACAATTTAAACATATACAAACATCATCTATTTACTTTAGAAGAAGAAAAGTTGGTTTTTATATGTCGACTTTCTCTACCACTTAAAGAAGAATCAAACTGGTTTCCAATCACCTTCTCTTCCTCTCCCCACAGCAAACGCCCTGTGAGGTAGGTGGGGCTGAGAGAGCTCTAAGAGACCTGTGACTATCCCAAGGTCACCTAGCAGGCTTCATGTGGAGGAGTGGGGAAACCAACCCGGTTCATCAGATTACCGGTAGCATTTGCTGCTCATGTGGAGGAGTGGGGAATCAAACAAGGTTCTCCAGATCACCATTCCAAACCACCGCTCTTAACCACTACACTACGCTGGCTTTATTTATATCCTGCCTTATGTGATGAAATATCAGCTGGCTCATTCCAAGGGCTGCTGTCTTAAGTATGCTTACCTGGGAATAAATCCCATTGAATATAGTGGAATTTATTTCTGAGTAAGCAAGATAGACATGCATAGGAGGAACACCGGTTCAGCACCCTCTCTGCCCTGGGGCTGCCCACGGCCCTCTCTTTCAACCTCTGGCTCCCTTGGCAATCACCTAGGCGAGGGGTGTTGAACTCAATTGTTACGAGGGCTGGATATGACATAAATGTCACTTGCTTGGGCCATGTCTCGCTGGCCTAGATTGAGAATGGGGGGGGGGGCTGCCTAGGTTGGCTCGCGGGCCGGATAAGAGCTCTCAAGGGGCTGGATCCGGCCCTCGGGCCTTATGTTTGACACCCCTGACCCAGGCCCCGAATGACCCACAGGATAGTTATGGCCACTGCGTAACTGGGCTGAAGTTAGTGAATGCTCCACCAGACAGGTTGTAAGAAAGAGGCCATTTGAATACGTTCTGGAAAGGTGATGAGAGAAGTTAATTTCCATTCTGCCCCCTAACCTTTCTCCTCCTTCTCTCCAGCTGGTTTTTTTACATATCAACTGTTCAACATTGGACTTCATTATTAGGAGTGATCAATTTGAACAGATGGGATGACCAAAAATCCTGCGGGCTATCATTTCCAAGGGAAAGGTCAGCTCTTTATCGCTCGGCGTCTACCTGTGTAACAGCTTTACTTCCTGTTGGGATTCCCCAGGGAATGTCAGGTAGGGGAGGATTTATCCTGCCAAAGAAAAATTAATATTAAAGCGCACCGAGAGAGAGATGGAGGGGAGGGAGGCAGAGACTGCATAATTTCACTTTCCTCAGTTTCTGAGACTGTAGCGCTCGCAGGCCAAATTTTAATATTCTTCCAGGGGGAAGTCAAAAATTTGGATACCAAAGATGATTTAACAGCAGCGTATTAGCGATTAACAGATGCTGCGAAGTACGAGCTCTGAGGCAAAATATGATTTCATATCCTACTTCCTGGGCAAAAACATGATGTAGGGGTAGAGTTGCCAGGTCCCTCTTCGCCACCGGTGGGACGTTTTCGGGGCGGAGCATGAGGAGGGTGGGGTTTGGGGAGGGGAGGGACTTCAATGCCATAGACTCCAATTGCCAAAGCGGCTATTTTCTCCAGGGGAACTGATCTTTATCGGCTGGAGTTCAGTTGTAATAGCAGGAGATCTCCAGCTAGTACCTGGAGGCTGGCAACCCTATGTAGGAGAAGAAGACAGCATCTACTGCCTGTGAGCTATAAGCTCGCTGGAAGTGTTTTAATAAAGCCACGGTAGCTAGAACATTTGTTTTTGTGGGTACAATGGTGGAAATGCCATCAAGTCACAGGTGATTTATGGTGACCCCATAAGGTTTTCAAGGCAAGAGACAAACACAGATTGTTTGCCATTGCCTGCCGCTGCGTAGCAACCCTGTACTCCCTTGGTGGTCTCCCATCCAAGTACTATCCAGGGTTGACCCTGCTTAGCTATCAAGATCTGGCAAGAGCAGGCTAGCCAAGGCAATCCAGGTCAGGGCTGATGATATGGTAGACCAAAGTTTTTCACTGCTGTCCCTTGGAGACCCAGCGTGGTGTAGTGGTTAGGGATGGTGGACTCTAATCTGGAGAACCTTCCCTTCCCCTCTCCACAACAGACACCCTGTGAGGTAGGTGGGGCTGAGAGAGTGTGACTTGCCCAAGGTCACCCAGCTGGCTTCATGTGTAGGAGTGGGGAAACAAATCCAGTTCACCAGATTAGCCTCCGCTGCTCATGTGGAGGAGTGGGGAATCAAACCCGGTTCTCCAGATCAGACTCCACCGCTCCAACCACCGTTCTTAACCACTATACCACACTGGCTCTCTGTCAAACGTGGTCCCCGGCGTAGCTTTTTGGGACGGCTGAAGGGGATTCCCTCCTCCCTTTTTCACCAGCAGAAAAGCAGGGTGGATCCAACCAAGTCAGCTGTATTGCCTCTCGCTGCTGTTTTGGAAATGTTTCTTCATGGTTAATAAACACTTGATCCCGGTCATTATTTCCCAGTTATTGACAATGGAGACTGCAGACCATAAACTGCTTCTTGGCAGTTCTCCAGAATAAATTGTCTGAATACCAGGGCCAAAGTGGCAAGATTCCTTAATTTTTTTTAAAAAATAATTTTTTTGAGTCACAATGGCTAGAGTGGCAGAAAATAAACATAGCTTTTCCTTTCGATTGCCGCTCATTATGACATATTCGAATCCCCAAAACACCATTCAGTCGGGAGGAGAGAGCGTTGGAGAAATTGCAGTGGATTATAATCATTTCAGCAAAGCGTCTAATTTATCTATTAAGCCCCTTTACTCGATGACGTCACCTTGCTCTTTGATCAGGGTAGTGGGGGGAAGAGGGCGGGAACGATTTATCAAATTAAACAGAGAGAAACGTACACATTTATAGCCCTCCACTATAATTTACATTTTAAGAAGTTTCCTTTGCAAAGAGCTGGACTGTGGTTTCCAGAAGTTCTCCTTTATATGTTTTTTTTTTTTTTTGTCTTACCGACTTCCTTTCAAAAGATGTGCCGGGAAAGGAGGGGGTAATAATAATAAAGGAAGTCTATTCTGCAGAAAAATGGGTTGGCTCCAAGCCTCCTTTGGCAAAGACAATCGTTCCGAGTAAACGCCAAGAGGCATGTTTCTGTTGCATTTGTCAGGCGAATAAGGCTTGCCTCTTGCTTTCCTTCCTGATTTATGACGGAGCGTTTTCTGTACGTTCGACTGTATTGCAGCCTGTTTTCGTTACACTCGTACTATGAACTGTAGAGGAGTCGTGTCGGCCGTCTGTCTCAGTAGATGGTAGCAGCTCTTGCCTCAAAAGAAGTTGGCATGCCTGTAGATGAAGGATCTAGGAAATCTCAGGCTGGATCAGGGCATTTAGCACAACATTCTGGCTTCCAGCAGTGGGCAGCTAAATACCCTAGGAAGTTTTTTAGCATGTTGGTCCTATGGACCTCGGGCTATCAAAGATGTGTTTCTGGAAGTCATGGCTACAGGTATTTATTAGTTATACTTGATCATCTTCTGGTTTGGCTTTCATCTTGTTTGCTGGGGGCAATCAGAGACCCCATCATTTGCTCAGCTATTTGGAGTAGGAGTAGGAGGAGTAGGAGTTGATTTTTATATGCCGACTTTCTCTAACACTTAAGGAAGAAATAAACCGGCTGACAATCACCTTCCCTTCCCCTCCCGACAACAGACACCTTGTGAGGTAGGTAGGGCTGAGAGAGCTGTGACTAGCCCAAGGTCACCCAGCTGGCTTCATGTGTAGGAGTGTGAAAACCAACCCTGTTCACCAGATTGGTATCCATGGCTCATGTGGAGGAGTGGGGAATCAAACCCGGTTCTTCAGATTAGAGTCGGCCAATCTTAACCACTACACCACTCTGGTTCTCCATTTGTGTCCATTTGTATGATCACACTGCATTCTCACAGGTCCCTACCCCACTGGTCTGCTGCTGCCACCTCCACAACTAAAAAGGGAAACAATGTGTTTCAGATTTTTGAATATAGCCTTATTACTTTAACTGTCTCTGTGTGTTTTGGTTTCTGCCCATGAACCTAACTAATCACATGGACACTTTACAATTAGATGCTGCTGGCTGCGCTGGCACAACAAGCTGGCAGTGTTTCCATTGTTGTTGTGTTCAACGATGTATCCAACTGCACAGGTGCAAAGGGAGGATGCAAGTGACTCCATGCTTGATACCTAGGTCACTTTAATGCCCACCTGACCATGACCTCCGTGGGAGGAGATGTATGCTTCTATTCTGGTAATTGAGAAGATATAGTCGAGTCTGTTAATTTTACATAATACTAAGGCAGGACCTGGGCTTGTAGCACAAACAGCTGCTGCGCGGGTGCAGAGCTGTTCAGCATGATGCTCCAGGCTGATTCCAGTGAACCCGTCCAAGTGATCTGCTCAGGAGCTCAATTCACATGTAGTGGAGATACATTCACCTGCCAATGAATTTGAACACACATGAACACATGAAGCTGCCTTCTACTGAATCAGACCCTTGGTCCATCAAAGTCAGTATTGTCTACTCAGACCGGCAGTGGCTCTCCAGGGTCTCAGGCTGAGGTCTTTCACATCACCTACTTGCCTAGTCCCTTTAACTGGAGATGCCAGGCACTGAACCTGGGACCTTCTGCATGCTAAGCAGATGCTCTACCACTGAGCCACACTGGGGACAAGACGTCCATATGCCTCTCCACTGCAACTCTCGCCCCCGCCCCAACTGTGGTCACCTCCCCCTCAAGCACCCCCTCATTTTTTGAGAGTCTGCGTGGTGTAGGGGTTAAGAGCGGTGGACTCTAATTGGGAGAACCTGGTTTGATTCCTCACTCCTCCCCCTGAGCAGTGGACTCTAATCTGAAGGATCGGGTTCGATTCCCCACTCCTCCATATGAAGCCTGCTGGGTGACCTTGAGCCAGTCACAGTTCTGTTTGAACTCTCTCAGCCCCACCTACCTCACAAAATGTCTTTTGTGGAGAGGGGAAGGGAAGGCGATTGTCAGCTGGTTTCAGACTCCTTAAAAGGTAGATATAATTGGGATATAAAAACCAACTCTCCCTCTTCCTCTTCCCCTTCCTCTCCTCTTCCTCCTCCTCCTTCTTGTTCTTTGCCCAGCCATGCCAACTCCAGACGCCAGTCCTTGGTAGCTATCTTCCTTTTATTTATTTCATCCTTTTAAAAAAAGATGTACAAAAGCACTAGTCTTGCAGTAAACATTGGTTATTTTTTGATTCCTGATGTGAAAATTGCATATTCACAGCTGTGGGGAACTGTTTCGAAAATAGCAACCAATTTCTGAAAAATAAGAGTGAGTTTGTGGGAAACAAAATAAAGGAGATTGGTACACTGTCATCTGCAATGGAGTCAATTAAAAGTTGGTCGGTGGTAGAACTCAATATGAAACAAGTCTAAGCAATAATTCTGTGCTCGGTAAGTGAGTGATTGAATGGGGGAACATGTGTGAGCGCAAGTCTGACACTCTGTGCAACAATAAGCTGGATGGTGCTTTGAAAGGAGAAGCATGCACAATTAAGCCATGCATAGTTAAACCATGCACAATTAAACTATGCACAGTTAAACCATGCACAGTTAAAGCACTTCTTCGCACATCCTGAAACGACTGGAAAACCTGTCCTTTGTGAAAACTGCATCTTCATGTTTGTAGAATAATGTCCCACACATGTCCCTGATCCTGTATTGAGCAGGGGATTGGATTAGATGACCTTTTTGGCCCCTTCCAATTCTATGATTCCATGAGAGGCCATGTTTGAGCAGAGCAGACCTATCTTAGAAAATGCACGAGAGAATCTGCACAATAAAACAAGCAATCATCTCAACATCTTGACGCCATGAGTTCCTCATGTTCAGGAGCACTAGAGACGAGAGGAGGAGCAGGTTGCTTATGAAGCAAGGATAGTGAGTGATGCACCTAAAAGAGTGAATGGATTGTGGGAAACAGCAAAGAGAAATCGGTAGATTTCATTGAGCCAATGGGTCTTTCTTTTTCAGGTGTATCTGAATCTGGGATTGTTCAGCAGTAGCAACCCTGTTTTTCTTTCTGGTCATATTGCCCCCCAGGATCCCTTTATATACCATTGTTTGGCCACATAATACCTGTTGCTCTCTTTAGGTAAATACAGGTGACTGTTTCCACTTGGTGACTGTTGATAAACCCACCACTGGCTACATGTAAATGAACAATTTCCTGCATGGCATTGGGTCCTGGCATGAGACAAATCTGACCACACCCTCACCAGCCTTCCACATTTCAGCATTCATTCAGTGTGGCTGCAGT
Organism: Euleptes europaea; assembly: GCF_029931775.1. NCBI lineage: Eukaryota > Metazoa > Chordata > Lepidosauria > Squamata > Sphaerodactylidae > Euleptes > Euleptes europaea. Next base: position 58,773,600 of record NC_079324.1, on the reverse strand, counting down.
TCACCAAATCTGAATACTGATCTCTCATAATACTAGAACATGGGGTCGTTTGCTGAAGCTGGAGGGTGAGAGATTCCAAACAGATAAAAGGAAGTATTTCTTCAAACAATGCATTGTTAAATTGTGGAACTCCCTGCCCCAGGATGGGGTGATGGCTGCAAACCTGGAAGGCTTTAAGAGGGGAGTGAATAATAACATTAAGTAATTAGTAATGGGCCCTGACCTGGATGGCCCAGGCTAGCCTGATCTTGTCAGTTCTCAGAAGCTAAGCAGGGTCATCCCTGGTTAGTATTTGGATGGGAGACCACCAAGGAATACCAGGGGTGCTGTGCAGAGGAAGGCACTGGCAAACCACCTCTGTTAGTCTCTTGCCATGAAAACCCCAAAAGGGGTCGCCATAAGTCGGTTATGACTTGATGGCACTTTACACACACACACACACACAATTAGTAATAGTGGGCACAACCAAGAAATGGCTGCCGCAGGAGGTGGAGCCAACCAGAAAATGGCAGGACGTTATGCATAACTCTGATAGCAGGTCTTCCACATTTCAGTCAGAAGCTTGAACTCCCTGCCCTAGGATATGGTGATGGACGCCAACTTGGAAGTCTTTAAGAGGGGAGTGGACGTTCATGGAGGATAGGGCTATCCATGGTTCCTAGTCAAAATGCATACCTATTCCCTCTAGTATCAGAGGAGCATGCCTATTTTATTCGTTGCTGAGGAACAGAGGCTGGAGAATGCTGCTGCAGTCGTCCTGTTTGTGGGCTTCCTAGAGGCACGTGGTTAGCCACTGTGTGAACAGCTTGCTGGACTTGATGGGCCTTGGTCTGATCCAACAGGGCTTTACTTATGTTCTTATGGAGGATAGGGCTTTCCATGGCTACTAGTAAAAATTCATACTAGTCAAAATGCGTACCTATTCCCTCTAATATCAGAGGAGCATGCCTGTTTTATTACATGCTGTGGAACACAGGCAGGATAATGCTGATGGAATTGCCTTGTTTGGGGGCTTCCTGGAGGCACCTGGTTGGCCACTGTGTGAACAGCCTGCTGGACTTGATCGGCCTGGGTCTGATCCAGCAGGGCTTTTCTTATGCTCTTATGACTCAGCAGATCTGAACCTTGATAGGAAGCCTATTTCTCTATGCCTGGTTGTCAGCATAGCTCAAACCCAGCCTACCTCATTCAATAGCACTCTATAAGCCCTAATTGCCTGGGCTTTCTGCCACACTCCCTGATCTAATAGAGTAGCTTCATTAATATCCCATTTAGTTGTTGCCGATAATCCCTACGTCGGCGGATGCGTCCAATGTATTAACGGAGAATGGCGGCAATCACAATTTGAGCTGGACTCTCGACAAGCCTTGGTGGACTTTCCGCCCCCAATTGACCATCTCCACCGTCCGATAGTAGCGATCTGTTCGGGCACAAACGGAAACTTAAATAAAGCCATTATCCCCTGCCGCGATTTTCCGTCATTTTTTGCCACTTCCTCTGGAGTATTCCTCTCGGTGGTGCCATCTAATCAGCTTTAGGTTTTAATTAAACAGCTGTCATTTGCTTCCTAGTTCTGCTGCGACCTGATGTTGTATTAAATTTTAATTTAGCTGAGGCTGAATAAGAAGCAGATTCCTTCCGACAACAAAGAAACACTATTAGCAGGTTACCGTCGTAATTAAGAAGAGCCCGGCTGAAGCGCTAATGCATTCAGGTTCAGGGGAAGAATTAGGCATAAACGTGGCGACGCTTATTATTCAGGGATGGAGAATGGTCTGCTTCCACTCAGCTGGAAAGAACCTCATGTTCAGAAGGCGACGCGCACTTAAAATATAACACTCTCCGAGAGCTGAAACAAGATCGTTGTGCTTTGAAATGTAGCTCTAGGGCCCGAAACCTGCTCGCCGAGATTTATTGTCTCCAAATCCTGGATGGAGTTCCGTGCATGCAGGCAGGGCCGGTGTACCATTAGGCAAACTAGGTGATCGCCTAGGGCGCAGACCTCAGAGGGCGCAGAACTGGCCTGAGGGGCACAGTTTTAAAAATATTAGTTTCTTGAAAAAGATGCAACTGACAATATATATTTTTTTATTTGAGTGAGTGATAGAGTTTATTGTTTGTGGCCAAAGGCCATCACAATCTATCATACAAAACGTTAAAATAACATCAAATAACATTGAAATAGGGTTGCCAGGTCCTTCTTTGCTACCAGTGGGAGATTTTTGGGGTGGAGCCTGAAGAGGGTGGGGTTTGGGGAGGGGAAGGACTTCATTGCCAGAGAGTCCAATCGCCAAAGCGGCCATTTTCTTCAGGTGAACTGATCTCTATCAGCTGGAGATCAGTTGTAATAGCAGGAGATCTCCAGCTAGTACCTGGAGGTTGGCAACCCTACACCGAAATAACTTTAAAACAGTCTGACCCCCCCCCCCCAAGAAGCTAGTATTTAAATATGTTGTTCCCTGATTAAAAACAGCTTTCGCTCAGATTTTCTTGGCTGCTAAAACAGGGACAACTTTTTTATTTTAAGATAAGCACCACAATAGTGCTATAGAATATAATTAGTTACAACGTCTTATAAAAAGTTTTGTGCTGTTATTTTTTCCCTACAAGACATCTGTTTTTGAAAATTGGTTAGCAATGGGGGCAGCACAAGTAGTTAGCCTTGCCTAGGGCGCAAACATGACTGGCACCCGGCCCTGCATGCCAAGCCTTCCCTGATTTCATCCTGCACACATTGCAAGGATGTCCTGTTTATGCGCAGCATTTCCTTTCGTAAAGAAGAGCAGGGGTCCCCTTGAATGGATGGAAGCTTCAGGCTATGCTCTTGGATTGCATAATGTGCGTTTATTTAATGCATTTGGACATCATATTTCCATTTACAGTTTAAAATATGTAGCAGTAGAGTTATTGGGACACAATTATCATTACAGCAAACTCTAATGGGCTATTTTAAGGGAGCCTCTGGCTTAGCAGGTGGAATTGCTCAAAATATAGTGCAGGGATGCTGGTAATGAGGAGACAGAAAGTCTTCCACGTGTGGTGTATTGGTTAACAGCAGTGGACTCTAATCCGGAAAACCGGGTTTGATTCCCCATATACTCTAATGTGGTGAACCGGGTTGGTTTCCCCACTCCTTCACATGCAGCCTGCTGGGTGGCTTTGGGCCAGTCACAGTTCTCTTTGAACTCACCTACCTCAGAAGATTTCTGTTGTGGGGAGAGGAAAGGAAGGTGATTGTAAGCTGGTTTGAGACTGCTCTCGGTAGAGAAAATTGGGGTATAAAAACCAACTCCTCCTCCTCCTCCTTCTTCTCCTTCTCCTTCTCTCTCTCCCCCCCAAGACTTCTCCTATGATGACCCCATCTAATGATGGTCTTGAGTTAGGTTTTTCTGTCCAGGTGGTCCGACAGCCTTTGAATACGCCGCCCATAGAAACAGGGAGGTACTCCATGGACCTCTCTAAGGAGTAAGGGAGTGGAAGATGATTTGCTTACTATGCTGATTGACAGCTCTGACCTTTTCAGGAGAGGACTTGCAATCAGCCCATCAATCACACAAGGCTGTTTTGCATCGTCTGGGTCCATTCTGATGAAGACAAAAGGCAGAATTTCAGGGGTTTGCATACCTGGTTCTAAATCATTTGAGGAGTGGCGCTCTTGTAGTCATCAGGTCTCGCTGGTGATAAAAGGAATCTGCTGCAGCTCTGAAGTTCATTAGAGCAACTCCTGATGGCTTGGGGAGCTCTCCCAGGTCCTGTAGCAACTGAGTCTGATTTTTTTTTTACCATCAAGTCACAACTGATTTATGGCGACCCCATAGGGTTTCAAGAGCCCCGTGGCGCAGAGTGAAAAGCTGCAGTACTGCAGTAAAAAACTCTGCTCATGACCTGACTTCAATCCTGATGGGAATCAGTTTCAGGTAGCCGGCTCAAGGTTTACTCAGCCCTCCATTCTTCCGAGGTCGGTAAAATGAGTACCTGGCTTGCTTGGGGTAAACCGTAGATGACTGGGGAAGGCAATGGCAAACCACCCCGTAAACATAGTCTGCCTAGTAAACGTCTGGAAGTGACATCACCCCATGGGTCAGGAATGACCCGGTGCTTGCACAGGGCACTACCTTTACCTTTTACCAGAGGGTTTTCAAGGCAAGAGATATTCGGAGCTGGTTTGCCATTGCCTGCCTCTGCATCATGATTGTGATATTCCTTGGAGGTCTTCCATCCAAATACTAGCCAGGGCTGGCCCTGCTTACTGTGTGATTAGATCATATCAATGGTGTATTATGGGTCTACTCCTGGATTCTTGCCATCTTTCACTGCAGCCTGCTACTGGTGGCCCTGTGCTGTAGGTTGGTCCTCTTCAGGTCTTGCCGATTATCCCACAGGCTCTGCCTGGAATACCACCTTCCTCCAAAGAACCTAACAAGGCATCCGCTTCTTTCCTTCTGTCTTTCCTTTCCAGTCGTTTTGTGATTGGTCATCCAACATGCTATGCTTCCTCGCAATGAAACCCGCAGGCACAACTACCCAGGCTAGTTTTCATTTTGCTGAAAGGCAGGCTTGCTCGTCGGCAGTCCTCCATGGCGTCCAATTCACTCTCGTGCCAACCAGCCTGTTAAAGATAATCTTTGGACTTCCGTGTATCTTTGTAAATGTTTGCCTAGCACTCACTTCACAGTGGTTTCTCGTCATATTTTTGGAGGCTGAGAAGACCTTTTGTATTTTGATGAGAGAATCTGGCAGCCTGCAGGGATTCCAGAATGTTAGATGCAGGCTGCTGAAAGGGCCAAGTCCCTTTCCGTCTCTCCAAAATTTTGCCATTAGGATTATCCATCATGCCAGCCAGTTTAATCACACCCCAGCACTCCTCTGTTCGATGTAATCCTGCTTCTGAATTTTTGGTGCATTTTCCAAATACGGGCTGTTTTTTGAGAACTCTAAAGGAACACCTGCCTTTCGGTGCTATCAGAAGGCACAAATTGGTGTCTCGTAAAGAGTCGTCGAGAGGGGCTAGAGAATTAGGAAGTTGCCTTCCTTCCAATCTAGCAGCCCATTCCTGAGGCGGGGGGCTGAAAGTGGTCTGGAGGCGGCGTCACCCTACTGCCTGAGTAAGTGGCCTCTTATCACGGAATAAGAGGCACTTATGCCGGCAGTGGGGGCAGTTCTGTCAGAGTCTGGGCGCAGAGCTGCATGCCGCTCTGACGCCACAGTCTCTCTGGGATCTAAATCCTGGAAGAGAAATGCAGCGCCGGCATGGGTGGGGGAAGCTGATGGTAGTCAGCTTCCAAAGCCCCTCCAGCCTGGGAACGCCCCCTTGAGCAACAGCATTGCTGCTCCAGGTTTTTCCTGGTGCGCCAGGTGCTGTGGAACACGGGCAGGAGAATGCTGCTGCAGTCGTCTTATTTGTGGGTTTCCTAGAAGCACCTGGTCAGCCACTGTGTGAACGGACTGCTGGCCTTGATGGACCTTGGTCTGATCCAGCAGGGCCTTTCTTATTTCTTGTGTTCTGGTCAAGCACACTGCAGCATATCGGTGTGCAATTTATCGTGAGCCTTGTGTGGGAAAGCACATGATAGTGCTCCACAGATATCCCTGCTACCGGCACAATATGCATTGCACACAAGGAAAGAGATGGATTGGGCTCTGTCTTTCCCGTGCATTTCTATGTATTACTTAAATCAGTCTGTTGCCCCCTTCCGACAGATCTTTGTGCTGTTGTCTGTTCCAGCCACCTCTCAGGTGGACAAATATACTCCCTGGAGTGCCTAGATAATGAGAGTCTCTGCTGAGTCTATTAATACTTTATGGAAATGCAAATCCACCAATCTCATGGAGATTTCCCTTTTAATCATCCCTAGGCTATAACCTTTCCAGTGAAAATAATAATAAAAAGCCCGCCTACCCTTTTTCTGCATTCTTCACCCCCACCAGCTAGCAAATCTGTTCCTCCACACTGCAAGACAGCTGCATAAAAATAAACCCGCTCATCATAAGTGATCATAAAGCATCTGGGGAGGGCGGGAAGGAAGTGTCTAACACTCAGTTTATGCCATACAAAGTCTAGTGTAGGTGATGTACGTTCCCATTCTGTAGCCTTTTATACTGGAATGCGTGCCTTATTTATCAGACGTTTTGCCAGTTCTTAGAGCCCTTCATGTCAGGAAGAAGGTGAACATTTCTCCCTTACAGGCCAACTTTCTATATGTGGGATTATTCACTCATACAGTTCTTCAATCGAAAGTCTAGGAACAATTTTTTACCTGTCACAAGCCAGTGGCCCAGAGGGACCCATAATCTTACTGGATGCTGATGTGAGTGGTGGTGGAGGAAAGTCAAGTCAGGTCACCACTGACTTATGGTGACCCCATTGGGTTTTCAAGGCAAGAGATGTTCTGAGAGAACTGTGACTGGCCCAAGGTTACCCATCAGGCTTCATGTGGAGAAGTGGGGAAACCAACCCTGTTCTCAAGATTAGAGTCCGCCACTCATGTGGAGGAGTGGGGAATTAAACCCAGTTCTCTAGATTAGAGTCTGCTGCTCATGTGGAGGAGAGGGGAATCAAACCCTGTTCTTCAGATTAGAGTCCGCCGCTCATGTGGAGGAGAGGGGAATCAAACCCCTTTTAAAAATATTGTCGAAGGCTTTCACGGTCAGAGTTCATTGGTTCTTGTAGGTTATCCGGGCTGTGTAACCGTGGTCTTGGAATTTTCTTTCCTGACGTTTCGCCAGCAACTGTGGCAGGCATCTTCAGAGTAGTAACACTGAAGGACAGTGTCTCTCAGTGTCAAGGGTGTAGGAAGAGTAATATATAGTCAGAAAGGGGTTGGGTTTGAGCTGAGTATTGTCCTGCAAAAGTATTGTCCTGTAAGTATCAAGATAATGTGCTAATGAGGGTATGGTATGTTAATATGGAACCATTGTATCCTGAAGTGATCTGTTAATGTGTGTAATCCAAAACTAATCTGTATGGCTATTGTTGAATGTTGTCCTTGGCTTCCTGCCCTGAAAAACCTCCAGACAAAGACAACATTCAACAATAGCCATACAGATTAGTTTTGGATTACACACATTAACAGATCACTTCAGGATACAATGGTTCCATATTAACATACCATACCCTCATTAGCACATTATCTTGATACTTACAGGACAATACTTTTGCAGGACAATACTCAGCTCAAACCCAACCCCTTTCTGACTATATATTACTCTTCCTACACCCTTGACACTGAGAGACACTGTCCTTCAGTGTTACTACTCTGAAGATGCCTGCCACAGTTGCTGGCGAAACGTCAGGAAAGAAAATTCCAAGACCACGGTTACACAGCCCGGATAACCTACAAGAACCAACAAACCCCTTTTCTTCAGATTAGAGTCTGCCACTCATGGGGAGGAGTGGGGAATAGAACCCAGTTCTCCAGATTAGAGTCTGCCCCTCATGCAGAGGAGTGGGGAATCGAACCCAGTTCTCCAGTTTAGAGTTCGCTGCTCATGTGGAGGAGTGGGGAATCAAACCCTCTTTTCTCTAACTTAAAGGAGTGTCAAAGTGGCTTACAATCACCTTCCCTTCCCCTCCCCCTAACAGACACCTTGTGAGGTAGGTGGGGCTGAGACAGTTTGGAGAGAACTGTGACTAGCCCAAGGTCAACCAGAAAATTTCATGTGTAGGAGTGGGGAATCAAACCCGCTTCTCTAGATTAGAGTCCACTTCTGTTAACCACTGCGCCACACTTTCTTATATGTGAGATTATTCACTCATACAATTCTCTAATGGAAAGTCTGGGAACAAATCTGTGATGAGCCATTGGCCAAGAGGGACCCATAATTTTACAGGTGGACAGATGCTGATGTGGGACATTTCCACAATTTTAGAACGTGGAGATGGGGAAGTTCATCGTTGTGATAGTGGTGTCCAAATTAGCTTAATTGCTAATGATACTTTTCTGGGGTGTGCAGAATTCGTGATTCTCAGTCTTCATTGCTACCTACGTAAGCCTCGGCAAGCGTGAGCGCAGTGGTAGCTCGGCTGGAGTAATTAATCAAGTGGCATCCGTGGTGACGTGAAGAAGAATTCTGCGCTAATGGACCCATTAACGCACTCCATCTGAGAATGCCTCTGAAGAGATGTAGATGGTTTGTGGCCCCTCCGGTGTCTCCAGGTGGGGCTTATTGATGGGAAGAAAGATTTCTTGAGATTAGCATTTGGCATTCCTGCATCGTTGGTGCAGGTTCTACCTGACTGGGAAAATGGAGGCTTTGCTCGCTAGGCCATTGCACCTGCGGAGAAGGAAATCACTTTATAGCCACTCTGCTTATGGAAATTTGCAAAAGATACCGAAAATCAAAGATGATGATCACTTCTTGGAGGCAAGGGGGTGAGACAGCCATGTGAAGGCAACAGTGTTAGGACTGGCAGGCTGAAGGAAAGTGAATGGTGAGTGGGAATGAGTGTGGGGTGGCCAAAAACAGCTGAGACCCTATGTGAGTGATGAGTCGCTGGGACTGGGGAACTTGGGGGTTTCCAAAAGTTGGCTGCAACTTGACAACACATTCCACCACCACAGAGCAATGAATAAGTCTGCCCGATAAATTCATAAGGAATTATTTTTTACACAATTTTAGAATGGCAGCTCAAGGACTAAGGTCAATGAATAGCTAGACTAATGGGGCAAGGCCATGGCTCAGTGGTAGAGCATCTGCTTGGCATGCAGAAGATCCCAGGTTCAATCCCCGGCATCTCCAGTTAAAGGAACCAGGCAAGTAGGTGATGTGAAAGACTTTCTGTGCCTGAGACCCTGGAGAGCCCCTGCCGGTCTGAGTAGACAATACTGACTTTGATGGACTAAGGGTTTGATTCAGTATAAGGCAGCTTCATGTGTTCAAGTCTTAAAATTTGCCCAGAAATCAATCTTATTTAACATTATTTCCCCCTTTTTTCTGTGCCATGTTCTCCTGTAGGACACAGAGATCCTCAACACAGCCATTCTGACCGGGAAGACTGTGTCCCTTCCCGTTAAAGTGGTCGCTGTGGAAGAGGATGGGTCAGTGATTGATGTGTCAGAGTCCGTGGAGTGCAGATCAGCTGATGAAGACGTCCTAAAGGTAAGGCAGTGACGGCAAAGTCCTGAAGAATTCAAGACTGGCCTTAGTGGTCCATCAAGTCTCCGGTTCGGACTCCTCCCATAGCAGCTTGGCCTTTCTCTGCTGTTTTCTGTCGTTGTCTAAGATTCTGAAATAATATTGCTTTTTTACGTGGTTAGCAGTCATGGCTGATACCCATTCATAGATTCATAGAATCACAGAATCATAGAGTTGGAAGGGGAGGATAAAATGGAGGAGAGAAGAATGATGTGAGCTGCTTTGGGCCCCCAGTAGGGGAAAAAAGATGGGTTATGCATGAAGTAAATAAGTAAATAAATAACTCGCTAGCACAGATTGAGAGTTTGGGTGTGTGTCTGCCTCAGCTGGCTCGCGGGCCGGATAAGAGCTCTCAGGGGGTTGGATCCAGCCCGCAGGCCTTATGTTTGACACCCTTATAGAATCATACAGGCCATCTCGTCCCACCGCCTGCTTAATGCAGGATCAGCCTAAAGCATCCTTGACAAGTGCTTGTCCAGCCTCTGCTTAAACACTGCCAGAGAGGGGGAGCTCGCCACCTCCCTAGGCAGCTGGTTCCACTGTTGATTACAACTGTTACTATAAAAAAATTTTCTCCTAATATCCAACCAGTACTTCTCTGCCTGCAATTTAAACCCATTTTTGCAAGTCCTATCCTCTGCTTCCAACAGGCACAACTCTGCCCACCTCTAGGTAACAGCCCTTCAAATACTTCAAGAGAGCAATCCTGTCCCCCCTCAACCTCCTCTCCTCCAGACTGAACATTCCCAACTCCCTCAGCCTTTCCTAAGAGGTCTCCATTGATAGAGAGCTTTCCTCTGTGGATTTGTCTAATGCCTTGTACTGAAATCTGAGTAGGACTGAAGAACCTTCTATTTCTGCAGCCTCTGGGAAGGGAAATTTCCTTCTGGGTTTCTCAGCACTAATTACCTCTTCTTTTTAAAACGTTTGTGACCTGACACAGCCGTTTTGGTTGCTCCCCGCGGATATCCGTTTGATCGTCTAAGACTTGCGACTTTTGTATTTTTAACTGATCGGTCTAACCTTCTTTGCCGAGATGGAGCATTCCTCAAAGAGATCACAAGCTTTGTCGGGGGATCATTAACCGGACCTTTAATATTCGGCTTGGCCTCTTGCACGTTCTGAAAGAGATTGCTCTGGTTTTACGCCAGATCTTGAAATTCCCCATCTTTTCTCACTGTTAAGGACGTCGAATGAGTTCATTTATTGAGTACCATGAAACTCCTGGAGAGGGAAAGAGGTCCGGCGGGTTCGCCAAATGATTTTTTTGTGTGTGGTTTCATTCTTCTGCCAATGAGACACGGGAAAACTTTCTTTTGATAACAGCAGACTGAAAAGGACTTACAGGTAGCTTTTCAGGGCTCTATGGGTGGAAGCAGCGGTGTGGTTGCTCCTCCATAGTTCTCTGAGAAGATCAGAACATCGAGATCATGAGGGGAGGGCTGATGGCATCGTAGCCTTCTGTTCGAGCACTGTGGTGTCATGGTTGCGAATGTCGGACTAGTATCTGGAGCACCCTGGAACCTTCTGCGTGCAAAGTGGGGTTCTCTATCACTAAACCACAGCCCCTCACTCAGATCAGATCAAGTTTATTGTATAAGGCCATAGGCCGTTACAATCTAAAACAATATAACAACAAGTTAAAATATACAAAACCAGAATCGTTCAAAGAATACGGAAATTAAAATACACTCATTCAGCACTATCCAGCTTTTTACCACCTTTCGTGATTTGCTTTACTGTGATCTTCTTGGCCGCCAGGCCAAACAGTGCCATTTTTTGGGAAATATAAGGGTCCATATCTGATAACAAATTGATTAATTTGTCAACACCAGATGATAATTGTGGTGCTGAAAGAATGTTTGCCAAAAACATGTTCTGGGCCTCAGTATATAAAGGACAGGCCAGAACATAATGGGGGAGATCATCTACTGAACCACCACATACACCAAAGCTTCTTAAACTGTGAGCCGTGACCCCATATGTGGTCGCGTAACTGAATGTGGGGGTCGAGAAAAATTTGGCAACAGTAAAAGGTTTCTTTATGATTTATTATCAGTATTGGGAGCCAGCGTGGTGTAGTGGTTAAGAGCAGTGGTTTGGAGTGGTGGACTCTAATCTGGAGAACTGGGTTTGATTCCCCACTCCTCCACATGAGCGGCAGAGGCTAATCTGGTGAACTGGATTTGTTTCCCCGCTCCTATGCATGAAGCCAGCTCGGTGACCTTGGGCTAGTCACAGCTCTCTAAGAGCTCTCTCAGTCCCACCTACCTCACAGAGTGTCTGTTGTGGGGAGGGGAAGCTGATTGTAAGCTGGTTTGATTCTCCCATAAGTGGTAGAGAAAGCTGGCATATAAAAACCAACTCTTCTCCTCCTCCTCCTCCTCCTCCTGGTCAAATACTGTAATGAGTCTCGTCAAGCAGGGTTTGTGTAATTGCCTAATTTTGTGTTTCTTTGCCCCATTAATTCTGTCCCTTGTTGTCCCTTCCTAATTGCGGAGATGTCTCGTGTCCTGTTGCCTGCAACTAACATTCCTTAACCTTTTGCACCTGCTTAGCAGATTTTGATATAGCAGATGATGTCAGAGGGCTCTGGGGAAGGGCCTCGGGTTTGTCCCCCAGGACTGGTCTTTCCAGGAAGGAACGGGAAGGCATGGACTTTGTGATGGGAAATTCTGACATGATCCACACTCTTTTCACTTCTGTGAGGAAAGGTCCATTATTTGGCTCTGAACTCGGCTGGCTCAAGTCCTAAAGTCACTGTTATTTATTAACCACCCCAAAACGCCCATAATTATGACAAACTCCAGAGAGGCAGCCGTGCTGTCTTGCTGCAGCTAAGGCAATAAAGTGTCTGGCAGCACCTTAAAATCCAACGCATTTATTGCGGTGGGAGCTTTTATGAAATGAAGCCTATTTCTTCAGCTGCCCAAAGGCTTTGCTTTCAGTTGACAGAAGGAGATATACATGGGGGGCAAATACCAAGACATTTGAACAGTTCTGCGGGGTCAAACCAAGAAACCACCTCTTCTTATCTCTTCTCTTTAAAACCCGTTGGGGTTGCTATAAATCAGCTGCAAGTTCATGGCTGCCATCAAGCATGTGTAGAGAGCCAGCATGGTGTTGTGGTTAAGAATGGCAGACTTTAATCTGGTGAAATGGGTTAGTTTCCCCACTCCTCCACATGCAGCTTGCTGGGAGACCTTGGGCTAGTCACAGTTCTCTCCAAACTCTCTCACCCTCACCTACCTCACAAGGTGTCTGTTGTGGGGAGAGGAAGGGAAGGTTTGAGACTTCTTAAAGGTAGAGAAAATCAGGGTATAAAAACCAACTCTTCATCTTCTTGAGCACATGAACACATGAAGCTGCCTTCTACTGAATCAGACCCGTGGTTCATCAAAGTCAGTATTGTCTACTCAGACCAGCAGTGGCTCTCCAGGGTCACAGGCAGAGGTCTTTCAGGTCACCTACTTGCCTAGTCCCTTTAACTGGAGATGCCGGGGATTGAACCTGGGACCTTCTGCATGTCAAGCAGATGCTCTACCAGTGAGCCACAGCCCTCCTCCTTCTCCTTCTCCTTCGCCTCTTCCTTCTCCTTCTCCTCCTCCTCCTCCTCCTCCTTCTCCTTCTCCTCCTCCTCCTTCTCCTTCTCCTTCTTCTACCATGCCGCCTTCCCTCCAGGCCAGCGTATGACTTCCAGCATTAGTTCAGTGTGTTTTCCCGAATGATCCAAATCAGCAAAGGTTCTGCACTTTGCATTGATTTTTTCTTTCTTTCTAGAAGAGGCAGCTGGATATTTACCTAGCTTTTCTTGGGATCTCTAATCAGCTTTGCCTTCCCCCTGCTCCACGAGGTTTAATCAGGTTTCTCTAAACATTGCTGGAGTGAATGCGTTTGTGGTTTAATTTACCCGCACCTGCCTTTTGGCAACGCATTCCAAGAGATGCTCTCCAGAGACTTATAATTGACACTGAAGACAAGGATGATGAGTGTGACACGCCACAGTTGTTGAAGTGCTGGCGGTTAATTTATTTGACATAAAAGCTCCTGCCATTGACAGATCTCAACTGTCTTTTCCCTCGGGTGGAAAGGTGGTGGGTATTTTATGTGGTTGTTAGTTTTTTTCCCCTCCCCGTATACCCACAGCTAGAAACCTGAGCTAGAAAATATTTTGAAGTGTAAGGATGTGACTCTGGCCACCAAGACTAGATTAATTCATGCCATCATATTCCCTATTACTATGTATGGGTGTGAAAGCTGGACAGTGAAGAAAGCTGATAGGAAGAAAATAGATTCCTTTGAAATGTGGTGTTGGAGGAGAGTGTTACGGATTCCGTGGACTGCCAAAAAAACAAATCAGTGGGTTATAGATCAAATCAAGCCTGAACTGACCCTAGAAGCTAAAATGACTAAACTGAGGCTGTCGTATTTTGGTCACGTCATGAGACGACAAGAGTCACTGGAAAAGACCGTCATGTTAGGAAAAGTAGAGGGCAGCAGGAAAAGAGGAAGACCCAACAAGAGATGGATTGACTCAATAAAGGAAGCCACAGCCTTCAATTTGCAAGATCTGAGCAAGGCTGTCAAAGATAGGACATTTTGGACGACTTTCATTCATAGGGTCGCCATGAGTCGGAAGCGACTTGACGGCACTTAACACACACACAGAAACCTGAATGAAAGTGTCCCCTCCTTTCGCAAATGAAGCCACAGTAAATGTTTTGAGTGTAAAAGCTGTGCATCTCCTCCCCACCGCCCCACCCTACTTATGCGGGGGGGAGGGGCGGCGTAAAAAAAGCTATCTCGGTACTTGAAGGTAGCCCTCAAGTGACAGCTGATTTATGGCGACCCTGTAGGATTGTCAAGACAAGAGACAAACAGAGGTGGTTTGCCATTGTCAGCCTCCGCATAGCAACACTGGAATTCCTTGGTGGCCTCCCATCCAAGTGCTAACCAGGGCAAACCCTGCTTAGCTTCCTAGAACTGAAGAGATCAGGCCAACCTAGACCACCCAAGTCAGGGCCTCTTGGTCATTGAAAGACAGCAGATTTAGTGTCAGGTGAACCATGAACACATGGAGCTGCCTTATACTGAATCAAACCCTTGGTCCATCAAAGTCAGTATTGTCTACTCAGACCAGCAGCGGCTCTCCAAGGTCTCAGGCAGGGGTCTTTCACATCACCTACTTGCCTAGTCCCTTTATCTGGAGATGCTGGGGAATGAACCTGGGACCTTTTGCATGCCAAGCAGATGCTCTACCACTGAGCCACAGCCCCTCCCCAATGTGAGGAGGAAGTTCCAGAGACTCAGGGTCATTCCCAGATGTCTATGGTATTTACACCCTTTAGACACATAGTAAATTTGACTGTTGGGCATGTTTGCAGCAAAATTCACAACATTGTCTATGCTGACTGGCAGTGGCTCTCCAGGATCTCTGGTTGAGGCCTTTCCCATCACCTACTGTCCTGACCTGGATGGCCTGGCTAGCCAAATCTTGCCACACCATGGAAGCTAAGCAGGGTAAGTTCTTGGATGGGAGACCACCAAAGAAGACCAGGGTCGCTGTGCAGAGGCCGGTAATTGCAAGCCACCTCTGTTCATCTCTTGCCTTCAATCCCCTATGGGACCACTATAAGTCAGCAGCGACTGGACTGCACTTCTCGCCGCCACTACCTAACCCTTTTTACTGGAGATTCCGAGGACTGAACCTGGGAACCTTTGCTTGTAAAACAAGTGTTCTCCCACTGAGCCACTGCCCCTTCCCATGTGCTGGGGTGTGTGTGTGATAGAGAGAGAGTAGCCAAGAGCAAGGTATCAAAAAAAGCTGTTCTCTCTAATGACTCTAAAGAGAAGGGAATTATTTTTGTGAATGGGGGAATAATGGGAGATACAAGAGCCTCCTCGAGTTAGGAAACCAGGCTTCTCAGATGAATGAAAGTTCTAATGAAGAGGGCGTTCACAGTTCTTTGAGTCTTATTGATCTTTTTCTTTGAACGGTGCCATCAGGAAGAGTCAGACCTGTACAGGATTCATTAGCTCAGTCCGAGGTCCATGGAATAGCTTGTGGAACCCAAAGGGCTTGAATGAGTGGGATTTTTTGCTTTCCCCTCAACAATAGACACTCTGGAGACCAAGTCCTATGAGGAAAGGTTGAAGGAGCTGGGTATGTTTAGCCTGAAGAGGAGAAGACTGAGAGGGGATATGATAACCATCTTCAAGTACTTGAAGGGCTGTCATATAGAGGAGGGTGCCAAGTTGTTTTCTGTTGCCTCAGAAGGTCGGACCAGAACCAACGGGTTGAAATTAAATCAAAAGAGTTTCCGGCTAAACATTAGAAAGAATTTTCTAACAGTTAGAGCGGTTCCTCAGCGGAACAGGCTTCCTCGGGAGGTGCTAAGTGCTCCTTCCCTGGAGGTTTTTAAGCAGAGGCTAGATGGCCATCTGTCAGCAATGCTGATTCTATGAACTTAGGCAGATGATGAGAGGGAGGGCATCTTGGCCATCTTCTGGGCATGGAGTAGGGGTCACTGGGGGTATGTGGGGGAGGTAGTTGTGAATTTCCTGCATGGTGCAGGGGGTTGGACTAGATGACCCTGGTGGTCTCTTCCAACTCTATGATCCCATATCACGAATTAGATTTGCCTGGTAGCGTGGAAGTGAGAGGAGTTCTTTGAGACACGAAAGTCCAAACTCCTGTTTGGTGCACGGTTTCCTGTCCAAGATTTTTTGATGCCACAGATTCAGCTGGGGATATTTTTTTCTGCACTTGCAAGCCAGTGGTAGTAGATATGCCTCAGTGTGGGGACAGAATCCTTTTATCTGAGCTTTTAGAGCAACATGACCAACTGCCATACTGTGGGGTTACTTTTTAGTGTGCAGCTCAACTTAACCTAGAAAAAGAAGAACTGGCTCCTCCACATGAAGCCAGCTGGGTGACCTTGGGCTTTTCACAGCTCTCTTAGAACTTTCTCAGTCCCACCTACCTCACAGGGTGTCTATTGCGGTGATGGGAAGGGAAGGTGATTGTAAGCCGGTTTGATTCTCCCTTAAATGGTAGAGAAAGCCGGCATATAAAAACCGATTCTTCTTCTTCTTCTTCTTCCTACACACATATGTACGGTAACCTGTATAAGGTGCAAATTGTGCCACATGATCGGTGGGAAGACATCCATTTCAGCTACATTATCAAAGGGCTAAGGTGCCACTTCCTTCCTACTGCCCTTATTTTTTTCATGAGCAGATCCTGATTACATCCAGGGACTATTTTCACAAAAAGTCATGTCTGTCTCCTTCTCCCTCCTTAGCGCTTGCCTTTGTGCCTGCTTCTCTTATTTATTTGTTTGTTTTTGCTTGAAAGCCTGTAAAGGAGAACCTAAAGAGACAAAGGGCTTATTTCCATTCCTTCGCATCTTTCTAATGCACTGAGAGGGGAGCATGACCTCTTCCTTTTCGCCTCTCCCCCTTCCCTTAATTTGCTCCTCTCTTTTGCTGAGGCATAACTGCAAGCTTTCCCTTGTGGCTCTAAAGTGTCTGATCTTAAAAAGCCTACTTCATGGTCCTCCATCCCAGGCAATGATTCATCTTGCTTGACTGTTTGAATAAGATATCTTTTTACCCCCAGTTTGGAAAATTGTTCAACTATATGCATTCAGAGCTTCTGCTTCTGAGGACCGTAGTGTATCTATTGTGTCCAAATGGAAAATTTAAACTAAAACACACCCATGAAGCCTTTTCCAGAGAGCAACTACTTGGTTCTGCTGAAGGCTGAATGGTGGGAGAGGATTGCGGACAATGGGACTTCTTGAAAAACTGGACTCCATGTTTGATGATAATTTGATGGGATGGCAATATTTGGCAAAAAAGAGTCTCCCATTCAAAAGGAGGATTAGAAGCACTGCTGTGTTTGAAAAAAAACATCTAGGCAACATGGTACCGTGATATCATTACATTACACATGAACACATGAAGCTGCCTTATACTGAATCAGACCCTTGGTCCATCAAAGTCAGTATTGTCTACTCAGACCAGTAGCGGCTCTCCAGGGTCTTAGGCAGAGGTCTTTCACATCACCTAACTTGCCTAGTCCCTTTAACTGGAGATGCCGGGAATTGAACCTGGGACCTTCTGCATGCCAATCAGATGCTATACCACTGAGCCATGGCCCAGTCAGCTTAACTGAGGGACCCACATGGTCACATGAAGCTGCCTTATACTGAATCAAACCCCTGGTCCATCAAAGTCAGTATTGTCTACTCAGGCCGACAGCGGCTCTCCAGGGTATCAAGTAGCTGTCTTTCACATCACCTACTTGCCCAGTCCCTTTAACTGGAGATTCCTGGGATTGAACCTGGGACCTTCTGCATGCCAAGCAGAGGTTCTACCACTGAGTCACAGCCCCTCCCCATTAGTTGTATGACCCCTGATTGGATGTGAAAGTGAGTGAAACAGTGCCGAAAAACCCAGGTTTTTGGGGGCAAGGCGTTTTGGAGAACATTTCAGTGTCCTTGAAATTCCGCTTTTCACTTGAGAAATTGCTAATGAAATTTTGGCTCGGCCCGTCTTCCACCCCTCCCTGCCTTGCTGCTGACAAAATTGATTGTTTTGCAGTGTCACAACGAGTCAACAATGTAAGTTCATCCCGAGGTGTGTTGTTTGCAATTTATTTGTGGTCGCTTTCTAAATAAAAGGAAGAACATAAGCCGCCAGTCCGCACATTTTGCTTTGCATCCTTGAAGTGAATCTTTCAGTGCTGCGGTGTGTCAAGTGGTGTTCCTCCCCTCTTCCTATTGTTAAGTAAATTTGCGCAGAGTCTCGGAGTTCTATCCACTTGGGAAAAGCCTTCTGTTCCTCTCTCGACTTAACAGTGGGGCTGGTTTCATCACCTTCTGTTGCCGCTGAGCTGCTTCACGTTTCTTCTCCCTTGAGTAAAAGCACGCCATTGCCAATATCAGCGTTTTTAGGCTCGTGTAAGAGAGTCTTCGATCTCGGGAACCTTCTAAAGGAATTTGGACACTCTTTGTTGAAGTGATGTACCTTTCCCGGCAGCTGCATTCCATTAGATCCACCAAGAGAATTATCTGGCACAAGTCCCATTGAAGTACATCATTCCATTTCAAGGAGGGATGGATTGAATGACTTCCTATTGGTTTGATGAGGATTTCAGTGAAAGTGTCAGCAAATTCATGGAGGCTCACTCATGCTGGAGAGCCAGCGTGGTGTAGTGGTTAAGAGCGATGGTTTGGTGGACTCTAATCTGGAGAACCGGGTTTGATTCCCCCCTCCTCCACATGAGTGGCGGAGGCTAATCTGGTGAACTGGATTTGTTTTCCCAGTCCTATGCACAAAGCCAGCTGGGTGACCTTGGGCTAGTCACGCTTTCTCAGCCTCGCCTACCTCACAAGGTGTCTGTTGTGAGGAGGGGAAGGGAAGGTGATTGTAAGCTAGTTTGATGCTGCCTTAAGTGGTGGAGAAAGTTGGCATATAAAAACCAACTCTTCTTCTTCTATCCTCACCAGCCCCACAAACCAAGGTTACCCCAAGCCTCGTTTTTGAGGCTGGGAGTCTGTGCTTCCTTCCCACTCCTACTCATGAAGCCAGCTGGGTGACCTTGGGCTAGTCACAGCTCTCTTAGAGCTCTCTCAGCCCCGCCTACCTCACAGGGTGTCTGTTGTGGGGAGGGGAACGTAAGCTGATTTGATTCTTCCTTAAGTGGTAGAGAAAGTTGGCATATAAAAACCAACTCTTCTTCTTCTTCCTGGTATGGTTGCAGACAGATGATGGAAGAGAATTCATGTGCCTATGTGCTGTTAAGTCAAAACTGGCTTATGGTGACCCCAACAAAGGGCTTTCAAGGCAAGTGAGAAGCAGAGGTGATTTGCCATGGCCTTCCTCTGCAGAGTTTTCCTTGTAGGTCTCCCATCCAGATGCCAACACCGCTTAGCTTTCAAGATCTGACAAGACTACACCATGCTGCCTTCCCTCCCAGAAGTTACTTTAAGGCCCTTTAATTGGTGGTTTGGCCCTGAACTTGATGGCTCAGGCTAGCCCAAGCCATTAGATCTTGGAAGCTAAGCAGGGT
Source organism: Euleptes europaea (assembly GCF_029931775.1). Taxonomy (NCBI): domain Eukaryota; kingdom Metazoa; phylum Chordata; class Lepidosauria; order Squamata; family Sphaerodactylidae; genus Euleptes; species Euleptes europaea. The sequence continues at coordinate 58,754,387 of NC_079324.1, read as the reverse complement.
CGGCCCTGGTTAGTACTTGGATGGGAGACCACCAAGGAAATCTGGAATGTGTCCAGAGGAGGGCAACAAAGATGGTGAGGGGTCTGGAGACCAAGTCCTATGAGGAAAGGTTGAAGGGGTTGGGTATGTTTAGCCTGAAGAGGAGAAGACTGAGAGGTGATACGATAACCAGCTTCAAGTACTTGAAGAGCTGTCATATAGAGGATGGTGCGGAGTTGTTTTCTGTTGCCCCAGAAGGTCAGACCAGAACCAACAGGTTGAAATTAAATCAAAAGAGTTTCCGTCTAGACATTAGGAAAAAATTTCTAACAGTTAGAGTGGTTCCTCAGTGGAACAGGCTTCCTTGGGAGGTGGTAAGCTCTCCTTCCCTGGAGGTTTTTAAGCAGAGGTCAGCCATGCTGATTCTATGACCTTAAGCAGATGATGAGAGGGAGGGCACCTTGGCCATCTTCTGGAACTGTAGTAGGGGTCACTGGGGATGTGGGGGGAGGAGATAGTTGTAAATTTCCTTCATTGTGCAGGGGGTTGGACTGAATGACCCTGATAGTCTCTTCCAACTCTATTATTCTATGATTCTAAGTCCAGGCATGCTACATAGAGGGAGGCAGTAGGAAACCACCTCTGTTCATTTCTTGGCTTGAAAAACGCATAGGGTCACCATATGTCCACCGCAACTTGACAGCACTTTTCACCACCAGTTGGTAGTTTGAGATGTCAGCAGAGATGTTGAAGTGAGTTTCCAGTTCATCTAAAAACCTTTGATGGCCAAGGCCATTCAGCACCTTGGACAGAGCAGCATGGATGGAGAGATTTCCCATTTAGTGTTGTTCCTTGAACCGAAGGATTGTTGTGCAAGCTGCAGAATGGTGCACACTGAAAAATACCCATAGCTAATACCATGGGATAAATATATTTTTAACCAAATGCGTAGGAATGAGACACATGCCGCAAAGGTATTATTACTTAAGGAACATTTAAACTGTAATTGTTATTACGTTGAGCTTGTTTGCGATCTGTTTAATCGATATTAAAAATGGTCGTATTAAATTATTTTGATCCAATCTTTCATTTTACATTTTATAAAAAACAACAACATAGTACAACCTTTGATTACAGTTGTAGCCCTTGCTCTATACCTAGTGCAAGAGGAAAATACCTGTTTGGATACTGTAAGGCGTCTGAGATATTGCAAATTAAAGAAAAAAATAGTTCAGCTGACATAAAGGCACATGGAAAGGGACTGCCAGATGCACCCAATTATATGGGGGGAACAATACAAGCTAAGCCTTTTTTTATTTGAGGAAGATTTTAATTAGGGGGTAATCCCACTATCGATTGGCTCTGTTCCCCAGTGTCTGTGCTTTATTGTTGTAATCTTTCCGGTTCTTATTGACGTTGCAGTTTTTAAACTGTTGGCTTGCTTTTTGGGGTTTGTTTCTCAGTTGCTTTTATAAATGGGACCTGCCGTGCTATGAACCACCTCAAGAGTGAAAACGGAGAGGCAGTATACGAATATTTTAAATCAACAGAAATCAGCATCCCCTTCCCCTGATAATTTCAGGACAAAAATATTGGGGCATCAAATGTATTTGTTGTGGCAGGTAGCTTGGCCCTTCTGGTTCTGAGATGGGCACTCCAGTTATTCTAGAAGTCTCTCTGTGTCCCTGCAGTTGCCTCTGTGAGAGAAATGGCGGCAAAGACATGATGCCAGTTGATAAGGGAGTTTCTCGGGAGTGGTCTTTAGTACTGAGGCTGCTGGTTGGGAATCATTAAGGAGGGCAAGTGAGAAAATTAGCCTAGCAGAGCCTCTGGGGTGCTCCCTCATTCTGTTTGGAGTGCAAGTGAGGGTCCCTCATAGCTATCTTCCTCTGATGGGCAAGGGAGAAGGTCACCACTAGTCTCAAGGCCACCAGTGTCCTGGGATAGCTTCTAGACAGATAGAAAGTCCAAAGGTACCTCCTAGATAGATAGATTCTGATGCCGAAGAGTTAGAGTTGTGGGCTGTGCCACCAAGTTGGAGAAGCAACTTTTCTGGTGGCCTTCTAGGATCTGGAGAAGTAGGAGCTCAGAAGCCACATCACACGTGGAATATGCATGTCACACAGCTCTGTGAACTGAACCCTGTGACTGGGAAGAAGAATGCATCAACACACTGAAGCTGCCTTATACTGAATCAGACCATTCATAGAATCCTAGAATCATAGAGTTGGAAGGGACCACCAGGGTCATCTAGTCCAGCCCTGCACAATGCAGGACATTCACAACTACCTCCCCCCACACCCCCAGTGCCCCTACTCCATGCCCAGAAGATGGCAAAAAAAAAAAACCCTTCTAGGATCCCTGGCCAATCTGGCCTGGAGGGAAATTGATTCCTGACCCAAAGTGGTGATCGGCGTTACCCTGGGCATGTAAGAAAGGGCCACAAGAGCCAAACACTGACACAACCCTTCTTTCCCTCCCTCTCAGGATCTGCCTAAGTTCACAGAATCGCATTACCAGGATCAAGTTCACAGAATCAGCATTGCTGACAGATGGCCATCTAGCCTCTGCTTAAAAACCTCCAAGGAAGGAGAGCCCACCACCTCCTGAGGAAGTCTATTCCACTGAGGAACCACTGTAACTGTTAGAAAATTCTTCCTAATGTTTAGCCGGAAACTCTTTTGATTTAATTTCAACCTGTTGGCTCTGTTCCGACCTTCTGGGGCAACAAAAAACAACTTGGCACCCTCCTCTCTATAACAGCCCTTCAAGTACTTGAACATGGTTATCATATCACCTCTCAGTCGTCTGCTCTCCAGGCATTGATCCATTGTCTGCTCAGGCAGGCAGCAGATCTCCAGAGTCTCAGGCAGAGGTCTTTCACGTCACCTACTACCTGGTCCTTTCAATGGTAGACAATGGGGATTGAACCTGGGAGCTTCTGCATGACAAGCAGATGCTCTACCACTGAGCCACAGCCTCTCCCCTTTAACCCCAGATGGATTACCAGGCTCATGAAATTGAAACTTTAAAAAAAGTAACTTTAAATAGACGCTCATTTGAAAGAAAACAAAACCATGTAAGTTTGTCCCATTTGGCTGTTTCCAAATAATACTTCAAAGGAGATGTAACAAATTTTTAATCATATCCTCAAGAGTTAGTGATAGATCTAAGTACCCGCTTCCCCCCCCCCGATCAATAATCCCCACATGCTTTGTTTTATTGGTGGGAGCGAAGTGTATCAAACCAAGGCCAGCCAGAAGATCTCTTGGCGAAGATGTATCTGGTGCCAGAAGGAGATGGCCCTCCACCATCAATCAACATGATGGTAGGTGCGCTGGGGATCGAAACCCATCCGACTGAAAAATTGGTGACCTAAAACCCAATCCATATTGCCGTCATGGTCCAGGAATGTTAGACAAGAGCAGTGAGGGGAAAGGTAGCAAATAGCCCAGTAGCAAACATCTTTGCTTTTAAGAGCGGTTTTCTTTCAAGTCAAGTCAAGTCAATAGGACCGTGTCTGTGGCTTGCATAAAACATGAGGTTTTAATAGAGTCATTTTGGCAAACAGGCCAACAAGAAGTGTTAGAACAAGTGATCTTTGGGGCCAAGGGTGTTTGTACACTGAAGAGGTACAAGCTCAGACACTGCTTTACCAGCTCTGCATGAGCTACGCCAGACTACATCTGGGGAGGGGGGTTCCCGGCCTGACTGACCATTTCTCCATACAAAAAGCGAACACAAAAATGCCTCTCTGTATGGGCTAGAGCCTTTGAAATGTGGTGATGGAGGAGTGTTACAGAAGTGCCAAAAAAACAAATCAGTGAGTTATGGATCAAATCAAGCCTGAACTAACCCTAGAAGCTAAAATGACTCAACTGAGGCTATCGTATTTTGGTCACCGGAAAAGACAGTCATGATAGGAAAAGTTGAAGGCAGCAGGAAAAGAGGAAAACCCAACAAGAGATGGATGGACTATATAAAGGAAGCCACAGCCCTCAGTTTGCAAGACCTGAGCAAGGCTGTTAAAGATAGGACATTTTGGAGGACATTGATTCATAGGGTCGCCATGAGTTGGAAGCGACTTGACAGCACTTAACACACACATGGGCTAGAGCCCTGATCAGGATAGCCCAGGCTAGCCTGATCTTGTCAGATCTCGGAAGCTAAGCAGGGTTGGCCCTGACTAGGGCTTGGATGGGAGACCACTGAGGAATACCAGGGTCATGACGCGGAGGCAGGCAATGGCCAACCACCTCTGAACATCTCTTGCCTTCAAAACCCTATGGGGTCGCCGTAAGTCAGCTGTGACTTGACAGCCCATTCCACCGGCACATATGGACTAGATGTCAGGAACACCGACTTGAATCTTTGGAATCTGAATTAATAGGTTCGAGCCCAGCTGCACCTTAGGGATCCACAAGATATTCAGGGTATAAGCGTTTGAGAATCAACCCTCCCTTCGTTAGACACCTGACCAATTAATAAGCTAATTAGTCTATCAGTGCAGCACACAGTACTCTTGTAGATGGTTACTGCTTTTTGCTGCCCCCCGACTGATAACACCTCTTGCTCATATTTTTTGCTCTCTGCCTCTCTCCCCAGTGACTGTGGGTTCCAATACAAGCCTGAAAGAGCCCGGTGTGATGTAGAGTCAGTGTGGTACAGAGGCTAGAGAAAGGGCAGCAGAGGATAGGACTCGCAATATTGGATTTAAATTGCGGGCGGAGAGGTACTGGCTGGATATTAAGGTAAAGGTCCCCTGTGAAGGCACCAGGTCATTCCTGACCCATGGGGTGACGTCACATCCCGACGTTTACTAGGCAGACTTTGTTTGCAGGGTGCCAGTGCCTTCCCCAGTCATTTTCCCTTTACCCCCAGCAAGTTGGGTCCTCATTTTACTGACCTTGGAAGGATGGAAGGCTGAGTCAACCTTGAGCCGCCTATCTGAAACCGACTTCCGTTGGGATAGAACTCAGGTCGTGAGCAGAGCTTGGACTGCAGTACTGCAGCTTACCACTCTGCGCCACGGGGCTCCTAAACAAGAGGAAAAACTTTTTTACAGTAAGAGTTGTTCGGGAGTGGAATCGGCTACCTAGGGAGGTGGCGAGCTCCCCCTCACTGGCAGTCTTTAAGCACAGGCTGGACAAGGCTGAGAGGGAGGGACTGGCCCGTGGTGATCCAGCAATCTTCCCGGACAGCGTGGGGATTTGAACCTGAGGATCTGAATCCACAGGTGGCACTTATCCAGTGGGGGCAGCCATCATCTAGGCCCATATTTTGCAACTTCCTGGGCCGAACTACAGTTTCCAGGCAGCCCTGTATGGATATCTGTTCTCGCCAGGATTAGAGCAGCATGGATTGTGGGGAGGGGCAGCTGGGTTAAAACAGCGCAACCACATGATGTGCAAAGAATTTGCCTTTTGGACCGCAATATCTCATCAGTTAGGCAAAAGAAAAAGAGTTAGTTTTTATACCACAATTTCTCTACATTTAAGGAGTCTCAACCCGCCTTACAACCGCCTTCCCTTCCTCTCCCCGCAACAGACATTTTGTGAGGCTGAGACATCAGGTGGGGCTGAGAGAGCTCTTAATAGAAGTGTGACTAGCCCAAGGTCACCCAGCTGGCCTTATAGGAGTAGGAGTGGGGAAACCAACCCGGTTCTCCAGATTAGAGTCCGCTGCTCGTGAGTAGGAGTGGAGAATCAAACCCGGTTCACTAGGTTAGCGTCTGCCGCTCATGTGGAGGAGTGGGGAATTGAACCCGGTTCTCCAGATCAGAGTCCACCACTCCAAACCACTGCTCTTAACCACGACACCACACATGCATACAGTAGCGTCTTTGTTTCTCGTAGACCCACCATCTGCGCCCGCTTCACCTAATGAAAGACTGTTTGCAATTAGAATCAATGGGAAGAGAGCCAGCTCCGTCGGAGGGGGATTCTCTGGATAAACAATGCTTAATCCCAGTCGGGACACCAGCCATTAAACCCGAGGCATACGGATGTTTGCTTAAGCTAACGGTTTTCAGTAAGGCTTAATCTTCAGAAAGTTGAAGGATCAAGTGCTTAGTCTGGTATCAGCGGTGGTCTCCGTAAATGGGATGCAAATACCTTTGATCCTCTTTAGCTCTCAGTAGGGCAGGGTTGAAGGCAGGCTTTGCAGTTGATTGTCAACTAGTACCAGATCTCTCTCCCCACCCCCCGCCCAGCAATTTCCCACTCCCTGTCATGGAGCACCAGTGGTATTCCTCTGCCTTTGATGAACATGCTGTGGCTTAGTGCATAAGGTTAATATCATGTGATGGTGACATTGAACCCTGGTCCATAAGAGGGTTGGCTAACTGTCATCCTGAGGGCGGGATCCAGGCCTAGGAGTGGAATGGGAAGAGAAAGTGGTCTTTGAATGAGCGTTCCTTAGTGATCTCCCCCATGCAAGTACCGATCCTGCTTAACTTCTGAGATATGACAAGATTGGGCTATGCCATGCCTCCTTTCCTCCTGTGTACATCTATCTATCTATCTATCTATCTATCTATCTATCTATCTATCTATCTATCTATCTATCTATCTATCTATCTATCTATCTATCTATCTATCTATCTATCTATCTATCTATCTATCTATCTCTGCTCATATAGCTATAGCCTTGAGCAGAAAATAAAGGAATTAAAGGGCCTACTTGTGTGTGTGTGTGTGTGTGTGTGTGTGTGTCTATCTAGTACTGCTCATACAGCTATAGCCTTGAGCAGAAAATAAAGCAATATAAAGGGCTACTTATCTGCCTATCTGTCCGTCCATCTGTCTATCTGTTCGTCCATCTAGCCAGCCAGAGTGGTGTAGTGGTTAAGAGCAGTGGTTTGGAGCCATGGAGCCTGATCTGGAGAACCGGGTTTGATTCCCCACTCCTCCACATGAAGCCAGCTGGGTGACCTTGGGCCAGTCACACTCTCTCAGCCCCACCCACCTCACAGGGTGTCTGTTGTGGAGAGGGGAAGGAAGGTGACTGTAAGCCAGTTTGATTCTCCCTTAAGTGGCAGAGAAAGTCGGCATATAAAAACCATCCATCCATCCATCCATCCCTGTCTGTCTGTCTGTCTGTCTGTCTGTCTCTGTATCTATCTCTCTATCTCTGCCCATACAGCTATAGCCGTGAGCAGAAAATAATGGAATAAAAGACCCATTTAGTGTTATTCTTTTGGTATTTAATTATTGCCCCTATACATTTTGCCACAGACAGAGTGACAGAATAGTTGGTATCTGATGATAGCCACATCACCAGTGCCCTCATACTGCCAGACGCCTTGTTGGGCATTTCTGTATTTTTAAATAAAAGAGTAATTGAACTGGCCCTCAGGTCATTAAATATTGGACTCTCCATGATCATATGTTCGGTAGTGTCATGTGAGCATCTACATGTTCTATTTGAGTATGGCACTTTTTAAAATATCTGCCCTCCAATAATGCCAAAGGAGGGGCATTCATTCTTGCCAAAGTAAAAGATCTTCTGAGCTTTGATATTGTTCAACGATAGAAATACTTCGGCAGTTGCATCGGAAGGGGTGCACATATAGAAAGTTCTATCAATAAAGTTCTGAGCAGGAGGGGCTGTATGCGTGGGTCAGAGGGCACAGAATGGCTTCCCAGAAGAATCCCAACATTTGCCCCTCTTCCCCGCCAGCGCCATACTCTACTCAACATGCTGCCCGCCAACAGGCCCGCCCCCTCCAAATTAAACACTGTTATTGGAAGAGAAAACCTTTGCACAGCTTGCGCAATGCTCAGCAATTTCCTGAGCCATGCGGCCTTCATTCCACGTGGCAGGTTTTCAGATGCGCATTGTGCATTCATGGATCATTGCACCTCCTCCGAGCTGCCGCAATTGTCTTTTATTGTTAAAAAACCGGAACGTTAATGTTTTCCATGCTGTTCTTTCCTCTAGTTCAGTGCTTTTTTAAATGTGGGGTTGAAAGGTAACAAGAACTCGGGAGAAGGGGGGAATCCCAGCACAGCTTGTTCAAAGCAGGCTGGGGAATGTATCATTTTGGCAGGGGCATTGATCTGCTGTTTATTGGGGTGGTGTACCTTGGGTTTCCTCTTGTCTAGGGACTGGTCAGAAGTGCATAAAATCGCTACTGGACTCATAGCAATAGGCCATTGTTAATTCAGCTCTGGTCACGCCGTGACAAAATACAAGCTGTGATCATCCTAGTGAACCAATTAGAAGAAGAGTTGGTTTTTATATGCCGACTTTCTCTACCACTTACGGCAGAATCAACCAACTTACAATCACCTTCCCTTCCCCTCCCCACAACAGACACCCTGTGAGGTAGGTGGGGTTGAGAGAGCTCTTAATAGAACTGTGACTAGCCCAAGGTCACCCAGCTGGCCTTATGTGTAGGAGTGGGGAATCAAACCCGGTTCTCCAGATTAGACTCCACGGCTCTTGACCACTACATCACGTTGGTTCTTGTGGTGCAGCCAGAGGGAATCTCTGAGTTCTCAGGAAACATGCTTTTTAGTATGGGGCATTGGTGTATTTGGGTGTCCAAATGTTTGTGCTAGGGGAAGAGTGTTAGGGAGAATGATGCTCCTCATGGCTTGCTTGGGACTGTTCCAGAAGTATCCAGCTGCCAATTGCTGGAAACGGGATGCACATGAACATGCATGAAGCTGCCTTATACTGAATCAGACCATAAATCAACTGTGACTTGATAGCAAAATATGTCCTGAGACAGACCCTAGCCCGGTACATCCGGGACTTTCAAAGCTGTCTGGAGGGACCCCCGCCCCTCCCGCCTCGGACCCCCGAGGTGTCGAGGCGGCAAGGCAACGCAGCCCCGCCGTGCCCAGCTTACCAAGGGGGCTTCTTGTTTCCCCAGGGAGCCAGACGAGACCCGGGCCCGGGGCAGAAGCCACGCAGCCCGGCCGGCCAGCAGAAGCCGGGGAAGACCGAGCGGCTGGAGCACCCCGGAGGGCGCAACAAGCCGGGGAAGAGGAGTGCCGGCAGGGCTGCACAGAACCGGCTGGGCACGTCGGAATGACGTGAGCCGGCGTCCCCCGCCCCGACAAACAGCTGGGAGGCGGGCGGGCCCGCCCAGGGCATGGACGCACATGCGTGGGGTCTGGGAGCTCACCCGGCTCTGTTGGATGTGGGGGCGGAGCCAGACCTGCCCTAATATGGGCTCGGGAGTGAGGTCACCAGGGGGGAAGGTTGGGAGCTGCGCCCATAAAGGGCAGTGGAGTGGAGGCCAAGGAGGAGGGCGGTCAGGAGTTTCCTTGCTGACGGCAGTCAAGAGTGCGAGATCCTGGCTTCCACGGAGGAGGAGAGTGACTCGGACTCCCCCTCCGCCTGGTCTGAGCAGGCTCACTCGATCAGTTTGCATCCAATCACTGCCTTTGAACCCAATAAGTTTGACAGTCAAACGTGTTTGGGGTGAAATTCACAGTTTCCCTACCATAGAGTAGGGAGCAGAGGCCAAATCAGAGTTTCCAAGGACAATTCCAAGGCACGGCCAGTGGGGAAGGGGTTCTCATTGCTGTCTACAAATTCAATCACGTCCACCCAAACACAAAACATTGCATTGTTTGCTGTGAGAAGAAAATGGCCGTCCCCCTCTCAGAAAAGGAGAAGACTGAGAGGTGATATGATAACCATGTTCAAGTATTTGAAGGGCTGTCATATAGAGGAGGGTGCCAAGTTGTTTTCTTTTGCTCCAGAAGGTCGGACCAGAACCAACGGGTTGAAATTAAATCAAAAGAGTTTCCGTCTAGACATTAGGAAGAATTTTCTAACAGTTAGAGCAGTTCCTCAGTGGAACAGGCTTCCTCGGGAGGTGGTAAACTCTCCTTCCCTGGAGGTTTTTAAGAAGAGACTAGATGGCCATCTGTCAGCAATGCTGATTCGATGACCTTAAGCAGATGATGAGAGGGAGGGCACCTTGGTCATCTTCTGGGCATGGGTGTGGAGGAAGGTAGTTGTGAATTTCCTGCATTGTGCAGGGGGTTGGACTAGATGACCCTGGTGGTCCCTCCCAACTCAATGATTCTAAGGAAATTGCTGCACCCTTTTTAAAGTGACTATTCATAATGCTAATTGTGTTAGTGCTAATAATAATAATAATTGTCCCACACTTCCGACTGTGGGAGAAACCCAGTTTGGACTGCTGCTCCCATCTCTCTTGAAAATACTCTGAGCCCACAAGATCGCCTTCAACTGATTCATTGTTCCTTTGTAATGGACATTTTAAAAAATCTTGGAACAATGAAAAAAATCCTCTATATTCACAGTGATAATTATGGTTATTACTTCTATAGAATGCCTACCAACTATTGTACAGGTGAATTGTGTGGAGGCAGTGATCGAATTGTACAAGATGTTTCTCTTTCCTTTGAACCTCGACCTGTTGATACAGACTTCTGAGGATATTATTTTAAAATAATAAGAAAGCTGATAGAAGAGCAAGAACAAGTTAGTGACTCATTCCTGTGAATCTTGCCATTTATAAGATCATTTTAAAAATAAATAAATTGGAACGTTCTGATTCTCCGAGCTGTGACATAGGCCTTTGGGCTTAAAGTTGCATATTGGTTTGGACAGTGGAGTCAGCTACCTGGGGAGGTAGTGAGCTCCCCCCTCACTGGCAGTCTTTAAGCAGAGGCTGGACAAGCACTTGTCAGGGATGCTCTAGGCTGATTCTGCATTAAGCAGGTGGTTGGACTAGATGGCTTGTATGGCCCCTTCCAACTCTATGATTCTATGAGTCTAAGCCCAATGAGGTCAGTGGTTTTAGAAAGGTGCAGTTATGTTTAGGATTACACTGTTAGTCCAAATCCAGCCTGACAACTCAAACACCAACCATCCATTCATATCTCATAAAGAGAGAGTCTGTCAAAGACAAAGATCACATCCATCATGCTTCTCCGTAAACATGCTAGTTTTCCTTGTGCAGGGAACTTAAGTTCCTATAGACAGCTTTAAAAGGGGATTAGACAGATCCATGCAGGATAGGTCTATCAGAGGCTACTAGCCATGCTGACTAAGGGAATCTCCACGTTCAGGGGCAGTCAACCTCTGATTTACCAGTACCAGGAGGCAACATCAAGGCCTCTATGCCCTGTTGTTGGACCTTTAGAGGAACTGGTTGGCCACTGTGTGAGACAGGATGCTGGACTAGATGGACCACTGGTCTGATCCAGCAGGGCTCGCCTTATGTTCTTATGAAGGCCTCGGCCTCTATGCCCTGTTGTTGGACCTCCAGAGGAACTGGTTGGCCACTGTGTGAGACAGGGTGCTGGACTAGATGGACCACTGGTCTGATCCAGCAGGGCTCGCCTTATGTTCTTATGAAGGCCTCGGCCTCTATGCCCTGTTGTTGGACCTCCAGAGGAACTGGTTGGCCACTGTGTGAGACAGGGTGCTGGACTAGATGGACCACTGGTCTGATCCAGCAGGGCTCACCTTATGTTCTTATGTGGAGAAGCATTAAAATTATGTGATTTTCCACCTACAGTCTTGGGGACTGCAGCCTAAATTCAGGTTTACTACCTCATCTGTTAGAGCAGATGACCTTGTGCCAAAAAAGAACTTTCTCAATACCTATCTTTTTGGCTGAAGGTGCCAGGGATTGAACCTGTGACCTTCTGCAGGCAAAGCCACTGTTCAGCCACTGAGCTATGGCACCTTCTGAGAGCAGAGGAGTCCACCCACTGACAGACGTTGGAAGGTTATGACACAGAAGTCAAAATACAAACTCCCAGCTTGCTGATGGCTGAGCATTGTGAATTCAACAGTCTGCATCAAGCCCTCTGTCCTTTGCGTCTTGGGAAATCTTTAATCACATTAATCAAGGCCATTAACGGGAAGAGCAGTTGATATGCTACATCATAAAGGCAGTGTCCAGGGAGTTCTGTTCGAATTAAGATGAGACAGAGGTAATTAAGGAAGCCCAGACCTGGTAGAGATCAGCATCAAAGATTTATCGGGGGGATTAAAGAATAACACAACACGGGGGAAGGCTGATATTTTAGATGGGTCTTCCACTTATCAGCTTGTAAGTGATAAGTGCGTATCTGCATCCATGCTGCTTCCTTCTAGCCAGTGTCTTTTGAAGGGGGTGCCAACGAATCCCATGGGCACCCGTACCCCCTCTGCCACACTAAGCGAAGGTTAGTCTGGTAAAATGTTAGAACTGTACCAACCGCCCTTCTGCGTCAATGTTTCTGGCTGAGATTAGCTCTTGCAACGGGGTAGACATTTTGAATAATAAAGAATTAAGGTTGCACGGATATTCACATTGCGGTAAACCTGTTGAGCACCGCTGGCTGCCAGCTTCCATCGCCACCTAAGTTTGTTGAACTGATCCAATCAAGGATCCTTTCAGGTGGGTAGCCATGTTGGCCTGAAGAAGAGCTAGATTTGAGTGCTGTAGCACTTTAGAGGCCATAAGATTCCCATGGTATAAGCTTTCAAGAGTCATGGTGTCTCTGTCAAGCTCATCCCTCTTTCTTGGTCTACTCTTAACCTCTTCATTCACCCCTGTCCCTTTTAATAGATTGGCCGTGGTCCTCAGATAGCAGAGGATCATCTCTTTTCCATGCTCCCCAAAGAACATGTCATTCCAAATGCTTACAGTGATACCCAGTGATACAAAAGCCAGTGTGGTATAGTGGTTTAGAGCGGTGGTTTGGAGCGGTGGACTCTGATCTGGAGAACCGGGTTTGATTCCCCACTCCTCCACATGAGCGGCGGAGGCTAATCTGGTGAACTGGGTTGGTTTCCCCACTCCTCCACATGAAGCCAGCTGGGTGGCCTTGGGCTAGTCATACTCTCTCAGCCCCACCTACCTCACAGGGTGTCTCTTGTGGGGAGGGGAAGGTGAGTGTAAGCTGGCTTGATTCTTCCTTAAGTGGCGGAGAAAGTTAACTTAGCCACTACACCACCACAAGGTGTTTCCACTCACCCAACTAGTGTCTTTCAAGGAACCAAAGAGTGCCTAGTGTGGGAGAAATGGATTCCACAGCGGAGGACCACAAGATGGTGGAAACAAGGCACAGGATGCAAGCCAGACTGTTCTGCAAACAGGGGGACAATTTCACATGCTGCTCAAGCATCCTCCTTCCAAGGTAGCATTTAGAAGGTGGTGATGATGCACCGTTTCTGTCAGACGGGCGTTCAAGCAAGTGAGTTATCTCTTGCCTATGCAGGTCAGATGAAAGGGAGCTGCAATTAACCTTTTCTGCTTTTGGAGCAGGTGGCAGCCTCCAATGCCCACAAGTAATTCCGAAAAAATCTCCCTCCAAATCTCTTCTGAACTTTCTCTTGGTGAGATGGGAGGGGCTGCGGTTCCATGGCTGAACATGAGAGACGGTTGGCTTGTGCGGCAGAAGGACAGGGGGATCAGTTGGTATTTATGAGCCTGCCTTTTTCTGAGCCAGGCCAGGGCCCCGTTCAGGTCACTACCTTTGACCAGCAGCAGTTCGGCAGGTACCGAGAAAGGCTTTGAACTGGAGATCCCACACCGAATATGTGACCCCCGAGCCACGTCCCCTCTGACCTGCACTAGTAGAGTTCTGAAGTGATAGAATGAGTGCTGCAGCATGAGAGCCAGCGTGGTGTAATGGTTAAGAGCGGTGGACTCTGATCTGGAGAACCAGGTTTGATTCCCCACTCCTACCCACAAAGCCATCTGGGTGACCTTGGGCTAGTCACACTCTCTCAGCCCCACCTACATCAGTCTGATAGAGCATGGCTTTCCTTATGTTCTTATGTTACAAATTTTGCAAGAGTATGCATTTCAACAACCATGGATTGTAGAAGCAAGCAAAATGGTAGACCTCAATCATGTCTCCCCTTAACTGCATTTCAAGCTAAACAGCCCTAACCACCCCTGCCAGACACGACCGCCATATCCTCTGTAGTATAAAGGTATGTTGGGTTCAAATCCCCATTCGCCATGTTCATTGGAAGACCTTGGGCCACTCATTCTCTTGTAGCTTAACCTGTGTGGTGTAGTGGTTAAGAGCGGTGGACTCTGATCTGGAGAACCGGGTTTGATTCCCCACTCCTCCACATGAGCGGTGGAGGCTAATCTGGTGAACTGGATTTGTTTACCCACTCCTACACACAAAGTCAGCTGGGTGACCTTGGGCAAGTTAACAGCTCTGTTAGAGCTCTCTCAGCCCCACCTACCTCCCAGGGGGTCTGTTGGGGGGAGGGGAAGGGAAGGTGATTGTAAGCCGGTTTGAGTCTCCCTTAAGTGGTAGGGAAAGTCAGCATATAAAAAACAAACTCTTCTTCTCTGACTCGTAGGCTTGTTGTGAGAATGAGACCGAGGAGGAGAGACCCTCATGTGCCACCTTAAGCTCAGACGAAGGATGGGTGGGGAAAATATGTCATAGATAGGTAGCCGGGACTGAAAAGCCGCATGCGAGCAATCAGGTACCGCATAATGAAGCGGTTTATCTCAGACACATTCCTCCGTGGCAGTGGCTATTTTAAGGAAAGCCCGAAGACTCCAATCAAGGAAATGAGGGACCTCTAAGCAGGGTCAGGAAGACCTGCTACGCCTCTGGAAGCATTCTGCGCATGTAACCTTTTTATTAGCACAGTTGCAGCAAGAACGAGCATTGCGATAGAGATTTTTTTTGAAAATAATAACAGTGCTACTACAGACAGAGAATGGGATAAATGAGCCATTGTTACACCACTTTTCCAATTTGTAATCCGATGATATTTCTCGACAGCCAGATTTAACCGCTTGGCCTGCGGGCATTGTTCCCAGCGCACTCCCATTTAGAAGGACTCTAAATGCTCCTCCTGGCACTAGTTAGCGTGTGATTTTCATTCTGTAATATTAATCGTGGCCCCGGCCCGAGAGGTGCCCAGCTGCGTTCGAGCAGCAGAATGACGCTGCATCAACAGAAACGGCGCTTGCCATCGCTACCGTGAAATCTTCTGCGTCCGAGTCGCTTCCTCTGGTTGCATATCCACAGGATGAAAAGGAGAAGGATTTACCTTTGTGTTTTCTTACAGTAATTGACTCTCTTGTATTCAGTACAGGGGAAGGAAGGCAGCATGGTATAACCTGGTCTTTTCAGATCTCGGAAGCTAAGCAGGGACAGTATTTGGATGGGAGACCACCAAGGAAGACTCTGCAGAGGAGGGCAATGGCAAACTACCTCTGCTTCTCCCTTGTCTTAAAGTCCCTTGCCAGGGTAGCTGTAAGTCAGTTGTAACTTGACAGCAGTTTACGCACACACGCATTCGGTATGGAATGTGAATGAACGAACGTTCTCCCTTTAGTTAAGTTTTATGCCTGTTTATATTTTTGTGCGTCTCTGCTTTTTACAGCTGGTTTTGGAGATGCGGTTATTTCACGTGCAGATTGTGTGGGGTTTTATACCAACTTTATATGGCATTTATGGATTTAATATACAGGTTGTGATGCTCTGGCCCTGTACGAATGCCGAGAAAGAAAAATCCGGCGTGTGGAAGCGAAAGACGTCATTAAAGAGTCACGGGTTCAGTTTGCGCAGTCAAAATAGAAAGAGGGAATTTGGGGTCAAAACACTGAGAAGGAGAAAGTCAACGACATCCCTAATGGAAGAGAGATTCTGATGTTCCTGGTTGAACAGCAATATTTGGTGTTTTGCTTTCAAGTTTGGCATACTGATGCGATGGAGAGCTAGCGTGGGAATTGCCCCCAGCTTGCCTGTGTCTGGTTTGTTTCCTAGTAGGTACAGTCAAGAATTGCAGATTGCCAAAACAAATGCAATTTCGGTCAAGAAAGGGAACTATATACATGGGGATAAATTTAAGAAAAAATTGGATATATACCCTTTTTTACTGACATCTGTTGCCATTAGGAATCTCTTGATTTTCTCCATTCCTGTTAATATAAGAACATAAGAAAGGCCCTGCTGGATCAGACCAAGGCCCATCAAGTCCAGCAGTCTGTTCACACAGTGGCCAACCAGGTGCCTTTAGGAAGCCACAAACAAGACGACTGCAGCAGCACCATCCTGCCTGTGTTCCACCACACCCAAAATAATAGGCATGCTCCTCTGATACTAGAGAGAATAGGTATGCAGCATGACTAGTATCCATTCTAACTAATAGCCATGAATACCCCTCTCCTCCATGAATATGTCCACTCCCCTCTTAAAGCCCTCCAAGCTGGCAGCCATCGCCACATCCTGGGGCAGGGAGTTCCACAATTTAACTATGCGTTGTGTGAAAAAATATTTCCTTTTATCTGTTTTGAATCTCTCGCTCTCCAGCTTTAGCAGATGACCCCATGTTCTAGTATTATGGGAGAGGGAGAAAAACTTCTCCCTGTCCACTCTCTCCAAACCATGCATAATTTTATAGACCTCTATCATGTCTCCCCTTAGCCGCCTTCTTTCCAAGCTAAACAGCCCTAAGCGTCCTAACCGCTCCCCATAGGACAGTTGCTCTAGTCCCTTAATCATTTTGGTTGCTCTTTTCTGCACCTTCTCAAGCTCTGTAATATCCTTTTTTTAGGTGTGGTTACCAGAACTGTACACAGTATTCCAAGTGTGGTCTCACCATAGATTTGTACAAGGGCAGTATGATATCAGCAGTTTTATTCTCTATTCCTCATCTAATTATGGCCAGCATGGAATTTGCCTTTTTTACAGCAGCCACACACTGGGTTGACATCTTCATTGAGCTATCCACTACCACCCCAAGATCCCTTTCTTGGTCTGTCGCTGCCAGCACAGATCCCATCAGTGTGTATGTGAAGTTGGGATTTTTTTGCCCCAATATGCATCACTTTACACTTGCTCACATTGAATCTCATTTGCCATTTTAACTCCCATTCTTCCAGTTCGCAGAGATCCTTCTGGATCTCTTCACAGTCCGATTTTGTTTTAACCACCCTAAATAATTTGGTGTCATCTGCAAACTTGGCTACTTCACTGTTTAACCCCAACTCCAGGTCATTGATGAATAGGTTGAAAAGCACCGGTCCCAACACAGATCCCTGAGGCACCCCACTGCTCACATCCCGCCATTGGGAGAACTGACCATTGATTCCTACTCTCTGCTTCCTATTTTTCAGCCAGCTCTCAATCCATAAGAGGACTTGTCCTCTTATCCCATGACTATGAAGTTTGCTTAGCAGTCTTTGGTGGGGGACTTTGTCAAAAGCTTTTTGGAACTCCAAATACACAATATCCACAGGCTCATTCCTGTCCACATGCTTATTGATGCTATCAAAAAACTCCAATAGGTTAGTGAGACAGGACCTACCCTTACAGAAGCCATGTTGGGTTTTGCCATTGTACCCAACCTATTTCCTTTAGGCTGCATATAGATTATTTACACAAATGAGGCAAAGAGAAGCATTCATTTTCATGACAGCATTCATCTCGAATAGTGGTCAGAAAGGAGAATGGCAGTTCTGGAGAAACCATAAATGAATGTCAAACCTTTGAGTCGAACCAGCAGAACGTTCATGATATTTGGTCACATTCCCTACAATAAGTACAGCAGTGGCCAAGTATCTCTCCGCCATATTTTCCTTAAACAAATAAAGAAATTTACTGCTCAAGACCTTTGGGTCAAGGGAGCTTGAAGGAAAGGAAGTACAACTCTCAATTAGTATAGTTCTAGAACATATGTGCCCGTGTCTGGAGACGTTTTCTCTTGGCATGTTGGGATGGAGTTATGGTTTGGAGATTAGACACAATGACTTTTTACAATCCAGGTTTGGAGAATACATTATGACTCATTAAGGGATCATTGTCTGGCACCAGGTTTTTACTGCCCTTGTATAAAAAGAAGGAAATCGTTGCATTTTATGATTCTCAGAAAGTCTTCCTTCCCCCGCTAGCATATGTCTCTTCCTCTAAGTAAGCTGTAAATATAATGTTTGATGCTCATCAAGTCTGATTCTTATGAAGCATCATTTTTCTGTTACAAAGACTGACAGCGGTTTCCTAGCGCTGTTAAGGGATTGTTGTTCTTTCAGTTATCTCTATTGAGAAATGCAGAACCGTTTCTCTCGGGCTCATCTACCACTGTTTGCCTCTAATTAAGAAAAACACCCAATACAATGGGCCATGATTAACATTCCCAGCATTGTCATGGTGCTGATATGCTGGATCAGTGGTTTTCAAACTTCCTGTCTTCAGGGAAGCCTTTTAACATTAGCACACATCTGCCGTGGGACCCCCAACAGATTGTAGAAGATTCTGGGCCATGCACTAGGGTACTCCCAGTTCACATGGGGCAGTGTTCTGGCTGCTGGTGACTCCTCATTAGCTCACATGAACTGCAGTTGCAGCAGAACTACGTAATGTTCTCCTGGGTCTGCATGAACACATGAACGCAGAGTCTGCACGAACACACGTGAACACAGAAAGCCAGCGTGGTGTTGTGATTAAGAGCGGTGGTTTGGAGCGGTGGACTCTAATCTGGAGAACCGGGTTTGATTCCCCCACTCCTCCACATGAACGGCGGATGCTAATCTGGTGAACCGGGTTGGTTTCCCCCTCCTACACATAAGGCCAGCTGGGTGACCTTGGACAAGTCACAGCTCTTTCAGCCCCATCTACCTCACAAGGTGTCTGTTGTGGGGAAGGGAAGATGATTGTAAGACGGTTTGATTCTTCCTTAAGTGGTAGAGAAAGTCGGCATATAAAAACCAACTCTTCTTCTTCTTCTTCTTCTTATACTGAATCAGACCACTGGTCCGTCCAAGTCAGGATTGTCTACTGAGACTGGCAGCGGCTCTCCAGGATCTCAGGCAGAGGTCTTTCACATCACCTACTGCTTGGTCCTTTAACTGGAGATACCAGGAATTGAACCTGGGACCTTCTGCATGCCAAGCAGATGCTCTACTACTGGGCCATGGCTCTCCCCATAGAGCAGTGGAAGTTCACCTGTGGTGAACAAGAGGTCTTAACCAAAAGCTCATCTGCCATTGCTGATCTTCTCATTGAAGAACCTCAGCTAACCTTCTGGGGATCTCCATTGTTCCCTCGAACACAGTTTGAAATCCACTGTGATAGACTAGTGAGCAGGGTTGGGAAATGTCCAAGGCCTGTGAAGGCTAAGGTCCCACCAAACCATCCTAGATCCTTATCCTTCCTCTACTCCCCTGACAACTGGGATACTAGCAGGAATGGCGGATTAAGGATCACAGAAGTCATGCAAGCTCTTAATTGTTGTTGTACACATATGAGAGAAATGGGGAGCATCTTGCTTGGGCAAGGACAAAGGTTACAGAACTGAGCCAGGTCAAGGGTTGGCGGATACCGTCTCTACCAACAAAAGGTATGGGCGCCCTGCCTTAAGATTTGCCATCCTGAGTCAAACCAATGATCCATCTTGCTCAATAGGGGAGAGGCTGTGGTTCAGTGTTAGAGCATCTGCTTGGCATGCAGAAGGTCCCAGGTTCAATCCCCGGCATCTTCAGTTAAAGGGACTAGGCAAGTACCTGAGACCCTGGAGAGCTGCTGCCGGTCTGAGTAGACAAGACTGACTTTGATGGACCAGGGGTCTGATTCAGTATAAGGCAGCTTCATGGGACCATGTGGGTCCCTCAGTTAAGCTTCTGGGGGTCCCTGCTGTTCCTTGGAACACAGTTTGAAAACCACTTGGAGTTGATGTTGTTTATGTCATAATCAGACTCAGGATGTTCTTGTTTTTCATTTCCTGCCAGGTTTCCGACAACTGCAACGCCATCTTTGTCAACGGGAAGGAAATGAAAAGCAAAGTCGGCACCGTTGTGAACTTCACGTACCAGCATTTGACCACCCAGCTGGAAGTCACCGTCTGGGCTCCGCGGCTGCCTCTGCAAATAGAGATCTCGGATACTGAACTGAGCCAGATCAAGGGCTGGCGGATACCCGTCACTACCAACAAAAGGTACGGGCGCCCTGCCTTAAGATTCGCCGTCCCAAGTCAAAGCAATGATCCATCTAGCTCAATTGCCTTCCTCATTACAACGGCCAGCCAGATGCCTGAGGGAGGGTCCCGAGTGCTGCATGGTGGAGATAGCCATCCTGGGTTGTTAATCCTCCGCATCTGGTCATCGGTGGTGCGCGGTCATAAATACGGAGGTTGGCAATGCTAGCGGCGAATACTGAGCATGCAAATTTCCTTTCCTTTTGAAAGACAATCTGGCAGCAGATTTTAATAACCGGGCAAAATACCTGCCAAAATGTCGGACGGGCTTCGGCGAGGAGGCGGGGTTTGAATAGCTTGGTGCCGATTTTGTAGAAAGGGTCGAGAGCCACTCCAAATGTTCATGTGGCCTCGATTGCTTTTGTTTTTGAGTCTTGTTTTTGAGAGGCGATCGTCGATTCAGTTGCCCACTGCCGTGCTTTGAGCGAGCCTGTGTAAAGAAGTCTAGGAGCAACAAAGTCAAAGCCCATTGAAGCGAACGGGAGTGAGGGGTTGTTGACGTCCAGGGGCTTGGGGTATATTTATTTATTTATTTATTTATTTTTATACTTCAGATTTCTAACCTGCCCTCCCCAGCCAAAGCCAAGCTGGGGTCCAGTTGCCAAAGGCAAAGTGGCCATTTTCTCCAGGGGATCTGATCTCTATTGGCTGGAGATCAGTTGTAAAAGAAGAAGAGTTGGCTTTTGTATGCTGACTTTCTCTGCTACTTAAGGGAGAATCAAACTGGCTTACAATCATCTTCCCTTCCCCTCCCCACAACAGACACCCTGTGAGGTAGGTGGGGCTGAGAGAGTGTGACTAGCCCAATGTCACCCAGCTGGCTTCATGAGAAGGAGTGGGGAAACAAATCCAGTTCACCAGATTAGCATCCGCCGCTCATATGGAGGAGTGAGGAATCAAACCCGGTTCTCCAGATCAGAGTCCACCGCTCCAAAACTACTGCTCTTTAACCACTATACCATGCTGGTGCCAGGTCCTTCCTCGCTACTGGTGGGAGATTTTTGGGGCAGAGCCTGAGGAGGGTGGCGTTTGGGGAGGGGAGGGGCTTCAATGCCATAGAGTCCAATTGCCAAAGTGGCTATTTTCTCCAGGTGAACTGATCTCTTATCAGCTTGTAAAAATAGGAGATCTTCAGCTAGTACCTGGAGGTTGGCAACCCTAGTGGGGAAACCGACCCTGTTCACCAGATTAGAGTCTGCCGCTCATGTGGAGGAGTGGGGAATCAAACTGGATTTGAGTCCACTGCTCTTACCCACTACACCACGTTGGCTCTCCAAGATTAAAAGCTCTCCAAAGGGGGACCCAATCAGAAGAAGTGGCCAGTAACATGAGAGTGTTTTAACAGCCCTCTCTGGCATTTGTGGAAACAAGAAGAACCAACCCACTCTTCTGCTGATGAAACACTTCATCTGGTCGCCTCCTGGTTTGTTGGCTCGTTCAAGGTTGGTTTGCTGGAACATTTTCGGAGCCATTCTCATTGACGTAACCATTGCAGGAACAAAGCTGGACTAGCAGTCAGCGTGGGTTGCACATTATCTGCCCCCCACATTCTGACTGTCATCTCGTCCTGCCAAGTCCTCAAAATGTAAGCCCCACCCAAGTGCCGAGTTTATTTTTATTGGGTCAACGCAAATAAAGAGAACGGCCTGGGTAGCCGCACTGTTTGCAACCTGGAAAGCCCTCTCTGCCAGCAGCTACTCAAATTACAGCCGAGCCGCTGGGCAGATCTTTGGCAGCCCATGTTTTGAAGGGGAGGGATGGAAAGAGAAAGCTGCTTGCGACGAAGCCTGCAGCTTGCGAGGTGACCCGCCAGCCAAGCTTTCGCAGTTCTTCATGGTTCTAGAAGGGCTGTCCGAAGTTCGTTTTTAAGCAATCCGATCCTATGAGGGTCTTGGCTAGCAGATTTCTTAAAAGAAGAATTGGTTTTTATAACCTCGTTTTTCTCTACCTTTAAGGAGTCTCAATGAGGCTTACAATCACCTTCCCTTCCCACAGCTGACACCCTGGGAGGTAGGTGGGGCTGAGAGAGTTCGGAGAGACCTGTGACGGGCCCAAGGTCAACCCAGCAGGCTTCATGTAGAGGAGTGGGAAATCAAACCTGGTTCTCCAGATGAGAATCCGCCACTCATGTGAAATGGGGAATCAAACCCGGTTCTCCAGATGATAGTCTGCCGCTCATGTGTAGGAGTGGTGAATCAAACCCAGTTCTCCAGATTTGAGTCCACCACTCCTAACCATCACTCTTAACCACTACACCTTGCTGTGGTGTATATTCCTTAATTTCCCCACACTATTCCTTAGTTTAATTCCTTATTCCCCAATGCAACGAGGACTGTGACTTGCCATCGCCTGTCTCTGCGTTGCAACCCTGGGCTTCCTTGGTGGGCTCCCATCCACCTACTAACCAGGACCAACCCTGCTTAGCTTCCGAGAACTGACCTAGCCTAGGCCATCCAGGTTGGGGCGAAAAATAAATCACAGTTTGGTGCTTTAATCAAATACGGTCCTAAATAAAGCCATCTTCAGCTGCCTCCTAAAGACAGAAAGTGATTATGCGCCTGGCCATAATCGTGGGGCTGCCACTGAAAAGGCCCTTTCTCATGTTATCCACCAAATGTGCTTTTGTCAGGAGGCCCTCTCTCTGCGGTCTTAATTCCCAGGCAGGAATCGCACAGGCTGCTTCACGTTTAAGCCAACGGCGAATGCAGTGCCCAACCATGATTCAGATTTGAATCGGTCATTTGTACATACAGTGCACAACCATGATTCATATACGTGCTGATGCTTACGAGTTTGAATGTGGAACATGATGTGCAATCCCTGATAACAGTCCAAGAAATGACAATGATTTCGATCTACCTGTTGAAAATCATGTATCCAGTTTAGCAAATGAGTGCATTGGATGCTGGCAGGCAAAAAGGTGGAGATCTCTCCCTAAATGAAGGGTCGGGGGGGTCAAACGGTATACATCCCGACTATGTTTATTCAAACCGTGTACTAGGTTCCTTACCGAATCCCCACCCTTTCTCCTTTCAGCTTGCTCGGCGCTTCCTTTGAATAGGAAATGAATGAAAATACAACAGGGAAGTCACGATGCTGATCTTTAATATCTAGAGAGATAATAAAAACCCATCCAAAGAAATATGACTTATCATACCCATCCGTAAATAGATAGGGGGACTTTTTTTTCTTATTATTTGCAGCCGATAGAGAATCATAATTTCATCTGGGGTATGTGCCACTATCAATATGAGCGACCCACTCTTCCAGATGGAAATCTGCTCTCTGGATAGGTGTACGTTCATGACTAATGTACTGCACAGAACCCTTGAGCGGCGCTCGGCTAATAGAAAAACCTCCTCGTGAAATGAACAGTCGAAAAGCCCACAATTGCAGCAAAATGAAAGGAATAAATTTAAATTAAAGTCAAATAAGAGAAAGGAGGGGGAGGGGAGTCCAGGCAGGCAGAGACCAATGGTCTTAACAAGAACATTTATTTTGATTCATTATGCAGCTGGAAAATAATTATCCCCTTGTTGGAGTTCATGCATTACCTCTGCGGGTGGACGGTAAGGCGGGAGGAGGTGATTTTTGTTCATGGCCTGCCTAGACACCAGTTAAAAATAGGCCCCTTTGCTTCCTCAACAGGATTCAAGGCTTGCCCGCTGCTCTTCTGCTTCCTGCAGTCTACCTCAGTCATTTGGCAGAACTGTTGTGGTGTCAGGGAATGTTGAGGAATATTCCATAGCTGTTGAGGGTGGGACTCGTGACATGTTGGGCATGAGGGTATCTGCTGCAAGGGCATGGGAAAGGGACGGAAGGTGGAGCAGTTGTGGGGGCTTCAGAACACTTCCAAGTCCAAGCTACAAAGCAGAAAAGGACATGGGGGTCAAGGAGATTGGGAAAGGGGTAAATTACAAGGGGGTAAATTTCCCCGCTCCTCCACATGAAGCCTGCTGGGTGACCTTGGGCTAGTCACAGTTCTCTCTGAACTCTCTCAGCCCCACCTACCACACAAGGTGTCAGTTGTGGGGAGAGGAAGGGAAGGCGATTGTAAGACGCTTTAGGACTCCTTAGAGAAAAAGCGGGGTATAAAGCCCAGTTCTTCTTCTTCTTCTTCTAATGCCATAGAGTCCACCTTCCAAAGCGGCCATTTTCTCCAGGGGAACTGATCTCTCTTGCCTGGAGATCATTTGTTATCCCAGGTGATCTCCACCCACCACCTGGAGGTCGGCAGCCCTAGTTACATGGTAGAATGATATTGTAGAAGATCTTTCCTCCTCCTCTTCAAATCATCCTTCCCAGAATCATCAACTTTTATTATTTTATTTTATTATTTTAAACCTAACTTTGATTTTATTCAGAGCTGATTTTGTATCGAAATAAAACTTGATTTATTGATTGATATTGTTTGTAATGCTGGTCAAAGACCATAATAAAGATGATTGATTGACAGTAGAATGACATAACTATAATTGCACACATATGTAATGTTTTACAGGCCTACACGTGACAGCGATGAGGAAGAGGACGATGAGAAAAAAGGCCGAGGTTGTACTCTCCAGTATCAGCATGCTGTAGTGCGAGTCCTCACTCAGTTTGTCGCAGAGTCATCGGATTTGGGAGGTCAGCTGACCTACATGCTTGACTCGGAGTGGCAGTTCGACATCACGGATCTCGTGGCCGACTTCATGAAAGTGGAAGAACCCAAAGTGGCCAAGTTACAAGGAGGCCGAGTGCTGTTGGGACGTGAGCCAGGAATCACCACCGTTCAGGTATTAAGTTTGCGGGAGGGGCTGTGGCTCAGCGGTAGAGCATCTGCTTGGCATGCAGAAGGTCCCAGGTTCACCCCCGGCATCTCCAGTTAAAGGGACTAGGCGAGTAGGTGATGTGAAAGACCTCTGCCTGAGACCCTGGAGAGCCGCTGCCGGTCAGAGTAGACAATACTGACTTAGATGGACCGAGGGTCTGATTCATTATAAGGCAGCTTCATGTGTTTAAGTGAGGCTGGGTAGTGGCCAAGAGGGGCCCTTGGTCCACTCTGGTTCTAATGATCTTCTGAAAACAGTTCATGAAAGGGTGTTTCCTTGACCCAATTCCCACAACATGACCTGCAGACCCACCAAGTGGCTGGGGAAGGATTGCAGGATTCGATGGACATGGAGACCCCTGGTTGCGTCAGGAACGTCGAGGGCTGTGTGTGACCAAGGGCTGTTTTGTGTGACATTTTGAGCATTCCCCCATATTGCCCGTGCTGAAATTGTAATTGGCCACTGTGTGAGCATACTGCTGGACTTGGTGGGCCTTGGTCTGATCCAGCATGGCTTTTTTCTTATCACAGAATCATAGAGTTGGAAGGGGCAAGCAGGGTCATCTCCTACACATGAAGCCAGCTGGGTGACCTTGGGCCAGTAACAGCTTTCTTAGAGCTCTCTCAGCCCCACCTACCTACCTCACAGGGTGTCTGTTGTGGGGAGTTGAAGGGAAGACGATTGTAAGCCCGTTTGATTCTCCCCTTAAGTGGTAGAGAAAGTTGGCATATAAAAAGCAACTCTCCTTCTTCTTTTCCGGAAGGTTCTGTCACCCCTCTCTGATTCAATTTTGGCGGAGAAGACAGTGATTGTGCTAGAAGATCGAGTGACCATCACGGACCTTGGGGTACAACTCGTGGCGGGCTTGTCACTCTCGTTCCAGACGAGTAAAGGGAACAAGAGGGTAATCATTTCTACAACGTCTGCATCTGATATTCTTCATTCACCAAAACAGGTAAAGGATATGGGGGTAAGATTAAAGGTTCACAGTCCATAGTAATTTAAAAAAACATAGTTTCAGAGGGTAGCCATGTTGGTCTGCAATAGAACAACTAGATTAAAGTCCAGTAGCACCGTAAAGACCAACAAGACTTTTTGGGTATACCCAAAAAATCTTGTTGGTCTCTAAGTCAATAAACAGAGAAGTGTAATTTGATAAGGAGAGGACTGAGGAAGAGTGAGTTACAATTAAAAGAATGCTTATGCAAAGGATGACCTTGCTGGTGCATCATCATAGTATATATAGCTGTGCGGATTTTTAAAAAGCATCCTATTAAACAGAACTTCTGCCTGAAATGTTGAAGACCTATAACCTTTCTCCTGTGGCAGCCATTTTGTGGTTGGCTCTGCCTCCAGAGTCAGTAGGGTTGTCTTCACCACCGGCAGGAGGTTTGCGGGCGGAGCCTGAGGAGGGTGGGGTTTGGGGAGGGGAGGGACTTCAATGCCATAGAGTCCAATTGCCAAAGTGGCCATTTCCTCCAGGTGAACAGATCCCTATTGCCTGGAGATCAGTTGTAATAGCAGGAGATCTCCAGCTAGTACCTGGAGGTTGGCAATCCTAAGAGGCAGCCATTTTGTGGTTGGCACTGCTTCCTGTGACAGCCATTTTGTGGTTGGCTCTGCCTCCTGTGGTAACCATTTTGTGGTTGGCACTGCTTCCTGTGACAGCCATTTTGTGCTTGGCTCTGCCTCCAGAGGAAGCCATTTTGTGGTTGGCACTGTTTCCTGTGACAGCCATTTTGGGGTTGACTCTGCCTCCAGAGGCAGCCATATCAATCTCCACCTACGATGTAGTGTGCACTGCATTTTATTTTTTTAGCACAGATCTGCCTGCACGGCGGCTCGAAAGGTCCAGTTTTCGGAGCAGTCCGGATAAGGGATGTCCGGATAAAGGATACTCTACCTGTATTGCAATCAGTACAGTGAGAGTAAGGTGGTTCTTGTTGGATTGGACCCACGGATTTTTATTGCACACCTCTGGGCTATATAGAGTGGTGGTTTGGAGCTGTGGACTCTGACGGAGAACTGGGTTCGATTCCCCACTCCTCCACATGAGCAGCGGAGGCTAATCTAGTGAACTGGATTTGTTTCCCCACTCCTACACACGAAGCCAGCTGGTTAACCTTGGGCTAGACACATTCTCTCAGCCCCACCTACCTCACAGGGTGTCTGTTGTGGGGAGGGGAAGGCAAGGCAATTGATTGTAAGCCGGTTTCATTCTTCCTTAAGTGGTAGAGAAAGTTGGCATATAAAAAAACAGTTCTTCTCTTCTTCTTCTCTTTTGATCAATGCTGAAAAAGTCGGTCACTTGGAGGTAATTGTTTCCAGGTTGACCAAAGGAAAGGTGCTGGGAGGCACCCCGCTGACATTATTTCGTAGATTTTGACAAGCTTAAGAATTAATATTTTGATGGATAATTGTAGGTGTGCAATTGAAATGGCTATCACGATGCCGCCGCCTGATTAAAATGGTCTGAATGCGGATGGCTCGGCTAGTTACATCTAAAATTGGTTTTGAGACATTCAGCCAGGAGGAGAAGGTTAAACCCAAATGTTATTTCTCAAAAGTTCACTCGCTGTAGATGCAATCTCTCTGGATTCATTAAAAAACATTATCTTAGATGGCTAATTATTTTTACCCTTCTACTCCTGGGATGCTTAAAAATATTCTTTCCTAAAGCATCCCCAACTAACATCTAGTTTGCCCTCATATCCCAGGAAGTAGATACGATACAACAGCATTGAGTTAGGCTGTTCTTTATTAAAGACTCATGAACACATGAAGCTGCCTTCTACTGAATCTGACCCTTGTTCCATCAAAGTCAGTATTGTCTACTCAGACCGGCAGCGGCTCTCCAGGGTCTCAGGCAGAGGTCTTTCACATTGCCTACTTGCCTGGTCCCTTTAACTGGAGATGCCAAGGATTGAACCTGGGATCCTCTGCATGCCAAGCAGATGCTCTACCACTGAGTCACGGCCCCCTCTCGTAAAGGGAATATCAGAAAGTTGAACAGATGAAGCTGCCTTCTACTGAATCTGACCCTTGTTCCATCAGAGTCAGTATTGTCTACTCAGACCAGTAGCGGCTCTCCAGGGTCTCAGGCTGAGGTCTTTCACATCGCCTACTTGCCTAGTCCCTTTAACTGACGAGATCGGGCTAGCCTGTACACAGAGAGCCAGCGTAGTGTGGTGGTTAAGAGCGGTGGTTTGGAGCGGTGGACTCTGATCTGGAGAACTGGGTTTGATTCCCCACTCCTCCACATGAAGCCAACTGGGCGACCCTTGGCTAGTCACAGCTCTCCTAGAGCTCTCTCAGTAGGGTTCCCAACCTCCAGGTACTAGCTGGAGATCTCTTGCTCTTACAACTGATCTCCAGCCGATAGAGATCAGTTCCCCTGGATAAAATGACGGCTTTGTCAATAGGACTCTTTGGCATTGAAGTCCCTTCCCTTCCCAAACCCCGCCCTCCTCAGGCTCCACCCCGAAAACCTCCCACCGATGGCAAAGAGGGACCTGGCAACCCTGCCTCCCCCCCCAAAAAAAATTCCTGCTCAGACCCAAAAGGCAACCAGCTAATCCTGTACTGCCTATCTCTGGGCTGGAAGAAGCTCTAGGAAGAAGCTCCAGGAAATAGCAGGAGCCGTTCCCTTCAGTAGCAATGGTAGTGCTCCAGCCGTACATTAAGTGGCCAGGATACACAGTGCCTTGAAGTCACTTCCACCTGCAGAGTCTTGTTCCTTTTCAAGGAGGGCAGGGCCAAAACCATTTAAGTTCCCTTCTGGACTTGGAGCCACCGTCTTTGATGTTTCTCCAGTAGGCATTTATTTTGATTGGAGGGTCATCTTGGGCGAGAAAGAAACTGGGGATTGTGCAGGGAGAATAATAATTTGACAGAGAGCTAAGAAAGGTAACACGAACTGCCGCCTTTATCTAATCATAAGAGTTTGGAGCTTGCTTTTAAAAAAAAAAAAGAATGGAAGATTTAGGTATTGGGTCTGTGGGGTCACCACCACAGTCTGCAGTTTTTTGGCACTTGTACAAAATTAGGACATGCACACAATCTTTGCCGTGGCTGTCTCTGTCAATAATTTCTTCATTTCAAGTCAGTCCACTTAATTTACTTCTGTGCTCTTCAAATCTTTTCCTTGAGAGCCAACATGGTGTAGTGGTTAAGAGCAATGGACTCTAATCTGGAGAACTGGGTTTGATTTCTCACTCCTCCACGTGAAGTCAGCTGGGTGACCTTGGGCTAGTCACACTCTCTCAGCCCCACCTACTTCACAAGGTGCCTGTTGTGGGGAGAGGAAGGGAAGGTGATTGTAAGCTGGTTTGAGACTTCTTAAAGGTAGAGAAAATTGGGTTACAAAAAAAACCTCTTCTTCTACTGAGAGCCATAGTAGTATAGGAGAGCCAGCATGGTGTAGTGGTTAAGAGTAGTGGTTTGGAGCAGATGACTGATCTGGAGAACCAGGTTTGATTCCCCACTCCTCCACTTGAGCGGTGGAGGCTAATCTGGCAAACTGTGTTGGTTTCCCCACTCCTACACATGAAGCCAGCTGGATGACCTTGGGCTAGTCACACTCTCTCAGCTGCACCTACCTCACCGGGTGTCTGTTGTGGGGAGGGGAAGGGAAGGTGATTGTAAGCCGATTTGATTCTTTTTTAAGAGGTAGAGAAAGTCGGCATATAAAAACCAACTCTTTTTCTACTGTAGGAAGCTGTGGTCAGTGCTTGGATTTTATTCAGTGATGGCTCCGTGACGCCGCTGGACATCTACGATACGACTGATTTTTCTTTCACCGTTACATCACTGGACGAAATGGTAATATCGGTCCATCAAAACGAGGAGGAGGACCGGCCAGCGGTGGTGGCAGAAGGTGACGGACAGGGGCCTCTCATTAAGATAGAAATGGTGATCAGTGAGCCCTGCCAGAAGTCCAAGAGGAAGAGCAGCTTGGCGGTTGGCAAAGGAAACGTCAAGGTGAAGTTTGGCCAGAGGGACTCGGACCACAAAAGTGACGCCAACGGTGTTGGAGACGTGGACGCCGACTTTAAAAACCATGGGAGCAATTCGGTGGAGAAGTCAATGGAGCAAGAGAGGACTGGGCAAGATTGGCCCAAATATGGAGCTTCCGTTGATCATGAAGAGGCTACCAACCAAAGCACAACTTCCAAGCCTCCCAATGATCACTATCATGGGGAAGACCAGCTCCAAAACAGCCCAACTTCCCTAACAAGCTTCCCCACACAAATAGACGTTCCTGGGCAGAATGACCCCAGCGACCTCACTTTGGCTTCCAGGGGCTTAACAGATCTTGAGATCGGCATGTATGCCCTTCTCTGTGTCTTCTGCTTGGCCATTTTGGTCTTCTTAATCAACTGTGTGGCATTTGCGTGGAAATACAGGCACAAAAGGTTTGCTGTGAGCGAGCAAGGCAACATCCCACATTCCCATGACTGGGTATGGCTCGGAAACGAGGTCGAGCTCCTAGAGAACCCAGTGGACATCTCGCTGCCTTCGGAGGAATGCACCACCATGATCGACCGAGGGATGCAGTTTGAGGAGAGCAATTTCCTCCTCAACGGGAGCTCTCAGAAGAACCTCCACAACCAAATCCTTCGGTCTGCCGAATACGGTTATGAGAAAGATATCAGAAACGAACCCATCAACCCGCCCGGCCCCAAACGGAAACGAGTAAAATTCACATCCTATACCACCATCCTCCCAGAGGATGGGGGTCCGTACACCAACTCTATCCTCTTTGACAGTGATGATAATATTAAATGGGTATGCCAAGATATGAACCTTGGTGATTCTAAGGAGCTTAGAGACTATATGGAAAGGCTGCAGGACAATATGTGAAACAAAATGATATATAAATATATAAATAGATATATAGATATATATACTTTCTTATGTTTGTATTCACCTTTATGCCTTCTGTTTTATGGATGATGGAACAGTCGAACCGAGCCAGCAATAGGAGAAGTCTCTCCAAATTTTTGGAGGTCCTGTGATATTAACTTCATATCGTTTCGATCGGGTGCAAGAAAACGCTGGCTGCGTTAGCCCCTGTTTCACCAGACGCCAGATGACGCGTGCCAAAACAGCTACCTACACATTCTGGGGGTGTTGCGCCCAACCAGCTGTTTTTCTTATGCCGCCTGGTACTAGCGCACACCGATCCAGAGCGCCCCAAGACACAGAAGATGGGTTGGTGTGTCGCCGGACAACTAACGGTTAACTCAGAAAATGAACCGTGGTGGGGTGGGGTGGGGAGGGGATCGGAGGTTTTTCTAGAGGGCATTCTTTGTAAAAGCACAGTAGACATTCCTTGCTTACAGCCTGAATCTAGGCCCCTTTTCAAGGATCAGAACGAATCGGCTCAATGTAATCTGCCTGTAAGTAAATACAGGCTGATACATACTTAGGTTTTTTTTAAAAAAAAACAACAACAACTATACATCCCTGTGATTAATTTGTTTAACTGTATTGTTTTTCAAGCGTTCTTGATTTATGGAACACTTATATATTTTCTTTCAATATATCCTTCCTGGTTGTACCAAAGTGTACTATGGTATATTTCTCATTAGGGCTGCACTGTTTAGTCGATAAATCAATTTAAAAAAAATATGCCGCCAATGAAATCGGCAGCAGTTAATTTTCTAATTAACTATTTCTAACGCCTTCAAAAATGTAGGTGGTAGGGGGTCATCTTAGAAGAGTCATTCCCCTACTTCATACACAAGAACTGGTTTCTGCAGACGACTTCACGGCTACTTAAATTTTATAATATATATTTATATTGATTGTTCTTTTCTGCTGGTAGCCGCCCTGAGCCTGACTGTAGTCAGGAAAGTGCGGGGTTATTAATCTAATAAAATAAAATAAATAATTTTGTCCACAATAATCCACAGCTCATCGCTGTGATTGAGAAAGAGAACCTCCTTCTTCAGAGGCAGTAGGCTTCCAAGAGGAGCTGCTGATGGGAAGCACAGGGGCAGAGTTGCTGCCTTCATGTCTTCTTTGTGTGCTTCTACGGGGGCACATGGTTGGCCATTGTGGGAAACAGGATGCTAGACCCCGTTATTCTTACGGTCCCGTTAGATCCCATTATTATGTTCACGGGGGAAATGCCTGTTCTAAGACAGTGCCTGCATTGACATTTGGGAACATCATCTAAAAATAAATAGGTGTTTTGTTCTTGGAAATTGTTGTGCTATTTCACATGCAAAGCTATGTAGATTTAATCAATTAATCGATCAATCTCTTAAAAGTCATAACATTAATCGACTAAAATGTATTTAATCGGGTGACAGCCCTAATTTCTATGTTTTCAGGGTTCTGTTTGGTTTTGTTTCTGTTTCTTGGCCTTGTTCCATAAGGATACCTCTCCGGTTTCTTCTTTCCAAATAAGTGTTTTTAAAGAAATATAGAAAATGTTTCAGATCTTACACTGGGGGAAAGAAAAGGCTGTGTTTCTTACAGGGAAGCTGTATATACAATAATAAAACCCTGGGTGGGGAGAGAAAAGTTCAACAGCTATTTCTGGGTTTTGTTTTTAATGGCTTATAATATTCAGATCCATGGGAAACCAAAAGAGAACACAGTTAAATGTGATGCCTCCAGGTGAGATTATACGCACAGCAGTTGCAATTGGCAGATTTGTGGAAGCTCCGAAAAAAGATTCAAAATTCTTCTTGCTATCAAATGTTCCCGAGACACCTGGATGGGGGCTGAAATATGTATGATCTGAGCCTTAAAGTAATTTATAAGAAGAACATAAGAAAGGCCCTGCTGGATCAGACCAAGGTCCATCAAGTCCAGCAGTCTGTTCACACAGTGGCCAATCGGGTGCCTCTAGGAAGCCCACAAACAAGGCAACTGCAGCAGCACCATCCTGCCTGTGTTCCACCGCACCCAATATCATAGGCATGCTCCTATGATCCTGGAGAGAATAGGTATGCATCAGGACTGGTATCCATTTTGACTAGTAGCCATGGATAGCCCTCTCCTCCAATTGATATAGTTCATCCTTCACAGAACAAATGTCATTTTTACGGAACAGAGTGGATCAGGTCCAGTGGAGCCCTTTCACTCATGGAAGAAGAGTTCCGGTCCCAGGAAGCCATCTTCTGCTCATGGAAAGACTTCCACTCATAGAAGGATGCCTTCTGCTAACAGAATGTTCCATGAGGGTTGCCAGCCTCCAGGTACTATCTGGAGAGCTCCTGCTATTACAACTGATCTCCAGCTGATAGAGATTAATTCTCCTGGAGAAAATGGCCACTTTGTCAATTGGACTCTATGGTGTTGAAGTCCCTCTCCTCCCCAAACCCCGCCCTCCTCAGGCTCCACCCCAAAAATCTCCCGCCAGTGGCGAAGAATGACC